>NC_090445.1:668648761-669273761 GCF_031143425.1 Pleurodeles waltl
GTCCTTTTCTGCACGGGTCGAACACTGGGGTGAAATTTATAATATATTTTTTTTAATGGTTTCCCTGGGAGGACGATCATGGCTGCCCAGGGAATATTTAAAAAAAAATTAAAATGTTGGGGTCAGGCCTTGGGCTGACCCCCCATGGGGGCATTTTATTTATACCTGTGCTTTGCCATGAGGTCATGATCTCCCCCAGAGAAAGCACACATGTATAGAGAGTCAGTCTCTCTCTCTCTCTCTCTCACTCTCTCTCTCTCTCTCTCTCTCTCTATATATATATATATATATATATATATATATATATCACTTTTTTACATGTGTTGGTTTCTGGGAGCCATGATCAGCCCCCAGGGAAACCACACATTTATAAAAGGATAGATATATATATATATCCTTCAGAACAGTGCTCGGAATGTGGAAGCCTTACCGCAGCGGTCAGGTTCCAAAAGGCCCGTAAATTACATGTATACTCCTCTACGTACAAGAATAACCAGGACACCTCCAAAGTGCTATATTATACAAATTTACTGGGCAAATTAGGGGAAATCAATTTTCTGAATACATTTGTATAATATAGCACTTCGGAGGTGTCCTGGTTATCCTTGTACGAAGATGAGTATTCATGTTATATATATATATATATATATGTATATATATATATATATATATATATATATATATATTTTCCAACAGTTTCTCCAACACAAAGAGGAGCAACGTACTCAGGTTCACAGTCAAAGTGAGGCACTTTTAATTTCATTTTCAAAACACAGATGCAAAAATTATTTCATTCCTCAGACGTGGATATTCTTTCATTCCTCCTCTGAAGCAAATGTTCTTTTATTCCTGACCCATTTCGGCTGTCGATGTGAACCTTAATCAATGCATTATTATAATTAATTCCACGGTCGGTATCCCGGTACCTTTTAAATATTTCATACTATTTTATTGCCAAGCACTCTAAAATTTGAGAAAAACATGGTGATGAAAATGTAGCAATGATATTATGAGAAGCAAATATCTGATGCAATAACTCAATGAAAAACAAAGATGCACAAGTGTACTTTGACCTATGTAATTTACAAACGGCACTAATGTAGTGAAATTTTGAAAATGTGAAAGAGACTCTGTGACTTTAATGCCATGATATAAATGGAAGGTGAAACATCACATGGTTATTTTTCGAACAGGAGAACCTATGATGAGAGTCTGCTGAATCAAAGAAGCGAAGGTAAGGTGACGACATTTACTGTTGGACACTTCACACACACCCATGACAATTTTGTGACTCTATCTGCCTTCTAGCGTAGGCTAGTAATTTAGAGGGACAGTTTAGCCAGTAGCAGAGATGGCATCTCGTTGGATGACTGCTGCTCAAGCCCTAACTCAGGTTATGGAGGATAGCTCTGAGGCAGGATCAGAGACTGAGACAGCATCTGAGGTAGCAGACAATGGGGCAGAATCTGAGAGTGATTTTTCAGTCGGCGGAGTCCCATCCAACGACACCTCTTCCAGTGATTCTGAGGGAGACAATGAGGACAGTTGTGCTGTCCCTTCACAAGCACACTGGGCAGCGGGACAATAGCGGGTTAACCCAATCCAGAGAGCAGGTGTGTGCGGCGGCAAGCACGGAGAGAGTGCTCTATTGGCAACCCCCAATTTAGTTCAGCCCCAAATTCCACCTTTTACTGGTGATGCTGGAAGTAAAGTCGATCCGGCCAACTTTTTGCCAGGCGACTACATCCATCTATTTTTCGATGTTGACTTCCTTCAGGAAATTGTGCAGCTAACAAATTTGCATGCGGACCAATTTCTGAGGGAGCATGGAGGCACTCTAGGGCCCCATTCTAGTGCATGGCAGTGGACTCCCAATTTGCTGGTGGAATTGAAGATATTTTTGGGCCTTACGCTCAAAATGAGGTTAGTGCAGAAACCCACCTTGCAGTCCTACTGGACGACTTACACGGTTTGGGTATCTTCGCACCATACATAAGCAGATATCATTTTTCACTACTGCAGTGCATGCTGCATTTCAATGACAATTCTGCTGAATTACCCCGGAAAATTCCAGACCATGACAGGTTGTTCAAAATTCGGCCTGTTGTGGAACATCTGTCTGCCAGGTTTCCAGAGATCTATACTCCTGGAAAGAACATAGCACTCGATGAGTCCTTGATCCTGCACAAAGGACGGCTGCTGTTCAGTCAGTACATTGCGAGCAAAAGAGCTTGCTATGGCATAAAGCTGTACATGTTGTGTGAGAGCTCTTCTGGCTATGTGCACAGATTGAGAGTGTATACAGGGAATGACTCTACCCTAAACCCTGAAGATTGCCCTCCCGCATTAGGGGTCACAGGTAGGATTGTATGGGAACTTGCCCAGCCACTCCTTCACAAAGGTTATAACCTTTATGTGGACAATTTCCATACAGGAGTAGAGCTGTTCAATGAGCTCTACATAGCTGGTACTGTGGCCTGCGGTACAGTTCATTGTAACTACAAAGGATTCCCGCAGGAGCTTGTTTGTAAGAAGGTCCAGAAATCCCAGAGTACTGCATTGAATTCCAACGAACTGCTAGCAGTCAAGTTCTTGGATAGGCGTGAGGTATACGTGCTCACTACAATTCATGATGAGAGCACTTTCCCCATCATGGTTTGGGGTCAGATGGCCGAAGTCCACAAGCCCATCTGTATACTTGATTATAATAAGTACATGGGAGGGGTGGACAAGAACGACCAGGTTCTTCAACCATGCAATGCGGGTTGTAAAACTTGCACTTGGTACAAGAAACTGATCCAGATGGCAACATACAACGCGTATGTTGTTTACCGTCAGACAACCACAGGAAGACTCATGACTTTCCTTGACTTCCAGTTGTCTGCAAAAGAAAACCTTAGTGCTGTTACAGAAGCAGCAGCAGCCTCCACCTCATATGTTCTGGAGTATGTGGCAAGGCTGCAGGAGCGACACTTTGCTGATCGCATTCCTAAAACACCCAAAAAGGATTGTCCATGTCGTCGCTGTAAAGTGGGCTCGAAGTATGGAAAGCGGCAGGAGAGTCATTATTACTGTCCCCACTGCCCATCTCAACCAGGCCTCTGTGTCCCTACTTGCTTTACATTGTATCATACTAAAGCAAAGTTCTGGGAAATCAACTGAGGCGGAGCTGCTGTTGGGTAATCCATGAATACCAAACGTCCATGTGCCACTGCTTCGTTAGGCAAGCAGCCACAGAATTTTACTTCATCTACTTCAGGAAATCATGGACTTCCTTATGGCCTGCTTGACACCTATATCCACCGTCAGAACGTGAGGTGTTCTGTTCAATTAACTTGCATTATAGTCCCCATACTGCACATACTAGTGGACAGAACATATGCCACATTGTCACAGAGTACCCTGTGTGGCAAAATGTTAAGGGCAAGACTGAATTTTGAAGTGCTTGTTAGGGAACTTATGTATGCTACACAAGGACCTCCATGATTGCCAACAAGAACCAGAGTACGTGTAATAAGTCAAACAAATGTCATGTATTCACCTACATTTCAACTTGTTTGAAAGTGTGCAAACTCAATTTGTAGCTTCACTTTCAAAGCAAAAGTAGAAGTGTTGGTGAATGAGTCCCACAGGATATTTGTTTGACTTTTTACTTTAGAGACCTCAGAATTTCTTCATCAGCATGTTTGCCTTAGTTTCAATGGTAGATATGCTCCCTCAGTTCGAGGAATAGGCCTCCCAAGGCATACTCAGATACCCCCAACTTGCATTCACAAACCAGTATAGGTACACTTGGCAATTATACAGGATTAGTCAGGACTCTGATGAGGACAGAGAATGGGTAAAGAAAGCTCATTGTAGGTGTTCCTTCACAGGGATATTGCACAGGTATAAGGCAGATAGTAAAGGTAGTACAGATGTACATTATCTGCACCTCTGGACTCAAACCCATTGGTGCCATCCCAGCACTGAAGGACAATGACACGTATGGGGCAGTGTTTGACCTGCTTTTCATGTTCATCCTCCATCAGAACTTAGTAGATGTTCAATTTGCTGTATGATAAGTGGATTACAGTCACAGCACTGCACATAATGTTGGCTGGGAAATATCCAACGTTCTCATGGACTACCCTGTGTGCCAAACACTACCCTTTTTCATAGCCTATCACCTTCTTTTTAGGGAACATGGCAAACATTCCCCAGCATGCCTGCCTTAGTTTCAACTGTAGATATGCTCGCTCAGTTTGAGGAATCGCTTTGGACAGCACACTCGGACACCCCAAACTTGCATCCACAAACTGTAAGGAGTTGGATTTAGCACAGTGAGTGTGCTAAAAGCGCATGAAAAACATGTCTTCCTGAACCTCAGGTGGCTGTCATGGGAGTCATTAGTTAAGGTTTGTCATGCATACCTTCGGTAATGTTCAGGAAGAAGAAGGCGGTTACTTGACAGGTAGAAAAATGTAGTCAAGCTTATTCCGTCATGTGGTGTATGAATGTAATGGGCCCTTGTCTGTCAGCGGTAACATAATGTGAGTGAAGTGACTGGTTGGATTGGGCCCGTGGCTGGCGATATGAAAGGATTGTTTGCTGTGCCTGAATTGCGTGTGAATGGACCATAAATATGTTGGTCCCTAGACGTGGCTTTGTGGCCCACCTTCAGAAGGCTTGGTTTCAATACTCAGATACTGTATTCATGCTTTGAAACCATAATTTCTGTATGTGCTAAAACCAACCAGTGTGAGTGGTGGATTAACTTTAACATACTAGTACCAGGGGAATCCAAAGGTGCAGGACTTGCGTGGCTCTCACCAGTTTTCCTTCGCCCAGAATCCCCTTGAAAACACAAACTTTGCTTTAAAAACACCTTTGCCTTGTATTTCAGTGAGGGGAAGTCCTGGAATCTGCAGGCAGCCACAAATTTTCTACGCCTCAGCATGCCACATAGGGCCAGATGTAGCAAAATACCAAATTGCGACTTGCAATTTGCGAGTCCCTGCGACTCGCAAATTGCAAGTCGCAATTTGGTATGCAGAAAGGTGTCTCAGACACCTTCTGCAACTCGCAATGGGGTAGCAAAGACCCACCTCATTAACATTAATGAGGTGGGTCGCAGTTTGCGACCCCATTGCGAGCATGAGCACTCACAGGGATGGTGGCCTGCTGGAGACAGCAGACCACCATGTCCGTGACTGCTTTTTAATAAAGCAGTTTTTTTTTTCTAAGTGCAGCCCGTTTTCCTTAAAGGAAAACGAGCTACACTTTGAAAAAAAAAACTAAACCTTTTGTTTCGGATTTTTTCAGGGAAGGTAGTGGTCCATTGGACCACTGCCTGCTCTGAAAAAATATTTTCTATTCCAGTCACAAAGGGGAAGGGGTCCCATGGGGACCCCTTCCCATTTGCGACTGGGTTATCATCCACTTCAAGTGGATGGTAACTGCGATTCCATTTGCGACCGCTTTCGCGGTCGCAAATGGAATTGAATCGCATTGCGAGTCGCAAATAGGAAGGGAACACCCCTTCCTATTTGCGAGTAGGAAATGCATTTTGCGAGTCGGATCCGACTCGCAAAATGCATTTCTGCATACCGGTGAGGCTTTTGCGCTTCGGAAACGGCGTTTTTCGCCATTTGCGACTCGCAAACGCTTTGCTACATCTGGCCCTTGGGCCAGATGTAGGTAGGATCCAAATTGCGAGTTGTAATTTGCGAGTCCCAGCGACTCGCAAATTGCAACTCGCAATTTGGAATGCAGAAAGGTGTCTCAGACACCTTCTGCGAGTCGCTATGGGGTCGCAAAGACCCACCTCATTAATATTAATGAGGTGGGTCGCAATATGCGACCCCATAGCCATTCAGGGCACTCACGGGGATGGTGGCCTGCTGGGAACAGCAGACTACCATGTCCGTGACTGCTTTTAAATAAAGCAGTTTTTTTTTTCTAAGTGCAACCCGTTTTCCTTAAAGGAAAACGAGCTGCACTTTGAAAAAAAAAACCGAAACCTTTTGTTTCGGTATTTTTCAGGGCAGGTAGTGACCGCAACAGGGATGTACCCACCCCTAATTGTGGAGACATCAAAATTACCTACCACAAAACAGCCTGGTTTTGTAAGACAGTCACCTTAGTATTTGGTCCTGGGCTCGGCGGCCATATAGGGAAACATACCAAACCCAGACATTTCTGAAAACTAGACACCTGTGGCAGTCCACGGAAGTGTGTCGTGTTTGGATTTCACAAAGTTTTATTACCCAGAATACCCTGCAAAAGTGAAACTTTGATTAAAAACACTATTTTTCCTTGCTTTTTTCATCACAGAAACTACATGATGTGCAGGGATCAACAAAATTCCTATAACTCAGTGTTTTCCCACTTGTCCTGATAAAAACGCAACCCCACTTGTGTGCCTGTGCCTAGTGTCTGCGTCAGGAATAGATCACTCCAGGGTTAACAGTAGCCCTCATGCAAGGACTACGGGAAAGATCCAGAATAATGCATCCGGAACCACGCTTGCGTTGTTCACGCAAGCGGAACAACGCTTGCCTTAACAATGCAGGCCTTTTTTCTGCCTTAACCCTGCATGTGCTGAGCGATGCACATGCATGGCTAAGGCAGAGAAAAAGGAAGATCTATCGGGAGAGGACGCAGTCAGGTAAGTGGGACTGGGGCAGGGTTGGCAGTAGTTTTTAGAGGTGGGGGTGAAGGGTTTGGGGTGGTTAGGTTTTTAAAGGGGCTGGGCGGGGGCGGTACTATGGTTTTAAGGGTGGCGGTGGGGGGTCGGGTTATTTTGTTTTTAGGGGCAGGTGGGGGTTCGGGTAGTTTTGTATTTGGGGTGGGGGTTGGGTTTTTAGGGGTGGGGTAATTTTGTATTTAGGGTGGATCGGGGTGGGTTTTTAGGGGCATGGTGGGGGGTCAGGGAAATTTTGTATTGGGGTTGGGGTAATTATGTTTTCAGGGCAGTGGGGGAGTGGGTTTTTAGGGGTGGGAGTTGGGGTAATTTTGTATTTAGGGCAGGTAGGGGGCCAGGTTTTTAGGGGCGGGAGTGGGGGGTTGGGATAATTTTGTATTTAGGGCTTTTGGGGGGTGTGGTATTAGGGGTAGGGGTGGGTGGGTTGTTCATTTTGTATTTAGGGAGGGGGCAGGTGTTTTGGGGTTGGGTAATTTTGTATTCAGGGCAGGTGGGGAGGTCGGGTTTTTAGGGGCAGGGATGGGGGTTGGGGTAATTTTGCATTTAGGGTAGGTGGGGGTGGGTATTAGGGGTGGGAATAGGGGGGTGGGGTAATTTTGTATTTAGAGTGGGGGCGGTTTTTAGGGGTCGGGGCTGGGCTAATTTTATATTTGGGGTGGGTTGGGGGGTTGGGATTTTAGGGGTGGGAGGTTGGGGTAATTTTGTATTCAGGGCAGACGGGGTTGGGTTTTTAGGAGCGGGGTGGGGGGTCATGTAATTTTGTTTTTTAGGGGTTGGGTATTTTTATTTTTGGGGGTGTGGGTCGGTTTTAGGGCTCAGGGTGATTGGGGGTATCAGGGCAGTTTTTAAAGGTGGGGGTTGGGGTACTTCTGTTTTTAGGAGGGGGTGGCGGTAATTTTGCTTTTAGGGGTTGGGTTGTTTTATTTTTGGGGGTGGGGTCGGTTTTAGGGCTCAGGGTGGGTGGGGGGTACCGGGGTAGTTTTTAAAGGTGGTGGGTTGGCCGTTTCCACACATGCCTTTACTAGGCATGCCTTTACAACGGAAAATCATGGTAAAGGCATGCATGGTAAAGGCATGCGTGGAAACAACGTGGTTATTGTGCTGACCGCATTGTTCAGGCATGCGTGGTTTCTGCATCCGTGGTTCCATCATACAACCAAGGACTACCATTGACCCTTGTGTAATCCATTCCTGTCGCGGGCACTAGTCTACCCACACAAGTGAGGTACCATTTTTATCGGGAGACTTAGGGGGAATGCTAGGTGGAAGGAGGTTTGTGGCTCCCCTCAGATTCCAGAACTTTTTATTACCGCAATGTGAGGAAAAAGTGTTTTATTTTGTCAAATATTGAGGTTTGCAAAGGATTCTGGGTAACAGAACCTGGTGAGAGCCCCACAAGTCACCCCATCATTGGTTCTCAGAGGTGCCTAGTTTTGAAAAATTTGTGGGTTCGGTAGGTTTCTCTAAGTGCCTGCTGCGCTACAACCCAAAATCCACTGCTAGGCACTTTCCAAAAAACACATCAGTTTTCAATGTACAAATGTGATGTATCCATGTTGAGTTTAGGGGAATTTCCTGTCATGGGCACTAGGTCCACCCACTCAAAGTAAGGTACCATTTTCATCGGGAGACTTGGGGGAATGCTGGGTAGAAGGAAATTGGTGGCTCCTCCTCTCAGTTTCCAGAACTTTTTATCACCAAAATGTGAGGAAAAAGTGTTTTTTGCCAAATTATGAGGTTTGCAAAGGATTCTGAGAAACAGAACCTGGTGAGAGCCCCACAAGTCACCCCATCTTGGGTTCCCTGAGGTGTCTAGTTTTGAAAAATGTGTGGGTTTGGTAGGTTTCCCTAAGTGCCTGCTGAGCTATAGCCCAAAATCCACAGCTTGGTACTTTCCCAAAAACCCATCAGTTTTTAATGTAAAAATATGATGTGTCCATGTTACGTTTAGGGGCATTTCCTGTCGCGGGTACTAGGTCTACCTACACAAGTGAGGCACCATTTTCATAAGGAGAAATGGGGAAATGCTGGGTGGAAGGAAGTTTGTGGACCCCCTCAGATTCCAGAACTTTCCATCACTGAAATGTGAGGAAAAAGTTTTTTTTTGCCAAGTTTTGAGTTTTGCAAAGGATTCTGGATGACAGAACCCAGTGAGAGCCCCACCAGTCACACCATCCTGGATTCCCCTATGTGTCTAGTTTCAAAAAAATGTATAGGTTTGCTATGTTTCCCTAGGTGCCAGCTGAGCTAGAGGCCAAAATCCACAGCTAGGCACTTTATAAAAAACATGTCCGTTTCTATTTGAAAAATGTGATGTGTCCACGTTGTGTTTTAGTGCATTTCCTGTCACAAGCACTAGGCCTATCCACACAAGTGAGGTACCATTTTTATTGAGATACTTGGGGAAATGCTGAGTAGAAGCAAGTTTGTGGCTCCCCTCAGGTTCCAGAAGTTTCCATCACCGATATGTGAGGAAAAAGTATTTTTTTGCCAAATTATGAGGTTTGCAAAGGACTATGGGAAATAAAAGCTGGTAAGAGCCCCACAAGTCAACCCATCCTGGGTTGTCCTAGGTGTCTAGGTTTCAGAAATACATAGGTTTGGTAGCTTTCCCTAAGTGCCACCTGAGTTACAGCCCAAAATCCACAGCTAGGCACTTTGCAAAAAACAGTCAGTTTTTATTAGAAAAATGTGATGTGTTCATGTTGTATTTTGGGGTGTTTCCTGTCGCGGGTGCTAGGCCTACCTCCTCAAGTGAGGTACCATTTTTATTGGGAGACTTGAGGGAATGCTGGGTGGAAGGAAATATGTGGCTCCCCTCAAATCCCAGAACTTTCCATCACCGAAATGTGAGGAGAAGTTTTTTTTGCCAAATTTTGAGGTTTGCAAAGGATTCTGGGTAATAGAACCTGGTGAGAGCCCCACAAGTCAACCCATCCTCGATTCCCCTAGGTGTCAGGGAGACTTGGGGGAACACAGAATAGAAGAACAAGTATTATTGCCCCTTGTCTTTCTCTACATTTTTTCCTTCCAAATGTAAGACAATGTGTAAAAAAGAAGTCTATTTGAGAAAGGCCCTGTAATCACATGCTAGTATGGGGACCCAGGTATTCAGAGATGTGCAAATAACCACTGCTTCTCAACACCTTATCTTGTGCCCATTTTGGAAATACGAAGGTTTCCTTGATACCTGTTTTCCACTCTTTATATTCACCAAATGAATTGCTGTCTACCCGGTATACAATGAAAACCCATTGCAAGGTCCAGCTCATTTTTTGTCTCTCTGTGCCTAGGGTTCTTGATGAACCTACAAACCCTATGTATCTCCGCAGCCAGAATCATCCCGCAGATGTAACGATATATTGCTTTCAAAGCTCTGGCAAAGCTGGAAAAGGTTATAGAAGAAAACATGGATGGAAATGGTTCTTTTTGCACCTCAATTTTAATATTTTTTTTATTTCAGCTGTTACTTTTTGTAGGAAACCCTTGAAGGATCTACACAAATAACCCCTTGCTGAATTCAAAATTGTGTCTACTTTTCAGAAATGTTTAGCTGTCCGGTATCCAGCAATGGTTTCATACCCATTTCTGTTACTAACTGGAAGGATGCTGAAAGCACAAAAAAATAGTAAAAATGCGGTATGTCCCAGTAAAATGCCACAATTGTGTTGAAAAAAGTAGTTTTCTGATTCAAGTCTGCCTGTTCCTGAAAGCTGGGAAGATGGTGAATTTAGCCCTGCAAAGCCTTTGTTGATGCCATTCTTCAAGGGGAAAACACATGCTTTCTTCTGCAGCCCTTTTTCCCCATTTGTCTGAAAAAAATGAAATTTTTGCTGTATTTTGGCTAATTTCTTCATCCCCTACAGGGCAAACCTCAAACTCTAGTTACCTTTAGAATCCCTAGGGTGTTGGCAAAAAGGATGAAAATTTGGCATGGATAGCTTATGTGGACACAAACTTATGAAGGCCTAAGCCCAAACTACCCAAATAGCCAAAATCGGGTTCAGCACGGGGGGAAGGGAAGGAAGGGCAGGCCGAGCAGCTAAGGGGTTAATGGGGGTTACAAGTGTGCAGGAGAAATAAAAGCATGTTTAAAATTGTTCTAACATGTCAGGAATAATGTTGCAGTTGAATATTTTTGCTTTGCATATTTGATTTTAATTGTAAAGTGCACAATAGGTTTTGTAAATCTGTTATTTGAAATGATGTGCATTTAGGTTTTGTAGCTTGAGTAGGCCTGAAAGATTCATGTTGCAGCATTAATGGGAAATCACTTGTTTATTCTGCCCCCTCTGACCTGAATTCTTTCTAGGATGTTAATGTGATGTTGAATGTCCTATTGTATTGAAAGCAAGAAATATGTTTGTTGATAACAATGTTGCATTATTTGTTCTAGCTGTGGAACAGAACAGGAAACTCATGATTCTTATGTGAAACAGTTTTAGTTCTGTGAGAGAATGACCCAATGTTGCAAGTTATTAGATAATGTCATATTTTGTCCTAACTGTATGACATCATGGAAATGACATGCACATTTGATGAGAAAATCTGGAATAGAGGCAGAATTGGTGGTGCCATCAACAGTCATTGGACACCAAATTTGACGTCTGAAGTGCCATCACCTGAAGGACCAATCAAGAGGATTGAACTTGAAGTCAGTCTTCTCCCCTGCTTCGATGCTGTTTAGAACTCTGTCAGTTTGTCTATTCTTGCTTATGTCTGCTGTCACCCTCTGGTTCTTTAAGTCCCCAGGTGAGTTTAATCATCTTAGTCTAATTGCCCTATTGTGTTATGTGGTTCAGTACTAAGAAGCCCAAATAATTCTGAACTGCTGATTTGCCCTATGTGCAGCCCATGTTCTCCACTGTCCTGATGCTGTTGACAAGAAGATGACCGTCCTGCCTGATAAACTATTACTGTCTGCTGTCCCATGAGGAGAGATAACTAAATGTGGTTTCTTGTTTCCTCTTCAGTTAGATACTAACACCAGTGTAATTTTTATAGTGAGTTGCCCTAGTTAGCTTTTTTCTAAATTATTGACTTTCTTTTTATTTTTTCTTTTGTCCACATGTGTTAGTCCGTTCCCACACATGCAAGTCTTAATCTGTGTTAGTGACAGGAATGGCCCAGCCCTGAAATCTGAAATTTATTATTAAACTTTATTTTGATGATTTACTGATGTCATCTTCATCTGCTTTGAAATCTAATAATAATGTGCATATTATGTTGTTGTTAATCTATATCATTCTTTGGGAGTGTCTAATAGTATTGATGTTTAGTAGGTTAAATCTTTTCAGACGTTTTATTCAGCCTATGGCTTTCATGTATGTTTATAATTTAGTTTTGTGTACCATATATGTGACATTGATTTTGAGATTGTAATAAAGCTTTGAAACTTTATTCAGTTTGGAGTTTGATTTAGTGTTAAATTGTAAATGGTGCTTAGAATTGGTTATGGTATAATGTCATTGATTTGTGGTTGAATGGTTCTGACTACTACATTCTTCTCCAAAGATCTAGTTGACCTCAATAGGTGAGAATAGGGATGGTGTCTCATCTGCACATGTGTGGTTTATGAACCAGAAGCGGAGAGAAAATCTTCCCGGCACAGTGCGTCAACAGACGTTTGACTCTGGTAAATGTCACCTGGTCATGTTTCTGTAAAATACAATCAAGAAAATGGTGATGCTTCACACCTGTAGCAATTTCTGTATGTCTCTCTTTTTCTGGATGGCAATTACAGTAGCCAGAGTGAAGTACTAGAGATTTTCATTCTCAGGGTAATATAACAAAGAACTTGGCAAAGAAGCTGAAATATGAAAAGACATCTTTATTAAACTCAAATGAGTGAGACTACGTCTCCCAGAAGCTGACCTATAGCAACTGAAAGAGGCAGTCTCCCGAAATGGTCTTAGCTCAGACCTTTTATATAATTTATTATGCCCTAGGCATGCAAGGGGCTGTACCAGTCACATTTCTAAACAAATGAGAAAAGCTAGAGAGGCAACATGTGAGTAGCCTTTGGGGTTTTAACAGGATTACAGTTGACCATTCACATATTTCACTACAAAGAAATAGCAGGGTTATGATGACAAGCCCATATTCCAGTTTGTCCAGCCCTCAATCAATTACCCGGAAAGGCTTAGTACTTTCATCAGATATCGACGGACCCCCAATATAAACGGGCACCTCCTCCTTGTAAAGCAAGTCATAAAGAAAGAAACAGAGACAGGTGTGTGTAAGATTAGGCATGGTTTGTGTGTGATGAAAGGTTTATGATGTGTTGTGCTTTGATACTAATCTCATTCGGCCACTGGGAAAAAACTGGCCGAACAGGTTTGGCTTCAGGCAGTGGAGTCAGCTTGCCCAGGTCACAGAGGAGTCAGCAAAGGTGTACGTGTCCTTCAGACTCGTTTTCAGCATTAGACATTGGCCTATGTGAGGGCAATCACAAAATGGCTGTCGTTCTAAAATGGGATCAATATGCAGTATCATATACAAGGTCATTCCATTGATGAAACGCGATAAAAACACTCGTACATATCGTATTTGCCATTTGCGGCTCTCTGATACTAAAATCGGCATGATAGGGCCATGCCTCCAGTGTGGTTCCGAAATTTAAAGTACCACAAGAGCTGAGTATTTACTAGGGTGCCTATTATTATTGGTTGTTTGTAATCCAGTGGTATTTGTGGTTAAACAAAGCAGGTCTCGACTACTTAGATCAGGAACATGGGCAGATCTTGCTCAAAATAAATGCCCAAACCTCTGGTGGTTTGGAGGGGACCAATTTGTTTCCTAGGAGGTCATCTGCATCCTTTTTGATCTCTGTTTTTTTGGGGGAGGTGGGATCTATAAGATTGATCATTATCTTTCTTTTTACTGGGTTACATTCTCTGTGGCATTTGTCACAGGATCTCCTGGCAAAGGATGTCAACAACTACTTCAAAACAGATGCTTCGGCTTCTTCTCACTGAATGTTACCCAGAATATCAGACTAGAAAGGATTTTATGTGGCTGTTCAAGCAGCATTAACAACATTCCTGTCCTCATGCTCTGGAATGCCTGGAGACCCTTGAGCATTAGTGTCCTTTACAAGACAGCATAGTGCAACATAACATAGGCTTACATAACAACGCCTAGCAAAACACAGCATAGCAAAATATACCATAACACCATAATGTCACAAAGCACAGGGTAGCATAACAATAGCAGATTTACATAGCAAAGCACAGTAAAACATATAGTGGCACGAGGTGGGTGTTTTGCAAAGGGCACAAGAGAGAGAGAGCAACACATAACATGTGGAAGAAAAAGGGTGATTGTCCTATCGAATGATAATAATTATTGTTAGTTTGCTAAAGGACTCTGTGATATTTGTAGCTCTTTTGTTTTTTAATTGTTTTTGGTCTTAGAATTCCTGAACCAATCCCTGAGGCAACTTTCTTAGAAAAACAGTGAAGCTCCTTCGTGAACCATTGTTTGGTTTCTCTTCCCTTCCCAAATCCCTGTTCTCTACCCTGTCCCCCAGAGGCTATTCGCTCAGTCCCTGTTTATTTCAGATACGAAAGAATAGTGTTTAGGGGTGAGGGTTTTCTTCTCTTCGCTCCCGCGAAACCTGGAATTCAGGTGAGTGGACATGGTGGACATGGTCTTGTCATGAGTGGAGTGGCATAAAATTGAGTACTGTAGAGTGGTGTAGAGTGGCATGGAGTGGCTTAGAGTTGAGGGGAGTTGCAGAAAGTGAAGTTGTGTAGAGTTGTTTAGAGTGTCATAGAGTGCATAGAGTGGCATGGAGTGGAGTAGAATGGTGTGGAGTAAAGTGGCATAGAGTGGCAGAAAGTGGCATGGAGAGGCACAGAGTGGCATAGAGTACGGTGGGAAGAGTGGAGTGGAGTAGAGTGGCGTAAAGCAGAGCAGCATACAGTTGTATAGAGTGGCATGAAGTGGCGTAGGGTGCCATAGAGTGGCATGGAGTGGCATAGAGTGACACAGAATGGAGTGGAGTAGAACGGTGGTCAGCCATTGGCGATGCACATCTCAGCGTCAGAAATGGGCATCCAACACCATTTGAAGCCAACATTGGCCAGATCAGAAAAACCACACCTGACACATATACACACACTACACAACCACCAACAGCACTATGAAACACCCCCCACATAACCCACAACCCTTTGCAAACACTAAAAGTCTGCTATACCTTGCCAGGCCAAACTCTTAGAGAACTGCTCACACAAACCACATCTACTTATACACCCGTCATGCATCACACACCACACACCCTACCTCAACACCGAACACCCTCTGCACAACACACACCACATGATAGGCATGTCCCCACAAAAGCACCCCTGTTTCACTGATGAGGAGTTGCGGGTGATGGTAGAAGAAATCATCAGGGTAGAGCCATAGCTGTTTGGTGCACAGGTCCAGCAGATCTCCTTTGCCAGGAAGATGGAGCTATGGCGGAGGATTGTGGAAAGGGTGAACTCCGTGGGACAATATCCACACACAAGGGATGCCATTCGAAAGAGGTGGAACGACCTACGGGGAAGGTGCATTCCATTGCATCAAGGCACCAGGTCATCATCATGAGGACTGCCCGTGGACCCCCACCTCCTCCCCCACAGTTGACAGCATGGGAGGATATCCACACACAAGGGATGCCATTCGAAAGAGGTGGAACGACCTACGGGGATGGTGCGTTCCATTGCATCAAGGCACCAGGTCACCATCATGAGGACTGGCCGTGGACCCCGACCTCCTCCCCACAGTTGACAGCAGGGGAGGAAGGGCTCACTGGAGGGCTGGACACTGTTAAGCCACCATTACTACCCTACCTCCACCAATACCTGCATGGCAGGTCACCCCCTCATCTGGACTCCCTATACCCATTCCATCCCATACAGTGCACCACCCTAATAACCACCCTCAATTGTGTACCCCTGCATGCCCTACTCACTGCAAGCACACCCCTCCCAGCTCTGCATGCACACACAACACCAATGAATGGGCAGCATGTAGCACTACTAATCCCACAATCCATCACCATACACTAACCAAAGGTGGGAGGACAACACCAAACCCATAGGGTAAGCCAGAAATGTGGAATATGTTGCAGACAATGACTTTAACAAATCACTTACATCTTCACAGGTGCCCCAGCCAATGTCAGCTGCGAGCAGTTGCACACGTCAACTCAGTCCTCCACCAGAAGATGCCCTCAGTGATGACAGCAACTCTGGATGTCCAGAGCAGGATGAACTCCCTGGCCCATCTGGGATCATATGTCAGTCGGCTTCCACATCCCACAGCTATTTCACCACACGCCCCCTCCTACTCCAACACCACAGCAGCCAGCCAATGTCCCCAAACCTCTGTCCCCAGGACATGTCGATCAATAGTGTGCCCACCTGTACAGGGACCCGAGTTGACACCACAGAGGCAAGACGGTGAAGGTCCTGGTGTAAGTGGGAGTGTGCACACCATTCAGGGGACACAGGCACAGGGGCCAGGGACAGTGGGAGGTTAGCTGTGCGCCAGGGGGAGGCCAGGCCCAGGAAACCGACTGCCCGGGAGGCACTCACACATGTCCTGGGGGCATACCAACAATTCCAGGACAGTATGGGCCAGGTGATCACCATCATGCAGGAACACCAGTGGCTGCAGGTGGTACACCACCAGGAGGTCATATAGCAGTTGCAGGGCCTAAATGCCAACATGGCCTCCATTGTAGGGGTGCTGGGTGACATGGCCAACACCATGCGGGAGAACAGAGCATATCAGTGGCCCACTTCCACTAGCCAGTCCACACACCAGCCATCAACATCTGCTGCAGCTAGTGGACAGGTGGACCTGCAACATCACCCACAGGCCAACAGCACGCCTCCCCTGAAGAAGGTGAACCACCCCGTAAACATTCCCTGTGACCCAGACAGACACCAGAGACTGTTGCCAATACCAAGACCACCACCAGAATGCCCCCCCTTGTGTACCACTGAGTCACCTTGTTCACTTTGGACTGTCATTGCTTCTTTTCCTGTGGCTCCATGGACACTGGACCTGTGACACAAACCAACTTGGCCACTACACTCAAGTTTTCATCCACCATCACCCCACTCTTTTGCACTATCCCTTCCTTTTTGTCACTTCAGTAAACACCCTTGAACACAACTGGTGTATTTGTGCTTTATCATACAGAAAATTGCAATGTATTGGACTGTATAATCCTGTGCAAATGTCCTGTAAGTTGTGAATCCATCCAATAAATGTGTTTAAGCAGTCTGTAGTCATCACATCAGTACACATTTGTGAGCACACCAACATCTGCAAAAAGGGAAGGCATAAGTGACAGTCAATTGAAATGGTAAGGTAGTGATTGGCACAACACAGCTGGTGCACAGCACTTAACTGAAATGGAGATACAAACAGAATTACAGTCATTGTAAGCACTGTTGTTTCATATGTGTCCTGTTGTCCACATCCTCCTCCTCCTTCTCCTCATTACTGTCTTCAGTGTCCTCTCCTGCCACAGGTGCATTGTCTCCCCGCTACTCCTGTAGGTATGGCGTCTGACGGCCAAATTATGCAGCATGCAGCAAGCATCCACTATCTGGCAGACGTTATTAGGGGCATAGCATAGGGATCCACCTGTTAAATGGAGGCAGCAGAACCTGGATTTCAGTAGACCAAATGTGCTCTCTACAACCCTCCTGGTATGGCCATGTCTTTCATTGTACCAGTTTTCAGCCCCTGTTCTGGGATTCCTCACATGGTCAACAGCCAGGACAAGTTTTGTATCCAGAGTCACCTGGAAGTAGTGAGGGACACACATTACTCATGTACAATGTCATGGAGTACAACACTAGTGGGCATAAACTGATATACACTGTGTGAAGACTCAAGCTCACCTATGAGCCACACTCTGTGCCTCGGTAGTCGTGCCATCACCTGTGGGACGCAGCTATTCCTCAATACATAGGCATCATGCACAGATCCAGGAACCTTGGCAGTGAGATGGGAGATGTATTGATCAGCAAAGCATACCATCTGGACATTTAGAGAGTGGTAACTCTTCCTATTTCTGTAGAACTGCTCATTTGCCCTGGGAGGGACCAAGGCAATATGGGTCTCGTCAATGGCTCCAATCACATGTTGTATGTGTCCCATTGCGTAGAATCCAGCCTTCACAGGGAGGCAAATATTCACTCTGGGGAAGGAGATGTAGCTGCTCATGTGTTTGAGCAAGGCAGCCAAAACCCTTCCAAGCTGTGACATTCCTGCAGCCAAGCCCACTGTCACCTGGAATGAACCACTTGCCAGAAAGTGGAGCACTGACAGTACTTGTACTACAGGGGGAATTGCTGTAGTGCTACGGATAGCAGAAATCATATCTGGCTCCAATTGTTAACACATCTCAGTAATTGTGGCCCTGTCCAGATGATAGGTGAGTATGATGTGCCAATCCTCCAGGGTAGGCAAGTCCACTAGGGGTCTGTACATGGATGCTGGTCTCCTCCTCCTCTGCAGTGGTTGGTATCTAAGTGAGCCAAAAATTAAATGTGTGTGACTACAGGAAGTTTGGACACACACTATCACAGTACACAAAGCATGTATGTAAGTAGAAGACTGGAATTGTCTTGGTGTGTACATTCAATACCCATGACGCACATAAATGTGTCCAACATAAGTACCAGCATAAGGAAATGATAACCACCTGTCATGTATGCAGGGACAGGTGGAAGTGACCTCACTCCGCTAGTGTTTGGCGTCATGGCAGAAGGCGGTCTGCACCGCCGTGCAACTCCCCATTGGCTAATATGGAGCTCTATCGAGCACAGAAACCAATGATGATCTACGCCGGCCAGTCAGCGCCCATCAAAAGAAAGTATTGTGGCGTGGATTCTGGGGGTCCATAGCAAGCGAAACACCCACTGCAGGAAACGGTGGGAGTAGCTGAGACACTGGGCCCGGAAGACCATGGAGGCCCAGCTCGGAACGGCCTCCCAACGAGGGAGGGGGCCCGTCGGAGCCTGACCCCCCCAATGGCCTGCATGCTGGCAGTGGCCAATCCTGAGCTGGATGGGAGCTTGAGGGCAGCACAGCAGCCACAAGGGGGTGAGTACAGACTGTAGTATTTTGTTTTTGTTGCCTGCCATGGTTTGGGTGCAAGGTTCTAGTCAGTTGATGCCCCAATATGCCGGTTTAGCTATTCTCGTGTCGTCCTGCTTAGCAATGTAGGGAGGAATGTATATTTGGTATTGGTAAGTAGCTAGCATACCATGGCAGACATGGCTTAGTGAGTTACAGTAGGTGTGCAGATGGTAGAATTTGGGTTCTTCACTGCTGTTGTACCCAGGTAATGGTTTGTCATTGTGGTCTATATTGCACAGTGTTAGTCCCAGTGAGTGATTGTGATGTGTATGTCATATGTGCTGTTGTTGCTGTGATTGACTCCGTGCTCCCTTTCTTTCTCCCCACCCTCTCTTCTTTTGTCATCCTGGCCTTGTGTGCATTAGCATCATCTGGCGAAGGAGCAGGGGTACTGGTGAGTGGGGGAGCTGCAGCCCACGGGACCAAGGAGGCAGAGTCCACTGACGCTAAGGGGACCAGTGGGTTGGAGGGCGAAAGGAGCACCATGGGGAAGACAGGAGCAACGACAACCGACTCAGATTCCTCCTCCGATGGAAGCTCCCTGGTGATGGTGGACCCCTCTGGGACCAGCCCAGTTACAAGATCTTCTACCACACCTCTTTACCAGCACCTCCCTCCCAGTAGCCCCCAACCCAGTTGCCCGTGCGCGCTCACCCAGGAGAGAGGGCGTCTCCTTTGCCCCAGGCACCTCAAGCCCTGCCCACATCAGCCCTGCGCCCTCACTGAGGAGGCTATTGGCCTTCTGAGATCCATCTCTGCAGGGCAGTCAACCATAGTGAATGCCATCCAGGGGCTGGCATCTGAGATGCAGCAATGCCTACCTGGAGGCATTCACGGTGGCTTGGTTGCCCTACAGAGATCATTGTAGGCTCTTGGCCTCCTCTTTGACAGCAGCCACTGTACCTGGTTCTTCCATCCCCTCTCCAACTACCTGTTCCCAGTCCCAAAGCCCTCTCCCCCAACCCATCCCACGCACACAATCTGACAAGCATGCACCCAAAACAACAGACAGGACTGGAACAGACAAACACAGGCAGCACAGTTCACTCCAAAAGCACACACACAGACAACACACAGATGCACATCCAACAAGAGCCACTGCCTCCACTGTCTCCACCTCCTCCTCCTTCCTCACAGTCACATCAACGCTCACACCTGCATGCACTGCAGTCTCCGATCCTACCACCTGTACAGCCTTGCCCAGTCACCACAACAGCAGACACGCAGAAAAGCACCCCACACACCAGATGCGCACTCACCACCACCACCATCACAACATCATGCAGCACACCCATCTCATTGCAGACACCACCACAACATACATAAACATGGCCTGTTTGTCCTCTCCCACCCTGTCTGCCCCACCTCCAATTACACATAAACGTTCCCACTCAGACATCCATCTCACAAATGCACACTGTCTGTGCACCTGCACCCAAGTCCAGCACACCTACTCCTCCTACAACCACTCCCACTACCTCCACTCCAAGGCTTCCTCCCACAACCTGCCCCATTGGTCCTAAGAAACTTTTCCTTTCCCGCCTTGACCTCTTCTCTCCCCCCATCCTGCCCGTAAGAGAAAGATCCCTCTCCCCTGCCCAGTACCTCCAGCTCCCAGTTCACTCCTGTTCCTTCCTCTAAAGCTACACCTGCCACTAAGTGGCACAAGAGTGGCACTCTGGCCCCCTTCCCAAGCCCACTCCTCCACCCCCTAAACAACAGAGTAAAGACCCACCACCTCCCAAACCCAAATCCAAGGACCCCCGCCAAGAAGAAACCCCCCACCCTCCCCTGCCCCCTGAGGTGCATGCCCAACATCACCATGATGCCCCTGCCCATTGGAGTGACTTGGGCTGTGAGGGGTCAAATTGGGCCTTGGACATTGCCCTGTGATCATTTATTAACTATGGACTGGCCAATGGCCCCTGCTGTATATTTGTAAATATGTATATATTTATATTTTGAATTTGGGTCGTTGTTCCAACATTATTACAGTGGTTGGACCAGAGGTATGTGTCCTAGCTTTCTTTGCTACTGGGTTATGTTGTTCTTGATTAACTCTGCAGATGGTTCTCAGTGTGTGGTATGTGTGTATGCTGTGTGTTGTGCTTGTGGGTGTGTCACTCTCCCCTCCATCCCTTATGTGCTAGGCAGCTGTACTCACCGTTGTCGTCTTCGTCGTCATTGCTGCTCCTGGACTGCCATCGTGTGGTACAGCATCGGCAGGCTTTCCAGTTCGGATTCCTCTGTGTCTCTGGAGGTGAGTGTCTCCTTTTATATGATGTGTTTCCACCAGGCTTTTGATGGCGGCGGTCCCACCCCAGAAATCCTGGCGGTTTGCTATTTCATAAGATGGTGGGTGAGTCGTTGTCTTCCGCCAGCCTGAAGGTGCCTACCGCTGTGGTCAATGGACGGACCACACTGACGATTCGGGTGGCACATTGGCTGTCTAAGGGAGGGATCACAGCCATGGTCATAATTTGGCGATCTTCACCGCCAGCCTGGCGCCGGTACTACTGCCATTGCCAGCGTGGAGGTCAGCTGACCGCCAATGTCATAATGAGGGCCGTAGAATTGTATAGAGTGGCATTCAGTGGCGTAGACTGGCATAGAGTGGCATAGAGTGGCAAGGAGTGGTATAGAGTAGAGTGTCATAAAGTGGATTAGAGTGGTTTTGTGTGACAGAGCAGAGTGGCATAAAGTGGAATGAAATGGCATAGAGTGGCATAGAGTAAATTGTAGTTTGAAGTGCTGTAGAGTGGAGTGGCATGGTGTAAACTAGAGTGGAGTGGCGTAGATTGGGGTGGCGTAGAGTCGAGTGCCATTGAGTGGCGTAGATTGGAGTGGAGTGGAGTAGTTTAGAATGGCATGGAGTGGTATAAAGTTGCATAGAGTGGTGTAGTGTAGAGTGGGGTAAAGAAAACTGGAGTGGCGAAGAGTTGTATAGAGTGGTATGGAGTGGTGTAGAGTGGCACAGAGCGGAGTAAAGTGGCATAGAGTAAAGTACTGTGGAGTGACATAGAGTGCCATAGAGTTGCATGGCGAGGCATGGAGTGGCATAGAATACAGGGGGATATTGTGGAGTGGAGTAGAGTGGTGTAGTATGGGATAGAGTTGTACTGAGGGGCATGGAGTGGAACAAAGTAGAGTGGAGTAGAGTGGTGTGGTCTGGATGGATGTAGAGTTGTCTAGAGTGGCATTCAATGGTATTGAGTGGTGTAGAGTGGCATGGAGTGGAGTGGAGTAGAGTGACGTAGAGTAGAATGGCGTAGAGTGGTGTGGAATGGTATAGAGTAGAGTGGCGCAGAGTGGACTAGGGTGGCATAGAGTGGAGTTGCATAGAGTAGAAGAAATGAAGTCGACTGGAGTGGCATAAAGTTGTTGGTGTAGAAAGGTGTGAAGTGAAGTGGCTTAGAGTGGAGTGGCATAGAGTGGACTGGAATGGAGTGGAGTGGCATAGAGTGGAGTAGTGTAGAGTGGCATGGCATAGAGTGGAATTGAGGAGTGTGGCATAGAGTGGCATTGTGTGGAGTGGATTATTATAGAGTGTCAGTGTGTGGAGTGAAGTGGCATGGAGTAGCATAGAGTGACATGCAATGGAGTGACATAGAGTACAGTGGAGTCGATCAGAGCGGAGGGGTGTCAAGTAGGGTGGAGTAGAGTGCCATAGGTAGTGTGGAGGGGTGTAGAGTAGAGTAGTATGGAGTAGAGTAGAGTGGCATCAAGTAGAGTGGCATAGAGTGGTTGGCATAAACTGGAGTGGCGTACAGTGGAGTGGCGTTGTGTAGCAAAGAGTGATGTGAAGTGGCATAGAGTAGACTAGAGTAGAGTAGAGAGAAATGGCATTGCATAAAGTAGGACTGAGTAGAATGGAGTGTCCTTAGAGTGGAGTGGCATAGAGTAGCAGTGCCGGCTTCATGGCAGTACGAGCAGTGTGACCGCACCGGGTGCTGACTTGGATTGGGGGCGCTGACTCAGAGGGGCGCTGTTTTAGCAATGACTTATGAAGCTTGCAATTTAAAAGCACCTGCTGAAAAGTTCCCTGTGCGTCCAGCCTTCAGGAAACAATTACAATTTCAAAATACTTCTTGTGATTAATATTCCTGCTAGTGAGAGAGATGGGCAGCTTTGACTAGCCATAAAGTAGCGCAGAGGGTTAATATGCTCGCTGCA
The DNA here is from genome assembly GCF_031143425.1 of Pleurodeles waltl. NCBI lineage: Eukaryota > Metazoa > Chordata > Amphibia > Caudata > Salamandridae > Pleurodeles > Pleurodeles waltl. The sequence goes on from NC_090445.1 coordinate 668,671,776, forward strand.
TGTGATGAATGTGCATGAAATGTAAGTAAAAGGGGGCTATGGAGAGATGAGGGTACACATTTTTTCCTGGTTGTAGTGAGGGAATCCGAGAACGTAGTAACGGGGTGTGGAGGTGCCAAAAAAGACTGTCACAGAGGGCGCCACCAGCACTAAAGCCGGCCCTGTAGAGTAGAGTGGCGTAAAGTAGAGTAGCAAAGAGTGGAGTGCCGTGGAGTGGAGTTGCAAAAAGTGCAGTTATGTGGTGTGAAGTGTCATGGAGTGCCATAGAGTGGAGTGGCATGGATCGAGTAGAATGGTGTAGAGTAGAGGGGTGCAAAGTGAAGTGGTGTAGGGTGGAGAGGTGTAGAGTACAGTGATGCAGAGTAAAGTGGCATAGATTGGAGTGGTGTGGAACAGAATGGAGTGGAGTAGATTGGAGTGGTGTAGGCTGGAGTGACATAGTGTGGCGTAGATTGGAGTGGCGTGGAGTGGAGTGGTGTAGAGTGGCTTGGAGTTGCCTGGAGCAGTGTATTGTAGAGTGGCATAGAGTGGCATAAGTGGAATGAAGTGGCATTGAGTAGAGTGGCCTTGAGTAGAGTGGTGTACAGTGAAGTGGTGTAGTGTGGAATGGTGTAGAAGAGAGTGGAATGGCATAGAGTACAGTGGCATACAGTGGCATGGTGTGGTATAGAGTGGAGTGGCATAGAATGGAGTGGTGTGAATTGACATGGAGTGGAATAGAGGGGACTGGCATAGAGAGGAGTGTGGCAGAATGGAGTAGAGTAGAATAGACTAGAGTTGAATGGCATGGCATGGAGTGGCGTACATTGGCATTGTGTGGAGTGGAGTGATGAGGAGTGGCATAGAGTGGCATGGAGTGGTGTAGAGTAGAGTGTAGTGGTAACGACTAGAGTGACATAGAGTAGTGTGGAGGGGCATAGAGTGCAGTGGCATAGAGTAGAGTGGCATAGAGTGGCTGGCATAAAATTGAGTGGAGGTAAGTGGCATAGAATGGAGTGGCGTGGCATTGAGTGGAGGGGCATAGAGACATGCAGAGTGAAATAATGTAGAGTGGATTAGAGTGGAGGGGCATGGCATAGAATAGCATTGTGTTGAGTGGAGTAGCGTAAAGTGCCATTTAGTGGCACTCTGCGGAGTGTGAGGTGGCATAAAGTGGAGTGGGGTAGAATAGAGTAACATAGAGTGGAATGATGTGAAGTGCAGTGGCATGAAGTAGAGTGGGCTGGAGTAGAGTGGAGTGGTGTAGAGTGAAGTAGTGTAGAGTGGAGAAGTGTAGATTATAGTAGCATTGAGTAGAGTGCATAGAGTGGCATAGAGTGGAGTGGTGCGGAGTAGCGTAGAGTGGAGTAACATAGCGTGGATTGGTGAAGACTGGAGTGATGCAGAGTAGAGTGATTAGAGTGACATAGATTGGAGTGGTGTGAATTGGTGTACAGTGGCACAGAGTGTCATAGAGTAGAGTGGCATAGAGGGGAATTAAGTGACATAGAGAAGAGTGGCACAGAGTAGAGTGGTGTAGAGTGGGGTGGTGTAGAGTATGGTGGAGTGGCATGGAGTGGAGTGGAACAGAGTGGTGTAGATTAAAATGGTCTGGAGGCACATAGAGTAGAGTGGAGTGGCATGGAGTTGAGTGGCATTGAGTGGAGTGGCATAGAGTAGAGTGGTGCAGAGTGGCATGAAGTGCTGTGGCATGGTGCGGCATAGAGTGAAGTGGCTTAGAGTGGAGTGGCATAGATTGAAGTGGAGCGGGGTAGATTGGCAGGGATTGATGCAGAGGACAGTGGTGTAGAATCGAGTGGTATAGAGTGGCGTGGAGTTGAGTACTGTAGAGTGGAGTAAAGTGGAGTGGCATGCAATAGAGTGGTGTAAGGTAGAGTGGCACATAGTGGCATTGTGTGGGGTGCAGTGGCATAGAGTGGGGTTGAGTGATGTGGAGTGGCATAGAGTGAAGTGGTCTAGAGCGCAGTGGCTTATAATGGATAGAGTAATGTGGGAGAAGTTGCATAGAGAAGAGTGCCATAGAGTGGCTGGCATAAAACTCAGTGGAGTGGCATAGAGTGGAGTGGCATAGACTGGCATGAAGTGGGGTAGAGAGGCTTAGAATGGAGTTGCATAGAGTGGAGTGGAGTGGTACAGAGTTTCGTGGTGTATCTTGGAATAGTATAGGTTGGAGTAGAGTGGAATTGGGTTGAGTGGAGTAGCGTAGAGTGGCATAGAGTGGCACTGTGTGGAGTGTGAAGTGGTGCGGAGTGGAGTGGTGTAGAGTAGAGTGGAATGGAGTAGAGCAGCACAGAGTTGAGTGGCATAGAGTAGAGTGGTCTAGAGTTGTGTTGAGTGGCATGGGGTAGGGTGGCGTAGAGTAGAGTGGAATGGAGTACAGTGGAGTAGAGTGTGGTAGAGTGGAATGGAGTAGAGTGACATAGACTAAGATATGACATCATAGTAAGTGACACCAACTGATCATTAATTTTCTGGCAATGTTGAAGACGCTTTGTAAGAAACTATGTACCTAGCGTGAATATCAATAAAATGGCTAAAAATATATTTAGTAATCTTAATAAAATAAGCACATATATTTAAAAGCTATATTATATGGAACTGCATTACATTAATCAAATAGGCTGAAAAAACTAGTATAAAATCACTCCAAAACTATTTATATGATTTTCACTGTTTCCAGATTAGAGCATGATTAACATTCCAAATCATTTTGTCCCAGAACTAAACAGCGGGACTTAAAGTGACTCCTGAGCACTCCCTTTACGCTAGTGAAGATGAAGATAAGCCATTTAGTTTTCAGCAGCCACCTGGGATCAACACAAAGATCGAATGAGTGACCTACAAGAGCTGCAGCAAAGAGAAATCAAAGATTCCAAAAGGCAAGAAGAGGAGATGGCACAAATGTCATACACCAGTGGGTTGGCTAATATATTAGCAGGCAGAAGGAACAAAGGCTGGACTGTACCTGCACAGTGAGGGCCTAAACACAGTAATTACTCCCAAATACCACTTTAAGAGATGAAAAGAGCTGAACTTACTTAAAGATATACATAAGTGATGGCTAAAAAAGGAAATACAGTTTGTGACTAGGTTAAAAAAGAGTGCCAAAGCTATACTGGGAGTCAGTCACTAAAGAGATACATTAAAGCAACAAAACATAAATGGCTTAATATAGTAGACTCTCTCCAGTATACAGGTATATGGAAAGGGAATGTAGCAATGCGGAATAGGTAGGTTGGGGATGTTGGTGCTTGACTTGCAAAATAACACTATAGTAATCTCAGAGACTTAAGGCATATTTACAAGAAAGTGGCACATCAGCTACTATGGGCCACCTTTCTTCCGCCACCTAATGTCACCATGGTAGTGCCGTATTTACAATACAGCGCACAATGGCGCACGTTAGCACAAAGGCGGCGTCATTTTTTACGCTACTGTGGTGCATTGGTTGACTAGGGTGAAAAATTATAGTGCTAGTCTAGCAATGCGTGAGGTTGCTCATTGGAAACAATGGGAGCATCACTTTAACACCTGTCTTAGACAGGAGTAAAACAAATCAGGGAAAAATGGTGCAATGAAATTGCGTAAATTTCACTGCACAATTTTTTTAGGCCTCCTAATAGGGGAATGCCCTTCTTGCATACATTATGCCTGGCGCAGACATTGGGACTCATTACAAGTTTGGATGCCTCACGACCGCCATGTTGGCAGTGGCAACCATTCCACCAACAGGCTGGCAGAGAAGACCGCCAAATTATGACATTGGCGGCATTCACTACAGAAGACAGCCAAAGCACCTCTGCACAGCCGCTGCGGTCTGGCGGCCACAGACGACAGTAGCCACCTGCAGGCCTGCAGAGACCATGTTTCCACTGGACAGATTACAAGGTTACACACCACCAAGGTTTCTGCAGTGGTCGCACTACCACGGGAACCCAAGCGGAAACCAACTGCATAAAAGGAGACACTCACATTCAGGAAGCCATACATGTCCAGAGCCGCCATGGAACCTGAACTAAGCATCTTCCCGCTGCTCCTGCTCGCCCAACGACTTCAGAATCTGCGAAGACGACAGCAACCGTAAGTACATACACTTAACATGTACCGTTGTAGATTGTCAATTTGGTACACTCACACAACATACATTCGGGAATGGGGTGCGAGGGCGACACTCACGTATCAGCACACTAACATGCACACTCACATATATGCAACAACCACGCTACGGCCAACACACACACACACATGCACGTCACCAACACACACAGGTACGCACGGAAACACTGCACAAGTCCACACTCACACAGTACCTCACAAAACCAGAACACATCACAACCACACACAACCACACCATCTCCAATCTCATGGCAGGGACCCACAGAGGACACTACTTAGGGACACATCACACATACATCACAATGTAACACCAAGCAGCAAAAATTACACCCAAATACACAACCATACTACTTACCGATTGACTTACATAGAACATCATATCTAACATACCATGCACAAAACACGCACACAGTCAAAGCACACAAAGCCACACAACACACCATCAAACACATGTCAACAGAAACAACACTCAATCGCAACACTACAAAAATATCTTGAACACACAATTGTCTATCACACAATACACACCATACCACATTCAGACAAAAGCACTGCACACAACCTCACATACTGGCTAAACAACACAGGTAGCCCAAGCAGCACACACACACATACAGAAACACAACTAATGTCAGCCAGGAGCACCTCCATACTAGGGAAAGAAATGCATGACAAAGATTTAAGCAGGAAACTAACAATAGGTTGGCTCAACTTGTTATTAAATTCCAATAAATTGGAAAAACAAAGGCCATAGGCCAGTCCATAAGTAACAGTTCCAATTCACACAGTGCACATATGTGTACACGAAACTTCACTCCTGACTGCCATGTAACCTCCACAGGTAGGGGAATCTATGGGGCAGACAGGCACCTCAGGGGTTATCTGGGGTGCTTTAGGGGGGTTGGTATTAGGTTCTGGAGAGGGGGCTTTGGGATCTGGTTTGGTGGAGGGGGTCTTGGCTTAATCTTAGGTAGACTTCTTGGCAAGGGGAGGGGCATGGGTACTTGCAGGTGAGGCAAGGGAGGTCTTGGAGGTAGTAGGGCCAGACAAGGGGAGGGACACAGAACGTCTAAGGGTTTCACAGGGTGGGAGAGGAATAGTGCAAACTCCAAAAGAAAAGCTTTTTTAGGCACAGAGGGACGGTCATAGCAAAAGGGTTTGGGTGTGGAAGGAGAAGGAGGGGTTGTCTGAGGTTTTGTTGTGGATGTAATGGGTGTATTGTTGTGCCAGGTATGTTTGTCGGTGGTGGGTGTCTGTTGGGTGTGTGAGTGAGGGTTTTATGTATCTTGAGATGAGGGGGTGGAGGTGCTAGGGTGTGCTGTGGTGGGATTGTTGACTGTCTGTTGGGGTGGTGACTGCAAGTATGGTGGATGTACTGCATGTAGGTATGTCAGTGGTAGTGGTGTCTGCAGGTGTGGTGACTGGGATGGACGTCTGGGGTCTGCTATGGTGCTGTCTGTTGGGAGGCTTGGTTTGGTGGCTGGATCTGTGAATGTTTATGTAGTGTCTGCAGGTGTGTCAGGTGTGCTGTCAGTGATGCTGGAAGTGGTGGGGGTGTCAGGGCAGGTTGTGACTGTTGCTGTGTGTGCATCTGAATGTTACTTGTGTGCATGCCAGTGATCTGTCTTGTGGTGCCTGTGTTTGTCTGAGCTACCCTGGGATGTTGAGGTGGATGCATGCCTCTCTGTGTACTTTGGCTGGGTTGGGGAACAGGGTTTAGGATTGGGAAGAGGAAGGTGGAGGCAAGATGGGAGCTGTGTTCCCTTTAGGCTGCGCGAGTGCGTGCTCGCACAGCCTTTGCTTTCTCTACGCCCAGACTGTCTGTGGGAGCGCCCTGGCAACTTCTAGGACCAAAAGGGATATTAATAAAAATAAATTTCACCGACATGTGGCTGGTGTGAAAAATCATCTTTTGTGTGTGACAGGCTGCGCTGCAAGAGGTCAAGGACATGCACCAAGAGGCTGCTCCTTCCTTTAATTGAAGAATGGAACATTTCATGAGGCCAATCCAGGACAGTGTGAAATAAACACGTTTAACTTGATTATTTTGTTTAAATACCTGGCAAATACTTTCTCTTTACCGAGCCTCTTTTTCATTCATTATCATATCAGAGATCCTTCAAATAAGGGAGATCACGATGCCTATTAACCAGGACTAGTTTTAGGGTTGGCTGTGTGTTCAACAGTTTTCAGGCAACAATAGAAAAATGTCGAGATAACTCTGGTGATTAATATACCTGCTGGAGAGGGATCAGAGTTTTGTCTATTGGTAGTTTTGACTCATCGAAGGTAGCGCCAGGCGTTAATATGCCTGCTGCAAAGAACGTGCACTATGCAAACGGAACTGTATTTATATGGATGGCTTAGTGAGTTACTGATTTTGCCACAGAGATTCTTTTGTTACTTGCAATTCATATATTACAATCCTAATATAGCACAGTTACATATGAAGTATGAAAGCTGCTTATAAACCACATTGTATACGTTAGAACTTTGTTTTTTCACAGTTTTTCATTATCCTAATGTTGCTAAAAGGGGTTTTGGGTGGAAATAGTCTTATTGATAAAACTACCCCCAACTACTGAGGCCAATCCCCACCACTGTAGCATGTTTTAAATCCTGCTTGTGCTTCTCCAGACCAAACAGACTTAAAATATCCTGCCTACTAGTATGAATGACATGTGAATCCCACACCTTTTAATTCTCATTGTCTTATGTAACATTTCCTATACACTGATTTACACATGTATGATTCATTGTCTCTGTATAATGTGTGTGTGTGAGACGTAAAGTGCTCTAACACTCTACACTGGTTAGCGCTATACAGAAAATGAAAGGTGTGTGAGCGAGAGACATTTGAGAGATGAAAGACACCGTTGGAGGGTGGTAGTGAGCAACTCCATGAAGAAGGAGGTCATTGAGGGGGTCACAAAAAAGCTTAAAAATTGTGCAGGCGCTGTGGAAATAGTGGAGGCATACCATACGTACCTTGAGCTCAATGTTTGATAGTGCTGCTTTTTAGACATTTGTACTTATCTCATTCTCATTAAGTTAGTTGGCGCATTTTCTTTTGTTTTTTTTGTAAACAAAATGTAAACAATTTGCAAAGTGTTTAATAGTGCCCCCTCAATTGATGTGTGAATTCATAGTTTTAATATATGATTTTTTAATCAAAATATGTAAAGTTTTTTATTTAAAATCAAATAACTGTTCTAATCTTAATGTAGAATTACCATTGTATTTGACATTGATCCGGGCTGCGCCCTTCACATCTGCCAACAGCCAAAGCTAGAGCTGGAAGAGCGCAGGTCCAAGATCTGTTTGTGCTGTGTGCCTCTTGGGAAGGGGTCGGGAGGTGTCATCAGTCAATGCTGAAAAATTAGGGTTTTATCTGGAAAATGAATTGTGTTTCCCAAACAAGTCTCCCAGAAGAACAGGAGTCTAGTCCAAGTCAATCTAAAACTCCAGATTCCTGCCCTAGTCCTACTTTTAGCGCCGATATCACTGAAGTTAAAATAAAGACAGATGTGCAGTATTTAAGGACAGAAAGCAGTAGTTGAGTAGGTCTGATAAGGCAGGCCCAGCTTAGAGCATATCAGTTATATTTAAACTACTGCTGAGGCTTCGGTCCCGGCCTCTCTCCTGAGGGTGCCCTTCACTCAGCTTCCCCACCTCACACTGTTACCTCTTTTCTCCCACTGCCAGCAGCTTCTCGCTCATGCACTATCTTCCCTCCATTCCTTGGAGTCCATCATACTTAAGGGCATCATAGTGGCGGCAAGCAGGGGACGCATGTGTGTAGTCTTGGGAAGAGGTTCTATTTCACTAGACCTGCAGAGGGCAGGTTGGGGAGAGCTCTGTTCTTGGAATGGTGAGCCGGATTAAGGATAATTTTGGGCTTGGGATGTAAGGTAAGCCTTTCATCTGAGGTCAATAGACTGAGCACCAATTATTTGGGTAATAGTTCCTCAAGGTATAACTTTTGGCTGTACACTTCTGTTAGTGCAAATGAGAATAAGTAGCCAGGCATACAATAATTCTTACCAATGTGAAATAAAGTTGAGAGAATCAGCCAGCTCTCACGAGAGGGCAGAAGTCAGACCAGGGGCTGGAGCATGAAGGACTTATAGATTGGCTTGCAAGGATTGCAGAGAAGAAGCATGTCAGTACTGTGGAGAACTCAGAGTGAATGGGTACATCAGCACTGGGCTCTGGAGGGCCCAGTGAAGGAACCTTATTGCAAATGGATAGAGTTAGAGTTCTGTGAAGAGGGGGTACTCAGCATATGGGTCTTAAAGGCAGATTTGCACTCCTACATACTGCTCTTCACATGTTCCATCGGGCAAAATGCAGGACATGCATTTGCACACAGTGAGTTTTACATCTCAGGCCTGGCACATGCTGAGAGTACCCTCACATGTATGGTGGCCAACAGGAGCGGGCTTGCAACCTAGGCCCATATGCCTACAATGGTTGGAAGCTGGCAACCTGAGGTCAGGAGGTGCAAGAGTCTTGCCATGTCGCAAAAGAGCCACAAGCTACTCAGAATGGCGAAGGTGATCAGGGGTGAGGGTACTCACCTCAAGTGCACAGGCCAAACATTCTTCACCTGGTTTGTGGAGGAGCTTGTCATGAGGTAGAAAGGAAATGGGACAAGGGGACAGGGTGAAAGTTGATAGATAAAGTGAAAAGGTAACGGAAATGAAGAAAAACAGGAGGTTGGAACACAGTAGAGCTGGATAGAAAGACGTTGGGAGGAGGAGTAGCTATTATGGAGGAGTGATGTTGAGGAAGGAAATAAGGAGGGCACAGAAGGGTGCAGTGAGAATGGAATATGAAGTAAAGAGAATAAAAACAGGAGAGTCCTAGTGTTTGAAAATGGACATAGAATGTAGGAAAAACAGAATGATAATAAAGACGGGAGAGTACAGAAAAGGTAAAAAGATACGAATGGGGCCTGGAAAGAAAGAAAATATGCAGGATAGGAAAGCAGAATAATAGTAAGGACAGAATTAATAGAAAGATGGAGAGGGAAGAAAATTTGGAGGAGAGGACAAGGCAAAGAGGGATTTGAATGTAAAGAGAAAAGGGGGCATGGATGGAGAGGTTTACCTTTGCAGTGATAAAGTTAGAAGTAAGGATTGAATAAGCAAGAAATGCTGAGGAAAGGAAAGAAAGGGATGTTGAAACATAGAAAGGAGAGAAAAAAAGGCAAAAGAGAAGGAAGGACAATAAGAACAAACAAAAGGCATTAGGTAACCAGAGGGGAGGCAAAAGTATTGAAAGGGACAAGTAGAAGACTATCCGGGCAACATCAACGCACTAGTTAATAGGTTAATCTCCTAGATAACAAAATTCATTAGTACAGTAGTTCAGTGGTTTTGCACATGATTTCTACCTAAGAGCTATCATCTGCGAGGTTGTTGTTTTGTAGTTGTGTTCTTCAAATGTAACAAATTGAAAACTTGAATAAAACTGATTTGTTAAAAAAAGGAGATAGGTAGACAAAGATGACAACCAAGGAGGTCAGAGATAAGCAACGAGATGAGTCGAAGAGAAGCATCGTCAAGATATTGATTTGATAGAGAAAGGGTAGAAGGAGAGAGAGGACATGGAGATTGGAGAGAGTTTTGGCAAGAGAGAATGGTAGGATGTAGATTGAAGAGAGAGGAGGCAGGATTAGGGAGAAGTAGAGGAGAGTGGAATGGGAGAAAGAAAAGTGGGGAAGATAAGGAGGTGCAAGGAGACAAGACACAAACGTTAGAAAAAGAGAGGAACGAGATAAGGACAAGCGAGAGAGATAGACTGGAAGAGGATAGAGATAGTGGATAGAAAGGTGCTAGCAGGATATAAGAGATTCATGACAATAACAAAGCAACAAGAATGGTACGTAGAATGATTAGGGTCGCAAAATTCAATGTCACCGGTGCTCAGAAGTGCAAGGGGCTCACTGCAACCCTGTAATTGATCTCTTTTCATACCAAGCCAAAGGTGAGGGGAGATCAATTGTTTTCTCGTTTAAATTAAGGCAGACGATACTCTTGCTGTGCCACTGAATTTGTTGCTTGTCTTCAGTGCACGCCACCTTGACTGTGGTGCACAAAGCACCTTTATTGCTGCACATAAAGGAAAAAAATTAGAGGGAACAGTGGAAGGAGACAAAGAGTGACTTGCTGCTGTCAGTGTGAAGACCAGAGCCTGAAATTATCTCAGTAGGCCAGCCAGTGCACAGTGAATTCCATCCAGGAATGCATTACTCTGTTGGATCTGAGTTGCTAGTCCCTGGATGGCATTTACAATGGTCGACTGACCAATAAAGATGGACCTCAGGAGGTCAAGAGCCTCCTCACTGAGGACACCCTCGTGGGTGAGCGCGCAAGACCAACTGGATGGGAAGCTACAAGGAGGGCGGTGGGAGTAAGGGGGAGGTGGACTTAGATGGTGCAGTGGTGGTCAAAGATGGGTCTGCCACCGCCAGGGAATGTCCACTGGAGGAGGATCCCAAAGATGAAGACATGGATCCTGTCTCCCCCATGGCACTCCCCTCGCCCTCCGGGCCACTGGGTCCCTCGATGTTGGTGGTATCAGCACATCAGGTCCCCTGGCCAGCAACTTCCCCACTCGGCTGTGTCCCGTCTTCTTCGCCTGCCGATATTGATGCTGAGAAACAGAAAGAGAGGTAGGGTCATCACATTCTTTACCTATACATAAATTACACCATACACAACAGTAACAGCACATCTATGTGTAAAACACCTCCAGGTAGGAACCATTTTGAGCCAACATCATGTCACAACAACATACTTCCCACAACCCTATATGACAATGTCACACACAACATAAGCCTACTAGCTGACCACTATGTCACCATCCAATCAGTACAGCTAAAACACAAACTATTCCTGCACAAGATGATTTGTCAACATCAAAAGCGTGTCCCTTTACAGAGCATTAATGTGAAACAACAAGTCATCAATGAAAATCAGTGTTCACTTTGATTTTAAATTCATACCATACTCCAAATCTACACTTGCTCAGTCCATTGCCAGATGTCATGTGCTATGAACGTTACCTCATCACATTATAATTACAATGCAGCATGTTGCCTAGCTAACACATCTCTAAAATCTAACTGTGTCTACACATTCACAATGTCAAATAACTCAGATGCATCTACACTTTTGGCATATCCAATTTTGAAGTATAAAAGACTCTCAAACCATTTTTCTAACACATTCAGGACCTACTCATCTTAGTCATTCTCGCATAGAAAACAAAGTCATGTACAGCAATAGGGTCTACTTAGCACAGAGGATACACCCACAGACAACCACAGGGAGCTTACCAAGACCTTCAATGCAATGGGCATCTTTTGTGTGCATGATGGCCACATGTCGTTCCACTAACCATGCTGAGTAGCATCCTCAAGATGACTAGTTCAAATGACCAACATCACTATCAGCACTTACATCATTGGAGTACAGTTACACTGACATAAACCAATTCTAAAGTAACCATGATTGACACAAACACCTAGAGTCCAGCTATTTGACTGACAGCATATACCATTCCACCAACATGTAACTGTCAACTACAACATCTGCAGCACTATGTGGTCATGGTTAAATGAGCTTATCCAGACTAAAACACTTCAAAACATGTAGAGAATAGCAAAAGTAAGTATGAAAAACCTAAATCTTAAATCTTACAAATTCCAAGAAGTACCAATGTACAAATAGTGGATGTTGTACCAATATAGGAGATGCCCAGCCCTTTGTAGTGTTGGCAAAATAAATTGGCTAAGTGAATAGCAGGCTAGCCACTTACCTTCTCAATAGCATGTACATGGTACAGATAGTCTGAACTCACATGCTTATGATATGTCTTGCACTAGGAATGTATAATTACCACCATGCTTTTCATCGTGTAGGATGTCCACCCTGATCAAACATCACATTTGCCAATGTACAGTCCACACTTAACAATGGGGATACCTCTTCACACCTCTGAGTAAGTGTAGCAAGTATGCCATATGAAATATCCGAATGAGATAACCCCTCACATTATGCTGACATCTATTTCAAAACTCAGGAATATTTGGATTGTTTCTCACCTTTGAGAACCTATGTTGCACATAGAGCTAGATCCAGTGGAATAGGAATGGACTGAGACCAAAGAGCTGGTCAACTTACCAACAGGATGTCTGGATATGGATCAGTAGGTGAGAAGGATGACACAGCAGGTTACACATATGTATTGCATTGTAGAGATACACATACGACACAGTCACATGTGCATGACCACATGCTGTCATACAATTGGCTTAACATAGGTGAGTTATATTTCCCTACACACAATACTATGTCCGTACCTGAGTATCAGTGGTACCAACTGTACATCTCTGTGTTGCTAGGAGTCCTTTTCCTTTAGCACTTACCACATTGTTACAGTTTAGATACTTACACATCAGACACTATACTGGCAGAGCGATTTAAATGTCTGTAGTCAGTACTTATCTCCTTGTGGCTGTTGTGCTGCCGGCAAACACCCATTCAACTCAGGGTAGGCCACCGGCAAAATGCAGGCCATTAGGGGGTCAAGGTCCAACGGGCACCCCTCCCTCATTGGGAGGACACATTCCCAGCTGGGCCTCTGTGGTCTTCCAGGCCCAGCGTCTCAGGTCCTCACACCACTTCCTACAGTGGGTGCTCTGCCGGCTGTGGTCCGCACTTGCTTGGCGATGGCATGCCAGATTCCCCTTTTTGGAAGGGTGTTGACCTGCATGGATGACACAGACAAAAGGAGAAAGTCATGTCCACATGCACCATACCAACATAAGTGCTCACTTCAGTCACAGCAAGTAGGCAAACATTCCCATCCTCTAAGTTCTAACTCCTTCACAATTTAGCATCTGCAGGCAGCCATGTGTGAAGTGGAGTGTCCGATACAACATGCATGATCAGTACCTGGTATTGACTACACACATATGACCAGGCCACATGATTGTCCATAACATGAGTGTCTACAAAAACATTTTTCACACCATCATTGCTGTCCATGCTGCAATCTATGCTGTGTATGAAGGAAGTTATATTACACTCTATTTACCATGTGACACTACCCTGTGTCTGCCTATGCACGTGTACACACTTCCATACACCCAGACATGAGTGGAAAACCTTCACTAATTCACATTTCATGTACCTCATCATACACTCCAACTTTCACACATTGGTATACCATTGGACTCACCTGTTCCTCAGGTGCACCATAAAGCTGTTTATATAGGGGTAGAACTTCCTCCACAAGCTTGTCCAGCTCTTATGAGGTGATTGCTGGGGCCTCAGGACCTGTGGATGTGGCATGATAGCTCCCAGAGGCAATACAAAGCAGCTCAGATAGTGGAAGTCTTGCTGGCAGCAGTGTCAGGAGTCAAGTGAGCAATACTGCAGAATATGGCAGTCACATCCACCACATACAGGACCGTCACCGTTGGTGGACATCTCCATTGGCCCAAGTCCGCCAAAGGCAGCAATGTGTTCCAATGCAATGTCCATCGTGGTTGTGACTGCCTACCGCCATAACGACATCCACTGGCTGAGTGAGGTCACTTCCTCATGTCCAGAACAGTAGGTCAAGCAGCTGCCATTTTTATTAAATTATATGTATTGAGAAGTATTGGAATCTGCGTCATTAACAGTTCCCTATATTGTGAGAAATATCAGTGAGTGCTGCCTTCATGTTTGGTAGTGTAATTGAGCTTTTGAGTAGTGAAAGCTGTGTGACCGAAGGAATGGTGTAAATGGAAATGTACACCTACTCTCAGCATCCTATGTGTGTCGGTAATGTAGCATAGGTGCAATAAATGTTTCACGTGTACACTAAGTTGGACTATCAAACACTGATAGTCACAGAGAAAAATGTAGAACATTAGAGGATTCAGGGAATGTGAACCAAGGGGAGTGTCATAGGATGCATAGCAAGATGCTGTACTTCAGATGTCATATGTTGTATCTGAACTCGATAGCAGATATGCCAGACTTGTATATGAACATATTAATCATGTGTACATTGTAAAAGTCACCAACAATCAAATTGTTTCTCCATATAGTTACCCTGGCCTGCCATGAAGAGAGGAAGAGAACCTCCAATGTACCGCCTACCAGTGGACCGGCACACCATGGAGGACAGACATATAGGTCCTCATTATGACATTGGCGGTAAATCCCACTTACCGCCATGCTGACTGCCACCAACATACCGCCACCACGGTGGATATCCGTTCACCATATTATGACACACGCACACCAATCCATCACTATTCAGCCACAGACACAAGTCTGCCACACCAAAGGTCAGTGATAAACTGGCGGTATCAAAACCCACACGGTTACGCCAACAGAACTACGCCAACCACATTATGACCCACGATTCATCACGGCGGACATTCAATGGCGGTAAACCATTGGTGATACATACCGCCACTCTCAAAGTACACGCACACACAAACAAAACAGCACCACATTGGACAATTCAAACTACACACATCTGGCACACATACACACACCCACACCACTATAAAACACACACCCACATTACCGACAACCCTTTACGACTACAAATAATTGCCACCAGAGAGAGACAGCAAGACCACTCACACAACCAGAGCCATATACCACCATCACCTATACAACACCCATGCACCTCACAACACCCCCCCCCAAAACATCACCCTACACACCCTAACCCACATTACTCACACAATACCCATGGCACCCCAACAACACCCCATATTCTCTGAGGAGGAGCTGAGGGTCATGGTGGAGGAAATAATCCGGGTAAAGCCACAGCTATTTGGAGCACAGGTGCAGCAGATATCCATTGCTAGGAAGATGGAGCTATGGTGGAGAATCGTGGACAGGGTCAACGCTGTGGGGCAGCACCCCAGAACAAGGGACGACATCAGGAAGAGGTGGAATGACCTACAGGGGAAGGTACGTTCCATTGCTGTAAGAC
The DNA here is from genome assembly GCF_031143425.1 of Pleurodeles waltl. NCBI lineage: Eukaryota > Metazoa > Chordata > Amphibia > Caudata > Salamandridae > Pleurodeles > Pleurodeles waltl. Next base: position 668,686,908 of record NC_090445.1, read on the forward strand.
ACCAACTAGCTGTACAGAGGACTGGCGGTGGGCCCCCACCCCCCCTCCCCCACAATTAACAACATGGGAGGAGCAAGTCTTGGCAATCATGCATCCTGAGGGCCTGGCAGGCGTAGCAGGAGGACTGGACTCTGGTAAGTCAACTCTTTACTACTATCACCCACCTACCTGCATGCCATCACATACCCCCACTCTCAGTCCCATCACTTCACCGCTACCCACACACCTCACCATCACATGTCACCCATCCCAAAGCCAAGCCCTGCATGCACCACCAATGCATGGACACCACTCACAGACCTGCATGGACACCTATCACTAAAGCATGCACACTAGAGAGAATCAGTTAACCCACCACATACCAACTCACACTAGTTAAAGCTGCCAGGGCAAATATAACCTAAAAGGGCAACCCACCCATGCACAAAATGTCACACACAGAAACAATAACACTGCATTTACAACCCCACAGGTATTCCAGCCAATGTGACCAGAGAAGAGGTGCCAGCACTAGCCAGTCCCTCCACAGAGGAGGCCCACAGTGATGACAGCGACTCGGCTCGCCTAGATCTGGATGACCAACTTGGCCTATCAGGTACCTCCTAAAAGTCAGTTACCCAGACACAGTCACACACCACCAGAGAGCCTCCCCCATCTGGAAACACCACCTCAGAACCCACCCATCATACCCATAACTCTGTCCCCAGTACACATCAATCAGCAGTGTGTCCACCACTACAGTGACCCCCAGGGCACCCCCCATACCCAAGACAATCAGGGACCTGGGGTCAGTGGCAGTGGCACATGGTTCAGGGGACAAAGGCACAGGACAACAGAGAAGCTGGGAGGACTGCTGTGCGCCAGGGGGAGGACAGGCCCAGGGAACCGACTCTCCAGGAGGCCCTCACTGAGATCCTGGGAGCATACCAACATTCCCAGGATACGCTGGGCCAGGTCCTGGCCAACATGTAGGAGAACAGGCAGCTGCAGGAGGGACCATACCAGGGGATCAAGGAGGACTTGCAGGCCCTTAACAGCACCCCGGTCTCCATTGTAGGGGTGCTGGCAGACATGGCCAACATTATGAGGGAGGCAGCCTCACAACAGCTGGCCCCTGCCACTAGCCAGACAATTGAACAACCTTCCACCTTCGCTGCCGCTAGTGGACAGGACGCCCGCCACAGGACCATCAGGCCACCAGTACCCCTCCCCTTGCAGAAGGAGAACCACCCCACAAAGGTTCCCTGTGATCCAGGCAGAAGCCAGAGACTATTGCCAAGACCTCCGCCAGGAAATAAGACTCTCCTGATTGTCACCCTTGTGTCCCACTCTGTCACCCTGTCCATCTTGAACTGCCATTACTCCCCTTCCTATGTCCCTTAGGAAAATACACCTGTGTTACAAATAGACTGGAACTATACCCTGGACTTTCCTCCATTATCACTCCAGCCCATTGCACTTCCCCCTTTTCTTCTTAGCACTGCAATAAACACACTTTGAAAAAATGCAAGTATGGAGTATGTCAAATGATTTAAGTATGTATTCGTTTAAGAAGGCTCAAACATTGCAATGCAACTGTACAGTAATGTGCACATAGGATAGACCTGTATCTGGCTGCAGTGAACACACCAGGAGCGATAGTTGAGCACCAACATCTTCAAAGGGGTTACCAAACGGTACAGTGAGTGCGCATAGAAGTGGGAAATCACAGCCTGCCAGTGACAATCACGAACAATAAAATATGAATGAACGGCCGACCCGAGCGACCTAAAAAACTTCCGCCCCATCTCTCTTCTGCCTTTCCCAGCCAAAGTAATAGAGAAGACCGTCAACAAACAGCTGACCACCTTCCTGGAAGACAACAACCTGCTCGACCCCTCACAAACCGGATTCCGAACCAACCACAGCACTGAAACCGCCCTCATCTCAGTCACTGACGACATCAGAACCCTAATGGACAACGGTGAAACAGTCGCCCTCATTCTGCTCGACCTCTCAGCTGCCTTTGACACCGTCTGTCACCGCACCCTAATCACCCGCCTCTGCTCCACCGGGATCCAAGGCCAGGCCCTGGACTGGATCGCCTCCTTCCTCTGAAACCGTTCCCAAAGAGTTTACCTCCCTCCGTTTCGCTCAGAACCCACCGAGATCATCTGCGGCGTACCCCAAGGCTCATCACTCAGCCCGACACTCTTCAATATGTTTACATGAGCCCCCTCGCCAACATCGTACGCAAGCACGACATCATCATCACCTCCTACGCCGACGACACCCAACTTATACTCTCCCTCACCAAGGACCCCGCCAGCGCCAAGACCAACCTACAAGAGGGTATGAAGGACGTCGCAGATTGGATGAGGCTCAGCCGCCTAAAGCTGAACTCTGAAAAAACGGAAGTCCTCATCCTCGGCAACACCCCGTCCGCCTGGGACGACTCCTGGTGGCCCACGGCCCTCGGCACCGCACCGACCCCCACAGACCACGCCCGCAACCTCGGCTTCATCTTGGACCCTCTTCTCACCATGACCAAGCAAGACAACGCCGTGTCCTCCGCCTGCTTCCTCACCCTCCGCATGCTCCGCAAGATCTTCCGCTGGATCCCCGCAGACACCAGAAAAACCGTGACCCACGCCCTTGTCACGAGCCGCCTGGACTACGGCAACACCCTCTACGCCGGGACCACAGCCAAACTCCAAAATCGCCTGCAATGCATTCAAAACGCCTCGGCCCGCCTCATCCTCGACATACCCCGCAGCAGCCACATCTCCGCACACCTGAGACACCTGCATTGGCTCCCTGTCAGCAAAAGGATCACCTTCCGACTTCTCACCCACGCACACAAAGCCCTCTACGACAAGGGACCGGAATACCTCAACAGACGCCTCAGCTTCTACGTCCCCACCCGCCTCCTCCGCTCCTCTGGCCTCGCACTCGCTGCTGTCCCTCGCATCCGCTGCTCCACGGCGGGTGGGAGATCTTTCTCCTTCCTGGCGGCCAAGACCTGGAACTCCCTCCCCACCAGCCTCAGGACCACCCAGGACCACTCCGCTTTCCGGAGACTCCTAAAGACCTGGCTGTTCGAACAGCGATAACCCCCCCTTTTTCCCCTAGCGCCTTGAGACCCGCACGGGTGAGTAGCGCGCTTTATAAATGTTCATGTTTTGATTTGATTTGATTTGATTTGAAGTACCACTGTCTTACCTGTGTGTCATTGGAAATATTGGCGAATCACTGCAGTTCTGTTGTCCTCATTCTCATCCTCTGCCTCCTCATCTTCACCGTCCACAGGGTTCACTGCTGCCACACAGGCATCTCCAGGCTCCTCCTCCTGCAGAAAAGGCACACAGCATCTCAAGGTAAGGTTATGCAACATGCAGCATGCGATGATTATCTGGCAGACCTTTGGGTGAGTAGCACAGGGATCCACCTGTTAGATGGAGGCACCAAAACCTGGCCTTCAGGAAGCCAAAGGTCCTTTCAATGATCTTTTTGGTTTGCCCATGTGCCTCATTGTAACGTTCCTCTGCCCTTGTCCTGGGATTCCTCACAGGGTTTAGGAGCCATGATAGGTTGTGGTAACCAGAGTCACATGCATATATCGAGGGACAGCATTTAGCCACACACTATCCCTTATGGCCCACATCATACCCATACACCAACATCCCCTGGGTGGGAACCAGGACTCACCTATTAGCCATACACAGTGCCTCTGTAGTTGGGCCATCACTTTTGGGATGCTGCTATTCCTCAGGATAAAGGCATCATGCACAAACCCTGGATACTTCGCATTGACGTGGGAGATGTACTGGTCTGCCAGGTACACCATCTGCACATTTGTTGAATGAAAACTTTTTCGATTTCAGTTGACCTGTTCATTTTGCCGGGGGTGGGACGACAAATGTAATATGTGTTCCATCAATCGCCCCAATTATGTTGGGGATATGTCCCATTGCATAGAAGTCAGCCTTCACTGTGGCCAAATCATCCACTTGGGGGAAAACAATGTAGCTGCACATGTGTTGAATCAGGGCAGACAACACTCTGGTCAGCACTATTGATAACACTGGCTGTGACATTCCTGCTGCCAAGCCCACTGTCACTTGGAAAGGACCAGTTGCCAGGAAATGGAGCACCGATAGGACTTCCACAAGAAGGGGGATCCCGGTGGGTCACGGATAGTAGATATCAGGTAACGCTTCATTTGGGCTCACAGCTCCGTGATTGTGGCCCTGTCAAGTCTGTAGGTGAGGATAATGTGCCTGCCCTCCATTGTTGCCAAGACTACCAGGGGTCTGTACACGGGGGTATGTCTCCCTGTCCTATTCATTGGCAGCGGTTGCAATCTAGGGGGCAAAAGAGTGAGGAGCCAGTCATAAACTGTACATTGGAGCCACAACAGTACAATGCATGATGTAAGTTTTGAAATGTATTTGTTGCATTTGTCCAGATTGTACAATTGTAAACTGTGTGGCGGAGACTAGAGGGGACAGTTCGGACACAGATATCTCCTCCGATGGAAGCTCCTTGGTGGTGGCGGACACCTCTGTGTCCACCCCAGCTACAGGTACAGCCGCCACCCCCGTACAAGCACCGCCCTCCTAGCAGCCCCTCAGCGAGTTGACAGTGAGGGTGGGAATTTCCTTCCCCCCAGGCACCTCAGGCCCTGCCCCAGTTAGTCCTGCTGCTCTGATTGAGGAGGCCATTGAACTCCTGAGATCCATCTCTGTTGGGCAGTCAACCATTGTGAATGCCATCCAGGGGCTGGCAGCTCAAATGCAACAATCTAATGCATTTCTGGAGGGCATTCACACCTGCTTGGCGGCCCAACAGAGATCAATCCAGACTCTGGTCTCCTCTCTGATGGCAGCCATTGTCCCTGTTTCCACCCTCACCCCTCCAACTTCCTCTACCCATTCCCCTCAACCGCAACCTATCCCAAGCACACAGGCAGATGAGCATGCACACAAGACAACACACAAGAGTGGCACAGGCAAACACTAGCACCACACTTCATCCCACAGGCACTCACACAAACAACATCCAGATGCAGAAATACCAACATCCACTGCCTCCAGTGTGTCCCCCTCCTCCTTCTCCTCCACCTCCCTCCCAGTTGTGTCTCCACTCACACCTGCATGCACTACATCCTCAGCCATTACTGCCATCACCAGCAAGCCTATCACAACACACACCTCACTGGCAGACACCACACCAACAGCATGCACACGTCCCCTGTGTCCTCTGCCACTGTGTTTGTCCCCACCTTCCAAGGTACACAAACGCAAGCACTCAGACACCCAACAGCCATCCACCTCACAACAACATCCAGCCCATGCACCTGCACAACCATTCAGCAGACAGACACCTCCCACAACCACTCCCTCTTCCTCCACTCCCAAACCTTCTCCCACTTCCCACCCCAATGTCTCCAAGAAGCTTTTCCTCTCTGCCATTGACCTCTTCCTTACCCCTCCCCCCGTCCTTCATGTCTGGCCAGGGTGTGTAAAACCAAGGCAAGCACCTCAGCCATCCAGTCCACGGGCCCAGTAGTGCCCACAGCAATTTGTAGTGGTAAAGGATCCAGGCCATCAGCCAGGATCATGGAAAGGGTGCCTGCCCAAAGTGCTGCCTGGAAGGACAAGGAGCCATCCCCAGCTGCTGCGAGGAAGGGCAAGGAGCCATCCCCAGCTGCTGCCAGAAAGGTCAAGGGGCCTGCACCAGCTGCTACCCTGAAGAGCAAGGAGCCATCCTCAGCTGCTGCCAGGAAAGGTAAGGAGCCATCCCCAGCTGCTGCCTGGAAGGGCAAGGGGCCTGCACCAGCAGGCAAGAAGGAGAAGGGGCCTGGTGCAGAGCCTCAGTCAAAGTCCTCACCACCAACCATGGTTGTGCAGCCATCCGAGGCTGCAGGGGTTGGGCTAGAGCTTCCCCCCACTACCATCACCACCAGCATCACCAGCAGCACCCCCACCAGCAGCGGGCAGCCGTCGAGGCTGCAGGGGATGGGCTGGAGCTTCCCCCCACTACCGCCACCACCAGCAGCACCGCTACTAGAAGTGGACAGCTGTCCGAGGCTGCAGGGGATGTGCTGGAGCTTCCCCCCCACAACTACCACCAGCATCACCAGCAGCACCACTACCACCACTGAGCAGCCATCCGAGGCTGCAGGGGATGGGCTGTAGCTTTCCCCCACTATCACCACCAGCATCACCAGAAGCACCACTGCCACCACTGATCAGCCGTCACCACCTGTGGACATTCATTAGACCTGCATTCATGGGCTGCTGTGCGGCCTGCCCCATGCAAATCCTGTGGGTATGACACCCAGCTGAGAGACTGTGACCTTGCACTCCCCAGGATGAAGATCACAGGTCACGATGCCCCCTCCAGAACCAGTGGGTATGGCACCCACTCACCCCATCCTCCCCAGGATGAAGATCACAGGGCACAATCCCCCCTCCAGAAACAGTGGGTAAGTCACCCACTTGAGAGACTGTGGCCTTGTACTCCCCTGGATCAAGCACAGGGTATGTTGCCCCCTCCTGAGAATGTGAGCAAGTCACCCACTTGATAGACTGTGGCTTTGCACTCCCCAGGACAAAGAGCAATGGGCATGTTGCCCCCTCCAGAGCATGTGGGCAAGTCACCCACTTGAGGGATTGTGGCCTTGCACTCCCCAGGACCAAGCACAGGGCATGTTGCCTCCTCCAGAGAATGTGGGCAAGTCACCCACTTGAGGGATTGTGGCCTTGCACTCCCCAGGACCAAGCACAGGGCATGTTGCCTCCTCCAGAGAATGTGGGCAAGTCACCCACTTGAGAGACTGTGGCCTTGCACTCCCCAGGACAAAAAGCAATGGGCATGTTGCCCCCTCCAGGACCAGTGGTGTTGTTTCATCTGCCGGCTGAGGTGCTCCCCCCGTTACCTGTCCCCCTGAGGTGCCTGCCTATTTTCGAACTGATGCCCCTTTAGTGTTCTCTCCATGTTGTTGCAGGAGACAAGTGTGGCCTTGGACTTTGTGATGTGGCCCTGTGGCCCATGCACGTTGAGGACTGGGCTGGGCCCCTTGATTTGCACATATGTATATGAATTTAGATTTGATGTACGTATTTTTTATCTATTTATATTATTACACTCACTTTCATTTATTGGTGTTGTCCTTGCATTATTCCTGAGGGGCCCGGGGTAAGTATGTTTTCTTGTGCATCTGATTGTGTGTATGGTGTTGGGGGTGGGGGTGTGTATGGTGTGTGTGTGTGTCACTCTCTTTTTCCTCCCTCCCTCCCCTTTGTGCTAGGTGGCTGTACTCACCGCGGTCGTCTTCGCCATCGTTGGTGTTCATGGTGGAGCAGGACGTGGAAGATCATTGGGAAGATCTGCTTCACGGGCTCCATGGTGGCGTGGTTCTTCCCTGTGTCTCCAAAGGTGAGTTGTTTCCCTTCTGAGGTCTGTTTCTGCCAGGCTTTTGATGTCGTTGGTACCACCCAGGAAAAGGTGGCGGATTGCAGGCTCTTAATACGGTGGGTGGAACATTGACTTCCTGTTGTTTCCACCCTGGCGGTCGCTGTGGTAAAGTGGCTGTCTATCTGAGCTCTTTCCGCCATGGTCATATTTTGGTGGTAATTACCGCCGGCCTGTTGCCAGTATTAACGCCACTTTATCACCAACTGCCAGGGATGTAATGAGGGCCATAATACAGATCTATTGCCTGAATAGGCAGACAATCATGGATCTTTGTGATCAGTTGGAGCCAGATCTGATGCCTGCCATTCGCAATCCCAGTGGCATACCTCCCATCATTCAAGTCATGTCAGTGCTACACTTTCTGGCCACTGGGTCCTTTCAGAATACAGTGGCCCTATCTACAGGGCTGTCTCAGCTCATTTGCAGTCTAGTTTTGAAGGATGTACTCTATGCATGGTTGAAACACCTGGACAGCTACATCAGGTTTCCCCAGCGAGCGGATTTGGCCTATGTGAAGTCAGATTTTTATGCAATGGGACACATTCCACATGTGGTTGGAGTCATAGATGGCACACATGTTGCCTTGGTTCACCTAGTGCCAATGAATAGGTATTCAGCAACAGGAAACACTACCACTCCATCAACGTTCAAGTGGTGTGTTTGGCAGACCAGTACATTTCACAAGTCTGTGTGAAGTATCCAGGATCAGTCCATGATTCCTTCATCATGCACACCAGCAATAGCCCACTGCTGATGACACGACTCTGGCTGGTTGGTAAGTCACATTTGACACGTGTCTTTGCTAAGCTTATGTCTTGCTATCACAAATGTGCATGTCCTAGATATATGTTTGTGTCATTATACCTATTTATTACAGGGTACTCAGGCTATCCAGACCGTCCTTGGCAGTTGACACCAGTGAGGTACCCAACCACGCCAGGGGAAGTCTGCTACAATGAGGCCCACAGAAGGACAAGGCGTCATTGGCGGACTTTTGGGCTCCTTAAGGCAAGATTTCGCTGCTTGGACATCTGCTAGAGGAGCCCACCTCTACTCACCCAACAAGCTATGTCAAATAATTGTTGCGATCTGCATGCTCCACAACCTTGCCCTGAAATGTAAGATACCATTCATACCAGATGAGGGGGAGGCAGCAGAAACTGTGGGTGGGAATGCAGATTTGCCAAGTGAGACAAGCCAGATGAAGATGAAGCTGGAGAGTTCAGGAGGGCAGATCTCATCAATCAGTACTTCAACTGACTCAAGGTATGTGCTGTCTTTTAAATGGTGAGATTTCCTTTTGTAACATAGAATTGATGGCAGGCATGTCACCACCTATTTACCATCATCCATGAGGTCTTAGGTAGCTCCAATGCCTGCGAGTCAGTTGTGCATGCTGTTTGTAATTTGGTATTGTGTACAGAACAGAGGTATACACTGTCCTGATTTGTTACTGTGCATGAAAAGACATACTTGTGAAAATGACTTGTCATAATTGATGTATGTTTACAGCTATGTCCTGTCCATTATCTTTGCAAATTACAGATTTGCTGAGTTTCTGTTTGGCTCTTCATCATTGGCAAGTCACTGACAATGTCAGAGGCAGATGGGAATTGCAGGCAGACATGAGAAGTAGATCATGGATGAAACCAGGTACTGATTGCCATGAGTATGTGGAGTGCAAGTAATATGGCCAGACTGTCAGGACACTGGGGTGGAAGTGTGTTTAGTACTGGAGGTGGTCAAATGGTGTCATGTGTGTGTTCATCTGTGTTTGACACGTGAAAATGTTGAACCAGAGCCTCTGTCATCATTATGTTTTCTGTTTTATGTGACCTACCTGGAACATAGCTGTCAGTGTGTTCCTACTTTGCAGACCAATGTGCATGTCTCTGTGGACTGACATAGGTGAGTGGCAAGCCCACAGGTAAATGGTCAATGTAAGTGAAAGGACCCCAGAATGGGGACATCAATACTAATCTATGCCTGAATCTAGGGGTATGATTGTTAGGAAGCTAAGGTATGGGTATGTGATAAGGCTTTACTTGGTTTAGCAAAGGACCAATATGTATGTCTTCTGGCTTGTAGGAAGACTGACATGTCCCTAGCTTCTCTAGCCTGTGGATTAGTAGTGTCTGACACCTAAGCTGACAATCATAGGTCACTAGCAGTACTATTCTATCTGCTGTTTGCAAATCTAGAAATAAATGTGTGGAGATATATAACACAGCTGTATTGGCTTCTGTTTATGTTACAATCCCAATGTAATGAGACTCCTGGTGATAGAGTACAAGTGAGATGCCCATAACAAAGGTTGCACAATACAAAGGGACATCTTGGTTCTGTAATTGGTATACATGACAGTTGTACATGGTTGATAAATGGCACTTACACAGGTCCTGTGTTGAAGTGTTATTTATTGGGGAGTGCAAAACAATATGTGTGATAGTAACCAAAAAAACACAAAATAAATAGCGAAGGGTTCAGTCATGGTGGCTGAAATCATCAGGGTAGCTGCTACACCATTAGGAACCACGAGTCCAGTGTCCTTGCACCACATGAAAATGGCATTAGGGTCTAGAACAGTCAACAGGGTGTATCTGTGGCACATAGGGGAAACCACTCAGGAGAGAATTACTTCCTGGCAGTTGGATTTGTCTTGGTATCTGCTCCTCTTTGATGTCTAGGTGGACATCCACGTTTGTGGTGGGGGGGTGGGGGCTCTGCTGCTACAGAGGGTGGGGTGTCTAAGGCATGTCCTTCCCCTGGCATGGCCTCCATTCCACTAGCAGGGGCAGGTGTTCAAGGGCCTGAAAAGTCACTACTAGTGGAAGAGGCCTGATGTTGAGGATCAGACCTACTCAGGTTAGTATTAATGTCCCTCAGCACCCCAGCAAAGGAAGCCAGAATGGCATGTTGTGCCTGCCACTGGTGCATAAGTTCCTAGTGATTGTCCCTCTGCAGCTGTTGGATTTACCCCATCATGGTGACTACCTGGCCCACCATGTCTTGGGAATTTTGGTAGGCTCCCAAGATTTGGGAGATGGTTTCCTGGTCCGTATTGTCCCTTGGAGACCCCAAACTCTGGCCCACACCATCCTTCCCACGCACCCTACCCGCACGTGCCTGTGCCTCTGTCACAGTGTGCCCACTCCCAGTGGTGGCAGGACATTCATTGTCAGGGTGACAAGATGAGACTCAGCTACCTGTACTTGGGATCACACAATGGCTGAAACAGTCCTTGGGACACAGGTTTGGGGCAAATGGCTGTCTGTGATGTTGATGCAACAGGGCTAGGAGGTGTCACTGTGGGCAGGGTGAGGCTGACAGTTGTTGACTGACCCGGTGTCCCTGATGGGCCCTGTAAGGAAATGCCTCCTTGGCATGGTTGCCCCCTGACTTTTTGCCTTTGCTGATACTATGTTTACAATTGAAAGTGTGCTGTGGCCTGCTAACCAGGCCCCAGCACCAGTGTTCTTTCCCTAACCTGTACTTTTGTATCCACAATTGGCAGACCCTGGCATCCAGATAAGTCCCTTGTAACTGGTACTTCTAGTACCAAGGGCCCTGATGCCAAGGAAGGTCTCTAAGGGCTGCAGCATGTCTTATGCCACCCTGGAGACCTCTCACTCAGCACAGACACACTGCTTGCCAGCTTGTGTGTGCTAGTGAGAACAAAACGAGTAAGTCGACATGGCACTCCCCTCAGGGTGCCATGCCAGCCTCTCACTGCCTATGCAAGTATAGGTCAGTCACCCCTCTAGCAGGCCTTACAGCCCTAAGGCAGGGTGCACTATACCATAGGTGGGGGTACCAGTGCATGAGCATGGTACCCCTACAGTGTCTAAACAAAACCTTAGACATTGTAAGTGCAGGGTAGCCATAAGAGTATATGGTCTGGGAGTTTGTCAAACACGAACTCCACAGCACCATAATGGCTACACTGAAAACTGGGAAGTTTGGTATCAAACTTCTCAGCACAATAAATGCACACTGATGCCAGTGTACATTTTATTGCAAAATACACCCAAGAGGGCACCTTAGAGGTGCCCCCTGAAACTTAACCGACTGTCTGTGTAGGCTGACTAGTTCCAGCAGCCTGCCACACTAGAGACATGTTGCTGGCCCCATGGGGAGAGTGCCTTTGTCACTCTGAGGCCAGTAACAAAGCCTGCACTGGGTGGAGATGCTAACACCTCCCCCAGGCAGGAGCTGTAACACCTGGCGGTGAGCCTCAAAGGCTCACCCCTTTGTCACAGCACCGCAGGACACTCCAGCTAGTGGAGTTGCCCGCCCCCTCCGGCCCCGGCCCCCACTTTTGGCGGCAAGGCCGGAGAAAATAATGAGAATAACAAGGAGGAGTCACTGGCCAGTCAGGACAGCCCCTAAGGTGTCCTGAGCTGAGGTGACTCTAACTTTTAGAAATCCTCCATCTTGCAGATGGAGGATTCCCCCAATAGGGTTAGGATTGTGACCCCCTCCCCTTGGGAGGAGGCACAAAGAGGGTGTACCCACCCTCAGGGCTAGTAGCCATTGGCTACTAACCCCCCAGACCTAAACACGCCCTTAAATTTACTATTTAAGGGCTACCCTGAACCCTAGAAAATTAGATTCCTGCAACAACAAGAAGAAGGACTGCCTAGCTGAAAACCCCTGCAGAGGAAGACCAGAAGACAACAACTGCCTTGGCTCCAGAAACTCACCGGCCTGTCTCCTGCCTTCCAAAGAACTCTGCTCCAGCGACGCCTTCCAAAGGGACCAGCGACCTCTGAATCCTCTGAGGACTGCCCTGCTTCGACGACGACAAGAAACTCCCGAGGATAGCGGACCTGCTCCAAAAAGACTGCAACTTTATCCAAAGGAGCAGCTTTAAAGAACCCTGCAATCTCCCCGCAAGAAGCGTGAGACTTGCAACACTGCACCCGGCGACCCCGACTCGGCTGGTGGAGAACCAACACCTCAGGGAGGACCCCCGGACTACTCTACGACTGTGAGTACCAAAACCTGTCCCCCCTGAGCCCCCACAGCGCCGCCTGCAGAGGGAATCCCGAGGCTTCCCCTGACCGCGACTCTCTGAAACCTAAGTCCCGACGCCTGGAAAAGACCCTGCACCCGCAGACCCCAGGACCTGAAGGACCGGACTTTCACTGCAGAAGTGACCCCCAGGAGTCCCTCTCCCTTGCCCAAGTGGAGGTTTCCCCGAGGAAGCCCCCCCTTGCCTGCCTGCAGCGCTGAAGAGATCCCTTGATCTCTCATTGACTTCCATTGCGAACCCGACGCTTGTTCTAACACTGCACCCGGCCGCCCCCGCGCCGCTGAGGGTGAAATTTCTGTGTGGGCTTGTGTCCCCCCCGGTGCCCTACAAAACCCCCCTGGTCTGCCCTCCGAAGACGCGGGTACTTACCTGCTGGCAGACTGGAACCGGGGCCCCCCCTTCTCTCCATTGAAGCCTATGCGTTTTGGGCACCACTTTGAACTCTGCACCTGACCGGCCCTGAGCTGCTGGTGTGGTAACTTTGGGGTTGCTCTGAACCCCCAAAGGTGGGCTACCTTGGACCAAGAACTGAACCCTGTAAGTGTCTTACTTACCTGGTAAAACTAACAAATACTTACCTCCCCCAGGAACTGTGAAAATTGCACTGTGTCCACTTTTAAAATAGCTATTTGTGAATAACTTGAAAAGTATACATGCAATTGAAATGATTCAAAGTTCCTAATGTACTTACCTGCAATACCTTTCAAACAAGATATTACATGTTAAATTTGAACCTGTGGTTCTTAAAATAAACTAAGAAAAGATATTTTTCTATACAAAACCTATTGGCTGGATTTGTCTCTGAGTGTGTGTACCTCATTTATTGTCTATGTGTATGTACAACAAATGCTTAACACTACTCCTTGGATAAGCCTACTGCTCGACCACACTACCACAAAATAGAGCATTAGTATTATCTCTTTTTACCACTATTTTACCTCTAAGGGGAACCCTTGGACTCTGTGCATGCTATTCCTTACTTTGAAATAGCACATACAGAGCCAACTTCCTACAGGCCCGCTTCATCCTCAGTGTCCACACATTCAGAAGTGTTGTCCTTACTGGGTCCTTTGTCCAGAGGGGTAGTGGCAGTCTATGGTATCCTCTCCATGGTGACAATGGCAAGATTATCTGTGGGAGAAGTGGAACACAGAGTTGCAGTAAGTGATCCAAGTGATGTTTCATTTAAAGTATTAGTGATGTTGTATGAGACGTACACAGTGCCTTAACATGATCCCCAGAAATGACAAAGTCAGCTGCTGCAAAATTCGACTTAGCCTCTGACATGAGCATCTGTAATTTCAATACCATATACCATGCTTACAGATGTTAAACTATGTTGTTAGTCATTAGACTGCTGATAGCATCTTATGTTGTCTGACTATTGACATGGGTGTTGGCCTTTGTTGCCTAGTGAAATGTCTGGCATGATACATGCCACAAGAAAAGCTGAACAATGCACAATAGTGTCAGAGTAGGGACACAGTATGGGAGTATGCAATAGACATTGACCGCTATATGGATGAACTGCATGTGCATCCACTTTGACATCTAGATTTCAAGCCCAGGTGAGTAGATTACAATCCTATACATCTTTTTTTATTAAAGGTGGTTTGATGGGGCACTCAGCTGTAGCTGTGTTTTGCTTGTAATGATAGTGGAAGTGGGCCTTTGCTGCCATTGTCATAAACTGTTCCGCAGTTGGATATTCATGATGGGTTAGATTGGTAGTTAGTTTTACATGCATGACATCTCACTTTTGGTGCACTGTTCAGGTATTCTTAATGGTGGGATATTGCCTTCTAGGGGTTGTAGTGCTATCAGTTCCCAGTACTTCACATGCCATTCCCAAGGGCTCTGGTGCCAGATGAGTTTAGTGGACATATGGCATGCCAGTGAGGGGTATTAGGGAATTTGGACAGAGGGGTGGTAGGTGGTTTGTTAATTGAGATGGGGTAAGGTGGCGAGGGTGCATGCAGGAGATAACAATTGGGTGACATGTATGTTGTGGGGACTTACCAGACTCCACTCACCCAGGTATTCCTGTTAGACCCTCAGGATGCAGTTTGTCCAAGTCCTTCTCCTACCAAGATGTGAAAGTAGGGGGAGGAGGGGGAGGCCCACCGCCAGTCTTCAGTACCGCCAGCTGGTGCCTGGATGCCATGGAAGGAATTTTCCCCTGGAGGTCGTTCCACATCTTCTTGATGTCCTCCTTTGTGCATGGATAGGTGCCTACAGCATTGACCCTGTCGACTATCCTTTGCCACTACTCAATTTTCCTGGCTATTGATGTTTGCTGGACCTGTGCTCCGAACAGGTGTGGCTCTACCCTGACAATTGTGTCCACCATGACCCTCAACTCATCATCAGTGAAATGTGGTTGTTTTTGTGGGACATGGTAGGGGTGGTAAAGAAGGTGAGGTAGTGTTAAAAGAAAAAAGGCTGAAAAAACGTAAGTGATGAGGTGTAGGTGCTGTGATGTGAGTGGGTGATGGTTGCTGTGTGTTGCGTGTAAGAGTAAATTGTGTGTTGTGGAGGTGTGCGATGTATGCGTGGTGAAATGTGTATAGGTGCCAGAAGTTGTTTAAACAAATCTGCATTGGTTATTGCTCCTCTGTGGTTGTGTGTGACGGTTTGTTTTGCGAAGGATTGTGGGTTGTGTATGGGTGTGCTATATAGTGGAGTGGGTAGGTGCAATGAGCGTGTGGATGTGTGTCAGGTGTGGGATTTTCAAACTATTCAGTGTGGTGTTGTGTTCATTATGATGTGAGTTGAGACCGCTGCGGCTCGCACCACTAATGGTTTCTTGCCATGGAAGAATTGCTGTTTTGATTTGTGGGTCGTAATCCGATGGGAGTTGTTGTTTCAGGCTGGCCGTGCTGGTGGTGGAACTGCGTCTTTTTCCAGTGTCCTGGCGGTTCCTATAAATTGGCTGTTTTTTGGCATACTTTACAATGTGACTCTTAATACCCCCAATGCTGAGGTCTTTTGCCGGCCGCCACCACGGCGGTCTTCCCAAAGACTGGCAAACTCGTAGTGACTCCCATAATGTGGCGCAAGGAGTTACAAAAGGGCACAATGCTTGCATTGCGCCACTGTAAATCTGGAGCAGGGAAAAGGCCTCCTAGATTCCACCTTAGCATAAAAACAATGACGCTAGGGCAGTGCAAGGAGTCACTGGGGGCTTGTAAATATGGCCCTTAGTTTAAAAAAATGACCCTACTATCTGAGAAGCCACTTGCGAAATTGCAATGGGACCAGAACCATGCCACTCAACTCACATTTTGCTGAAGAAGTAATAACCAAATTCTGCCTGCCCTCAGGTAAATACACGGGATCTTGGTTAAATAAATAATAGAGTGCAACACCATTTCCATAATCCAAAATTCAATCTAGACCCTCCCAAGTTTGCTAACCAAACACTTTTGGTCTTCCAATATCCAATGTAAGATCTGCCTCCCTGAACCTACTGGTCACCTATTCATCTAGGCTCAGTGTTTGGCAGATCACTCCATATGCAATGATGTACTGTATGGAATTCCCCCTTCCTTCTAAGCTGCACTCCTCTCTCACAGTCCCCATCTCTTGTACATTCCCATTTCTCCTCACCTCCTGAAGGAGGATAATTCTAATTGTGCTTCCAAAAGCAGTAATTTTTTCCAGGCCGAGCTGTCACTCCCTGAGGTTTGGGATTATTTGTTGAGGGAGGAGGCACACATCATACTGTGTTTGCCCAAGATGGTCTATTGTAATTTTGCACATGACAATGTGCAGGCTGGCTTTGTAAGCACCATCAGACTTACTCTGTGCACAACAACCTTACAGCTGCAGCAGCCGATATGGCTGTTCATGAGCAGCTAAGCCACCCCAAGCAAGCAGCCCAGTTCATCCACATTAATAAAAACCATAATCTCACCAAGTGGCACAGTCATAGGCCTGTCAGTCAACTGTGGGTCCTCCATCTTTCTTACCAATATCTAGACATGTCTTGGCCATCGCAGCATTTAAGCCTTGCAGGGTGGACTATTGTCTGTGATCACTGTACAGAACACTTTGCACACACAGAGACATTGTAAGACGTTTGTTGGGTATTGAGGGGCTATTACTCACAGAATAACTTTTTTGGTGTTTCATTCCATAAACACCTGCTCTAAATCAGTCCCTTTTAAAAGGCATAGCTAGGCTGATGGAATAAGGTGCTAATCTGGTATGATTAATAAGACATCCTGTGTTAGAGTTCAAATACCATTATCACCTCCTGGAGGAAGCTCTGACTGCTCACTATTTCCACTACTGGAGAGCCAAGTTTCTAAAAGGAGTAACTCTTATCCAAATGAAAAGAAATAGTAATTGTAAAGAACGGTATCCACCACAGATGCTGCCAATTAATCACATGTTGTCCCATTCCACAGAAAAGGTCTCATGATATACTTCTGCTCTTTTCCTTTTATAAGACCAAACTGAGGGCCATTCAAGAAAAAGAGAGCAAGGAGATGTCAGAAAATGTGGAGATGTTTTTAGCCTCCATGAGGTTTTTTAAGCAGAGAAATAGTCATGGCTTTTTTTGTTTTTACATTAGCAGGAATTAATGACGAAACAAGCAAGATATAGACAAAGGAGTTCATTGCAGGAGCTATGATCTCTATATCTCTGGTCAGGACAAATGCAGGAAAGGGTCCCACTGGGAGTGAGATTTAATAGAAAATTGATTACACAGAGAAGAGGATGTTCCAAGAGCACAACCCTTTGTGAAGGATGTTACATGCATCTAAAAACTAAGGGGGTCATTATGACCCTGGCGGGCGGTGATAATGTGACGGTAGTACCGCCAACAGGCTGGTGGTACATACCGCCACATTATGACATTGGCGGGTTGGCTGCAGCCAACCCGGCAATATACCACTCCGACCGCCAAGGCGATGGCAGCCACAGGGCTGAATATTACAATCTCCAGTCCAGCGGCCACTATTGTACTGCCGGTGGCATTTTGACCCTGCCTACCACCAATGTTTTTGTGGCATTCATAATCCACAAAAACCATGGCGGTAGGCCCTACCAGTGACAGAAAATTCCTTCCCTGTCACTGGTAGGTGGCCCACTGCCCCAAACACTCCCCAGACGACCCCCACCCCCTCCTCCATCCACGCTTCCCCTTCCAATCCCCAACCCCCTTCCATTCACACACACTGGCAGACACGCACCACACATACACACACAGGCATACACTGTAGGAGGCTGGACTGGCTTATAGTGAGTACCAAGGGGTACTTGCACCTTGCACCAGGCCCAGTTATCCCTTATTAGTGTATAGGGTGTCTAGCAGCTTAGGCTGATAGATAATGGTAGCTTAGCAGAGCAGCTTAGGCTGAACTAGGAGACGTGTGAAGCTACTACAGTACCACTTAGTGTCATATGCACAATATCATAAGAAAACACAATACACAGTTATACTAAAAATAAAGGTACTTTATTTTTATGACAATATGCCAAAGTATCTTAGAGTGTACCCTCAGTGAGAGGATAGGAAATATACACAAGATATATATACACAATAGCAAAAATATGCAGTATAGTCTTAGAAAACAGTGCAAACAATGTATAGTTACAATAGGATGCAATGGGGAAACATAGGGATAGGGGCAACACAAACCATATACTCCAGAAGTGGAATGCGAACCACGAATGGACCCCAAACCTATGTGACCTTGTAGAGGGTCGCTGGGACTATTAGAAAATAGTGAGAGTTAGAAAAATAACCCACCCCAAGACCCTGAAAAGTGAGTGCAAAGTGCACTAAAGTTCCCCTAAGGACAAAAGAGTCGTGTTAGAGGAATAATGCAGGAAAGACACAAACCAGCAATGCAACAACTGTGGATTTCCAATCTAGGGTACCTGTGGAACAAGGGGACCAAGTCCAAAAGTCACAAGCAAGTCGGAGATGGGCAGATGCCCAGGAAATGCCAGCTGCGGGTGCAAAGAAGCTTCGACTGGACAGAAGAAGCTGAGGTTTCTGCAGGAACGAAAAGGGCTAGAGACTTCCCCTTTGGTGGACGGATCCCTCTTGCCTTGGAGAGTCGTGCAGAAGTATTTTCCCGCCGGAAGGACGCCAACAAGCCTTGCTACACGCAAATCGTGCGTTTGGCGTTTTTGGACGCTGCTGGGGCCCAGGAGGGACCAGGAGGTCGCAAATTGGACCTGCAGAGAGAGGGGACGTCGAGCAAGACAAAGAGCCCTCACTGAAGCAGGTAGCACCCGGAGACGTGCCAGAAACAGGCACTACGAGGATGCATGAAACGGTGCTCGCCGAAGTTGCACAAAGGAGTCCCACGTCGCCGGAGACCAACTTAGAAAGTCGTGCAATGCAGGTTAGAGTGCCGTGGACCCAGGCTTGGCTGTGCACAAAGGATTTCCGCCGGAAGTGCACAGGGGCCGGAGTAGCTTGCAAAGTCGCGGTTCCCAGCAATGCAGCCCAGCGAGGTGAGGCAAGGACTTACCTCCACCAAACTTGGACTGAAGAGTCACTGGACTGTGGGGGTCACTTGGACAGAGTCGCTGGATTCGAGGGACCTCGCTCGTCGTGCTGAGAGGAGACCCAAGGGACCGGTAATGCAGCTTTTTGGTGCCTGCGGTTGCAGGGGGAAGATTCCGTCGACCCACGGGAGATTTCTTCGGAGCTTCTGGTGCAGAGAGGAGGCAGACTACCCCCACAGCATGCACAAGCAGGAAAACAGTCGAGAAGGCGGCAGGATCAGCGTTACAGAGTTGCAGTAGTCGTCTTTGCTACTATGTTGCAGGTTTGCAGGCTTCCAGCGCGGTCAGCGGTCGATTCCTTATCAGAAGGTGAAGAGAGAGATGCAGAGGAACTCGGCTGAGCTCATGCATTCGTTATCTAAAGTTTCCCCAGAGACAGAGACCCTAAATAGCCAGAAAAGAGGGTTTGACTACCTAGGAGAGAGGAAAGGCTACTAACACCTGAAGGAGCCTATCAGCAGGAGTCTCTGACGTCACCTGGTGGCACTGGCCACTCAGAGCAGTCCAGTGTGCCAGCAGCACCTCTGTTTCCAAGATGGCAGAGGTCTGGAGCACACTGGAGGAGCTCTGGACACCTCCCAGGGGAGGTGCAGGTCAGGGGAGTGGTCACTCCCCTTTCCTTTGTCCAGTTTCGCGCGAGAGCAGGGGCTAAGGGGTCCCTGAACCGGTGTAGACTGGCTTATGCAGAATTGGGCACATCTGTGCCCAACAAAGCATTTCCAGAGGCTGGGGGAGGCTACTCCTCCCCTGCCTTCACACCATTTTCCAAAGGGAGAGGGTGTCACACCCTCTCTCAGAGGAAGTTCTTTGTTCTGCCATCCTGGGCCAGGCCTGGCTGGACCCCAGGAGGGCAGCTGCCTGTCTGAGGGGTTGGCAGCAGCAGCAGCTGCAGTGAAACCCCAGGAAGGGCAGTCTGGCAGTACCAGGGTCTGTGCTACAGACCACTGGGATCATGGGATTGTGCCAACTATGCCAGGATGGCATAGAGGGGGCAATTCCATGATCATAGACATGTTACATGGCCATATTCGGAGTTACCATGGTGAAGCTACATATAGGTAGTGACCTATATGTAGTGCACGCGTGTAATGGTGTCCCCGCACTCACAAAGTTCAGGGAATTGGCTCTGAACAATGTGGGGGCACCTTGGCTAGTGCCAGGGTGCCCTCACACTAAGTAACTTTGCACCTAACCTTTACCAGGTAAAGGTTAGACATATAGGTGACTTATAAGTTACTTAAGTGCAGTGTAAAATGGCTGTGAAATAACGTGGACGTTATTTCACTCAGGCTGCAGTGGCAGGCCTGTGTAAGAATTGTCAGAGCTCCCTATGGGTGGCAAAAGAAATGCTGCAGCCCATAGGGATCTCCTGGAACCCCAATACCCTGGGTACCTCAGTACCATATACTAGGGAATTATAAGGGTGTTCCAGTAAGCCAATGTAAATTGGTAAAAATGGTCACTAGCCTGTCAGTGACAATTTGAAAGTAATGAGAGAGCATAACCACTGAGGTTCTGGTTAGCAGAGCCTCAGTGAGACAGTTAGGCACCACACAGGGAACATATACATGCACACCTATGAGCACTGGGGCCCTGTGTGACAGGGTCCCAGTGACACATACATATAGGCCACAAACCTATGAGCACTGGGGTCCTGACCAGCAGGATCCCAGTGACACATAACAAACATACTGAAAACATAGTGTTTTCACTATGAGCACTGAGGCCTGGCTATCAGGATCCCAGTGAGACAGTGAAAACAGTGACAAACACCCTGACATACACTCACAAACAGGCCAAAAGTGGGGGTAACAAGGCTAGAAAGAGGCTACCTTCTCACACACACACATTCATTCACGCATGCATCCATTCCTTCTCGCACACATCTGTACACACATTCACACTGACACGCAGACACGCATTTACATTTCCGTTCATACACGCAATCTTACACATGCATACACACACACAAACAACACTACACAAACATTTGCATTCACGCACACACTCACACATTCATGCACACACCCCCACATACACACAATACCCCCTGCGCCCCCTCCCCTGTTGGAAATCCTAACTTACCTGCATCCAGGGGGTCTTCTGGCAGGGGGCGGGGCGCTGCTACTGCCAGCAGCGCCCGCCAGCAGAAGACCGCCAGGCCATATTATTTGTCATAATACAGCTGGTGGTGTTCTACTAGTGTGGCGGTGCTGGTGGTAGCAGCACCACCTTAACAACATCCGCCAGTATGGCCACAGCCGGATTTCCACCCTTCTTGTGGCGGAAATCCTGTTGTGGTCATAATTTGGTGGATGGTTGTTAGAAGCGGGAACGGTCTTTTGGCAGCCGTCGCCGTGGCGGTAGACGGCACTTATCACCAATCTCAAAATGACAGCATAAGATTTTTTTTACAATTTTTTCAGGAAAAATAAAGAAAAAGGGAATAGCAAACTTTGGCGGAAGGCTCAACTGACTTAGGAGCACACACTGGTTCAACAACACTTTTACCTCTTATCCAGCCTCTTATTTTTTTGCTGATTCTGCCTGTTTACATCCACCTCTGCCATCAATGCTTTACTTCTCACCTCACCTGTTCCCAACCTGTTACTCACTCTTGCTTGTTCAGACCCCTCTTATGTCCACTTGACATCTGCTAAGCTCCTTTTCTCTTCTCATCTCTCCACAATCTACCTACCTTCTCTGTCTGTTTCTGTCACTCTTACATCCATCTTTCCCCTCATTGCTCTACTCCTTTCATCTTCATCTTCTCACCTTGTCTCTCACCTCAACGTTTTTTGTTGGCTCTGCCCCCTTTAGATCAACCTCCCCCTTCTTGCTGGTTTTGCACTGCTTACATCCACATCTTTCTTCCATATGCTCCTCTTTACTACTCTTCTTCCCCTCCTACCTATTTCTGCTGTTCTCCTTCTTTTGCATCCATCTCTCCTTTTCACCCTCCCACTCTCTGAACAGTTTTTACATTTGTACATGGATTCAACGTCTCCTAGCATTTTTCTCTTTTGCATGTTATTATAGGTGGGCAAGCCACTGAAAACTCAAGCCAGAGGCCAGGCTCTGCTCAGCTCAAGGTCCTCCTAGAACTTTGAGCTCAAAATGAGCCTAGGTTTCACAGGAGGCGATGGGACCCATTGACTGCAGCTGCCCGCCATGCATCAAAGGGACACAGGCTTGAATCCCAGTCACGAATCAGCATCCTGTGAATCCAAGCAAATCTCTATGCTGGGAAAGAATAACTCAGCCTTTGTCTGTTGTAAAGTGATCTTATATCGGGAGCTAGGAACATTCCTTGTGGCCAAAGATTGTGCTATATAAAACTGCCAAAAATACAGTACAGACCCTGCTTGTCACCCAGGGGCCAGTCTTGCATTATACTTTAAAGACATAAAGACATACCCATATAATGACTGAATTGCACAGAGAAAAACTGGGAAATCCAAGATCACTCATGCCTTCCTTGCTTGACAAAATTGTGTGATGCCAGGCAAATGCTTAATTTTACCAACCCATTTTGTTCATTCTAACACACCAGAGCAAATATGTGCAGCCTGGTTGTGTGCTGTGCAACACATCTTGTGTTTGATGTGATAGACTGCTACGTGTTTGATAAAAAATATGGCACACATATACCGTACGCATGAACCTTGACATGCCTCTTAGTCAGGTCCACTGGAATTATGAGATTTTGCGGTCGCTGCATTTTTCACATAATTATGGATTTGCCACAAAAGTCTTCTGCCCAAATAGATTTAAAAAACTGATAAAACATTACTAACGACACAGCAATATGTGTTGCTGTACAATGGAAAGCCCTTTGCAAAGGTTGACTGGTGAACTTTCTGGCGGTCATTCTGACCCTGGCGGTAAAAACCGCCAGGGTCGTGGTCCGCGGGAGCACCGCCAACAGGCTGGCGGTGCTCCTTTGGGCATTCTGAACCGCCGCGGCCAGAAACGGAAAGTCGGCGGTGTACCGCCGGCTTTCCGCTGCCCAGGGGATTCCTCCATGGCGGCGCAGCTTGCTGCGCCGCCATGGGGATTCCGACCCCCATACCGCCATCCTGTTCCTGGCGGTTTCGGCCGCCAGGAACAGGATGGCGGTATGGGGTGTCGTGGGGCCCCCGTAAGAGGGCCCCACTTAGAATTTCAGTGTCTGCTTAGCAGACACTGAAATTCGCGACGGGTGCTACTGCACCCGTCGCACCCCTTCCACTCCGCCGGCTCCATTCGGAGCCAGCTTCCTCGTGGAAGGGTGTTTCCCGCTGGGCTGGCGGGTGGCCTTTTGGCGGTCGCCCGCCAGCCCAGTGGGAAACCCAGAATGACCGCTGCGGTCTTTTGACCGCGGTACGGTCTTCTGGCGGTTCCCGCTTGGCGGGCGGCTCCCGCCGCCCGCCGCCCGACAAGCTTGGAATCACCCCCTCTGTTGCTTATTGCTGTATCTGGATGTTAGACTGGTACTAATGAGATTAAACGTTTGCACAGGTGATATAAATGACTTATTAATTAGGTAATGCTATCACAAAGTGTGCTACATTGTGCCATTCAGTTTTTTTCTTGCTACATGTTAGTAAACCCTGCAGCCTTATGTTGTCCTAACCTGCTGCATAATTCCTGTTGCCCTGCTGTTTGTTCACTAATACCATTATCATCAGGATGGCTGTAGGAATGTTTTTCAGTTCATGTTACAAAACTCTCATTTTTACTAAATACATCTTCCAGTGATATAATGTGATGTACTAGGTAAAACGTGTCTGTGTGTTAATGAAGTAAGCTTTTTTTTTATTTTGAGGCCACGTCACCATTTTCTCCTTCCTAGGTGAGTACTGCCTATTGGTGATAGGGCATTATTCTTTCTTTTGTTGTGAGCCCTGCAGGACACCCTACTTTTCATTCACGCAGATGCAGGGCTCACTTCACTCTTGCTACGAGGGCCTCGACAACCCCTCCCCCTTACCACCCTCCCTTATTGGCCTTACAGTGCTTCATAGCTTTTGCTCCCCGGGCGCGTGGAAAAACTGGAGTATTTTGAAAGGCTGTGCTCTGGTGTGTGGTATAGGTGTTAATTTCTGTTTAGGCTCATCTGTCACAGCATGAGCTCCTGCTGCGGTGCACTGTGCTTGGCACGAGCTCTCGCTGTGACATGTGCTGCATGTTTACGTCACTATGTTCTCTGCAGCAGCGCGCTCTGTATATTTTTAAATAGCGTTTGTTTTCTTTTATTATAGACTTGTGAGTTTCAGCTTGGAATTTGGTAGTTTACAGTAATAGCTTGCATGCGTGTAATATGTTGTATTTTGAAAGGTATTACTCTAATATATATTTAAGTGCGACATCGGTTATGACAGTTTACTCTGTCTCACCGGTGCTCTTGTCATGTTGGTTGTGGGCTCCTATTTTTGAGGCTTAATAAAGAAGTTCTACACTGGATCTGTGCTTTGAGAGCCTCATTTATTTTTCAAATTTCAAGGCATCTGCAACATTTGGCAATGATTTTCTTGATTTTCTTTTGTTTGCCTTAAGTTCTGTGGAGCTCACAACCGCATTGTTTCTTTTAACACTTTTCTGCGAAGTATTTTTGAACGGGATCACTGTGGAGGGCACATTGTTTATTTGCTGATGTGCAGTCTCTTTTGTTCCTGCTGTTGACTTTCCAGACAGCATTTTGCTGGGCTCCTGGTGTGCAGTGGATCAAATCTGACGCCTTTTTACCTTTCACACTTTCCTTGGATGGTTCTTGGAGTTTCTGAGTGGATTGCTCTGTTTACTGTTTTCATCTGGCAGTGAAGTGACGCCTGGCTGTAATATTCTTCATTATCAGCCCTTCAACATTTCCGTGTTATGCTCTCATTGCTAACTCTTTCACTGCTAAGCACCCTGAAGCACAGATTTGTTTCCTGTCCGATTAGAAGATCAGGAGAGGACTCTTCATGCCAGTGATAATTACAGCTTCAAGATTAGATCAACTTCACACTGAAACTGGACTAAAAGCCTATTAATCAGTGACAGGCACACCACAGCGTTGTTTTGGTAACTATTTATGTGCTTGCACTACGGTGACAGGCACACCTTTAGCAACTTTAATATTTAAAAGATGTCTGTGTCACAAGTGTTATATTATGTGCCATGAAATGTTGTTTGTATTTTATTTAGTTATTATAGTTCTATAGTGTTTGCCATTTAAAATTATTGCACAGTAGTTATTTGTTGGGTCTTTAAGTGAACACAAAATAGAATTTCTAGTTGTTATGGCTTCTGAATCTGCTACTAATTTGGCTAACATTGCTCCATTTCTACAATGTCTTGGTAAACCTCCTGTTAAATGGCGTATTTGGTTATGTTCATTTGAGAACTATCTGGTTACGGTAGGTGCTGATGGTTTTCAGCCTAAGCATAAAGCCGCCATTTTATTTAGTCACCTAGGGCTGGAAGGGCAACAAGTGTTTGATAATTTGCCCAAAGTAATTCCATCTGAAGAAGCGGCTGGTGATTGGAATGAATTTGCGGAAGCTATTGCACATCGTGAACATACATTTTGCGAAGAACCAAGTGTTTTGTTAGAAAGGTTTGATTTTTTTTTTAAACATCAGACAGCATATGAATCTGTGGAGGATTTTATTTCAGTGTTGAGATCTTTAGCTGTCACATGTAACTTTGGGTCAGCATTAGATACGTTTTTACGTGATCAATTTGTTTACAGTTGCTATTCCAAGAAGATTCAAGAAAGGTTATTAAGTTACAGGGGTCCATCGTTAAGTGAGGTGTTGATGCTAGCTAAAATTATTGCAAGCTCAATTGTATCAACTCAGGTAATAACTCAAGAATATACCAAATCCTCTTCAGTTGTGGTAAATTCAGTTAATGAAGGAGAACATGTGGATTTAGTGTGTGCCAAGGGCAGGAATGTTAAACCTTATGCTAAGAATACTAATTAGTATTGTTTTAGATGTGGTCCTAAATCACATTTGAGCAATTTTGTCCAATGCCCTGCTATAGGTAAACGCTGCACTAACTGCAAAAAACTAGGACATTTTTACAGTGTTTGCAAAAGCAGTAAAAATGTAAAAGTACATAGTATTGAAGTAACAGAAGATGAGGATTTATTGAATTTGTCTAGGATGGTACTGAATTTAGATACTGGAAGTTGTACAAATGAAGTAATCAAAGACCCTGTTTGCCAAGTACTTTTAGGTAATATTATTTCTATCAATATGACCTGTGATTCTGGTGCACCCATCACAATAATTTCAGACACATTGTTTGACTCTCATTGGAAAGGTAAAGTGATATTAAGTAAACCAGATGTACACTCTAAAGCATATGGTGATCAAGATATTGATCTGTTGGTGTATTTTGAAGAACAAATTGCTTGTTTGGGGAAAAGTATATATACTAAAGTGAATGTGGCCATTAAAGGGAGAAATATCGTAGGTTGGCATGATCTAGCTAAGTTAGGCCTCATGCTTGTTCCTGGGGCAGATTTTCCTGTGAGAGTATGTAACATTCCTGTGTCCATTGTTCAAGTTCAGGAGAAAATGTCAGTAAAAAATATTTGCAACGCTTACCCTGAGCTCCTTAATAACTCCATTAGTTGTATTAAAAATTACACACACACTATTAGGTTAAAGAAGAATGGAGTTTCCAGTAATCCATAAAGTTCACCCTGTGCCCTTCACCCTCAGTGCAGAATTAAAAAGGTTATTGGACCAAATGGTAAATGAATGTATCATTAAACAGGCAGAGACTTCTGAGTGGGTCAGTCCGATAGTGATCGTACAGAAAAAGGATGGTGATATAAGAGTCTGTGCTGATCTTTGCACATTAAATAAAAACATTGTTGTAGAATGTCATCCATTGCACAAAGTTCAAGACTTGTCAGCTAACATTGGTCATGCAAGTTTTTTTGCACTATTATATCTTAAATCAGCATAGCATCAAATTCAGCTCGATCAAGTGTCACAAAATCTCACCACTTTTATAACACCATTTGGTGCTTTCAAGTTTACAAGGCTACCTTTTGGCCTGGCTTCAGCTGCCAGTGTCTTCCAAAGGATGAGGGACACAGTATTGGAGGGCATAGAAGGAGTTCAAGCTTTTCAAGATGTTGTACTCATATTTGCAGAAACTTTGAATGAACACAATAGGATTTTAACCAGGGTTTTTGATAAATTTAGGGAATTTGAGTTACTCTGCGGTCTGATAAGTGCAAAATTATTATGCAAAGTTTTGATTATTTGTGTCACGTGGTCACCCCAAATGGTATTTCTCCAAAATATTCCTTAATTAAAACAATTTGGGATACAAAGTCCCCCAGAGACAAGGATACTTTGAGGTTGTTTCTAGGCTTAAGTGAATATTATTCACGCTTTGTTAACGGATATGCATATGTTGTACAGCCATTAAGAAACTTCTTTAAAAAAGCACCAAATATATTTGGGCTGATGATGTTGAGGAAGCATTTCAGAATGTCAAAAATGTATTATATCAGCTCTAGCATTATCACCTTTTGTTTCTGGAGGAAAATATATTATTACTGTGGAAGCCAGTCAAGTGGGTCTGGGAGCTGTGCTATCTCAATGGATTGAAGGCAAAGAAAACACCATTGCTTTTGTCTCAATTCAATTCAATTACATTTTTATTGACATGATTTGGAACTCCAAAGAGGTCCACATGTAAAAAAAATACAAAACATTATAATAAGTTAATAGAGTTCCTAAAATAAGATAAAACTTCAAGCTATCCATTCTTTTCATTGTACTTCACACACTACAAGAACTTTCCAAACGGCGAAGTTTAATCCTGATATGGAATACATTTACCCTCATAAAACAAAATCAAATACTAAAAAATCCCCACCCAGCAAATCTAGTGGTTACAACCCTCCCTCCCACAACAATCTGGAGGCCCCTCCTCCCTCAAGACCCTGGCAGGAAACTTTCAAAACTCCTACAAACCATACGGTTGCTTCTGCCTCACGTGCTCTGAATTCAGCCGAGTCACATTATAGTACAATTGAACGTGAGGAGCGTGTCACAAGCCATTAATTAATCTCTTAAATGGTAATGCAACGGGGAAAGTATCATCACGCTTAGTAAGATTGATTTCTAGGTTACATGAATGTGATTTCGTTCTGAAATATATCCCTAGAGGTAAGAATATTAGAGCATATTGTTCGTCAAGATTACCAGTTTCTGATGAAATTGTAGTAAATTCTGAAGAAGAATGTGTGGTGGCATTTATAGAGGACATTTTACATAATACTGGATCACTTTTGCATGAAAAATGGGTAGAAGCTACAAACAATGATCCAGTGTTTTCTAAGGTCACAACTTATATGAAGAACGGATGGCCTCGTGAAAGAAATGTAGAGATGTCATTACGTCCCTATATTCAAGTGTCTGAAAAGCTATTATTGGTGACTGATGTCTTAATGCGTGCTGACTTGTGTGTCCCTCCAAGTTCTTTGGAGTTACTAATTGAAGAAGCACATAAAGGGCATATGGGCGTGAGTAGCACCTGTAAAGCTCTCAAACAATTTGATTGGTGGCCAGCTTCTGGGCAATCATTGCATTCGGAGCAACTTTCCTCAACAGTGAGAATCAGAAATTCTCGCAATGTAGGTATGCCTATCAAATTTCAGGACTATTATGTCTCTTAGTTTATATGCTTTAAGTTATAAGGCCTGCACTGGTTTTTAAGTAGTTGTGTAAAATTATTATATATATATAAATGATTTTGTATTAAAAGGGGGGTGTTGTATTGGTGTTACTTTCTGTTTAGGTTCAGCTGTCAGAGCGTAAGCTCCTGCAGCGGTGCACTGTGCTTGGCGCGAGCTCTTGCTGTGATGTGTGCTGCATGTTTACGTCACTTTGTTCTCTGTAGCAGCACGCTCTGTATATTTTTAAATAGCGTATGTTTTCTTTTATTATAGACTCGTGAGTTTCAGTTTGGAATTTGGTAACTTAAAGTAATAGCTTGCGTGTGTGTAACATGTTGTATTTTGAAAGGTATAACTCTGATATATACGTAAGTGTGACATCGGTTATAACAGTTTACTCTGTCTCACCGGTGCTCTTGTCATGTTGGTTGTGGCCTCCTATTTTTGAGGCTTAATAAAGAAGTTCTACACTGGTCCGTGCTTGGAGAGCCTCATTTATTTTTCAAATCTTAAGGCACTTGCAACATGGTGTAGGGCCCCTTCTTTCTAATGAGGGGCGAGGCCCTTGGCAGGTACCAGTGACCACCGGCGCATGCCTAGTGCTTGCCCTGTCCCTGCAATGTAAACATTACTCCTGCACTTTTGCAGGTGAGATCTAAAAAGAACAGCTTTTTAAGAAAGGAGCAGCTTGGTAAAAAGTTACAGTTCTCTGTGCCCCTCCCCCCCCCCAAAAAAAAAAAGAATTCCAAGAAGAAGGGTAGTGTAGGAACAAAGGAGTGGAGAATGGGTTGGGAAGGCAACAGATAAGTAATGTGCTGAGAAAGAGCCCCCTGTAAATATTGGTATTATCCACAAAAGGTCTTCAACAACATGTCTCTAAAGGCTGTCTAACCTTTACCAAGACCTCAAATCACAAAGGGCCAAATGTACAATGGTCAGCTTTTGCGAGTCACAAATTGCGATTTTTAGAGACTCGCAATTTGCGAGTCACAAAAGCTGATGTACAGCAGTGTCTCAGACGCTGTTTGTGATGAGCAAATGGGTCACAAGAGATCTGCCTCATTCATATTTATGAGGCAAATAGCAATTTGTGACCCATTTGGGAATGGCCAGCACTCACAGGGATGGTGGCTTGCTGGGGTCAGCAGAACACCACGACTCTGACTGCTTTTTAAATAAAGCATTTTTTTTTTTAATGCAGCCCGTTTTCCTTAAAGGAAAACGTGATACATTACAAAAAAAAATGAAAGTTTCCTTTTCATTTGCTCTTGAAAAAATGTTGGCGCCCCCCCATTCACATTCGTCCTTTGAGACGCCTTCTCATTTGTGAATGGGTTACTACCAATTTGAAATTGGTGGTAATTGCGATTGTTTTGCGACCACATTCCTGGTCTCAAAACAATAGTACATCCCCCTGCGACTCGCTATTAGAAAGGGACGCCCTTGGCAGGCCCCTTCCTAATAGCGAGTCACAAACCCTATTTTGTAAGTGTGCAGTAGATTACCCACGGGCAAAATAAGATTAGTACATGGTACAAGGCCATTTAGCAGTCGCAAACGGAAATAGAGTAGATCTGAGGTGGCGTATGGTGGCATGCCATGTAATGGGTTTTTTTTCTTCTGAGGAATACATTCTCTTTTTTCATCCTTATTCTTGCTGTAGTGGCACTTCTGGGATATGACGCGAATCCATGCTGTGAACACAGGGCTGTTCTGCTGTTGGGCCACCGCTGTAAGGTCTGTACAGATATAGTATTATGAAAGTTTGTGATTTAGCCCTGTTGGAACAGGAAACGCTGGGTTGCGACACCAGGAGCAGAAGGCTTCTTGATTTCTTGCGCAATTCCTAGGTTGCTGACTCTTTGGAACTCTACGTTATAACGGAAATGATGCTCTGGGGTTGATGGGGCTGTAGGTCCTGTGATACAACCCACGCTCAGTTTTCTCTGCCTGCGAACTGCCACTTGGTCCTGAAAGCTGCCACGGAGTTTCACACCATCCTGCTGGCGAAAGAGTGGGTCCTCTGAACTACCTAAATGCTAGTAAATAGAGTTAAATACTGCGGGAGGACTTTTTAAATGTCGCAATAAGCAATGTGAAGCACTCTCAAATGACGAGACTGTCCTTACTGCAAATAGTCGGAATCAATAATGCTAATGTCTGCAACCGACTGCAGAGCATTTATTGCACTTGACCTAAGCATGCACTGCTCAGTCCATCAAAAAGATGGAGCAGCGTTTTGTGCACAAGACAGAGCCCGGTGCACACCAAAGAACAGAGCTACACCAAGGGCACAAGATCAGAAACGCTGTAGTGTGTATTCAAGGGAAGGTGCGCTAACCGGAACATAAACTATCTATCCAGTGTACACAAAGAGAGGAACATAGAGAAAATTCAAATAAGCAATGGCCAGAGCACCCGAAGACAAGAGCAGAGCTCCCTCGCAAGCACTTATACCCGAGGTAGCAGAGAGCAGAGAGCAGAAGATAAGAATGATACACACTGCATTCAAACGAATGTATATATTCTGAACAATGTTAGAATATAGATTGGCTTGTTCCTTATAAAAGATTTACAGCGCTACGGGGACAGGATCAAAACTGAAAACGCCAGCTGCACTTTGTGTAAAAAATCATGAGCATCCAAAAGAGAGAGAAAGAGCATGGATATCATTTGTGGGTCACGGCCCTTGACTTGCCCTTTGCGACCACTGGCACTACCTTTGTGACCCCTGGCTTCAGAGGTGTCAAATTCAGTGCCAGATACAGAGTGGCAGCTGGTCTTTATGGATGCTCCCGCTCTCTTTATTTTCTGTCATTTAGGGCCAGATGTAGCAAAGGGTTTTACCCATTCTGTGTCTATGGGAAAATGTGTTTATACATTTGGCCCTTAGTGTAAGAAAAAGAATATGCCCTTCCATGGCAGCTGAAGTAAGTAAAAATGCTTTTAAATGTATGTTGTGTGCGTGCTTGCAGGTGAGAATGTGTTTATGTAAGAGACTGTGTGTGTAAGTATGAATGTGTGTGTAAGCATGTGTCTGTGAACGAAAGTAGTGATCAAAGGGCTCGCGCTGTCACTTCCGCTACTCCTGGCATTTTGGTGAATTGACGCCCGTGAGCTGGAGACACAAGATCATAAACAATAACCTGTGGATTCTAGAGATAAAAGGCGCTCAGTGCACATAGTCATAATAATCAATACCTGTGCATCCTGAGGAAAGAGCAGCGATTATTGAACAAAATATAGGCAGTACCAAACCAGTGGCGTAATCTTTGTTAAAGGGGCATACCTGCGCAGGGGCATAACATAAGTCCCTGCAGCCCCGAGGCGCAACCCTCCAGATGGCTCCCAACCCTTCAGGGGGGCATCTAATCATCCAAAGACCTATTAATATCTATGCGACATAGGAGATTCAGGATCCCAGAGCCGGCCTTTGCTTATGTAGCAAAACCAAATTGTGCGCTCTCTCCCCCTCGTCTTTAACTACCTGTGTGTTCAAAACTTTGGAAGTGTAAGAGCAGGAGGGGAGGTTAAGGTCTCTACGAGGAGAAAAAAAAAACAAATGAGGACACAGTAACCAGCAGCCTCCCTAAAAATGTTTAAGTACACTTTTCTGTCATTTCGCGTTATGCCTCTGTGCCTTCTAGTAGGCGTGCTTTCCTTTGACACGAGTGTATCAGAGACTCATACAAGACGTTTTCATCAAACAAACAAACCTTTATTCGGCTATTAGCCATAAAAGGATAATACAATCAAAAGATCATAAAATAACAAATAATCTTACAGCTACTAAAATCAGTTGCATAAATAACAAGTAATACTCCTAAAATCAATAAGAAGTAATCAATTATAATCATTTATTATACTAAAAAGTTAAACATTTCTAAAATTAAGTCCAAACTCAATGGAGTACCACTGTTCTATTAACTTTCAAAACAGAAAGCCATTTGGCCATTTGATAAAGTCAATTACATGGTGTAGAATAAAAATTCCTGAAATTGGGAAATAATTATATTCATTGCTTATATTAGAAAGCTCTAAAATTACATCCTAATCAAATTAAATACCAGTGATCTATTAGCTTACAGGAAGGGAAGCCCGTTAGCCATTTGTTACACCATTAAGTTTGTCTATGGGTGTTTAATACATCTAGGTTCACTAGAACCTCAGGCCCTCCCTGTCCCTAATATATGATGTTGCTAGGAGAAAGCGGCTTATTCCAAAAACAATAGATGGAGTAGTACTAGACCTTAATAGTCTTGCCACTTCATTATAATTTCTAATTCCTAATTTCCTACAAATAGGTCGAATCCATTTTCTCCTTGGCTTATCATAGGCTTTACAAATTAATAGAACATGTTCCACCGTTTCAGTAGTCTCTATATTACATAATCTGCCGTTAGAGACGGGGTATTCTCGCTCTGGGGGCCCCATTTGGTGGTGAACACCTTGATCTGGAAGATTCCATATTGAAATTTCATGAATAATGCTTTTGCTTGCCTAGGCTGAATTGTATCTAGCCATTCCTCAGGTCTTGGTGTTGGCTTAATATCCAAAAATTTTGAGGTCAATCTACCCAGATCCTTACTATGGAAAAGACTAATCGAAGAATAATTCCAGAATACTTGCTTTAACCGAATCTTAGATTGTGTCGTGAGGGTATGGGGTTCATCCCAAAAGGATTTAAGCCCTAGGTTATAAAACCAGGACCTTATATGATGAAGCCAAGGAAGGGAAACTGATTTGTCAAGATCCATTATCTCAATTAGTGCTTGCCTATAGTGACTCAAATCTGGAATTGACCAAAGCCTACACCAATAAAGCAATGGCCTCAAAACTGCCATGTTACCTATTTGCTTCATATTTAAGTCGTAAGAAAGAGGGACCAATGGGGTCGATGGTGGCAGTCCCAGTACCCCCTCATGAAACTGTTTTCTTGGGATGCTAGTGAGGTTAGGTTTGCAATTCCCCAGAGTTCGGCGCCATATAAAGCAGCGGCCTGCGCTTTATATCTATAGACCTCGAACACTGGTGAGACAATTTCAGTTCTTGAGTTTTTGTAATTATTGCTTATCGCCGTGGAGCTGTGAACCAGAGATGTTGCAACTTTGTTAATATGCGGCGTCCAGGACAACTTGGCATCCAGCAGTATCCCTAGGTAATATAAACTTTTAACTCGTTCCAATTCATGCCCATTGATCTTGATGCTTCTTTTAAGTGCTCTGTGGGGTTTAATAATCAAATATTTTGTCTTGTTTTTATTTATTTCTAGCCCCTTCAATATGCAATATTTACTAAACATTCTCAAAAGAGTCTGTAGGCCCATGGGAGTTTGAGATAACAAGATGGTATCATCTGCAAAAAGGAGAGCAGGAACTGGGTCTCCATTTAATCTTGGTGAGTCATGATTGCTCTGTTTAAGGTACTCAACCAAATCATTGATGTATAGTTAGAAGAGGGTTGGGGCAAGCACACAACCATGCCTTACTCCCCTCTTAATGGGTATTGGATCTGTCAGCTCTCCATTTGGGCCCCACCGTACATTTGCATAAGTATTTTCGTGCAGCCTCTTTATCTGGTGCAAAAGATTCCCCGGCATACCCTGTTTCCCTAACGCGGCCCATAGAGTGTCTCTTGGGACCAAATCGAAGGCTGCGCACAAATCCACAAACGCGATGTAGAGATGACCCTTCTTTAGTTTTGAATATTTCCACATTGTGGATAATAGCCTGAAG
Source organism: Pleurodeles waltl (assembly GCF_031143425.1). Lineage (NCBI taxonomy): Eukaryota > Metazoa > Chordata > Amphibia > Caudata > Salamandridae > Pleurodeles > Pleurodeles waltl. Next base: position 668,721,343 of record NC_090445.1, read on the forward strand.
GCCTGGTCAATTGTGCTTGTCTTCTGCCTGAAACCTGCCTGGTATATTGTCAAAATATTATTTTCCTCTATCCAGCTAGCTAATCTATTCAGCAGTGCCTAGTCTATATTTTTTGCATAACATCAATTAGGCTGATTGGCCTGTAATTCCCCGGGTCCTCCCTAGATCCTTTTTTATAGACTGGGATTATTTCCGCTCCTTCCCATGTCTCAGGAACTGGCTCTCCCCTTGCTATAGCATTGCTAAGTAGATTTACGTAGGGTGCCCATACGTCTATATTATGTTTAAACAGATCCCCAGGGATTTTATCCAGACCCGGGGCTTTGCCTATTTTAATCGCTTTTATGGCAGTCACCGTTTCTTCCAGGCTAAATTGTATGTCAGGTAAATTGCCCCAGGAGGGTAATTCTATATGCAGGGAAAGATGTAAATCATGCTCGGAAGAATCTGAATAGAGGTTTGTAAAATGATTAACCCACGCACAGGGAACTATATGATGTTCGGTGTTAAATATCCCCTTTTTCCTACCGTGAGTAACTATCTTCCAAAAGGCTACTACATCATTGCATTTGGCTGCCTCAAAGAGGTCATGCCATTTTTGGTCTTCCCAGTTTTTCTGTGCTGAAGCCAGGATTTTCCTATAACCGGCCCTTGCCTGTTGCACTGCTATTGGATTTTTCCGTTTTAGAGCCTCTACCAGTAGTGTTTTGCCCTCTCTACAATCAGGGGTAATACCAGGGATTAGATGAAAACATTTGCTCCCTGCCCTGTATGTGTTTTTGTTGTATCTGTTGAGTAAGATAGGGTCTCAAAGCAGTGCTCAATGATTGATGAATATCTATAATGGGAATGTCAATACAATTTTTATGGGCATGGGGTTCCAGCAATTCTGAGTATATATTATAGATATTCGTCATAACACCCAAATTGCCCAATATCGCTGGCCATTTTACTGCCCTACGATTATTACTAAGGGTAGGTTGAAACTCCACCTTATCCTTTTTCATGCTGTCTAGATCTAGGAGGTAGTCCCTCAATTCAATTACTAACTGAAAATTATCACTTTCTTTCCTCTTATCTATCTTAAAGGTCACTATTCTCTCCCATGTAATCGTGCTATGCATAATATAATCCAGTTGTGAACCTGCGTTACCTCTCTGGAAAGTGTCCATATTAAGACCACATTGTCCCACTCTACCATTACAAGCCCTCAATCCATACTTTAGTGTAAGGCCCATGAGTTGCAGGGCAGCAACCGTACCGGGTACTGCCTCTTCAGTAGATAGGAGGGGGACTGCTCTTGCTAAATCTTCATCTTCTACTAGGTGTTCAAGACTAATTATGGGTTCGTAGTTGCAATTAAAATCCCCCCCTATCAAGATTGTTTCTCCTATCGGGATTTTCTTAAGAATGCCATCTAATATTTCTATTTCGTATGACTCCTGATTTGGCCTTCTTGGCCTTATATACACATTGAATAGATGAAATAACGCCTTATTTTTGTCCCCTAGTTCCATCCACAAAATGTCAGCAGACCCTGTATCATGTTTGTTTATCTCAATATTAATGGAAAATTTTCACCCATGCAACCAACCCCCCAGACGGCCTCCCTCTTGCTACTGAGGTGGCACTGATAAAAAAAGTTTTGTAACCCAGTTTGTATGGGGGCTCTTTTAACCAGGTCTCTTGGAAAAGACAAACATGGAATTGTTCAATATAATCGTGCCAGTCAGGGTCTATAAGCTTACTTTTCGGGCCTGCTACGTTGCAGGAGACCATGGTAACTGGTCCCCTTCCCGTTGAGGTCATAGCATTAGTAGTAGGGCTCTGAGATATAATCGGCTCCTTACTACCAGGCAAGTGCCCCTCAATACTCCCTACCCCTGTAACTTGTTGGTTATTTTCTTCCTGGGTCTCTACTACTATTGGATCTCTAATCTGTCCCAAGTATGATTGGTCTGGTTGAGTTAGTCAATCAACTGCTTCAAGGTCAGAATCTCCCTTTAACATTTGCGCTCCCCCATTTCTATGGTTGCTCCTCTGAGCTATAAGCTTACAGGTAAATGGATCCAAACTAAATCTCATTACATTTTTTTTGGGAGCACTGGCTCTCTGCTCTACAGTAATCAAGCCTTCGATTAATCTTTCATCCCTTAGTGTCACAGCGACAACATCTTGTTTCCCAGTCTCTCTCGGCATTCTCTCCACCCTCATAATATCTGAGCGGATTAGGGATCGGCAATGACGTTTGTATTTGATCCAATATATAAGTTTATTCTTTAGGGAGTCCTCGTCCTCCATACTATTTTGGGCCAATTTCGGGACATTTAACAAATAAATTACATCGGCCCTAGAAGACCTTAGATTTTCTTCAAGGTGTCTGCCCCATGTAGTAGTGGGCACGCTATCATTATATGATAAGGTATAGGGTTTAAGTGTACGTCCCACCTTCTCTCCTTGTGACCTTGGTTTTGGGCGACTCTCCCATACAGAATTCCCAGATTCTTGTCGTAACTCTCCTACCTTAACTGCTGGGATGTTGCGTGACCCAATATTGCAATCATTGTCCCCTTTTGCGCACCCTCGTGGTGCACAGGGAGCACTAGCTTTAGTTAAAGTAGAGTTGTGCTGGGCATTCGGCCTCTGGGGGAAAATGGGTCTTCCTTGTAAGTGCAGTGATACAGTTGGGACCCCTTCTGCACGCTGGTCTCTACGGGTTCCCATACCGCCCTCTTTTTCCACAAGAGCTGATAGGGTTCCTACTTCAAATTTTAGCTCCCTAACTTCCTGCATTAGTCTAACCATTAGATCATAAAGATCTGTTAAACTCCTAGTTTTGCATTTTGGGCAGTTTTCTGGATCTTGGTTAGCCGGTGGTATCTTCTCTATGGCTGACTGTGCTAAGGGGGTAGTTTGGTTGTGCTTGCCCGTCGATTTCCCCTCCTGATCCTTCTGTACCTTATTTACAACGGGATCTGCCAGGGCTGCGTATCTATTGGAACACACAATATCACTCCCCTGCGCATAGCCCTTCTTCCTAGTACTTCCTGTTGGAGTTGGGGAATGGCATGAGGCCCGTATAGCATCATCTTTATGCCTGACTAAGCTAATATCAGGGCGTGGGTTTTCCTCTTGCTGGCCGTCATTCTCTTTCCTATCAATTGATTTCCCTTTCCCTAATTCTGGTTTCTTTGTATAATAGGATGTTATCTTTTTATCAGAGCCCTCCCGAGGGTTGGATCTATTACTTAGTAAAGATTCTACCTCCTCTATTAGGTCATCAAGTTCAGATATCGTACAATTTTCGCCTGCATTCCTAAGTTTCTTTGTAATTTTCTCCATTCCCAGTGGGGGTTCTGATGCCTTATGTTTCCCCATGCCTGTTTATCTAACTACTTAATCCTCCTCCTCCACTAGGTCAAATGCAAGGGCTTTCCTTCCTGCTCGGGATTTCTCTCAAGCCCTAGCGCCCTGGACTCTTGTCTGATGGAACTATCTAGATCGATCTGGAATACCAGATCAAAAATGAAAGAGACATGGCCCAGCCCAGCCTCTTCCAGGCCCGGGCTTTGCCCGCGCGCGTCCCGTGCTGCGGTTTGTCCCCCTGCGCCTTATAGCGCTCGTTGGAATGAGAGTGGGAGCAGGTGATACAAAGATGGCCACCTCCTGGGGCCTCTAGGCTGTCTGGGATATGTAGTCCCCTTCGATTCAGGTAAGCGCGTCCCGCGCTGCGGTTTGTCCCCCTGCACTTTATAGCGCTCGTTGGAATGAGAGTGGGAGCAGGTGTTGCAAAGATGGCCGCCTCCTGGGGCCTCTAGGCAGTCTGGGATATGTAGTCCCCTTCGATTCAGGTAAGCGCGTCCCGTTAACTTCTGAGGAAAACCAAAAAGGGTTTTGGTGGGCACCCGACTGGAGGGAGGTTTGCCCCCTGTGAGGATTGTGGGCACTGGCACAGGTAAATTACTGAGCCGAGTTTGGGTGTTTTTTGGGCAGTTTTTGGTACCCCACATATATATGTGTATATATATATATAAATCTTCAACAGATGGACTGATGGCCATCTGACGGCTGCACCGATACCGTTGGTCAGATCCCAATTATTGAAACAGAGTAATATCCATCAAGCTCAAATTCAGTTCATTGACTTTATTTCTTATACAGGTAACACAGAGTCCTGAGATAAGATGTCAACACGTTTCGGCAGAACGCCTTCTACTGGACAAATCCGGCTAACAAGCCGGCATCATCTAAATACAGGTTAAAATCCTTCGTTTATTTCCATAACATCCTGATTTAAAGCGGCGGCCATCTTAAAACATGCAAAAACCTATACTTCAAAATTTAAAATCTACAATTGATAAATGAATCGCATACATCCATTTAAGTAATTTAAACATAAATATCTTATATATGTCACATGGATGTCCCAAATAAATAAATAATACATATCATTAATTCATTCTTATACAAATCATTGGTTAACTATTCTGTACATAATAATACACTTTAATCCATCATTGAGACCACTGTTATCAGTTATTCTAGTCAACCTGCCATAAATCAAATTGGTCAAGTATTTTTTAAAATATATTCTTTTCGGGTTATGTTTTTATGGAATGTATTCTTCTCTACAGGTATATAAATATTTATGATTTTCTCAATTCATAAACACAATCAGTTTATCACAAATCTTATAAATATTGCAAAATGTTGTAAAATAATATAGAAGGTTTGTTATAACGAATTGATTAGTTCTAAAAAACTGATTAGTTATAAAAAATTGATTAGTTATAAAAAATTGATTTGTTATAAGAAATTAATTTATCATAAAAACTTCCTCAATGTTTTAAAAAACAATCAACAAAATAACTCTCAATACATTTATAATTTAGATATATTAGATCATGTTCATCATTAAGTGCATATTCAAAACCTATTCTATATCATCAATGCGATCTCATATTGATAACAAATTGCAATATCTAGATAAACTTCAATGAAATGTGATCTCGTATTGTAGTTACTCAATTTACCATTAACCTACAATTAATTATCTATGTCTGACCAATAAGTACCTTACACCAAAATCATATTTAGTTATATCATGGTACATAAATACATATCTGATACCTGTATATTGTAGATTAAATCTTCTATATCCTAATCTATATAATAGGTAGCTTTATAGATTCATGTAATCAATATGAGTTTGGAAGAGGCCTCAGCTTAAAGTGCAAAGTGCTACGTGATAAAAATATTAATATGTGCAAAATGTGTATATCAAGTGCAACTAAGTGTTAAAGAACTATTATATTATAATCAAAAAGAGAATTTTTACTTTCTATTATTCTTTTTCTTATATGTATATATACATTGATTCAGTCTTCTACGTTTCTTAAATTCTAAGGAAGAAATAATCCTAAAGCAAATTCCGAAAAGGATATGTATAATAATGAAAATAAACACTTTTCTAAAAAGTTCCTAAAGCTTCAATTAGAGACAAATGTGAATTCATAAATAGCTACCCCTTTATTTATGATAATTGTAGTCTTCTCATCTACCTTCATAAAATAACAGTAATAGAATGATATTATATCCACAGTTGTGTAAAAGCAGAATTGCAAAACATTTAGACTCTCTTTGTTAATTAGAAATAAATACAATTGATGGTCATTGTATCATCTAAGATGGACATATAGCTCAGCATCAAGAGTGTGCCCCCTAGGAGATTCAGAGCCTAGTAATAGAATCATCTTCGATTCCATTTGTCTGAGCTCTAATGTTCTATCCCCGGCTCTGGGATTATTTTTGATGGATTTAATACCATAAAGAGATAATGTACTAGAATATCCTTTGTGTGTATCCCAAAAATGTTTAGCTAGGGGATAAGTTCTATCTTGATTTTTTATAGCTCTAAAGTGTTGTAAGAATCTGACTTTTAACTTGTGGATGGTACTCCCAATGTATTTTTTATGACACCCACATTCAATAACATAAATCACAAATTCCGTGTCGCATGTGATTCGATCTTTAATCTCACAGTAGCGACCATCAAAAGTTTGATATTTTTGCATATTATGTGCATACTTGCAAGCCTTACAATGGCCACATTTCCAAAATCCCAAACTTTTTTGGCTCAGCCAGGATGTGTTAGCTTTCATCGAAAAATAACTTCTGGTCAGGTGATCCCCCAGTGAGCGAGCTTTACGGAAAGTTATGGACGGATGTGCACCTATACTGTCCCTGATGATGGGATAATTCTGTAAAATGTGCCAATTATTTTATTTTTATTTTTTGACCATTTTGTCATTAGGTGACACGGTTGCTAGTATTTTAAGCAGTGAAAATTCTTTGGTGAGGCTAGATTAGCGGATGTTATGGCTGATAAAGTGGCCTAGACACTTAAACTCCAATCACAACGGAGAAAGCTAAAAGATGCTGGATTTCTAAGAAATAATTTGAATTTTTAAACAGGCAAGACTGCAGAATGGCAGTTATATACGTCCCTCCCAAGATCCACAAAGATCAGGTTAGCCCTCCCGAGTTGCATATCAACTCTGCAAGCAGTTCCATGCTAGAATCGCAGTCCCCTAGCCCAAAATATAGACGTTTTTCTCGAGCATTTTGTGACTAGTACATAAATTTATGTTAGGGACTCTACAGACATTATCAGCAAAGTGGAAGGGTAGCCCTTTGATGAAAAGAAACAGTATTTGCTGACCTTTGATGTATAGGCACTTTATACGAACATTCCACAGCATGAGGAGAAAAAAGTGATAAAAACTACCCTGGAAACAAGACCTTTACTGCATGACATTCCCACTGATTTTCTGGTAGCCCTTGCCCTGATGATGTAGTCATGATATGGGAAGGTGACAACCCCACGTTGACAGCATTCCTTGAGTGGTTAAATCAGAGAACACAAAACCTAAAGTTTATCATGACAAGCACCACTAAGAAATTATATTTTTTTATACTTGTGGATAATGGGGAATGAAGGGAACACAGAGGTCAGCTTGTACACCAAACCCACTAACAGAAACACTTTGCGAATCCCCATACCCTGAAAGAAAAACTAATATATGGAAAAGTTGTCTGCATCTGGAGAAATTGCACAAATAGGAATGATTACTTTGAGAATGCAGTCATCTTGACAAACAAATTGGTCAATAGACGATATCCTAAAAAGCTTGTAAAAGCAGCATTTAAGCATGCATGGTTTTCACCAAGGAAAGATTGCTCGATCCTAAGTTGCATAAAAAAAATACTCCCCTTACTTGTGTCATCACATACAATACTAAAGCTAATAAGGTTAAGTCGATTATAGAAAGAAACTGGAACATTTTTACCCCCTTAGAAATTCCCAAACCTTTGTTTTCATTTAAAAAGGGACACAATTTATGGGATCACATAGTCAAAGCTGCTTGTCTGAATGAAAAGAAAAGAGATCTCGGAGAAATGCTAGAACCGTGCCCACTCATTTGACATTACAAATGCAATAACTGCACAGCAGGCCAATTTAGCAGCAAAACTAAAACGATAACACCTAATTGCAAGACAGACCGGCAAATGAAATTCTCTAATTGTAGCACCAAAAAATGTGGTGTATTGGGTGAGATGGCCATGTAAACTAGTATGTACATGCAAACAAGTCAGCAGGAGAAAGCAGGCATACTACAGCACAGATCAAGGATCAGATGTGTAGTACCCGGTGCCCCCCTCGTAGAGCACTTCAAAAGATGTAACCACACAGAAGACGACATATGGTGGTCAGTAGTCTTTGTAGCACAGAAAAACAATAGAATGCCACCTGGTGCCATCCTTGATAGAATGGAAGCCAGGATGATTGAGAGGTGTGGGACAGAGCTTCATTGGCTTAAAGATTTAGATGAAATGTGGGATCTGATTTAAATTAGTGAGTCCTACTTTCATCAATGGCATGGTGTGAGATGTGTAATACACTAGTGTATGGCAATAGGTTCCATATACACTTTCCCCAAAGCATATTTTTCAGGTGCAAGAACACAGCTTCATTTGTTGATTGGTTGAACTTTGCAATCATGTGTACTTGCAACAATTCAATAACTGAGTTGGATCGTGCTTTGTGCTTGTGATTTGTAATATGTGCATTTACTCTAGTACGACAATCCATTGCACTTGCCATAATGTATGATTTGTTTATTATGGTTTCTATTTTGTGCAGTTATGCCGGTACAACATGTCATTTCTTGACCACAACAGAGATGGGTGCAATAAGTCCTCTGTGTATTACTTTCAGTTTTATTGCGCAGGGGTACTTGCCTTTGACCAGCGTTAGCCGTATCCCGGCCGAGTTGCACCATAATGCCATTCCTCTAATCTCAACCCCAGGGGGCCCTTCTTCTATCCACCATACATGTTGCATGTTTGCACCTTTTAGATGGCCGCCGGTTTCCCAGGGTTTCAGTCTCTCTCGCAGGGACACAGGACAGGCAAGATGCGTTTTTATCACATCACCAGGTTCCCACGCACACTTGCATCGCTAACACAGGACTGAGCTCCCCGTAGTGTTTGCTTGTTTGCAACAGTTCGGGAAACTTGCAGCACTCAAAGAGGCTTATCACAACCTGACGGATAGGTGCTTTCAGGAAGTTTTTAAACTATGTCCGCATGCTTTCAGTGAGGTGCGGTTTTTACGGCACACCTGGTAACACCCAAGTTGGTGAATTACCTGTTTTAGTTTCCCAGATAGCGAGGGATATATTACTTTCTTTGGTGCAATTTTCCGGGCACTGCCAGCATATTCCGCCTGTTTTGCCAAATCGATTACTTCGACTTCTTTGATAGGACACAGTCTTGCGTCTTACTTGACATCACCCCACTGCATTTCAGCGCGACCTTGTGAAGCACGGCCAAGGGGGATTGACGAACACTAGAGGGAATTAGCGGGGATCGGTGTGCGCAGCATTTGCCTTTACCCGGATGTTCCCAAGGGTAATAAGAGTATACCTAGTCGTGGTTTTCTTCCTGCATGTCTATGTGGGGGGTAAGGCATGTTTCCATTACCCCTTTCTCTTTACCCTGCCTTTAGGGGGAGTGGGACTCCCTATTATATCAGGTAGCAGGGTAGCTTTAAGGAAGAGACTTGGCACATGGTTGGCGCTCAATACACGAGATGCACATGCTACATACACACGGTTCTGTAAAGGCATCCTAAGTGGCATTCTGCCCCTCTTATCGGGACACTGGGCATGCATGCATGACACCCATGGTACAAACAGCACAAGACATGCTATTAGTTTCAATATGTTGGCTTTTTTGATTGGCTCCACCTGGTCTAGGCCTTTCGGTGCCTGGTTTGGTTTTTAAGTCACATGGTGCTACAGTAATTCTAGCACCCTGTTTTTAATGGTGTATAATGTTTGTATTATTTGATTGTTAGGCACTTTACTCTTCCACTGTCCCGATGAGGCCCACAGTAAATAAGGGCCGAAACGTGTCAACACCTTTTCTTCGGAGGAGTTATCTAAATCAGAAAGATATCGAGTAATGTTTGGGACACATGAAAACACAGAGGACAGGACTGACCTCCGCGTGTATTCAACCCACAAACTACCTTCAATGTGGACTGTTCTAGAAATAAGGAATGCAGCCATATTATCTTAATGGAACTGGAAGACTGGAGTAAGACTGGAATTGGCACACTTGTTTTGTCATAGCAAGTTGACTGGCATGTTTTTTTCGTTTTATGTGTTTTGAAATTCAGTGTAATTGTTTCACACACAAAGTACTAACACACTGAGTAACAGTTAGTTGCGCTAGTTTGATGAATAGAATAAATTGTTTCCTTAAAAGAATTTCCAGTAATACAAGTGATTAATTCAAGTACTCACTGTGGTAACCATATATACAAAAATCTTCCTTGCAATATACCATGTTTTCTGCTTAATATGCTCCTAGAAGAGGCAGGGCAGGTGGACTTGCTCCCCGATGGCGTGGCAGTGTGAGGAGGCTGCCTGGTGCACTGGGCCTTGGACGGGTTTCGGCTGCGGTGTTGACATGTTCGCCACTGCGTCGGACCCTGGCGGGAAACAACCTAAGGTACGTGGAAGGGGCCGGTCGCGAGTGAGGAGAGTGGCTTCTAAATGAACCCAGGAGGGCCCGCAGGCGGAGAAGAAGAACGTGCGGCCACCTGTCAATGCGGGCAACAAAGAAGTGCCAGTGGGAGGCCCTGCCTACAGAAGTGGAGGCCTTGGGAGGCGGGAATGGGAGAGCCAAGGCAGCGACAGGGAGGGGGATTATGAGCCAAATTACTGTGGGCCGCATAGGGTACGGCTCTGTAAAATGGCTCATGAGAGAAGGCATTTGGGGGAAGGGACAGGAAAGAGGGCTAGAGACTGGGAGGGAGACCAGATTTAGGAGGCAAGCCAAAAGGTGGAGGAAGGCTGGGGGCATTGGCACCATTTGAGTGAGTGGTAGAAGCCGCATTGGAGGGAGGGTAACAGAGTAAATAGGTTCAGTGCATAGCAGGGAGGGGGACGCCTGCATAATTAGATCATTGAGGGTGGTTGGAGAGGGTCCCAGAAGAGGTGAGAGTGGAGATGTACCAGGAAAAGGGGGTTAGGGTGTCTTGGGGCAGCGTGGGGCCAAAGATAAAATGGAACAGGGTTTTGGGGTGAGGGGAGCCCTGGAGCAGGCTGCTCTTAGGGGCCCAGCCTTAGCATTGGTAACAGCTTTATTGGAGTGGAGTGAAGGGGAGGAATGCAGTGGGGGCGAATAAGAAGAGGAGGTGCCAGGTTAGGGGCAAAGCAAGTCAATGTGAGCAGAAGTACTGAAGCAAGTGAGAGTATATTCCAGGGCAGGGCCAGGGCGAGGCAGTGAAGGCCAGGGTGGTGTTCCAGGAGCAGGGAAAAAGGAAGTCTGGATAGGTAGTGCTAGAGGGATGTAAATATCAGAGAGGGAACTTCAGGTGAGCGCGGCAGGTGGTGTTGGTTGCTGGAGGTAGGGGTGCAACTCAGTCTTTGTGAGATATAGGGACCAGCGCACCGGGCCTATATTAATCTTTTTTTGCAGATGGCATCAAGCAGCAGAACAGTGGACTTGGGTGAGCACAGTGTGGCTCCAATACCCAAAGGTGAAGTGAAGAGAGGGTACAGTGTGGTTAGCTGGATGGTGTCATTGGACCACGCAACCACTGACCAAAGGAGGTCCAGCGTGGCCTAATCACAACCACTGGCGAAGATAGGCAGGAGACACAGCAGCAGAACAGTTGAGAGTGCATGGTATGGCCCCTTAACTGACAATGGTATAATGTACATGTGTAGGGCAAGAAGTACAGCAACATTGGCAGGCAGCACAAGATGTGCAATGTGTTGGGGACATGGAGGCGATGGAGGAGACATGGCTGGATTATGATGAGGAGAGCTTGGCGGGTGAAAGTTATTGGGTGAAGATGTGCTGAGGCAGAGGAGAACAGGTGGTGTCAGCAGGGGGCGGGTGAAGTGGGGGGGTTCTAATCAATATGTGGGTAGTGTTTTTCAGAATTCAGTGGAGGGTTGGCAACGGTACGGTGGACACAGTGTGCCAGAAAAAGGGAACAGCAGGTGAGGTGGAAGGCTCTGAATTGGGCACCAGATAAGGCTTTGGAAGAAGGGGCGAAAGCCTCCAAGAAGGTGCCAATTGGTGTGGATGTGAGAGAAACACTTGGGGGTGGTGAAACCAAGCTGTGGAGAGGTCTCTATCTGAAGGATACTGGGGTAGGCATGGAAGAACATAGCGGAAAGGCAAAAGGAGAGTAATGTGCAAGGCAGAGGGATAGTACAGGGCATTAGTATGCTCAAAGGGGGAGTAAAAGGGGCCACAGGAGAGCCGCAGGGGGGCAGGGAACAAAGATACAGAGAAGAGCACTGGGGAGGATACAGGGGAGGGAAAGGTTGAAGGGAAGGCAGATGAGCTGGAGAGCAAAGAGCTAAAGATCAGAAAGCTTCTGTATATGGGGGTGCCCAAGCCTCTCAGCGTGCACCTAATGCTGGCCACCAAAGAAAAGATTTGGAACCAAGAGAGAGAATACATAGAGATGCTGAAACTCTTGCACAGGTAATTGAAGTCCAAAGATGGGTCAAAAGAGCAAAAGTATGGGTTATCCAAGAGGTCTAATGGGCCTCTGACCATAGAAATCTGGACGGTGGCCTTCTTAATATACACCAGCGTATATTGTGAAAAGCACCAATAGAGATGGGTGGTGCTTTTTAAGTACATGGATGTAATAAGGAAGGCACAGTTTAATTATGGGGGATATGCATGTGCCCAATCTGATGATGAACTCTGGGCACGCATGACACTGGATCCCGAGACACAATTGGGGGAATTAGACTGATTTATGGCACCATACAATGGAGCCATCCAAGTTGTGGAAGACTCTCTGTAGGACAAGTGAACTGCCGATAGACTAGCCAACTGCATCACTCAATAGAAGGTGGGGGTCTGTAGAGTAGGAAGGGAGACTAATTTGTTCCTTTAATAGTTTGAATAATTCTATAGAGGTATTGGGGTCACTTTCTACTAGAGTGACAGTAAAGCAAACCATTGGTAAGTGACTTACAGGGACAATTAGAGGAACCCTCAAACCTTTCATTAAGTAATATCACACTCAAGAACACTAGAACACCCTGGATACATTTTAAAGATTTATTTTAAATCAAAATCATAGTTGAGTGCAAATGATATGAATTTCTACCACACTGAAGACAAATAAAATGGCAGGAGCAACCTCCACCAAAGGCAAAAATAAGATAAACCATTCTAGCATGATTGTTTTATATCTGTAGCAATCCTACCCTCACTCTGCGACTTCTAAGTGTTAATCTAATTCTAGCACAATAGAAGATAAAACCAATTTCGAGGTTCAGAGATGGCACACTACTGCATACCTCTTTAAGCACTAGAGCTCTATGTTCAATAAAATAGCAAGGTCTGCTATTTTTGTCTCACAAGGACTTCTGCACTCATCTACCGGTCTTCAATTGGCACTGGAGACAGGATTCTGTACAGGCTGTCCCTGTGTCACCTGGCGAGAAAAATCCCTTTTATCCTTCACTCTCTGAGCTTGACCTTCATAGCATTATCTCATTATTGTTAGAAGCCCTTAGCAAAAACAATTAACAGAAAGTGGCTTGATGCTCTTTCAATTATTTCCTTTCGTTGAAACTGTGTTATGATGCATAACAACTATAAACAAGATGAATAGTTGTCAACCTTCTAGAAACTATAAGAAATCAATAACAAGCTCATGTAACATGAAGCTGTCAGCATTTAGATTAAGTGCTCCAAATATATTCATGTGAGCTTGACTAGCACATTGCAGATCATAATAATATATATAAACTGAATGTGCATCATATTAATCAAACATATTCAGCATTTTGATTGATTGACTGGCTCATGTACCTCAAGCAGGGAAATATTAATAATTGCATGGCAACATTTAGAAACAGGAAAGAGGTAGAGGTTGAAAAAATATTTAGATGAATGTATTTTCCCCATTGACTTTAATTGGAGTTGAGGCAATGTTACAACACATAAATCTAAAATGAAGCTGTTTTTGACATTAAAAAGCAGAAGACATGACTGAATCAGGTTAGCTACCATGTAAGTTTGCAATTTAATATTTCTCCACTTCTGGGCAGGCAGCATCTGTTCACCCGTTTATTGTTTTTCAACTTTTAAGGCCAACATATCTTATCAATTCACCCCACCAAAGATGCTATGCATTGAGAAGATGCTATTGGCTCTGCATGTTTCTGGTCTATTAAACTGTAGTGCCACCGCTGGTCCGATAGATAATGAAACATTTCGAATTTTGTAATATTTTGGAGTATCATGATCCTCTAACCTTGTCATGTGACTAAACCTGTTCAAACTACCTCCACTAAAATATGATCAAATTCTTCCATAATGCCTTTATTTTTAGTGCAGTCTGTGATGCTTAAAACCAGTCCCTCACAGATTAAATTGAGATAGATTACAAACTTTCCTTCATCTTTGCATTTTAGACCAGAAGGTCATTTCGTGAGTATATACAACTCACCATGCTCCTTTCTTTCTTTAAAAACACATTTGAGCTTGCAGTACCCCAACATAGCAACAGGTTATCCATTACACACTTTTCAATTAACATCTGTGTAAATTAACCTGGCACACAAACTGTCAGCATAGGTTTCTCTTCACACCTTCTTGGATACAATAGTGAACGGGGAACCAGAATCACAACCATTTTAACCTTAAAACCAAAGACTATGTCGCCATCTTGCCATTAATCCCACAGAATATTTTCTACCACCATTTAAATCATATCACCACCAACATGTACTGTAGAATCAGGGATTCTATGGCCCCTAATTCTTCCACGTTGAATTTCAATACTAGATTCCCTTTATCTACGTAGCTTATTCCACGCTTCCTATCATTTCACTTTCCTGTTACACTATGGATAGTATCCCTTATGTCTGCAAAGAGGACATGTAATTTTACAACAAGGCTTTGTTTAATAACTAGCTACATTTTTTAGACCTTTGTCTGTGACTCTCAACATAGTGTCCCTTTTGGTCTCTATTAAGGTCCTGCCCTTTTTTCTTACTTTGGACATTCCTTAGCTACTGTGAGCTTTGCCAATTTATGGATCATTCCAGTGTACTTTCATCTTTTTCAATACTTACAGCCATAGCACATCTTCTCGATAATTGTTCCATATTTGCTGTCACAACACATCTTAGTGAGGCAGCTTTCTTTTAACTTTCAATTTTCCCTTCAGTCTCTTTGTAGTATGCATTACTATACTGTCCTTTATTAGCTCATCCTGCAAAATACCAATATTGTAGTCTGTCTCTAATCTTGTAATCAGAGCTTACCTGTCAACATTTAACCCTTCCCATGTATTTTTAAAACTCTTACCATGGCAAAATCTTAGCCCATCATGGGCAGCTAATGAAATTAGAGTTTCTTTATACACATACTTTCTTATTTTATCCTTTTAGGGGCTGCTGGTCTACCATTTTTATAAGCTAAACAAATGTCTTGATTCTTTTTGTTTCCAGTAATAAGAGGCTATCAATCATTGTAGCTGACAAATGTTAAGTGTGCAGCTCACAGTCATCTAAAACCGCTTCTACTATAGGAGGACAGAATGGCACAAATTTCCAATATGTGATTGATCAAGCTTCTTTCAATCGTGTACTTTTGGTCCAACTCACACACCTTGTTGGACCTGCCCCTTTTCGCAGGGTCACCCAGGATTTTTTGCCTTCCTTTGTTAAACCAATTTCTGTTGGCTTTTAGTACTCTGCACACTTTACTCCTGCTACAGAGTGGTAAATTGCCTGTGTTCTCTCTTATAAACATTGTAGAATTGGTATACACCTGATTGGTCCATTAATTTTACTTAATAATCCCCAGTGCTACTATATGTACCTAGGGCCTGCAAATTAAATGTTGCTAGTAGCCTGCATCAGACACTACAGTTCCACATGTAAACATGCCTCAGCCCTGTCACTGCAAACTGTAGGGAAATTTTAAAACTGCCATTTAGGTATGGCCAAACACAACTTTTGCCAGGTGTAAACCTTCCTTTTTACTACTTATCAACCACTCCCAAGATATGTCGTAAAGGCTCATAAGGCAGGGTAGATGGCATTTAAAAAGAAGGACGTGTATATTTTCCATGGTCCAGCTTTTGCATAGACTAACACAGATTACACTTAATAAGTGATAACTTCAGTTTGGTAGCAGGTAGAGAAATACTTTTTCCACTCACACAAATTATAATTGAAAATCATCTTTAATGGTAAAGTCAGATTTTGAATTACTATTTTGAAAATGCCACTTTTAGAAAGTTTCCGTTTTCCAGCCTGTACCAAATGTGCCTTTCTGCCAGTGTCCAGGGTCACATGACTGTTAATGGGTCCTTTGTGGTGACATTTGTATTCCTTTCAGACAGGAACAAAATGGGGCTGGGCTAAAGGGAGTAGGTCTTCCTGACAGGATGGCTGGGGAGGAGTTGTGCCCTGCCCTGATCATACTTCAAAGAAATCTGCCTACAAAAACACAAAGGAACCTGATACCAGGCCTGTCCTTACTTTGTACCCCTAGCCTGGTTGTAGCCAAACTCAGAAAACAGGGATTAGCTGACCAGGAGTAGGCAGAGGATTGCTCCCCACACCCTGGCTGACATTGGGTGTAAACGTGGCACGCTCGGAACCTAGAATCAGAACCCTCCTGGACCTGTGGAGACTTAGAAGAAAAACTATTCTGCTGCTTCGAAACGACGACTGGTCCTGCTTGCCTTGAACCCAGGATCCCAGAAGTGGCTGCAAGGGTCAGTTGGTGGCCTTACTGTTTTAGCTACAGTGACACAAAAAGCTTCTAGAGGCCTTCTCTGCAACGACCCAGTTGACGAGCACCAACTGTACATTCCTGGACCCTTTTGCTGGCCTCTGCTGGAGTGAGTCCTTATCCACAAGAGGTGCCCCACTAGGCCCTGGACCCGGGGTTAGAGTCAGAGTGTACACCTCTGAGCTCGCTTTGTTGAAAACAAACTACCCCTGGTTTCCTCACAAACAAGAGTTGATTTTACAGAGAAGTGGGACCTGCATCTGACTTCTGATGTGACCTTCCCTGTTACAGACTCTGGACTTCACCCATGCAGTGCTTGTCAAATAATAATAATAATCCAGGAGGGTAATTCTATATGCAGGGAAAGATGTAAATCATGCTCGGAAGAATCTGAATAGAGGTTTGTAAAATGATTAACCCACGCACAGGGAACTATATGATGTTCGGTGTTAAATATCCCCTTTTTCCTACCGTGAGTAACTATCTTCCAAAAGGCTACTACATCATTGCATTTGGCTGCCTCAAAGAGGTCATGCCATTTTTGGTCTTCCCAGTTTTTCTGTGCTGAAGCCAGGATTTTCCTATAACCGGCCCTTGCCTGTTGCACTGCTATTGGATTTTTCAGTTTTAGAGCCTCTACCAGTAGTGTTTTGCCCTCTCTACAATCAGGGGTAATACCAGGGATTAGATGAAAACATTTGCTCCCTGCCCTGTATGTGTTTTTGTTGTATCTGTTGAGTAAGATAGGGTCTCAAAGCAGTGCTCAATGATTGATGAATATCTATAATGGGAATGTCAATACAATTTTTATGGGCATGGGGTTCCAGCAATTCTGAGTATATATTATAGATATTCGTCATAACACCCAAATTGCCCAATATCGCTGGCCATTTTACTGCCCTACGATTATTACTAAGGGTAGGTTGAAACTCCACCTTATCCTTTTTCATGCTGTCTAGATCTAGGAGGTAGTCCCTCAATTCAATTACTAACTGAAAATTATCACTTTCTTTCCTCTTATCTATCTTAAAGGTCACTATTCTCTCCCATGTAATCGTGCTATGCATAATATAATCCAGTTGTGAACCTGCGTTACCTCTCTGGAAAGTGTCCATATTAAGACCACATTGTCCCACTCTACCATTACAAGCCCTCAATCCATACTTTAGTGTAAGGCCCATGAGTTGCAGGGCAGCAACCGTACCGGGTACTGCCTCTTCAGTAGATAGGAGGGGGACTGCTCTTGCTAAATCTTCATCTTCTACTAGGTGTTCAAGACTAATTATGGGTTCGTAGTTGCAATTAAAATCCCCCCCTATCAAGATTGTTTCTCCTATCGGGATTTTCTTAAGAATGCCATCTAATATTTCTATTTCGTATGACTCCTGATTTGGCCTTCTTGGCCTTATATACACATTGAATAGATGAAATAACGCCTTATTTTTGTCCCCTAGTTCCATCCACAAAATGTCAGCAGACCCTGTATCATGTTTGTTTATCTCAATATTAATGGAAAATTTTCACCCATGCAACCAACCCCCCAGACGGCCTCCCTCTTGCTACTGAGGTGGCACTGATAAAAAAAGTTTTGTAACCCAGTTTGTATGGGGGGTCTTTTAACCAGGTCTCTTGGAAAAGACAAACATGGAATTGTTCAATATAATCGTGCCAGTCAGGGTCTATAAGCTTACTTTTCGGGCCTGCTACGTTGCAGGAGACCATGGTAACTGGTCCCCTTCCCGTTGAGGTCATAGCATTAGTAGTAGGGCTCTGAGATATAATCGGCTCCTTACTACCAGGCAAGTGCCCCTCAATACTCCCTACCCCTGTAACTTGTTGGTTATTTTCTTCCTGGGTCTCTACTACTATTGGATCTCTAATCTGTCCCAAGTATGATTGGTCTGGTTGAGTTAGTCAATCAACTGCTTCAAGGTCAGAATCTCCCTTTAACATTTGCGCTCCCCCATTTCTATGGTTGCTCCTCTGAGCTATAAGCTTACAGGTAAATGGATCCAAACTAAATCTCATTACATTTTTTTTGGGAGCACTGGCTCTCTGCTCTACAGTAATCAAGCCTTCGATTAATCTTTCATCCCTTAGTGTCACAGCGACAACATCTTGTTTCCCAGTCTCTCTCGGCATTCTCTCCACCCTCATAATATCTGAGCGGATTAGGGATCGGCAATGACGTTTGTATTTGATCCAATATATAAGTTTATTCTTTAGGGAGTCCTCGTCCTCCATACTATTTTGGGCCAATTTCGGGACATTTAACAAATAAATTACATCGGCCCTAGAAGACCTTAGATTTTCTTCAAGGTGTCTGCCCCATGTAGTAGTGGGCACGCTATCATTATATGATAAGGTATAGGGTTTAAGTGTACGTCCCACCCTCTCTCCTTGTGACCTTGGTTTTGGGCGACTCTCCCATACAGAATTCCCAGATTCTTGTCGTAACTCTCCTACCTTAACTGCTGGGATGTTGCGTGACCCAATATTGCAATCATTGTCCCCTTTTGCGCACCCTCGTGGTGCACAGGGAGCACTAGCTTTAGTTAAAGTAGAGTTGTGCTGGGCATTCGGCCTCTGGGGGAAAATGGGTCTTCCTTGTAAGTGCAGTGATACAGTTGGGACCCCTTCTGCACGCTGGTCTCTACGGGTTCCCATACCGCCCTCTTTTTCCACAAGAGCTGATAGGGTTCCTACTTCAAATTTTAGCTCCCTAACTTCCTGCATTAGTCTAACCATTAGATCATAAAGATCTGTTAAACTCCTAGTTTTGCATTTTGGGCAGTTTTCTGGATCTTGGTTAGCCGGTGGTATCTTCTCTATGGCTGACTGTGCTAAGGGGGTAGTTTGGTTGTGCTTGCCCGTCGGTTTCCCCTCCTGATCCTTCTGTACCTTATTTACAACGGGATCTGCCAGGGCTGCGTATCTATTGGAACACACAATATCACTCCCCTGCGCATAGCCCTTCTTCCTAGTACTTCCTGTTGGAGTTGGGGAATGGCATGAGGCCCGTATAGCATCATCTTTATGCCTGACTAAGCTAATATCAGGGCGTGGGTTTTCCTCTTGCTGGCCGTCATTCTCTTTCCTATCAATTGATTTCCCTTTCCCTAATTCTGGTTTCTTTGTATAATAGGATGTTATCTTTTTATCAGAGCCCTCCCGAGGGTTGGATCTATTACTTAGTAAAGATTCTACCTCCTCTATTAGGTCATCAAGTTCAGATATCGTACAATTTTCGCCTGCATTCCTAAGTTTCTTTGTAATTTTCTCCATTCCCCGTGGGGGTTCTGATGCCTTATGTTTCCCCATGCCTGTTTATCTAACTACTTAATCCTCCTCCTCCACTAGGTCAAATGCAAGGGCTTTCCTTCCTGCTCGGGATTTCTCTCAAGCCCTAGCGCCCTGGACTCTTGTCTGATGGAACTATCTAGATCGATCTGGAATACCAGATCAAAAATGAAAGAGACATGGCCCAGCCCAGCCTCTTCCAGGCCCGGGCTTTGCCCGCGCGCGTCCCGTGCTGCGGTTTGTCCCCCTGCGCCTTATAGCGCTCGTTGGAATGAGAGTGGGAGCAGGTGATACAAAGATGGCCACCTCCTGGGGCCTCTAGGCTGTCTGGGATATGTAGTCCCCTTCGATTCAGGTAAGCGCGTCCCGCGCTGCGGTTTGTCCCCCTGCACTTTATAGCGCTCGTTGGAATGAGAGTGGGAGCAGGTGTTGCAAAGATGGCCGCCTCCTGGGGCCTCTAGGCAGTCTGGGATATGTAGTCCCCTTCGATTCAGGTAAGCGCGTCCCGTTAACTTCTGAGGAAAACCAAAAAGGGTTTTGGTGGGCACCCGACTGGAGGGAGGTTTGCCCCCTGTGAGGATTGTGGGCACTGGCACAGGTAAATTACTGAGCCGAGTTTGGGTGGTTTTTGGGCAGTTTTTGGTACCCCACATATATATGTGTATATATATATATAAATCTTCAACAGATGGACTGATGGCCATCTGACGGCTGCACCGATACCGTTGGTCAGATCCCAATTATTGAAACAGAGTAATATCCATCAAGCTCAAATTCAGTTCATTGACTTTATTTCTTATACAGGTAACACAGAGTCCTGAGATAAGATGTCAACACGTTTCGGCAGAACGCCTTCTACTGGACAAATCCGGCTAACAAGCCGGCATCATCTAAATACAGGTTAAAATCCTTCGTTTATTTCCATAACATCCTGATTTAAAGCGGCGGCCATCTTAAAACATGCAAAAACCTATACTTCAAAATTTAAAATCTACAATTGATAAATGAATCGCATACATCCATTTAAGTAATTTAAACATAAATATCTTATATATGTCACATGGATGTCCCAAATAAATAAATAATACATATCATTAATTCATTCTTATACAAATCATTGGTTAACTATTCTGTACATAATAATACACTTTAATCCATCATTGAGACCACTGTTATCAGTTATTCTAGTCAACCTGCCATAAATCAAATTGGTCAAGTATTTTTTAAAATATATTCTTTTCGGGTTATGTTTTTATGGAATGTATTCTTCTCTACAGGTATATAAATATTTATGATTTTCTCAATTCATAAACACAATCAGTTTATCACAAATCTTATAAATATTGCAAAATGTTGTAAAATAATATAGAAGGTTTGTTATAACGAATTGATTAGTTCTAAAAAACTGATTAGTTATAAAAAATTGATTAGTTATAAAAAATTGATTTGTTATAAGAAATTAATTTATCATAAAAACTTCCTCAATGTTTTAAAAAACAATCAACAGAATAACTCTCAATACATTTATAATTTAGATATATTAGATCATGTTCATCATTAAGTGCATATTCAAAACCTATTCTATATCATCAATGCGATCTCATATTGATAACAAATTGCAATATCTAGATAAACTTCAATGAAATGTGATCTCGTATTGTAGTTACTCAATTTACCATTAACCTACAATTAATTATCTATGTCTGACCAATAAGTACCTTACACCAAAATCATATTTAGTTATATCATGGTACATAAATACATATCTGATACCTGTATATTGTAGATTAAATCTTCTATATCCTAATCTATATAATAGGTAGCTTTATAGATTCATGTAATCAATATGAGTTTGGAAGAGGCCTCAGCTTAAAGTGCAAAGTGCTACGTGATAAAAATATTAATATGTGCAAAATGTGTATATCAAGTGCAACTAAGTGTTAAAGAACTATTATATTATAATCAAAAAGAGAATTTTTACTTTCTATTATTCTTTTTCTTATATGTATATATACATTGATTCAGTCTTCTACGTTTCTTAAATTCTAAGGAAGAAATAATCCTAAAGCAAATTCCGAAAAGGATATGTATAATAATGAAAATAAACACTTTTCTAAAAAGTTCCTAAAGCTTCAATTAGAGACAAATGTGAATTCATAAATAGCTACCCCTTTATTTATGATAATTGTAGTCTTCTCATCTACCTTCATAAAATAACAGTAATAGAATGATATTATATCCACAGTTGTGTAAAAGCAGAATTGCAAAACATTTAGACTCTCTTTGTTAATTAGAAATAAATACAATTGATGGTCATTGTATCATCTAAGATGGACATATAGCTCAGCATCAAGAGTGTGCCCCCTAGGAGATTCAGAGCCTAGTAATAGAATCATCTTCGATTCCATTTGTCTGAGCTCTAATGTTCTATCCCCGGCTCTGGGATTATTTTTGATGGATTTAATACCATAAAGAGATAATGTACTAGAATATCCTTTGTGTGTATCCCAAAAATGTTTAGCTAGGGGATAAGTTCTATCTTGATTTTTTATAGCTCTAAAGTGTTGTAAGAATCTGACTTTTAACTTGTGGATGGTACTCCCAATGTATTTTTTATGACACCCACATTCAATAACATAAATCACAAATTCCGTGTCGCATGTGATTCGATCTTTAATCTCACAGTAGCGACCATCAAAAGTTTGATATTTTTGCATATTATGTGCATACTTGCAAGCCTTACAATGGCCACATTTCCAAAATCCCAAACTTTTTTGGCTCAGCCAGGATGTGTTAGCTTTCATCGAAAAATAACTTCTGGTCAGGTGATCCCCCAGTGAGCGAGCTTTACGGAAAGTTATGGACGGATGTGCACCTATACTGTCCCTGATGATGGGATAATTCTGTAAAATGTGCCAATTATTTTATTTTTATTTTTTGACCATTTTGTCATTAGGTGACACGGTTGCTAGTATTTTAAGCAGTGAAAATTCTTTGGTGAGGCTAGATTAGCGGATGTTATGGCTGATAAAGTGGCCTAGACACTTAAACTCCAATCACAACGGAGAAAGCTAAAAGATGCTGGATTTCTAAGAAATAATTTGAATTTTTAAACAGGCAAGACTGCAGAATGGCAGTTATATACGTCCCTCCCAAGATCCACAAAGATCAGGTTAGCCCTCCCGAGTTGCATATCAACTCTGCAAGCAGTTCCATGCTAGAATCGCAGTCCCCTAGCCCAAAATATAGACGTTTTTCTCGAGCATTTTGTGACTAGTACATAAATTTATGTTAGGGACTCTACAGACATTATCAGCAAAGTGGAAGGGTAGCCCTTTGATGAAAAGAAACAGTATTTGCTGACCTTTAATGTATAGGCACTTTATACGAACATTCCACAGCATGAGGAGAAAAAAGTGATAAAAACTACCCTGGAAACAAGACCTTTACTGCATGACATTCCCACTGATTTTCTGGTAGCCCTTGCCCTGATGATGTAGTCATGATATGGGAAGGTGACAACCCCACGTTGACAGCATTCCTTGAGTGGTTAAATCAGAGAACACAAAACCTAAAGTTTATCATGACAAGCACCACTAAGAAATTATATTTTTTTATACTTGTGGATAATGGGGAATGAAGGGAACACAGAGGTCAGCTTGTACACCAAACCCACTAACAGAAACACTTTGCGAATCCCCATACCCTGAAAGAAAAACTAATATATGGAAAAGTTGTCTGCATCTGGAGAAATTGCACAAATAGGAATGATTACTTTGAGAATGCAGTCATCTTGACAAACAAATTGGTCAATAGACGATATCCTAAAAAGCTTGTAAAAGCAGCATTTAAACATGCATGGTTTTCACCAAGGAAAGATTGCTCGATCCTAAGTTGCATAAAAAAAATACTCCCCTTACTTGTGTCATCACATACAATACTAAAGCTAATAAGGTTAAGTCGATTATAGAAAGAAACTGGAACATTTTTACCCCCTTAGAAATTCCCAAACCTTTGTTTTCATTTAAAAAGGGACACAATTTATGGGATCACATAGTCAAAGCTGCTTGTCTGAATGAAAAGAAAAGAGATCTCGGAGAAATGCTAGAACCGTGCCCACTCATTTGACATTACAAATGCAATAACTGCACAGCAGGCCAATTTAGCAGCAAAACTAAAACGATAACACCTAATTGCAAGACAGACCGGCAAATGAAATTCTCTAATTGTAGCACCAAAAAATGTGGTGTATTGGGTGAGATGGCCATGTAAACTAGTATGTACATGCAAACAAGTCAGCAGGAGAAAGCAGGCATACTACAGCACAGATCAAGGATCAGATGTGTAGTACCCGGTGCCCCCCTCGTAGAGCACTTCAAAAGATGTAACCACACAGAAGACGACATATGGTGGTCAGTAGTCTTTGTAGCACAGAAAAACAATAGAATGCCACCTGGTGCCATCCTTGATAGAATGGAAGCCAGGATGATTGAGAGGTGTGGGACAGAGCTTCATTGGCTTAAAGATTTAGATGAAATGTGGGATCTGATTTAAATTAGTGAGTCCTACTTTCATCAATGGCATGGTGTGAGATGTGTAATACACTAGTGTATGGCAATAGGTTCCATATACACTTTCCCCAAAGCATATTTTTCAGGTGCAAGAACACAGCTTCATTTGTTGATTGGTTGAACTTTGCAATCATGTGTACTTGCAACAATTCAATAACTGAGTTGGATCGTGCTTTGTGCTTGTGATTTGTAATATGTGCATTTACTCTAGTACGACAATCCATTGCACTTGCCATAATGTATGATTTGTTTATTATGGTTTCTATTTTGTGCAGTTATGCCGGTACAACATGTCATTTCTTGACCACAACAGAGATGGGTGCAATAAGTCCTCTGTGTATTACTTTCAGTTTTATTGCGCAGGGGTACTTGCCTTTGACCAGCGTTAGCCGTATCCCGGCCGAGTTGCACCATAATGCCATTCCTCTAATCTCAACCCCAGGGGGCCCTTCTTCTATCCACCATACATGTTGCATGTTTGCACCTTTTAGATGGCCGCCGGTTTCCCAGGGTTTCAGTCTCTCTCGCAGGGACACAGGACAGGCAAGATGCGTTTTTATCACATCACCAGGTTCCCACGCACACTTGCATCGCTAACACAGGACTGAGCTCCCCGTAGTGTTTGCTTGTTTGCAACAGTTCGGGAAACTTGCAGCACTCAAAGAGGCTTATCACAACCTGACGGATAGGTGCTTTCAGGAAGTTTTTAAACTATGTCCGCATGCTTTCAGTGAGGTGCGGTTTTTACGGCACACCTGGTAACACCCAAGTTGGTGAATTACCTGTTTTAGTTTCCCAGATAGCGAGGGATATATTACTTTCTTTGGTGCAATTTTCCGGGCACTGCCAGCATATTCCGCCTGTTTTGCCAAATCGATTACTTCGACTTCTTTGATAGGACACAGTCTTGCGTCTTACTTGACATCACCCCACTGCATTTCAGCGCGACCTTGTGAAGCACGGCCAAGGGGGATTGACGAACACTAGAGGGAATTAGCGGGGATCGGTGTGCGCAGCATTTGCCTTTACCCGGATGTTCCCAAGGGTAATAAGAGTATACCTAGTCGTGGTTTTCTTCCTGCATGTCTATGTGGGGGGTAAGGCATGTTTCCATTACCCCTTTCTCTTTACCCTGCCTTTAGGGGGAGTGGGACTCCCTATTATATCAGGTAGCAGGGTAGCTTTAGGGAAGAGACTTGGCACATGGTTGGCGCTCAATACACGAGATGCACATGCTACATACACACGGTTCTGTAAAGGCATCCTAAGTGGCATTCTGCCCCTCTTATCGGGACACTGGGCATGCATGCATGACACCCATGGTACAAACAGCACAAGACATGCTATTAGTTTCAATATGTTGGCTTTTTTGATTGGCTCCACCTGGTCTAGGCCTTTCGGTGCCTGGTTTGGTTTTTAAGTCACATGGTGCTACAGTAATTCTAGCACCCTGTTTTTAATGGTGTATAATGTTTGTATTATTTGATTGTTAGGCACTTTACTCTTCCACTGTCCCGATGAGGCCCACAGTAAATAAGGGCCGAAACGTGTCAACACCTTTTCTTCGGAGGAGTTATCTAAATCAGAAAGATATCGAGTAATGTTTGGGACACATGAAAACACAGAGGACAGGACTGACCTCCGCGTGTATTCAACCCACAAACTACCTTCAATGTGGACTGTTCTAGAAATAAGGAATGCAGCCATATTATCTTAATGGAACTGGAAGACTGGAGTAAGACTGGAATTGGCACACTTGTTTTGTCATAGCAAGTTGACTGGCATGTTTTTTTCGTTTTATGTGTTTTGAAATTCAGTGTAATTGTTTCACACACAAAGTACTAACACACTGAGTAACAGTTAGTTGCGCTAGTTTGATGAATAGAATAAATTGTTTCCTTAAAAGAATTTCCAGTAATACAAGTGATTAATTCAAGTACTCACTGTGGTAACCATATATACAAAAATCTTCCTTGCAATATACCATGTTTTCTGCTTAATATGCTCCTAGAAGAGGCAGGGCAGGTGGACTTGCTCCCCGATGGCGTGGCAGTGTGAGGAGGCTGCCTGGTGCACTGGGCCTTGGACGGGTTTCGGCTGCGGTGTTGACATGTTCGCCACTGCGTCGGACCCTGGCGGGAAACAACCTAAGGTACGTGGAAGGGGCCGGTCGCGAGTGAGGAGAGTGGCTTCTAAATGAACCCAGGAGGGCCCGCAGGCGGAGAAGAAGAACGTGCGGCCACCTGTCAATGCGGGCAACAAAGAAGTGCCAGTGGGAGGCCCTGCCTACAGAAGTGGAGGCCTTGGGAGGCGGGAATGGGAGAGCCAAGGCAGCGACAGGGAGGGGGATTATGAGCCAAATTACTGTGGGCCGCATAGGGTACGGCTCTGTAAAATGGCTCATGAGAGAAGGCATTTGGGGGAAGGGACAGGAAAGAGGGCTAGAGACTGGGAGGGAGACCAGATTTAGGAGGCAAGCCAAAAGGTGGAGGAAGGCTGGGGGCATTGGCACCATTTGAGTGAGTGGTAGAAGCCGCATTGGAGGGAGGGTAACAGAGTAAATAGGTTCAGTGCATAGCAGGGAGGGGGACGCCTGCATAATTAGATCATTGAGGGTGGTTGGAGAGGGTCCCAGAAGAGGTGAGAGTGGAGATGTACCAGGAAAAGGGGGTTAGGGTGTCTTGGGGCAGCGTGGGGCCAAAGATAAAATGGAACAGGGTTTTGGGGTGAGGGGAGCCCTGGAGCAGGCTGCTCTTAGGGGCCCAGCCTTAGCATTGGTAACAGCTTTATTGGAGTGGAGTGAAGGGGAGGAATGCAGTGGGGGCGAATAAGAAGAGGAGGTGCCAGGTTAGGGGCAAAGCAAGTCAATGTGAGCAGAAGTACTGAAGCAAGTGAGAGTATATTCCAGGGCAGGGCCAGGGCGAGGCAGTGAAGGCCAGGGTGGTGTTCCAGGAGCAGGGAAAAAGGAAGTCTGGATAGGTAGTGCTAGAGGGATGTAAATATCAGAGAGGGAACTTCAGGTGAGCGCGGCAGGTGGTGTTGGTTGCTGGAGGTAGGGGTGCAACTCAGTCTTTGTGAGATATAGGGACCAGCGCACCGGGCCTATATTAATCTTTTTTTGCAGATGGCATCAAGCAGCAGAACAGTGGACTTGGGTGAGCACAGTGTGGCTCCAATACCCAAAGGTGAAGTGAAGAGAGGGTACAGTGTGGTTAGCTGGATGGTGTCATTGGACCACGCAACCACTGACCAAAGGAGGTCCAGCGTGGCCTAATCACAACCACTGGCGAAGATAGGCAGGAGACACAGCAGCAGAACAGTTGAGAGTGCATGGTATGGCCCCTTAACTGACAATGGTATAATGTACATGTGTAGGGCAAGAAGTACAGCAACATTGGCAGGCAGCACAAGATGTGCAATGTGTTGGGGACATGGAGGCGATGGAGGAGACATGGCTGGATTATGATGAGGAGAGCTTGGCGGGTGAAAGTTATTGGGTGAAGATGTGCTGAGGCAGAGGAGAACAGGTGGTGTCAGCAGGGGGCGGGTGAAGTGGGGGGGTTCTAATCAATATGTGGGTAGTGTTTTTCAGAATTCAGTGGAGGGTTGGCAACGGTACGGTGGACACAGTGTGCCAGAAAAAGGGAACAGCAGGTGAGGTGGAAGGCTCTGAATTGGGCACCAGATAAGGCTTTGGAAGAAGGGGCGAAAGCCTCCAAGAAGGTGCCAATTGGTGTGGATGTGAGAGAAACACTTGGGGGTGGTGAAACCAAGCTGTGGAGAGGTCTCTATCTGAAGGATACTGGGGTAGGCATGGAAGAACATAGCGGAAAGGCAAAAGGAGAGTAATGTGCAAGGCAGAGGGATAGTACAGGGCATTAGTATGCTCAAAGGGGGAGTAAAAGGGGCCACAGGAGAGCCGCAGGGGGGCAGGGAACAAAGATACAGAGAAGAGCACTGGGGAGGATACAGGGGAGGGAAAGGTTGAAGGGAAGGCAGATGAGCTGGAGAGCAAAGAGCTAAAGATCAGAAAGCTTCTGTATATGGGGGTGCCCAAGCCTCTCAGCGTGCACCTAATGCTGGCCACCAAAGAAAAGATTTGGAACCAAGAGAGAGAATACATAGAGATGCTGAAACTCTTGCACAGGTAATTGAAGTCCAAAGATGGGTCAAAAGAGCAAAAGTATGGGTTATCCAAGAGGTCTAATGGGCCTCTGACCATAGAAATCTGGACGGTGGCCTTCTTAATATACACCAGCGTATATTGTGAAAAGCACCAATAGAGATGGGTGGTGCTTTTTAAGTACATGGATGTAATAAGGAAGGCACAGTTTAATTATGGGGGATATGCATGTGCCCAATCTGATGATGAACTCTGGGCACGCATGACACTGGATCCCGAGACACAATTGGGGGAATTAGACTGATTTATGGCACCATACAATGGAGCCATCCAAGTTGTGGAAGACTCTCTGTAGGACAAGTGAACTGCCGATAGACTAGCCAACTGCATCACTCAATAGAAGGTGGGGGTCTGTAGAGTAGGAAGGGAGACTAATTTGTTCCTTTAATAGTTTGAATAATTCTATAGAGGTATTGGGGTCACTTTCTACTAGAGTGACAGTAAAGCAAACCATTGGTAAGTGACTTACAGGGACAATTAGAGGAACCCTCAAACCTTTCATTAAGTAATATCACACTCAAGAACACTAGAACACCCTGGATACATTTTAAAGATTTATTTTAAATCAAAATCATAGTTGAGTGCAAATGATATGAATTTCTACCACACTGAAGACAAATAAAATGGCAGGAGCAACCTCCACCAAAGGCAAAAATAAGATAAACCATTCTAGCATGATTGTTTTATATCTGTAGCAATCCTACCCTCACTCTGCGACTTCTAAGTGTTAATCTAATTCTAGCACAATAGAAGATAAAACCAATTTCGAGGTTCAGAGATGGCACACTACTGCATACCTCTTTAAGCACTAGAGCTCTATGTTCAATAAAATAGCAAGGTCTGCTATTTTTGTCTCACAAGGACTTCTGCACTCATCTACCGGTCTTCAATTGGCACTGGAGACAGGATTCTGTACAGGCTGTCCCTGTGTCACCTGGCGAGAAAAATCCCTTTTATCCTTCACTCTCTGAGCTTGACCTTCATAGCATTATCTCATTATTGTTAGAAGCCCTTAGCAAAAACAATTAACAGAAAGTGGCTTGATGCTCTTTCAATTATTTCCTTTCGTTGAAACTGTGTTATGATGCATAACAACTATAAACAAGATGAATAGTTGTCAACCTTCTAGAAACTATAAGAAATCAATAACAAGCTCATGTAACATGAAGCTGTCAGCATTTAGATTAAGTGCTCCAAATATATTCATGTGAGCTTGACTAGCACATTGCAGATCATAATAATATATATAAACTGAATGTGCATCATATTAATCAAACATATTCAGCATTTTGATTGATTGACTGGCTCATGTACCTCAAGCAGGGAAATATTAATAATTGCATGGCAACATTTAGAAACAGGAAAGAGGTAGAGGTTGAAAAAATATTTAGATGAATGTATTTTCCCCATTGACTTTAATTGGAGTTGAGGCAATGTTACAACACATAAATCTAAAATGAAGCTGTTTTTGACATTAAAAAGCAGAAGACATGACTGAATCAGGTTAGCTACCATGTAAGTTTGCAATTTAATATTTCTCCACTTCTGGGCAGGCAGCATCTGTTCACCCGTTTATTGTTTTTCAACTTTTAAGGCCAACATATCTTATCAATTCACCCCACCAAAGATGCTATGCATTGAGAAGATGCTATTGGCTCTGCATGTTTCTGGTCTATTAAACTGTAGTGCCACCGCTGGTCCGATAGATAATGAAACATTTCGAATTTTGTAATATTTTGGAGTATCATGATCCTCTAACCTTGTCATGTGACTAAACCTGTTCAAACTACCTCCACTAAAATATGATCAAATTCTTCCATAATGCCTTTATTTTTAGTGCAGTCTGTGATGCTTAAAACCAGTCCCTCACAGATTAAATTGAGATAGATTACAAACTTTCCTTCATCTTTGCATTTTAGACCAGAAGGTCATTTCGTGAGTATATACAACTCACCATGCTCCTTTCTTTCTTTAAAAACACATTTGAGCTTGCAGTACCCCAACATAGCAACAGGTTATCCATTACACACTTTTCAATTAACATCTGTGTAAATTAACCTGGCACACAAACTGTCAGCATAGGTTTCTCTTCACACCTTCTTGGATACAATAGTGAACGGGGAACCAGAATCACAACCATTTTAACCTTAAAACCAAAGACTATGTCGCCATCTTGCCATTAATCCCACAGAATATTTTCTACCACCATTTAAATCATATCACCACCAACATGTACTGTAGAATCAGGGATTCTATGGCCCCTAATTCTTCCACGTTGAATTTCAATACTAGATTCCCTTTATCTACGTAGCTTATTCCACGCTTCCTATCATTTCACTTTCCTGTTACACTATGGATAGTATCCCTTATGTCTGCAAAGAGGACATGTAATTTTACAACAAGGCTTTGTTTAATAACTAGCTACATTTTTTAGACCTTTGTCTGTGACTCTCAACATAGTGTCCCTTTTGGTCTCTATTAAGGTCCTGCCCTTTTTTCTTACTTTGGACATTCCTTAGCTACTGTTAGCTTTGCCAATTTATGGATCATTCCAGTGTACTTTCATCTTTTTCAATACTTACAGCCATAGCACATCTTCTCGATAATTGTTCCATATTTGCTGTCACAACACATCTTAGTGAGGCAGCTTTCTTTTAACTTTCAATTTTCCCTTCAGTCTCTTTGTAGTATGCATTACTATACTGTCCTTTATTAGCTCATCCTGCAAAATACCAATATTGTAGTCTGTCTCTAATCTTGTAATCAGAGCTTACCTGTCAACATTTAACCCTTCCCATGTATTTTTAAAACTCTTACCATGGCAAAATCTTAGCCCATCATGGGCAGCTAATGAAATTAGAGTTTCTTTATACACATACTTTCTTAT
This sequence comes from Pleurodeles waltl, assembly GCF_031143425.1. Classification (NCBI taxonomy): domain Eukaryota; kingdom Metazoa; phylum Chordata; class Amphibia; order Caudata; family Salamandridae; genus Pleurodeles; species Pleurodeles waltl. The sequence goes on from NC_090445.1 coordinate 668,752,649, forward strand.
TTTATCCTTTTAGGGGCTGCTGGTCTACCATTTTTATAAGCTAAACAAATGTCTTGATTCTTTTTGTTTCCAGTAATAAGAGGCTATCAATCATTGTAGCTGACAAATGTTAAGTGTGCAGCTCACAGTCATCTAAAACCGCTTCTACTATAGGAGGACAGAATGGCACAAATTTCCAATATGTGATTGATCAAGCTTCTTTCAATCGTGTACTTTTGGTCCAACTCACACACCTTGTTGGACCTGCCCCTTTTCGCAGGGTCACCCAGGATTTTTTGCCTTCCTTTGTTAAACCAATTTCTGTTGGCTTTTAGTACTCTGCACACTTTACTCCTGCTACAGAGTGGTAAATTGCCTGTGTTCTCTCTTATAAACATTGTAGAATTGGTATACACCTGATTGGTCCATTAATTTTACTTAATAATCCCCAGTGCTACTATATGTACCTAGGGCCTGCAAATTAAATGTTGCTAGTAGCCTGCATCAGACACTACAGTTCCACATGTAAACATGCCTCAGCCCTGTCACTGCAAACTGTAGGGAAATTTTAAAACTGCCATTTAGGTATGGCCAAATACAACTTTTGCCAGGTGTAAACCTTCCTTTTTACTACTTATCAACCACTCCCAAGATATGTCGTAAAGGCTCATAAGGCAGGGTAGATGGCATTTAAAAAGAAGGACGTGTATATTTTCCATGGTCCAGCTTTTGCATAGACTAACACAGATTACACTTAATAAGTGATAACTTCAGTTTGGTAGCAGGTAGAGAAATACTTTTTCCACTCACACAAATTATAATTGAAAATCATCTTTAATGGTAAAGTCAGATTTTGAATTACTATTTTGAAAATGCCACTTTTAGAAAGTTTCCGTTTTCCAGCCTGTACCAAATGTGCCTTTCTGCCAGTGTCCAGGGTCACATGACTGTTAATGGGTCCTTTGTGGTGACATTTGTATTCCTTTCAGACAGGAACAAAATGGGGCTGGGCTAAAGGGAGTAGGTCTTCCTGACAGGATGGCTGGGGAGGAGTTGTGCCCTGCCCTGATCATACTTCAAAGAAATCTGCCTACAAAAACACAAAGGAACCTGATACCAGGCCTGTCCTTACTTTGTACCCCTAGCCTGGTTGTAGCCAAACTCAGAAAACAGGGATTAGCTGACCAGGAGTAGGCAGAGGATTGCTCCCCACACCCTGGCTGACATTGGGTGTAAACGTGGCACGCTCGGAACCTAGAATCAGAACCCTCCTGGACCTGTGGAGACTTAGAAGAAAAACTATTCTGCTGCTTCGAAACGACGACTGGTCCTGCTTGCCTTGAACCCAGGATCCCAGAAGTGGCTGCAAGGGTCAGTTGGTGGCCTTACTGTTTTAGCTACAGTGACACAAAAAGCTTCTAGAGGCCTTCTCTGCAACGACCCAGTTGACGAGCACCAACTGTACATTCCTGGACCCTTTTGCTGGCCTCTGCTGGAGTGAGTCCTTATCCACAAGAGGTGCCCCACTAGGCCCTGGACCCGGGGTTAGAGTCAGAGTGTACACCTCTGAGCTCGCTTTGTTGAAAACAAACTACCCCTGGTTTCCTCACAAACAAGAGTTGATTTTACAGAGAAGTGGGACCTGCATCTGACTTCTGATGTGACCTTCCCTGTTACAGACTCTGGACTTCACCCATGCAGTGCTTGTCAAATAATAATAATAATCCAGGATTAGGAAAGCACAGCAAATCATCTGTGAGGGTCTCAAGGAGCTGAATTGTAGGCACTGTCATATTTAGGGCCTGATTTAGAACTTGGTGGAGGGGGATACTCTGTCACAAACTGACAGATATCCCGTCCTCCGTATTACGATCTCATTATATTCTATTGAGATCGTAATAAAAAAAAGCTATTTGCCTAGAATCACAGGATGATGAACCAGTGCTGAGACTCGAACCTGGTTCCCCCAGCTCAGAAGTGGACACCTTAGGTCATCATGCCACACACCTCTCATGTTGCCTCGCGTTTCCCACCAATGTGAAGATCCGACTGGCAACCACTCTTTGCGCCCACAATGATCGCACCACCAACACAAAGCTCGACCTGAGGGTCTATGTGTTAACTGGACTAAGAACATAAACTTTCCACCATGACAAACAGCCTGACCAGGTAACCAAGATTGACACTTTGAGCCTCTTGGAACTATTTTCACTTAAAACTTAAAAATATATACATAACTCCAGTTCTACTTATTGTATGCTTGTCATGTTTATTTCAATTTACTCCATTATTCTAAATTGTTTTGGGTTTTCTGGTGTTGTGTGTTGACTGCATTACTTTTTGTGTGCTGCATAAATACTTTACACATTGCCTCTGAGTTAAGCTGACTGCTTCTGAGCCTCGCTACCAAACCAGAGGGTTAATCACAGATTTATTTAGTGATGTTTGTGGTTCACCCTGACAAGGATTGTGTTTATTCCTTGAGTGGGGCACTCACCCCTTTCAACTAATACCCCAATTTCTTACACAGCTCCTTCATCGAATGCATATGTTCGACTTACAGAAGTTCACCTCCCACCCATCTTTTTGGTACAGATGACACTGAAATGCTCACTCTTGAACTCAACACCATTTCTGTCACTTAACATGCATCTATTTTGGCAACATCACATCTCCTTTGGAGGCCACCTGGGCAGATTAACTACTTTCATTTTTTCTCCACACTAGAATAATGATCCACAGGGAAAATAATTACTCTATTAGGACACTGGCATATCCACACCATACATATTACAGAGTTGGGGACGAGACTATCTAAATTGAGGGTGGAAAACATCTGTTAAAAAGTTATTTAAATTAATAATTATTTTTTAAACAAATCTGTATATTAATTAAATATTAAATCAGTAATTATGTAAATTAAGTTAATGATTAATTAGTATTTTATTTAACTTTTTTTTTAGTTCTAATCTGTCATTTCATTTTTCTACAATTTAATTACTAATTTCTAATTTAGTAGAAGGTTGTAGTTGTTTAAATTATATGTTTTTTATGATTAGTTTTTTATGTTAATTAAATATTTATTCTTATACACACTTCTAAACACAGATTTCTTACCTTGTGAATACAGCTCGGCGCCAGACTGGATACAGAGAATTTTGTATAGCAGTTCACTTGCTCGTCTGTAGGTGGCATAATGAGGCTCCGCGTTGGATCTGTCTAGCCCAGAGTTTAATGCTGGTGCCACTATATCTTAGCCACCTCTGCAGGCTGACACCCTTTCCTTTCATTTTATGCATCCTGATGCGGATCTGGAGCTCCATCTATCCTACCAGTTTTTACAGAATTCTTTACCTTCAACATTTCTAACAGTGTGCTAGGGATGCCCCCTCCTATGACCAGACGACATTCCAAACAATGCAAGGACTGTCATCGGCAGATGTCGGTGACTGACAGCCCCAACATCTGTTTCTGGTGTCTCGACTCCAAGCATGACTCAGTGCAAAGATGACCTGAAAGTCCAACCATCACAGACCTAGGAAGGAAGTCGAACAACACCTGGTAGCGGTTGATGGGCATTTTAGTTCTCTCTCCCCGGGCCGATTTCACAATGTATTGTTATTGAAGTCATGAAGCTCAAGTAAGTTCAAGAAATCTTAAAAGCATAAGAGGTCCAAACACAGTTTTCCTTTGTCAGGTCACACCCACAATTTGGGGTGGAAAAGCTGGGAGTCACTCAACACCTTAACTTCCGAATGGATTCCAATTTTCCTCCTGATGTGCCCTGATTTCCCTGGGCCAACGGTGATGCCACAACAGCTCCAAGAGCTGGAACTAGCCATAGACTAGATCCTTGATACCCCTATGAATGCTTCTGTAGCACCTTTGGGACCTAGGAATTTAGGTGGCCTCCAGTCGGTTTATCAATAGATGACCCATCCCCAACTGTGCCACTTGACTTCGATCAGATGAGGGTTCCTTCTTCATGCTTGACTCTGCCAACTCTGGCCCTAGCGTAACATCTAATGCCTCTTTCAGCATCTGAATGATAGGACCAACCCAGGCCTTGCAACTAGCAACAATGTCACCGCTGCTGAAAGCGAGCCACTAGTTCTGTTAGACTCCAAGACTCATCTCCAAACCACTCTGAGGTTGCAAACTACTCACCTTTACTCCAATTTGGTCCCTGAAACATCCGTATATTTTGATTATGATCATCCTGATGATGACATTTATGATGACGAAAATCTGTTCCATGACTTACAAGAGGCCATTAGTCTGGGTTCCTTTCTAGATATTGGCCTTTCCTCCCCTAATTCTTCAGTGGCAACAGAGGTATATGCCTCCTTTGCAACTGTGATCAGGAGAGAGGCAGAGGTATTGGACCTCGCTCTACCCACCATACAGGTCAAAACAAATACCCTGACTTAACCCAGGAGAGATGAGTTAAGAACCTCTTCTCCCCTTTAAGGATTTCTGATGTGATGATGGTCGCCTGGGCAAAACCAGGATCTTGTCCTACATTTGATAAGCAAGCAACAAAGCAGCATAGACCTTCCTCGGAGATCCAGATTTCCTCTTGCAACATCCCACTCTGGAAAGGCTAGTGACGGTGACCTTCAGAAGCAGGATTAATCCAAATGTGTTTCTGACCACCTCGCCTGATAGAGAATCCATACAGATGGAAACATTTGCTAAAGGTGTTGTTGTCTGCTAGCCTTGTCCTTCGGTCAGTTAGTACCAGCTGCCTCCTGGGAAGGTACTTTCATGCATTATGGGATAGAGTAGCAAACATCTTGCTGCCTATCCCAAAAGACATCAGGCCAACCCTATAAACTCTCATTCTAGATGGCCAAGAGGTGGCATAGTACTCTATATGTTCAGGTTTGGACACTACCGACTGTCTGGATAGGGCAGTTGGGACCAGTGTGGTGCTTTTGCTTCACGCTTGGATTCACTCTACCGGCGTCTCCAGTGATGTCCAAGAAACCCTAATGGATATGCCCTTTGATGGCTTAAGAGTCTTTGAAGTGAAGGCAAACTGCCTTGAAAATATTTAAAGAGTGCAAGTAGAGGCAATGCCCAAATGCGCCCCTGGAATACCAGGCCTCTGAGTCCTTTTGAGGAGGAGGCAGTGTATCAGGCCAACAGTGCCCTATACCACAGGGACAAAGAACTAACCAGACAACAGTTTACATCAACTTGTTGAAATTACTGGTGATTCACTTGGCACTGAAAGCATTCCCTTCAGACCATCTGGTGGGAACTGGTACAGGTTCTCACAGACAACACAACTGCCATGTGGTACTGTAACAAACAGGGTAATATAGGGTTGTAGGCCCTGTGCCAGGAGGCTGTATTTATATAGAAATGGCTGAACGCTCATGCCATTTCCCTCATCACTCAACACGGGGAGCAATAACTCAGCTGACGTTGCCTAGCAGATCACAAATGGCAGTTACGTTTAGAGGTGACACAGGATATCTTCCAACAATGGAGGGAACCCTGGCTTGATCTATTCCCCACAGCAGAGAGTGTGCAGCGCCCAAGCTTTTGCGTGTTGTAGTTTCCAAGGTGATTCTCCCTGTGAGATGCCTTTCACCTGACCTGGGGCTCTGAACTCCTGTATGCCTATCCGACCCTACCTCTCTTGACCTGACTACTGGAAAAGATCAAGAAAGACCAGGCCCACATGATTCTAGTGGTTCCAAACTGGGCGAGGGGAGTGGGGTTCCCTGAACTTCTGACAATGAGCATATTTCCTCTGATTCAACTGCCTCCTTGGTCTTGCACCTGAGCCTGCACAATCTATACTTCCATGTGTGGAGATTGGAGGGTAACAGCTGACAGTCTTTGATCTTCCTCCTAAAGTAGTTGGTGTCATCCTGGTATCCAGATATCCCTCCACTAAAACTGTGTATAATGAACCCTGAGAGGCGTTTGTTGTCAAGAGCGGAGGACGCGCCTCTCCTACCTCACAACAAAATCCTGGAAGGACCTCACTCTGCAGCCACAGACCTCCACCTTTTTTTCTAGAATTCGGGAGAGCACTCAAGACCTGGCTGTTCGATGAATCACCTGAACAATCATGATCCTCAAGCACATGGATACCGTTTTGAGTGATTAGTCGCACTATAAAGGTCCACTTAATTGAATGATTTGTTGTCTGGTGTTTTCCGTTTGACATTCAGCCTTTACAGGGAAAGTTGTCTGACATTATATTGTTTTGTCTCTCTTTAGCCAGCAAGGCCTCATGCAAGGACTTCAGTTGACCCTTGTTTGATCCACTGCGGTCATGGGCACTTGGTCCAGGCACACATGTGGGGTAGCGTTTTTATTTGGACAACTGGGGAAATGCTGGCTGGTACGAAATTTGGGGATTCCTACACATTCCTGTAGTTCACGGAACAGAAATGCAATTTCCACAAAAGCAACACCTCCCTTGATACCCCTTGATATCTACTTTTCGGAAATATCTGATTTGATAGGTTTCCCTACATGGTTGCCGACCCCAGGTTATTTTAGTACACCTATCATAGTTATCATTATCGCCAAACTATGTTTTGGGACCTTCCCTGTCACTGACACTTGGCCACCCACACAAGTGAGGTAGCATTTTTATCAGGAGACATGGGGAAATGCTGAATGGTTGGAAATTTGTGCCGGCTCGGTGACCCAAAATATTCCTACACAGAAACGTGTGGAAACTTTGACTTTTTAGTTAAATTTGAGGTTAGCAGGGGATTCTGGCTAAGAAATCGTTGAGGGATCCATGCAAGCAACACCTCCCTGGACTCCGCTGGGTGTTGAGTTTTCAGAAATATCTGGGTTTGGTAGGTTTCCCTAGATGGCTCCCTAGCCCGAGACCAAAAACCCAGGTGCCCCCTTTGGAAAATTAGGTTGTTTTGTTGTCGATAATTTTGATGTCTCCACAATATGTTTTGGGCTGTTCCCTGTCACGGGCACTTGGCCCATCCACACAAGTGAGACACTGCTTTTCTTGGGAGACTTGTGGGAACGTTGACATTTTTATAAAGCTGACAGACCAGGTCTGCTGGTAATGCTACTTCCAAAATGTCCACATACAACGCCTACAGAGAAATGCACTATTCTTATCTTGATGGGCAAGATAGAGATCAGTTAAGGTGGTGTGAAGCAAGTAATCAGATACTCTGTTAAACAATCCCCTTTCAGATGAAACGTCATTCTGCAACAGCTTCTGAACCTGCTTCTGGCATCCGATGCCAAGTCAAAAATAAGATGGAGGGTAAGAAGCAGAAACACCATACAGCCCTAGCCCACCATGCTTCCCCCTCTGATTTCAGTAAAATATTCTTGATTTTTTGGTACATTAAAAAAGAGATATATCATCAAGCATTAGTTCTCTGTTCTTAAAGTAAATATATTCATTACAGCTGGAAAGCCGGTTTGTCTGGAATGAATAATTCCTTTTAAGACAAGGTGGTGAGATGTTGCCAGGAAACAGAGATCTGTTTTAATGACAGCTGAGGGTGAAGCCAAAAACTTCAAGGTGTTACTCTGTAACGTCAGGATGCTGGTGTTATTTTAACTTCTGAGATATATATTAGACAGGACAGAGGCAAAAAGGTAGGGTGAAACAGATGCATTTGACAACACAGCATTAACATAAAGTAATATAAGCAAGCAGACCCTTTCAATCAATCAATCAGTAGATTTGTAAAGTACTACTTGTCACCCATGGCTCCAGTTGATTATTCGAATAGCCAAGTCTTGAGGGACTGCTAGGTAGGAGAAGGAGTGACCCCCCTGTCTGCAATGTCAAATGCAGGGGTATGAGAGTTACAGAAAGGGATGTGGAGTGGAGATGTCTGGTGGTCTGATGGAAGTTTAGGCAATGGGCCTGCAGTTGTCTAGCGTCCTGTATGCATAGGCCAGGAGCTTGAACTGTCATAGTTCCTGTACAGGGAGCCAGTGAAGTTCTCTGAGGTACGGGGTGATGTGGGTTCATCTATGGAGATCCAGAACAAGTCTGGCGTTAGTATTCTGTATGGTCTGCAGTTGTCGGAGGAGGTGAGCTACAATCTCTGCTTAGAGAGTGTTGATGTAGTTCAGTCGGCTGGAGATTAGGGCCTGGGTGAGGGTGCATCTGGAGCTCTGGGGTAGCCATTTCAATATCTTACAAAGCATGTGGAGGATGAAGAAGCAGGAGGAGGAGACAGAATTGATCTGAGTCATCATGACTATCTTGTTGAATGATGCCTAGGTTCCTAGTGTGGTCAGTGGGAGTAGGAGTTGGTTTAAGTTCTGAGGGCCACCAGAATGCGTCTAATGGGAAGCTTTCATTTCGGAAAATAAGTACCTCTGTCTTGTCCATGTTGAGCTTCAGGCAGTTGTCCTTCGTCCAGGTGGTGACATCTGTCATGCAGTTGTGAAAATTGGTCTTGGTGTTGGTGGTGTCTTTGGAGTGGGACAGGATGAGTTGTATGTCGTCGGCATAGGATATGATCTTGAGTCCGTGGGTTTTGGTGATGCTGGCCAGAGATGTCATATAAGAGTTGAAGAAGGTAGGTCTGAGCTTAAGATCCTTGGAGTACTCCACAGATGCTTTCCTTGGGTTCAGAGGTGAAGGGGGGAAGCAGACATTTTGCATTCTTCTGGTGAGGAAAGAGGTGATCCATCTGAGGGTGGCTTCTTGGATGCCTATGTTGTGCAGCCTTGTAATGAGAGTGTGGTGGGAGATCATATCAAAGGCTACTGTGGTGGTCTAGGAGCATCAGAGCCGCTGTCTCTACTCTGTCGAGTAGGGCTCGGAAATCATCGGCAGCTGCATCAGGGCTGCTTCTGTGATGTGGTTGCTGCAGAATCTGGATTGGGAGGAGTTGAGTAGGAGGTTCCATTTCAGATGTGGGAGGAGTTCTTGGTTGATGGCTTTTTCTAATTCTTTGGCTAGTAAGGGAGAAGGGAGATCAGTTGATAGTGTTGAGTTTGCTGTGGTCTGCTAATGGTTTCTTTACTAGGGCACTGATTTCTGCATGTCCTCAGGGAATGTGGCCATGGCAATTGAGGTGTTGATCAAGGTTATGAGTATGTGGCCGATTCTGGCTTCACCTAGGTTGAAGATGAGGTGAGGGCATGGGTAGGTAAGGGCCCCTGAGTAGACTGAGTCCATGATGGAGGCGGTGTCCTTTGGGGCGAGCTGGCTTCATTCGGTTAGTGGGATGTCTGTGGTGGCAGTGGGGTCATTGTGTTGCTTGAAGAAGTCAGTGGCCTTGGGCTGGGGTTTGACGTTTCTGTAGATGTTGGCGATCTTATTGTGGAAGAAGTATGCAAGGTTGTTGCAGAGTTCCTGTGAGGGGGTAATGTTGTTTGTTGCAGCTTAGGGGCTGGAGAATTATTTGACAATGTTGAAGAGGTTTTTTGCTGCTATTGCATCTTGATTCGATTCATTAGGCTAAGGCCTTTTTTCGTCGATTCTCACAACTGCCTGTGGTAAAGGTTGAGGGCTGTCTTGAAGGAGGTCTTATCCGTTGTGTCCTTGCTGCTGCACCATCTCCTTTCCAGTTGTTCAGAGGTCTTCTGTGTACCAGCTAGCCTGCTTGGTGGACATTCTGTGGGTTTTGTTGCCAATAGGAGCAACGCTGTTGGCTCTCCTAACGGGACCACCACCAATCAACTCAGCACAGCGCAGCCTTTCTTTTAAGGCTACTTTCTGAGTCCTACACTAAGTTGGGGGGACACCAAAATTAATACCTCCTCTGGATTTTCAATGCCTTTTCAAGCACTCCTATGGCTGGAGCTTTTGCGCTACAGCTCGGAGTGTTTTGCCCTCTAGGGGCCATGGGTATGGTAACTTTCAAGAAGGCCTGAAAATGCACAACTATACTATTCATGTTATTACACTCTCTAGGGGATGACTGTATGGCTCCAGTGAAAATGCCTTTTCAATGTGGTGCCCTCTAGGAACTGTTTTTACAATTACAGTTTAATGTCACAGACATGAAAGAGTACACAAACATAAGGTTTATTCCTGATAAATTTGTTTATTATCATAATGATTGCATTATTATTACAATAATGCCAACAACTCACTGAAAGGTAACGGGTTTGATTCAGAACAAAGTGCCAGATTTATTGGTGGAAGAGTCACTCCACAACAAAAGTGATGGTTATCCCATCCGCTGTATTACAATTTCCATAGGCTATAATGGAATCATAATACGGCAGACAGGATGTCTGTCACATTTATGATGGAGTAACCCCATCCACCAAATTTTAAAACCGGCCCATAATGACTAAACTCATGTGATATGTTTTGGTGGGCTCCCTAGGGGGACACCAGTGGTTACAAAATGTCATTGATAGTATTTTCCATTTGCCAATGTATATATTTGTAAATTACTGTGTAGTATTTGGTATTGTGTGTGTACTTAGTGGACAATCATTTATTGGGTGTTAATATTGCATGCCGGTGATTGGTGATTACTAGCCTACACCACCTCCCTTGAGAAGGCCTTGGACTGCTCTTTTTCGCTACACCGTGAGAGTCAAGAGCTACAATAGGGTGTTTGTTTCCTAGCAAGGGCAATTGTGGACCTAATACTTGTGATGGCCACACAGCTAATTTCCAGCCAGTTTTCAACAGCCGGCACTTGTGCTTGATTTGCACAGAGTATAATATTCTGGAATGAGCGTAAGTAAGGCGTCGTAATGTGCTGAATAAAGAGAGGACATTTTTATGCAGTTCACTATGCCAAATGTACAATGTTTTGAAGATAGAGGGTTTGGTAACAGAAAATCAGCAGACAGCAGAAAGGTGAGAAAATGGCACAGCGATGCAGCACTCTCAGATGAGAAGCCTAACACTGTTCTGTATGATTTGAAGGATACCAAAAGCAAAAAGGCCGGAGACCCAAGATAAAAATCATTTGTATAATCTAGTTGTAAGAAAATACTTCACTGTACAACAGCTTTACTGTAGTGGGATGGGAGAAAGGGGATTATTCCGTGTTGCTTATTGAGGTCGTAAAAACAAGTGGATGAAACTGTTAATCCATTTAGAAAAGGAAAGAACATAGTGGAAAGTGAATCCAAAGATCTTTTTTGCTGACTCCACTACGATAGGTGATTTACCCAGCTTCACTGACCACCAAAGGGAACTCCATATGGCATGAAATCCCATAAAGATGAGGACCCCTGATTTATTACTATGGGGTTTTAATGAATTTACCTCAATCCGGGAATCAACTGCTAGCATTCAAGTCCAAAAATGTTCTTGGGTGTAAAAAAATTCTCCATGAGGGAAATAATCATCTGGGTATCGATATGGTCAAGATATTAACAAGAAACCAAGGGATTGTATTAGTAAGGCTAACTGGGAAAGATACAAATTAAACAGCAGAGGCTCAAGGAATTCCACAAGTCCGAGGCTCAGTAGATAAGAGAAATAGGCCTTGGGTGGACTGTTTTAGATCTCTATATTAGGATAGAGGTAAACCACACCAGGGAAATCTTTTGAATTTCAGGATGTTCCTATTAATTCATAAGCACTGGCTGGGAAACCATGTCAAATATGACACTGAGAGTAATATGAAGGCTGCTCTACCTCCTTGATCAAGGATCAGGTACAAATGCTACTTCTAACTTATGGAAAGGTCAAAAGTCAACTGGCACATGGTCAATGTGTAAATTACTTTTAATGAAGGTAATTTGACGTTTGACTTTTTTTTCAAGCATTTGTTAATACAAGGGACAACAAAGAGATATATCAGAATATTCTGAGGAGTTTTTTATTGTGCTGAAGGTTTGTTTATTGAGCAGAGGAACTACCACAATGTTCTCTGCTTTTTACATTCATAGCAACCGACGGCAAGGCAAGGATGCTATTTAAAAGGGAGGCCAGAACAGGAGCTATGATGTGCAGATCCCTATGTCTGGTCAGGGAAAAGCCCCACTAGGAGCTAGATTTGATTTAATATTAAAATCAAGAAGAGGAAAAGAGTACATAGATCAGGCATAACTTCACAGACATATTGAGGAAGGTTCAATATCACAACCCTGTGTGTGAAAGAAGACATGAATAGCTCAAAACTAAGCACATTTTGTTTTATATTTTTCTACAAGGAAAATAAAGGGATAGGTGAATTACAACCTTTGGCAGAAGGCTTAATAGATTTAGGCCCATATTTATAATCTGTTTGCGCTGAATTTGTGTAATTTTTTACGCAAATCCAGTGCAAATTTAACTTCATATTTATATTTTTATGCTAGACCCATCTAGCGTCAAAAATATGGAGTTAGCATCATTTTAAGGATGCGTGAAACGGCCTTGCGTCAATGAGATGCAAGGTAGGCGTTCCCATCCCAAAAATGACTCCAACACCCTAGCGCCATATTTATCCAACAGGGCAGAAATGACGCACGGATGGGAGGCGGACCCGAAAAATTATGCTAAGCCCCATTTGCGTAAAATGTTAACACCTGGGTCAGGGCAGGCATTGAAATGAGGCAAACATACCACTTCTTAAAGAAAACACACGCAAGCAACATTACAGACCAACAGGACAACATGGAGGTGCTAGTGATGCAGCATGCAAGATGACACAGAGCACAGGATCAACAGCAGCAGCCACCACCACCCCAACGTGGCCCCCAAAGGCAACCCAGAAGGCAGGAGAGAGTCACCAGGACAACCCTCCATGGCCTCAGGGAACAGGACATCATTCAGAGGTATCGACTCAACTGGGAAGCCATTCTGCAGCTGCTGCGCCAAATTGAGCTACATATAACAGCCAGCCTGCAGACACCACACAATATACCACAGGTGACCAAGCTACTAGCTGTCCTGCATATGTTGGCAAGTGGCTCCTTCCAAATAATGGGTGCCCTGTTCGCTGGGGAATCACAGCCCTCATTCTCCGCCTTCCTTCCCAAGGTCTTAGATGCCATCATCTCCCTCACAGCCCGTCACATCAGCTTCCCCAACACCCAGCAGAAGCAGCAGGAGCTTAAACAGGATTTTTTATCAAATACATGGCTTCCCACACGTGCTTTGTGCAATTGACTGCACCCATGTCCGGATCTTACCACCTGCAACAACAGAACATCTATTTCGGAACATAAAGTACACCCACTCCATAAATGTGCAGGCCATAGTTGACCACCAGGGATTATTTACCAACATCTTGGCCAAGTATCCAGTGAGTGTACATGATTCCTTCATCTTCCGCCACAGCACAATCTATCAGCACTTCCAGGACGGATGATATGGCAATGGCCTTCCTGTCGGGAAAGCCATAAACCTAGCAATATACACACAGCACAGCAACCCTATAGGACACACAACACATACACCACTACATTGACATGTGAGCAGGAAGACACTGAGGTGTGACACAGGTAGTTATGTTGTACACCCTGACACAATGGGATACACACTTACGGACAAATGAGGCTGCCAATTACATTAGCTGTCACCCTAGATCCACAAGGGACCAATGTCAAGGCACACAGTGACAATGACATGGCCTGCACTGGAAGATGAACCATTTACAATTACATTAGGCCACATAGTCAATCCGACACCCTACCAAGCAATATGTATTGTGGAAGGGGTGTGCAATGTGCGTTGCTGTAGGTCTAACACCATGAGACACATAGCATAATGATGCAGACTCACTGGGCGGGTCTGATCAGGACTCTGGTTGGGACACCCCTTGAGGTCACCGAATATCTTAAAGAGGTAATATACTGGGGAAGAAGAGCAGCTAAAGGCATACACGGAAAGGACAGCTATGAACAGGCACAGGAAAGTAAAAGCAGAGCAACCCTTGTGTGAACAAACAGGAAACAGATTACTAATGGACAAACACGCTGGGGTTGTACACAGAGTAAGGCGCAGGACCTCCCACAGTGACAGGTAATGTCAATGCCTCTGTACAGTTTGCTCTTACAGATAGTCACCCTGCCAGCCCCATAGAAAGGAGGCAGCAGAAGTGATTCTGTCTCTGGACCCTAGAGAACGGACAAGGAAAGTACTTACATACACAAGACATGATTCCTGAGAAAACAGCAATAACACACTGTCACTGTTAGGCACAAAAGACAACTTATAACACTGGAAAAGGATGGGGGCTGGAATTGCCTTCTGGAAACCAGGAGCCAACCCCAGAGCAAAGGAGGACACTTATACACTGGTGAAGACTGATAGAACACTTACCAGACACAAATAACCAAGAAGAAACAGGAGGGAACAAACTAAGAGGCAGAGGCAAGAACTAAGAACAGGCTCAGGCTGAAGCAAAGGCTGGACTAGGACTTGAAAACAGGGCGCAAACGTCTGGCTGGGACAAACAGAGACAGGACTGGGAAACTGAGAGCAGGCTCTGGCTGGAACAGGCAAGGACAGGGCTGGAATACAGGGAGTAGGAAATGAGCAGTAAACAGGACTGGGAAACAGAGAGAAGGTTCAGGCTGAAACAAGGCAGGAGCAGGGCAGAGAAACAGGGAGCAGGCTCTGGAAGAAACAAACAGGTACAAGGCTAAGAGATAGGGAGCAGACTCTGGCTGGAACAATCTGGAGCAGGGCAGAGAAACAGGAAGCAGGATCAAGCTGGAACAGAACAGAAACAAAACTGGAACACCGTCTGACAAAGGGTCTGTAACACAAAGGAATCGAACTCCAATGCACGACGGGGATCTTGAGGAAAGGGCTGCTTATAAGCAGTTCCAAGCTGGGCTGCACAGGAGAGGTCTCAGGTTTGTGTAGTTTCAGACACTTGCAAGTCCTGGAGGAGAGGATCCAGTGAAAAGGAGCAACTGGACTTCTCCCATAGAAAACAATGGGAACAGAATCCAGGCTTTCCTGACTACCAGGCTGTGCATTATGGGATCTGCCGTCCCAGGAAGCAAATGTAGTACTACACAAGTATACCAGGCGAAAAGAGAAACTAACAGGAGTCAGCAAGGGACTCTAGATAAGTGTTTAAGGTGATTCCCAGGCTTCCGACAGTCCCCTTACAGCGCCCCCTAGAAATGGGACGATAGAGTCGTAACACTCACATGTAGGTGACAGGGAAGTACTGAGGCAGTCCCAACATCATACATAACTCCTGGGGTGCCGTTGCCAGGTAGCAATAAGGAAGTGGACTGTGCTATGAACACATATTGATGTGCCACCAATGCAAACTGCACACTGCTGCACACACTGAAAGAGAGTCAATTGTGCATCAAAATAACATATGTACAGGGAGATGGCCCTTCCTGCACAGATACATCCACCTCCACAAGGGAGTTAGCCAGGTTACCTGGAGCAAGTTTGGTAGTGTAGGTGCACGGTTGCACATGAGCCACTGGCAGAGGGAACTACAAAGGTTTGCCTAGAACGAAGTCACACATGGGACAATTTTGCATTGACAATACTGAACGCCTCAGTGCTGCCAACTTATGGAGATGTGTTGTGCATTGTCACCAAGCCCAATCAAAGGGACTCACTGTTGCTTTTCATCTGCAATTACATATGTCTAATTGGATTAGATGTCCAGGCCATGTAGTGCAACCATGGTACCACCACATCGGAATCTATTATGTTTTTGGAAGTATCATGTCCCCTCCAGTGAAAGCACACTAAAACATGTTGGTCACTACACAATGCATGGTACATACATACTGACCAGCAGTTTGGAAACAAAATCATAGATCCCAGGTCAATCAGCCAAACAGAAGTTGTCAAGACAAACAACCCACTGCAGAAAAAACCTCACAGAAGCCCAGGATCTCACACAATACCACAAATACATATGAGTCACAGACTACACAAGATATCAACTGCCATGCTACGTGACATTCCTGTTGCAAGCACTAACAAAATACTCACTCCTATTTTCTTTTTTAGCTGATCAGAGTTACGGGATCCAGTCATGGATCATGACCCCATTCCCTAACCCAAGCACAGCAGCATAGCGTGCCTATAATTAGGCACATTGGGGGACATGCACCATTGTAGAAAGGACCTTTGGCATCCTGAAGTCCAGATTCAGGTGCCTGGACATCACAGGAGGCGGCCTCCTATATGACCCATACATTGTTTGCAAAATCATACTTACATGTGCTATCCTGCACAACATTTGTGTGAGGAGGAACATCCCCCTATATGAGCCAGACCAATAACTGCCTGAGGAGGAAGAGGAGGATGGTGCCAGGGTAAATGAGGGGGAACATCAAAACACAGCTTCAGGAATGCACCAGACAGCAGATTGTTAAAAACAAAATTAACCAATGGTCAATCTACACACCTTGTTAGGATATGTAATTACACACATTACTTGATCACACAATCCTCCTCTGGTTACTTCTTTGTCCATCACATGTTATTTAGGAATGTGAGTATTACCTCAGGGAGCATGTTAGAAAGACAAATCTGACTACTTCTGATGCAACATCACATGTGATGCGTATGATTGTACAGCAAACATCACACACATATAGAAAATACTAATCTTTTGAATTTCACATATGAAGGACAAAATCATAGGACCACAGCATATGACACACACCCACGTTGCCAACATGGTCTACTGTAGCACATGACACAACTATAACATCTCCAAACATGAGGTAAATAAGCGCACCATACATGAGGCCGTGGATGTGAAATATCAGTGGAATCAGGAATGTATGAACAGACCCCTGATATTAGTAAGTGTGACATTTGCAATCTCTGCAAGGAGCTTGTGTGACAAGAGGGGCATCATTTCTGAAAATGGATAGCATGAGTGTCCCAGGTATGACCAGCAATGTTCACAACACATGCCCTGCTCAGTCCATCCCTGGAAATAAGTCCTGCCACTGCCGTGTGTTAAGTCTCTGCCCTCCCATCTCTAGGGGGCACTGTAAATGGACTATCTGTACCCTGGGAATCATCATTAACACTCACCCAGAGTCCCTTTCTGACTCCTGTTTGCTTCCTTTTTCCATATGGCATGCTATAGAAGAACTACATTAGCCTGCATGTACTTCAGGTCCCATAATGCACTGCCTGGTAGTAGGTAAAACCTGTAATCTTCTGTCTATTACTTCCTATGAGAAAAGTCCGATTGTCCCTTTATACTGGATTCTCTCCTCCAGGACTTTTGAGAGACTGAAGCTGCACACACCTGTGACCTCTCCTGTGCAGCCCAGTCATGTGACTCTGCCCTGGCCTTGCTGCTGCCTCGAACTGCTTAGAAGCTGCCATTCCCTGAAGCTCCTCGTCGTGCATTGGAGTACGAATCATTTTTGTTCCAGACCCCTTGTTGGATTGTGTTACAGTTCTGATTACGCCTGAACCTGCTCTCTATTTACCCAGTCTTATTCCTGCTTGTTGAAGCTAGAGTCTGCTCCCTTTTTCTCAGCCTTGTTCATGTTTTCATGTTTGTTTCTGCCAGAGCCTGCTTTCTGTTTCCCAGACCTGTTCCAGCCTTTGCGTCAACCTGAGCCTGTTCCCTGTGCCTGGCTTTGCCTCCTAGTTGGTTCCCTCGCTTTCTGTTTCCTCTTGGGTTATTGTGTCTGGTAAGTGTCCTATCAGTCCTCACCTGTCTATAAGTGTTTTCCTTTGTATTTGGGCTGGCACCTGGTTTCCCGGGGACAAATTCAGCCTCCATCCTTTGTCTAGTGTTGCATGTAGTCATTAGTGTCTAAAAGTGACAGTGTGCTATGGCTGTATTCCAGGAATTGTTACTGTCTCTCCAGCCGGATCAACAAGGGCTAGTCTTGTGTATGTAAGTACAATCCTTGTTTGTGCCCTAAGGGTCCCATCACACATTCACTTCTGCTGCCACCTTTCTATGGGGCTTGCGTGGTGACTAGCTGTAAAATTAATCTCCACAGAGGCACTAATGTTCCCTGTTGCCTGCGGAAGTTCTGAGCCCTACCCTGTGTACAATCTTAGTGATAAGCCCCGCATGTTTGTCCATTACTGACCCGTTCCATATTTGTTCACACTAAGGTTGCTCTGCCTTCACTTTTCAGTTTTTTCTGCCTTACCATAGCTGGCCTTTCCCCTTCTATGCCTTTAGCTGCTCTTCTGCTTTGGTACACTTCTTCCTTGAAAGATACTCTGTGAACTCAACGGTTGCCCCTAAAAAACTCCTGACTAGACCTGCACTAAACCGTAACACCATGGAGCCCAATCCTGACACAGGGTACACACGCCCACACACTTGAACTGGTCACTTCTAGGGATGCACATCTGAAAATATGTAAACACATGCAGCCAGGACAGCAGGTCCACCACAGCAACATGAGTAACACTGGTAATTTTCATGAGTCAAACTGACGTGTACATAACATTTTTATGGGTGGAATTAAGGCACAGTGTCTCAAACACTGTACGTACCAAACATGTACGTATGGCCGACATATGGGTAGTTCACACACAAGTCACCATGAAGTCGTAGCCAACAATTAATGACACATGAGGGGTAACATATCCGACCTAGCACTCATCAGCCATCCTCAATAATCCCTGAGTTTTGTTTGTCGTGTGAAATGTAATGTCCCCAAAGTCAAACAACTACACACATCAAATGAGTAAATACATATTATAAACAGATATCATCACTATTGTACATCACCGATTGCCATATGATGTAGATACCCATTTGTAACACATTCATACATGAGCATTACATCCAATGTATTGCATGCCGTTCCTTCAGAAAAACACATATTGTTGTTACAGATCATTCACACACAAAACACACCAGCCCTGATTCATACTTTTGTTGCGTTGCATTGCTGTAATTTTTTGATACAAATGTGGCCCAAACTTACAAAATACAACTTTTGCGCCGTTTTTGAGTCAGAAAATGACAGTAATGCGGCGCAAAGAAAGTATCAATCAGGGCCACAGTTGCATGCTCTACCACATGTGGCCAACCACTATACCACACACTGCAGGCCATACCATCCTATCTCCATCTTGATACAGGGTGCATGCATGTTAACTAATTGAAAATCACGCAAACACAGTTTGAGTCAAAAATGTGGACGCAAATGCATCGAAAAATCAAGCAAATGTTAACTAAACATACATGGGCCCTTAGTGTTAATTCCACCACCGCACCACACGCTTGTGGATATCCATTGAAATAGAAGATTCCTGATAATGTGTGGTATTTTGCAGCACACGTAGGTTATTCATCGAATATATTCACACAAACATTGTATGCGTAAAAAAAAATACATGCAAGACGGAAAATGTGCTGCAAAGGAGACAGGTAGTGATGTAATAGGAAATCCTGTTTACAGGCATGGTACAGTGGGTGTACTTTCACTTTATCTGTACAGTCTGTGCTTTTTCTTGACTGTGTGGCTGTGTGTTAGTGTTGCTCATGTCTGGATTGCTTTTCTTGTATCTTGTGGTGTCTCTCTTGTGTCTCTTGTGTATTCCAGTTGTATATTGTGCCTGTTTACGTGCTTTTGTGTAGTTTAGTGTCTTTTGGATTGTATTTGTACTGTCGGGTGTCTGTTTGGGGGTTACATTAGTTGGGTTAGTTGGGGTTCATAGTTTAGGCTGTAAGTTTCCTTTTTTCACATTTATTTTCCTTCTCTTTTTCTGTTTTGCACTGTTGTGCAAGGACATGTCAGGAAGGGCGAGGCAGACCCGCGTGAGGGAGGAGGAGCTTGGGGGCTTTGTGTGGCTGGTGTCCCACTTTCTGGCGTTGATGCTGGAGATGGGTGGGCGTGTGATACAGGGGTATCACACAGAGGCAAGGCGGCTGCGGTGGGCCAAGGTGCTCTACCACCTCAAACGGGTATTCAACATGACAAGGAATGAGCACCAGCTGAAGCATCGCTGGGCTGACCTGGTCGCCAGAGAACAGGACCTGCTGGACCACCTAGGTGTGGTGATCGGTAGCCCTGTTGGTGAGTATCACATTGACAAATGTGTACAGTAGAATGCTCCTGAGTGACAGTAGCAGATGTCTTGACGTGCTGCATGCAATGTTTGTGGCCATGTTGAATGCAAGTAGAACAAACTGATAGTGTCCCAGTACTGAGATGTATTCCAGATGTCTATCCATGTTAACAATGAAGTCCAGAGCTTTGTTGATTCATGTCTGACTATTACTTAGGGCCACATGTACCAAGCTATTTTTAATTGTCAAAAACAGCCTAGTCTTCAGATTTTGTGTATTTATGTCAGGAAAAAATGTTTATTCTAATGCACACCTCCAATTTTGCCATTCTGCTATCACATTGCCCAATCACAAAACAGGGTTTGCTAGTGGCATTTAGGAAGGGGCGTTCCTTTCCTGTTAGCGAGTTGCAGTCCGGTTTGGTGAACGCAAAGGCTGGCACTAAACAATTGCAGTTACCAGCCGTTTCAAGTTGGTGCTAAAACATTTGCCAAAGGGGAGGGGTCCCCATGGGATCCCTTCCCCTTTGTGAATGCATGCTCAAAAATTGTTTCAGAGCAGGAAGTGGTCCCATGGACCACTGACTGCTTCCAAATGATTATTAAAGTCATAATATTGGTTTTTGAAATGCTTTCAGTTTACCCTTGATGAAATAAGGCTGTATTTAAAACAAAATATGCATCTCAATTTGAAAGCAGTCACAGACATGGTGGTCTGCTGAGCCCAACAGGCCAGCATCCCTGTGAGTGCTGCCATTCCCAAGGGGATTGCAAAATGAGACCTATCTTCTTAAAATTAATGAGGTAGGTTATTTGCTACCACAATTGTGATTTGCAAACAGTGTCATTGACAGTGTTGTACCTCAGATCATCCTACTTGCAAATTGCGAGTATCTAAGTCTCGCACTGTGTGACACACAAAACTTGATCTTGGTACATGTGGCCCTTAGTAACACATTTCAGGTGCAATGACCACACCTGTGCCCATCCATTTTGTCAATAATGATCAGGTAAGACACTGTTAGCATACCACATTTCAATGTATTGGGGCAGCAAAGTGGGCAATCCATGTTTAGCGCTACATTGTCATCATTACACACACATGATCCCTGCCATTATGTTGGCAAAGGGGGCATATATGGCTTAGGGGACACTGCCAATGGGGCATTTGCTACTGCTACCTACATACAACTGTGCCACACACCTGTTGTGGACCACTGAATGCATGATAATTGCATACTGAAATTTGAGCCACAAGTCCATCACACAGTAACTTAGTGTCCCTTGATGCACAAGCCACAATACCTGACTCACTTGTATTGCAGTGCACCAGGGAAGTGTCATTGAAATTGTCACCCAAATACAATTCATGACATGGAGTACCATCTGAAATAGATTAGCCACACATGTTTGAAGTCAGGTTTAGCACCACATGATTGTTAGGCCCAGGGCATGTGTGCAGATGTGTGTCTATCACTCACTGGAGTGTCAGTGTCAATGTGAGTTTGCAGTGGTATGTCCGTTGGAGTGTCTACATGCAGGATCAGCAGCTCATTCATATAGAATTTTATACACTGAGATATGTTGGCCACACGTTTGTACAGTGATCTGACATTGAGCATATTTTTTCTTTCACTGTCTTACAGGTGGACCGGCCCCCTATACCATCGGGGAAGTGGCTCGATTTGAGGACCCAGACGTATCCAGTAAGTGTGATAATGTCTGTCCTATGTAGTGATTGCAGCTGTTGTGTGAGTGACTCTTGTGTGTTGCACTCATTGCAAGATATGATGAGCTGGCACGTGATCTGATATATTACTTGACTGGATGTTGTCATAGTGTTCCGTGCAAGGGTTAGACATTCACAGGCAGAGAGGCATATCTTGGGAGTCTTGTGCTGCGCAATAGGCAGCAGCATGTGAACAAGGTGATGAATAGCCACATGTAGGCCCACATGTGACTTGGACAATCTCCAGTGTCAGTATATTGTCACTGAGGCATTCCCTTATTTTCACAAGACAGTGATGCATAATTTTTTCGCACAAAATTGCACATCCCTGTATTGTAATGTACATGTAGGACTGTATGGGTAACTGTCCCCCAGCATCAAGCCCCATACATTGTATTCCATTTACGTGACACTTATGTGGTATGTAATAGGCGTGCATGCAGGTCAAGCCCAGATGTGTGCTGTCATCAATGTGGGTGTTTTGGGAATTGTGTGGGCAGATCAGATGTTGATGGTTTTCCACAACTGGACACATGAAGGCAGATGTGAATGACCTATGGATACCTCATTCCTAGGTGGCAGCCCTCCTCACATGTGTTCCACTCACCAAATCCATGTACAAGTGGGAATGGCTTTGTGGTTGTCCGCAACAGTTGTGATGATGTATTGCATGCCCATCCCCTCTGAGGCACAGGTGTAGGGGAAGAACATATATGTAGGTAGATGTGATGGTCATAGTGTAACTGACAGTCATCTCATTCAAGTGTGCATGTGTCCCAAACAACACTGCCTCCTTATGATAAGCAACTGCATACCATCCTGCCAATTACATCTACAAATCAATGGTCTTGGGTGCCTTGAAGTTGACTCAGATGATAAAGATTAGTGGGCCTGGCCCATGTGAATTAGTTGCTGCCTTTGCATTGTGACACATTGTACTACATCAATGCACAGATCACTTTATTTGGTCCACCTCTTCTTGTGCTTTGCTCTGCTGTTAATTACTTGATGGATAGGCAGCGTTGCCATTTGATTCATCAGAGACATTATATCATCTGGACTGTGATTTGGACAGCATGTGCAAATTGAGGCAGAGTATTAGATTATTGTTGGACCTGGCCCTTTTACAGGGTCATTCCACAGACTTTTTGCCTCCTTATTATTCTGACCTTTGTTGGCTGACGTTTTGACTCTGAGCACTTTTTCACTGTTAACCAGTGCTAAAGTGCATGTGCTCTCTCTTACAAATTTGGTATGATTGGATTATACCTGATTGGCATATTTAATTTACCTATAAATCCCTTGTAAAGTGGTATCCCTATACCCAGGGCCTGTAAATGAAATGCTACTAGAGGGCATGCAGCGCTGCTTGCGCCACCCACTGAAGTAGCTTGTCAAACCTATCTAAGGCCTGTTAGTGCAGAGCCTGTGTGTGCAGTTTCCTGCCACAGGGACCTGGCATCTAAATTTACTTGCCAGGCCCAGAACTCCCCTTTTACTACATGTAAGTCACCCCTAAGGTACGCCCTAGCTAGCCCTTTGGGCAGGGTGCCATGTATGTAGAAGGAAGGACATGTGCCATGTAGCGTGGCCTGTCCTGGTAGTGACAAACAGCCTAACTTGGTATCGCACTGCTGTAAGTGCTGCTCTCTCATAGGATTGCATTAGAAATGCCCTGCCTTATGTGTAAGGGGTATTGTCTGATTTATGAGGGGTAGCGTAGGCATGTTTGGTATGGTTGTGATAGTGGTAAGAAATGCTGCTTACTGGTGTAGGTGTATTTTTTATTACTATCACAGAAATGCCACTTCTAGAAAGTGCGCATTTATCTGTGCTTATGACTTTGGTGTTTTGCAGCTTGTCTCCAATCAACGTCTGGGCAGACTGACAGTTGGGGCTTTGTGCATACTTCTCAGACAGCCTGAACACAGGGAGGGTGGAGGTGACACATAGGTGCATCTACATATTGTAAAGCCTTCCTGGGCTGAGAGAAGGGAGAGGCAGGGCACACCAGCATTTGTAAAGACTGTGCCCTGGCCTCACACAATAGGGTCGTTAACCCCCCACTGATGTTTGGAGCCTGTACTGAAAGGAGAGAGGGGGCGCTCCCAGAACCAGATGTAACTGGCTGGAACCTCCTCTCCCTACCATTGTAAAACACTGTAAGAACTGACTATAAGTACAGGGGAATTTTTCCCACAATTTGAACACTCTTGGAAATGAAACTGGACACAGAACGCTGATGAATGGACTCACTAGGAAACCACCTTGGACTGATGCTGCTGGGCTGACCTGTGACCTGCCTGGTCACTAGAAGGAACTGCCACCATCTGCACCCTTTGTGCTGGCCTGTAGCGGGCCCACCAGCCGTGTGCTTTTCCTTGCCTTATTGTTCCTAGGGGCAGGGTGCTGTGGCCCCTGACCCCTGCCACGATCTCTCCAGCTTAGTCTGCAGCGCTTGGGAAAAGCGATCTGGCTGGAAGTCCTGCAGAAAGATCACTGCCGCAGCCCGGGCTTTTAAGCTTTGCCCCAGCGCTTGGAAAAGCGCTTTACTTTTGCCCAAAAAGTCACCACCGCTGCTCGGGTTCATCAACAAGCCCCTCGAGCTCCCCACGGCGCCTCTGCCTTGGGTTAATCACCGCCGTGACCCGAGGGTCGTATTTGTAATCAGCGCGAGGATCGTGCTGTTCTCCGTGCCCCTGGGGCACCCAAAAAAAGACCAAGACCGGAGCGAGTACGCTCCAACCGTGCCCCCGGGGCGAAGCGCGCGTTCTGACGCACCCCTTGGGCAACTGCCCCACGGAACAGCCCAGGTTGTGCTTAGCTGCGGCACGCGCACCAGATCGGGTGCAGCAGCAACAGAGAGCAGGTCGGAAGCCTCATCGGAAGCCCCTGCTCCTCTCTCTCTTCTGTCTGGCAGCCGCGGACAAAGGCGGCTGCCTCCCCCTGAGCAGGTCGCGGGGAGGGAAGGGAGTTCCCTTGCCCCCCGGTCACTGCACTAGGGGCGCAATTGCCCCCACCACTCGACTCTTGTGGCTTTTGGGCCCCTCCACCCTCTCGGGAGAGGGCCATCCGAGGTCCAGGGGGGCCCCACCAGGATCACGGGTCCCCAGAGGGGCCCGTTCTAAACCCGAGAGAGAGGGTGCTGATCGCCCCTCCCCCCAAAGAGCACCGCGTGGCCCCCGTTTTTGCGCATAGGAGTGCCGGGGGCCCCCATGTTCAACTTCTAGGCACTGGAAGTGCCTCTTCCACCAGAAAGCAGGTACTCTTTAGGAAATCCAGGTTCTAGGAGCCTAACACAGACTTGTGGATGTTTTCTATTTCCTTCCTGGTTACTGTTTCTACATATATGTGCTTATGTTCCTTTTATGGGCATGTCTAGCTGATATGTAATTATATGACTTGTGATATATTCTCTAACGGTTCTTTTATTTGGGGATTGTTCATGACAAGTGCATATATCTTTTACTCTAATTCCTGACTACTGCTTATGTTGCAGAATCCTGAGTACTTACGTGTTCTAATGTGACAACAGCATATTCCTGCAGAGTATTAGTAGCTTGTGTAACATTCTGACAACTGCTAAGGTAGCAGGGTATTACTTACGTGTAATGTTGGTCTAATTATGTTTTGTGCAATACAGATAATTTTTACATAGCTCAGTGTTGTGTTTACTTTGTGGTGTACATTTTGCATCACGTGTGTTGTGTGTGTTGTGCAAACGCTTTACACATTGCCTCTGGGTTAAGCCTGACTGCTCGTGCCAAGCTACCAAGGGGGTGAACAGGGGTTATCTTGGACGTGTAACTCCCTAGCCTTGACTAGATTGGGTAGGTTCTGCCTGGCTGAGGTGCATACCCTAGCAAACCAGAAACCCGATTTCTAACAATCATCATCTGTACATGCATCACACAATGATGACACTGATGGTTGTCTGTCTACTTTTTACAGCTGCCAATATGGATGTAGCTGAGATCAGGGCTTTCCAGAAGCGGGCAGTGAGATACAGACACATCTTGGTTGTTGAGTCTGGGTACCGAAAGATGGCAAGACACTATCAGAGAGAGCCACAGGAGAATGGCGGGCTTTCAGCCAAGGAGGACCAACTATGGCCACAAATGTAAGAGCCACTACCACAACTGCAGCCAGTACCACAGCGGCCACCATCACATCAGCCCCACCTGCTGCACCGTCAATCTCAACACCACCAACCACCACACATGCTGGAGCAACAACCTCTGCAACACAGACCACCACATCTGCAGCATTGGACATGTCCACAATTTCCAAACTCCAGAGGGACATGAGAAAGGTGTTAAGGAAGCTTGACACTATGCAGAGGGACGTGGACAAAAATAGCCAGAGGTTCAAAGCTATTAGGAAGACACTAAGGAGAGCAAACCTGTGAGCTCTTGCCTCCATCACCTCTAATTCAGTCCACTCCCTCCTCTTTCCTCATTCTGTTTTTAGTGGGTTTAGGGGGTTTAGTTATAGGTTAGAGTAGTGTAGTTGTTTAGATAGGATAAGTAGGTTGGGGGGTTTCTTAATATTACATGTTAGTTTGTGGGTTGTTAATGTTGGGACTTTTGTGTATTTAAAAAAAAAAATATTTTTTATAAAAATACAAATATTGGTTTAGTATTAGTTAGTATTGTTTAGGTTAGTATATGTTGTCCTACATGTGTCTTGTCATATGAAGGGGGCGGGGCAAATGTTTAGAGTGTGTAGTTAAATGTGGTAAGTAAGCTTAGCACAGTGTAGGTAGGGCCAGTTGTGGGTAATTTATAGTTAGGATAGATTAGGTTAGTATAGGTGTGTTACATAGTTTTAAGTTCTGGTTTGTACATAGTTATTAAATATTTAGGTACTCCCTTTCAGCATGAGTCATAGGCTTGGGCCTCAGGGTAATTGCATGAGTGTACAGTGCCAATTGTCTGTTGGCCTGTGTATTCCGTCCTGCATCCACATCCCTCTCTTGACATGTTAATTCCCACTTCCAACTGAGCTGTCACATTGGCAGCTAAAACAAATCTAAATCTCAATTCATCTGCCATCCATCGTACCCACCACTCAACGTGACTATAGTTCCCATGTATTGGACAGGTAGGTGTGGTTTTAAAGCTGTCATTGTTTGGGTCCTGTGTTGGAATGTTGGGCACTTTGGGACGTCTGCTTCCTGCCTGAAATACATGTCAATACTGCTGAACTGAGTAGTGTCAATTTCAGATGAGATCAAGTATACAAATTTCACACCTATGTGTTTTACTTGTACTCCCAGCTGACGTTATTGCCCAAACACTCTTACACAGCCATTCCTGCTGTATGGTGTGGGTGAGGCATGTATGTTTTAAAGCAAATGTCACATACACAATGACTTGCTTGTAGGGGATGTGGCCAGCATTGACTTTCATCTTGTAGATACCTTGGCCCTGAATTATACTATTATTGCACTGCATTTGCCTCATTTCGTCATCCAAAATCAGAGCAAACTTACAATATACAATTATATTTTATAAGTTTATGCTGCTTTTGCTTAAAAAAATGACGCGAATGCAGTGCAGAAAAAGTAAAAATCAGGGCCCTTGCGCGTAGATATCTGGCCACATTATTTCTGCACTCTGGTATTGACACTCTGTTACCATAGACAAGTATTCTCCAGCAAAGTAGATGTGTCACATTATACAGAGACAAAGTGGGTGTGTAGGTGCTGTTTATTTTAAAGTCCTGTAGTGCAATCTTTACATTGTCCAGCTCTGTGACCCCATTAGTGTAAAGCATTCTATTGTGACACAACACAAGTGCAAGGTTGAGGGACATGTCATTTGACATGCTGAGATGAAGTGTCGTTCAGTGCAGAGGAACATGATTTGCCAGCTAAGTAGTGAGAGACAATTGCAGTCAATAGTGGTAAGGTTAACAGTGTGTTGGTAAGGAGTGCATGTCACCAACTGTAGCAACACTGGCAAGTTGTCAAGCACAGGACAAAGGAAAATCCGTGCCCATGTGGCATGGGCTGGTGCTACCGGGTACTCCTACGGGTGAAGATGAGCTGTTCCACAGCTTCATCCTCAGATGTGTGTGCTGTCTCCTCTGCCCTTGATAGTGGTGCTGGTGGATTTCAGTGGTTGGAGAAGTGGACACCAAATTCCCGGAAGCTGCCATCTGTGGAACTACATATGGCATCACTGCAGCAAGAAGGAGCTGCTGATTATTGAGTATGGCAGCAACATCCCTGTGGTAGGCAGCCATGTCTGCCCTGAGGGGGGCGGGTTCCCGGTGCATGGAGTCCAGCTTGTTGTCATGCATGCAGCTGCAAGATTGGGGGGGTGCAGGTGTTGTGGCAACTCCCCCACAGACGTGGTGATGTCCCTCACACACTGTTGGACTCCTTGCAGTAGGAATTGTATGACTTGTATGGCTGCTGACTGTTCTGCTGACGTCATCATGCACATGCATATCCCCTCAAGGCTGGCTGCCATAGTTTGCAACCCCACCCACACCTCCGTGGCCAGCTCCCGCTGTACTCCCACTACTGTCCTTTCAAAGGTGGTCCCTGTGTCATCAGAGTTCTCAGCTGTGTTTGAGCTGGCAGGTCGTACTATTGGGGTGGTGGGTGGGTCCTCCAGGATGGGTGCTATATGTGTGCTCCTCCTTGTGACTCATTTTGAGTGTGTTTGTGCCATGGGCCCCCAACTGCCATTTCCTAATTGACCAGCGCACACAGCACAGGTACTAGTGGCAACTGTTGTCAATGGTAAATGCCACTTGAGCCAGTGGCCTGAGACTGGGCATTGTCTTCTAGTTTACATTCTGACAATACTAGCTGTCCTGTGACGGCAGACCAGTTTTACATTCTACCCTACCCTCCTGGTCTGCTTCAGCATTTCCAGCAGCCTTGGCATGGTGATGTACCCCCATGCAAAGGTTGTTGGTGTTGTGTTGTGCTGTGCCCCTGGATGCCACTGCACAGTCCATGCACCTGGCATGGGCAGTGCAGGGAGTCCCGAGCCGTGCTCCTTAGCCCTTTCCACTGCCTGATTTTCAGGACTGACATGCATTGTGTAGTAGGTATGTGCCTCCCCATACTTGCACTTGACATTTAGGCATTTTTGTCCCCCATTCAACTTACCCTGAATATGTGTTGTTTCCTGTTCATCTGCGTTTTCCTGCGATACCAGTGACGATTTTCTCCGGGATGAAGGCTGCAACCATCTCCTCCATCTCGTCCAGGTCCTCTTAAGGTGCTGGACTCCAACCTCCGGTCTGCAGTGCTGCCTTCCTGTTCCTTGCCATTTCCTCCCTTGTCCTGCGCTTCTTGCACTCCGTGACAGTTCTCCTGACCTCTGCCACACTGGTAGTCTTGTGCACAATCTGTTTCCAAATTGCCTCTCTCCTCCCAATTGGCAATTTAGAGGTGATGAGGATTGATGCTGGTGCTCTGTCACCTCTCTCACCAGAATTTCATGCTCATCTGCACTGAAGCAACACTTACTCTTCTTCTTGTCTCTCCCCTCGGTCTTGTCTGTGTCCTCCTGGCTTGTTCCTGGTTGTCTGGGGTCTCCCTGGGCTCTCTCCTGGCTTCTGGGATGCATTTTTTAGCTCCATAGCACTGTTTGCTCCATTTTTGATGCTACTGCGGTGAAAAATGGAGCATATCCGTTTTGCAATGTTTTTCCATGTCGCAAACCGGATTAGAGTAATTTTTCCTGCGTTAACGGCATTTTGCCTTACAAGATGCAATGGTTAGCGTCAGGAAAAATTAATCTAACCTATTCTTAGCGCCACCCAGCATCAAAGTATAAATTTGATGCACAGGTGGCATTAAGAAATGATGCTAGCCAGAGCTAACATTTTGACGCAAAACTGAGTTAGAGCAGTTTTGCGTCAAAAAGTATAAATCTGGCCCTCAGTAGCAGACTGGTTCAAACACAATTTTTACCGTTCGTCCAACTTATTACTTTCTTGCTAATTCTGCCAACTTACATCCACCTCTCCCCTCCATACTCTGCAATTCACCTCATCTCTTGCCCAGCATATTAGCCAGTTGGCTTCAACTCACTCCTGCATGCTGTCCTCTTCATCTCTCATCTCTCTCCAGCCTCTTGACTTCTATGTCTGGGTTTGCGCCACTCTTACATCCAATTTTCCCCTCTCCTTGTTCTTCCCTTTCCACCAAGCCTCTGACCATCTCTTGCTGGTCCTGCCCCTCTTACATCAATCACTACCTCTCTCATATACTCATCTCTCACTAGCCTTCAACTTTCTCTTGCTGGTTCTACAATTTAACTTCCACCTCCATTCCGCGTGTCTCCTGATAACTTCTTGGAGTGGTTCTTCGAGTTTAGCCCATACATGTTTTGGGATGCTAGAGGTGGCTGCTCTTTGGTCCATAATTAGATCATCATGTAGAGTTCCAAACCGTACGTAAGTGCCAAATTCTTTAAAGCAGACACGTAATCGTCTATTGGTTCATCTTTTCCCTGTTTTCTGTGAAAAAATTTGTAGCGATCCACTGCGACACATGCTGTAGGTTTGGAGTAGTTATCTAAATCTTCTAATGCATTGGAGTATACATCTCCTTGAGATACAATTGTACACTTTTAGCCCACCAACACCTAAACAATGCAGTAAAATTTTATTTTTATTTTCAACTGTTAATTCTTCTTCTTCACCATGAAATGTTGAAATATAACTTGTAAAATACTCTCGCCATTCCTGACATTTTAAGGTAGGTTCTCCAGGCGCTGGTAGAAAAGCCTGTGGCAGGGAAAGATTTCCTGGAGCCTCACTTTATAAATCATATTGGGATGTTTATTGCCCAAAAGTGCACGTGTCACTGTTCGGTGCTAATATGGTTCCTGAAAAAAATTGAATGTTCCTTACTATTAACAGTGGTTTTACTCAAATGCAATCTGGCAGATTTGCCAGGCTATTGCCATATATTTTAATAATGGATATTTTAATACTAGAGAGATACAGACTACATATATTCAGGGCTGGAATTAGGACTGGTGGCACCCTGTGCAACAGTTTATTGTGGCGTCCCCCCACTCCATGACCTCCTCCTCGGTTTCACTCACTACCATCCAGCAAATGTGACCCTCATCTCTCTATTGCTCCCCTTTCACATACATTCAGGTGTTTTAAAGCCCTTGTAAAGGCTGGCTTTACTAATTCACTCAGCTAGTCACATAAAATATAGGGGCATATTTAAGAGCCCGTAGTGCTATTCTAATGCCACATTTACAAAGTGGCACAATTCATGCATTGCGCCACTTTGTATCCCTTTGCGCTACATTATGCCTGCACCAGTCATAATGTATGCAAAGGTGGCATTCCCCTGTTAGTGAGGGCCCAAAAAAATGTTGCAAAGAAATCTGACAGATTTCTTTGCATCATTTTTTTCCGCCACTTTTAACGCCTGCTCAGAGAAGGGAATAAAAGGAGGCGTCTGTTGGTTACAATGGGCCTCTGGGTGCTTTGCAAGATTAGCATCAACATTTGTTACGCTAATCCTGTAAAGTGCCAGCGTAGTGTAAAAAATTCTGACACTAGTCCCCTAACTACCGCCATGGTGCACCGTATTTTAAATACAGCACACACATGGTGGTGTTAGGGAAGCGCTAAGGGGTGCAAGAAAAGTGGTGCAGCACTGTGTGCGGCGCCACTTTTCTTAAATATGCCCCATAGTTCTGTTTTTTGCAGCAGGCATACTAACCCTCTATGTTACTTTATGTTGAGTCAAAGCTGCCACTAGGCAAAACTCCCATCTCCCTAGCAGGAACATTAATCACAAGAGGTATCTTGACATTTTAATTGTTTCTTGAAGGCTAAACGCACAAGAAACTTTTCAGCAGCTGCTTTTAAATTGCAAGTTTCTGAAGTTATTGCTAAACACAGCGTCCCCCTGAGGTCAGCGCCCTGTGCGGTTGCACCGCTCGCACGCCCAAAATCCAGCCCTGTAGATATTGCTGAGGTAGGCTCAGACTTACTACCAAAGGAGTACATGCATATAAAATACTTTGGTCGAATTTATCTGTGCTTAAACGAAATACCTCCAATAGATGTGCGCGTCTGCGTTTTCCTACTTGACGTGCTTAAAATAATTTTCTCTTTTCAATAGCCATGCACATCGGCGTCTTCAACACAATGATCTTAGGAGCAGATTTATGGAAAGTGACGCTGCACCAAGTGCAGTTCCACTTTCCCTGTGCCCCTTAGCACCCCCCTACCGCCACGTGTGCGCCGTACTTAAAAATACAGCACACCATTGCGCAGGGTAGGGGGCAATAACGTTATTTCACATTACACTATTGATGTACTCTGCAGGGGTATCGCCAAAACATTGGTGCTACTCCTGCAGAGTACAGAGGGTTCTAGTCTAAAGAATGGAAGCCCCTTTTAACGCCTGCTCTTGAGCAGGTGTCAAAAGTGCTGTAAAAAATTACATTACACCATTTTTCCAGCTCCCCTAACGGGGAACGCCCCCTTTGCATTCATTATGCCTGGCGCAGGCATAATGTAGCACAAAGTGTTACCCTTGTGAAAACGGCGCGGAGATTTCGACCTTGTTGGGCCACATTAACGTCATAAATAATAACGTTAATGTGGCGCAAGATAGCGCTAGGGGATTATAAATATCCCCCTAAATATGTTCGAAATGTTGCGCACTAAAGCGTTAATACAAGCCGAAAGCTGTGCCCATCAACGTTGTTTCAAGATAACAAACTCATATAAAATGGCACTCACCAATGGTGAGTTAATCATTATGAAAACAGATATGCAGACTGCAATAATTGTGCAATTAAAGGAAAATTAAGTCCCACTCAGAACTTTAAGGTTGGCGGCTCGTCATTGGCTGCCGTAATGTCTATACTCATCATATGTATATCATTTGTGTATGTTAGAGGCACATACTAAACCTTCAAAACGGTAGTATTAGACTGTTGTTCCTCGATGTTATATATGTATGGGGAAATGACCTGTGAGTGGTGACGCTTTGTAACATCTGGATTGGTTTTTTTAAAGTACTTGCTGTTAAAAGATCTTATGTTCAGTGTAGAGCCTTAATAATGTTACACGCCGAACAGGGTTTGAGTGTTTCGGTCCTGGTCACCTATTTTGTAAAGATGAATCTCACATCTTGTTCAGTTCTTCTTATTGTATTGAAGTAAGATCACATCCGATCTGACAGTCATAATGGAGAATGGCGAGACGTACGTCACTCCTGTTCACAGCCTCCTTCTCTCAGTTACTGACATTGCCTCGTCTAACCCCCAACATTATAGAATTCTTTACCCTTACACCATAATACAGCTGGTGGCTGGTGATCGCACGGTGTCCTTCATGGACCATAACCCTTTATGTACACTGTGAATAGTTACCATCACAACAGTTGTCCACAGTTCACTTCACCTCTTTGCCTAACCCTTACAGTTCTCACTGATTCTGCTCCTTCTACATCCACCTCTCACTAATCCATCTCTCTTCCCTCCACTTAGGTACTCCTGCTGGTTCTGCTACTCTTTTCATCTCCCATCCAAAAGCTACCCTACACCTCTCATCTCTATCTCCAGCCTTGTAGCTTCTTTTGCTGATCTGTCCCCTTTACATCCACCTTTACCCTTTCAACTCCCTCCTCTTATTTTCGCTCTCTTCCTGCCTATCTTACATCCACCTCTCCTCTCCATTGTGTGCATTTCAATTCATTCCAACCCCTCCCTCTCACTTTCTTCACTGATTTTGCTCCTCTAACATCTACATTTCTCGTCTCTCCTGCACACTTCACCTCTCATCTCACCTCAACCTCTAATATTCTCCATTTGGGTCTGCCTCTCTAACCACTACTTTTCCTTTGCCTCTCTCCCCACAGCCTATTACCTTCCTTAAGTGGTCCTGCCCTCCCACATCCACCTCTCACCATTCCCTCTTCCGACAGCTTAAGTTCTCCTGATGGTTCTGCCTCTCTTATATCATCCTCTCCCGTCCATAACCTACCTTTTAAACTTCCCACCAGCCTCAACATTTTTGCTGGTTCTGCTCCCTTTACATCCACCTCTTTCCTCCATGATCTACTCTTCATGTTTTATCACTGCCTCCCCACTCTTTCCACAGGTTCTGTCCATCTAACAACAACCTCTCACCTCAATGTGCTCTTCAGCATAACTTTGCTTGTTCTCCTCCTTTAGATTCACCTCCCACATCAACCTCACTATTCTTCCCAATCCCCCTAAGTTTTTGCATGGCTTCTGCCCTCTCACTGTCGAGCCTGCGGTCCGTGCCCTGAATTCATGTCAGGTGCGCAATAAGTGTCCTCCTAGGAAACTGATTGTTGGGGGCCAAGGATGGTATTTGTCATTTGGTAGGTCTCACTATTGTTCTGAAAAAAACAACTGTGACCAACTGGTCAGGTTCTATAACACTAACCAATGTTTATTTGTTTGAGGCTGCCAATGTTGTTTGCCAATGCAAGTTTATTTGGGGCTGCCAATGTTATCTTGGATGCTGAATGGTAGCCTCATATATTCAAAAAAGGAACATCGACATGTGCTTTTTAGCTGCCAGTATTGTGAGGTGTAGGGAGGGGGCAGTCTTGTGATTCAGAGATGGGTGTGGCCAGGAACAACAGGTATTTCAGCCAGTACCATCCTCAGCCCATTGCTTGCTGTCAGATGTTTCAGGAACAGCTGAGCGATTCCAACTTTTGCGTTGCAGTGAAAACAACATTTTCTAGTGTTGTGTTAAGAATTTTAGATTATATCAAGGACACGGAGGCGAGGATTATGCTTCTCAATTCTTTACTGCTTTAAAACAGCAGCCAATGAAAAAACAGTAACATTAAAGAGGCTTTGAACCCTGCCTCCCATAACCACCAATAGTAGACCAACATGGTCTATAAACAGGGGAGGCACCAACTGACGTCCCCTTCCTTTGAAAAAAATCAGAAAATCAAAAAGTGCTCAAGTCCAACCAAAGTCTCTGGGAAGAAGAACAATCCACCAAAATCTGGATCTCCAAGAACGACCAAGCGACGGCTCATCACAGGTTCAACCCTGTTTGCCATCCTTGTCTGAAAGAAAAATCCATGATAAGACTTGAG
Source organism: Pleurodeles waltl (assembly GCF_031143425.1). Taxonomy (NCBI): domain Eukaryota; kingdom Metazoa; phylum Chordata; class Amphibia; order Caudata; family Salamandridae; genus Pleurodeles; species Pleurodeles waltl. The sequence goes on from NC_090445.1 coordinate 668,787,332, forward strand.
ACTAATACAATAAAGTTTCTAGGGTGGGAAACAAAAAACTATAATACAATCATTGAATAAGATCATTCAATTCAAATTATATACTGGGTGGGATAATGCTCACCTCCGTGTCCTTAATAGAATCTAAAATTCTTAACGCTACACTAGAAAACTTAGTATTTTCCGTCAGGACCGGAGGCTCCGATTATGCTGGTTCAAAGCTGATCCACCACCAAATTAGACACATGTACTATAGGTTTATAATAAAACATTTTAAACATAGAATCACTAGACCAATTGGCCGCTCTAAGAACATCTTCCAGTCTGGAACCCAAAATAAATGTTTTTGATGCCGTGGCCCCCCTGGTAAAATGGGCCCCATATAGAGACATATCAATACCTGCTTCAGACATCACCCAACGAACCCAGCGTGCTAAAGTAGCAGCTGAAACTGGTTTGAAGGGTTTCGGGGTGGAAATAAGAAGAGAACCCAAAGGATCCACCCTGTAACTTGCAGTGCGTTCTTCATAAACTTTTAAACATTTGACAACACACAGATTAGCATTATGTGGAAAAGCTGGATACTCAACAGAAGATGACATACATTTAGTACGCTTGGAAATGATAAAAGAAACACCAGAAGAGAAAACAACCTCCCTCCTAAACCAAGGGCTTTCACATCTGACACCCTGCGACAGGAGATTAAACAGAGTAACATAGTTAACTTTGCAGACAATTGTTTCATAGATAACAAATGATTCTCTGGCCAATTAGACAAAAAAGATAAAACAACATTCACATCCCGCAGCTGAGAATAGCGCAATGTAGGTGGATTGGCCACTCTGATACCTTTCAGCAATTTACAAACCAATGGGTGTTGCCCTGCCGCTTTATTATTGATCCAAGAATGTCCTGCTGAAATAGCTGATCTAAAATTATTTACCGATCTATAACACAGACCAGAGTCTGCACACTCGGACAGGAAATTTATAATGTCCTTGACTTCGGATCCCACAGGATCCACATCTCCTCAAATGCACCAACCCACCCACTTCTTCCATGCAAGGAAATATCGTTTGTGGGTGGAAGAAGCCCGAGCTTGTCGTATAAACGAGGAAGCTGAAGCCGAAAGGCCCTGCACTTGTGAGTGTCCCCTGATATCTTCCAGACCATGAGACACAGTTGACTTGATAGGAGAAGAGGATGCTGGGAACCCACCGGGTCCAGAATGAGCTGCGGAAACACTGGGAGCCGAAGAGGAAGGACAATCGATTGTTCCAGAAGGGATGGAAACCAAGGTTGGCTCTTCCAAAAGAGGGTTATGAGAACCGCAGAAGCTGCTTGGCGTCGCAAGCACGTTGATACTCGAGGAATCATGGCAAACGGAGGAAACGCATAATTCATCTGAGATGACCAATCCTGCAGAAACGCATCCGTTGCCATGGCCAGAGGGTCTGGCCTCCAACTAAAACATTTTGGGATCTGGAAATTGAGGCACGACTGTAGGAGGCTGGACTGGCTTGTAGTGAGTACCAAGGGGTACTTGCACCTTGCACCAGGCCCAGTTATCCCTTATTAGTGTATAGGGTGTCTAGCAGCTTAGGCTGATAGATAATGGTAGCTTAGCAAAGCAGCTCAGGCTGAACTAGGAGACGTGTGAAGCTACTACAGTACCACTTAGTGTCATATGCACAATATCATAAGAAAACACAATACACAGTTATACTAAAAATAAAGGTACTTTATTTTTATGACAATATGCCAAAGTATCTTAGAGTGTACCCTCAGTGAGAGGATAGGAAATATACACAAGATATATATACACAATAGCAAAAATATGCAGTATAGTCTTAGAAAACAGTGTAAACAATGTATAGTTACAATAGGATGCAATGGGGAAACATAGGGATAGGGGCAACACAAACCATATACTCCAGAAGTGGAATGCGAACCACGAATGGACCCCAAACCTATGTGACCTTGTAGAGGGTCGCTGGGACTATTAGAAAATAGTGAGAGTTAGCAAACTAACCCTCCCCAAGACCCTGAAAAGTGAGTGCAAAGTGCACTAAAGTTCCCCTAAGGACAAAATAGTCGTGTTAGAGGGAGAATGCAAGGAAAACACAAATCAGCAATGCAACAACGATGGATTCCTGTCTGAAGGTACCTGTGGAACAAGGGGACCAAGTCCAAAAGTCACAAGCAGCTCGGAGATGGGCAGATGCCCAAGAAATGCCAGCGGTTGGTGCAAAGAAGCTCTTACTAGGCTGAAGAACTGTGAATACTGCAGGAACGACAAGGGCTAGAGACTTCCCCTTTGGAGGATGGATCCCCCACGCCTTGGAGAGTCGTGCAGAAGTGTTTTCCCGCCGGATGGACGCCAACAAGCCTTGCTACACGCAAATCGTGCGTTTGGCGTTTTTGGACGCTGCTGGGGCCCAGGAGGGACCAGGAGGTCGCAAATTGGACCTGCAGAGAGAGGGGACGTCGAGCAAGACAAGGAGCCCTCACTGAAGCAGGTAGCACCCGGAGAAGTGCCAGAAACAGGCACTACGAGGATGCGTGAAACGGTGCTCGCCGAAGTTGCACAAAGGAGTCCCACGTCGCCGGAGACCAACTTAGAAAGTCGTGCAATGCAGGTTAGAGTGCCGTGGACCCAGGCTTGGCTGTGCACGAAGGATTTCCGCCGGAAGTGCACAGGGGCCGGAGAAGCTTGCAAAGTCGCGGTTCCCAGCAATGCAGCCCAGCGAGGTGAGGCAAGGACTTACCTCCACCAAACTTGGGCTGAAGAGTCACTGGACTGTGGGGGTCACTTGGACGGTGTCGCTGGATTCGAGGGACCTCGCTCGTCGTGCTGAGAGGAGACCCAAGGGACCGGAGATGCAGCTTTTTGGTGCCTGCGGTTGCAGGGGGAAGATTCCGTCGACCCACGGGAGATTTCTTCGGATCTTCTGGTGCAGAGAGGAGGCAGACTACCCCCACAGCATGCACAAGCAGGAAAACAGTCGAGAAGGCGGCAGGATCAGCGTTACAGAGTTGCAGTAGTCGTCTTTGCTACTATGTTGCAGGTTTGCAGGCTTCCAGCGCGGTCAGCGGTCGATTCCTTATCAGAAGGTGAAGAGGGAGATGCAGAGGAACTCGGCTGAGCTCATGCATTCGTTATCTAACGTTTCCCCAGAGACAGAGACCCTAAATAGCCAGAAAAGAGGGTTTGGCTACCTAGGAGAGAGGAAAGGCTACTAACACCTGAAGGAGCCTATCACAAGGAGTCTCTGACGTCACCTGGTGGCACTGGCCACTCAGAGCAGTCCAGTGTGCCAGCAGCACCTCTGTTTCCAAGATGGCAGAGGTCTGGAGCACACTGGAGGAGCTCTGGACACCTCCCAGGGGAGGTGCAGGTCAGGGGAGTGGTCACTCCCCTTTCCTTTGTCCAGTTTCGCGCCAGAGCAGGGGCTAAGGGGTCCCTGAACCGGTGTAGACTGGCTTATGCAGAATTGGGCACCTCTGTGCCCAACAAAGCATTTCCAGAGGCTGGGGGAGGCTACTCCTCCCCTGCCTTCACACCATTTTCCAAAGGGAGAGGGTGTCACACCCTCTCTCAGAGGAAGTTCTTTGTTCTGCCATCCTGGGCCAGGCCTGGCTGGACCCCAGGAGGGCAGATGCCTGTCTGAGGGGTTGGCAGCAGCAGCAGCTGCAGAGAAACCCCAGGAAGGGCAGTCTGGCAGTACCAGGGTCTGTGCTACAGACCACTGGGATCATGGAATTGTACCAACAATGCCAGGATGGCATAGAGGGGGCAATTCCATGATCATAGACATGTTACATGGCCATATTCGGAGTTACCATGGTGAAGCTACATATAGGTAGTGACCTATATGTAGTGCACGCGTGTAATGGTGTCCCCGCACTCACAAAGTTCAGTGAATTGGCTCTGAACAATGTGGGGGCACCTTGGCTAGTGCCAGGGTGCCCTCACACTAAGTAACTTTGCACCTAACCTTTACCAGGTAAAGGTTAGACCTATAGGTGACTTATAAGTTACTTAAGTGCAGTGTAAAATGGCTGTGAAATAACGTGGACGTTATTTCACTCAGGCTGCAGTGGCAGGCCTGTGTAAGAATTGTCAGAGCTCCCTATGGGTGGCAAAAGAAATGCTGCAGCCCATAGGGATCTCCTGGAACCCCAATACCCTGGGTACCTCAGTACCATATACTAGGGGATTATAAGGGTGTTCCAGTAAGCCAATGTAAATTGGTAAAAATGGTCACTAGCCTGTCAGTGACAATTTGGAAAGAAATGAGAGAGCATAACCACTGAGGTTCTGATTAGCAGAGCCTCAGTGAGACAGTTAGTCACTACACAGGTAACACATACAGGCACACTTATGAGCACTGGGGCCCTGGGTTACCAGGGTCCCAGTGACACATACAACTAAAACAACATATATACAGTGAAAAATGGGGGTAACATGCCAGGCAAGATGGTACTTTCCTACACAACCCCCCCCCAAACGAAGGACAATAAGACTAGCCATTACCTGATGAGTCTTCATTGTCTAAGTGGAAATATCTGGAGAGTCCATCTGCATTGGAGTGGCTACTCCCAGGTCTATGTTCCACTGTATAGTCCATTCCCTGTAGGGATATGGACCACCTCAACAATTTAGGATTTTCACCTTTCATTTGTTTTAGCCAAAGTAGAGGTTTGTGGTCTGTCTGAACAATGAAGTGAGTGCCAAACAGGTATGGCCTCAACTTCTTCAGAGCCCAGACCACAGCAAAGGCCTCCCTCTCAATGGCAGACCAACGCTTTTCTCTAGGGGTCAACCTTCTACTAATAAAAGCAACAGGTTGATCCTGGCCCTCAGAATTAAGTTGTGATAGGACTGCCCCTACTCCTAATTCAGATGCATCAGTTTGGACATAGAATTTTTTAGAGTAACAAGGGCTTTTCAGGACAGGTGCAGAGCACATGGCCTGCTTCAGCTCCTCAAAAGCTTTCTGACAGTTTGCTGTCCATAATACCTTTTTAGGCATTTTCTTGGATGTGAGGTCATTAAGAGGGGCTGCAATGGAGCCATAGTTCTTAATGAACCTCCTGTAATACCCAGTGAGGCCTAGGAAGGCTCTCACCTGAGTCTGAGTGGTAGGGGGAATCCAATCAATAATAGTTTGGATTTTCCCCTGAAGTGGTGCAATCTGTTCCCCACCAACAAGGTGTCCCAGATAAACCACCTTACCCTGCCCTATCTGGCACTTTGAAGCCTTGATAGTGAGGCCTGCCTTTTGCAGGGCCTCCAAAACTTTCCAAAGGTGGACCAGGTGATCATCCCAGCTGGAGCTAAAGACAGCTATATCATCCAAATATGCTGCACTGAAAGCTTCCAGCCCTTGCAGGACTGTGTTCACCAACCTCTGAAAAGTGGCAGGTGCATTTTTCAAACCAAAAGGCATTACAGTAAACTGGTAATGTCCTCCAATGGTAGAAAATGCAGTCTTAGGTTTAGCATCTTCTGACATTTTGATCTGCCAATACCCTGCAGTCAAATCAAAAGTGCTTAGATACTTGGCAGATGCCAGTGTATCTATTAGCTCATCTGCCCTGGGTATAGGGTGAGCATCTGTTTTGGTTACCAAGTTGAGACCTCTATAGTCTACACAAAACCTCATTTCCTTCTTTCCATCTTTAGAATTGGGTTTTGGTACCAGTACCACAGGAGAAGCCCATGGACTGTCAGAGTGCTCAACCACTCCTAGTTCCAACATCTTCTGAACTTCTTGCTTTATGCAGTCCCTGACATGGTCAGGCTGCCTATAGATCTTACTTTTGACAGGTAAACTGGAAAAGAGTTCTGAAAATTGTCCTAGGAGATTTATGCAATTATCTTTCTGCTCAGCAGTAAGACAATCAGCCAAAACTACACCTTCCACAAGAGCATCTTGTTCTGTGGAAGAGAAGAGATCAGGTAGAGGATCACTGTCTTCTTCCTGTCCCTCATCTGTTGCCATGAGCAGGGTGAGATCAGCCCTGTCATAGTAGGGTTTCAGGCGGTTGACATGGAGCACCCTAAGGGGACTCCTGGCAGTGCCTAAGTCAACCAAGTAGGTGACTTCACCCTTCTTTTCAACAATTGTGTGTGGACCACTCCATTTATCTTGGAGTGCTCTTGGGGCCACAGGCTCCAAGACCCACACTTTCTGCCCTGGTTGGTACTGAACCAAAACAGCCTTCTGATCATGCCATTGCTTCTGGAGCTCTTGGCTGGCCTGAAGGTTTTTACTGGCCTTTTTCATGTACTCAGCCATCCTTGATCTGAGGCCAAGTACATAGTCCACAATATCCTGCTTAGGAGCTTTTAAAGGTTGTTCCCAACCCTCCTTTACAAGTGTGAGTGGACCCCTAACAGGGTGTCCAAAAAGAAGTTCAAAGGGGCTGAAGCCCACTCCTTTCTGGGGTACCTCCCTGTAGGCAAAAAGGAGGCATGGTAGAAGGATATCCCATCTCCTGCGGAGTTTTTCAGGGAGTCCCATAATCATGCCTTTGAGAGTTTTATTAAATCTCTCCACCAGTCCATTTGTTTGTGGATGATAGGGTGTTGTGAACTTGTAAGTTACACCACACTCCTTCCACATGGCCTTTAAGTATGCAGACATGAAATTGCTTCCTCTGTCTGATACTACTTCCTTTGGGAAGCCCACCCTGGAAAATATTCCCAGGAGGGCCTTTGCCACTGCAGGAGCTGTAGTGGTCCTTAAAGGAATAGCTTCAGGATATCTTGTGGCATGGTCCACTACCACCAAGATAAACCTATTGCCTGAAGCAGTAGGAGGGTCAAGGGGGCCAACTATGTCAACCCCTACCCTTTCAAAGGGAACCCCAACCACAGGCAGTGGGATAAGGGGTGCCTTTGGAGTGCCACCTGTCTTGCCACTGGCTTGACAGGTTTCACAGGACTTACAAAATTCTTTTGTGTCCTCAGACATCCTAGGCCAATGAAACAGTGGTACCAATCTGTCCCAAGTTTTCATTTGACCCAGGTGCCCAGCTAAGGGAATGTCATGTGCCAGTGTTAGGAGGAACTTTCTGTACTCCTGAGGAATCACTAATCTCCTGGCAGCTCCAGGTTTAGGATCCCTTTGCTCAGTGTACAAGAGGTTGTCCTCCCAGTAAACTCTGTGTGAGTCACTGACATCCCCATTAGCCTGTTTGACAGCTTGCTGTCTGAGACCCTCTAATGTGGGACAGGTTTGCTGTGCCACACTCAGCTCCTCTCTGGCAGGCCCCCCTTCACCCAAAAGCTCAGCAGTGTCTGCTTCCAGCTCCTCTGGTGTAGGTTCTGCACAGGGAGGGAATTCTTCTTCCTCAGAATTAGAATCCACTGTAGAGGGAGGGATAGTAGGAAGTGGTTTGCTTCTACTAGCCCTAGCTTTAGGGAGCACTTGGTCCATTGTTCCAGGATCCAAGCTTCCCTGTCCTTTTTGCTTTTTGGCCTGAGCCCTTGTCAAAGCAAAAATATGCCCTGGGATGCCCAGCATTGCTGCATGGGCCTCCAACTCCACATCTGACCAAGCTGATGTCTCCAAATCGTTCCCTAATAGACAGTCTACAGGTAAATCTGAAGCTACCACAACTTTCTTTGGACCAGATACCCCCCCCCAGTTGAGATTTACAACAGCCATGGGGTGGCTTTGTGTTATGTTGTGAGCATCGGTTACTTGGTACTGGTGTCCAAGTATGTGTTGTTCAGGGTGCACCAGTTTCTCAATCACCATTGTGACACTGGCACCTGTGTCCCTGTAGGCCTGGACCTCAACACCATTTATTAGGGTTAGTTGCTTGTACTTCTCCAAGTTATGGGGGCAAGCAACCAAAGTGGCTAAGTCAATAGCCCCTTCAGAGACTAAAGTAGCCTCTGTGGTCTCCCTAATCAGACCAACCCCAACTAAATTACCAAAAGTGAGCCCAGCTACTCCCTTGGATTGGCTATTAGTAGGTTTGCTCCCACCACCACTGCTATTAGTAGGGACACTAGGTGTAGCAGTAGGGGTTGTAGTGGTAGGAGCTGTGGTGCCTTTCTTTGGACAACTGGGATCTGTTGTCCAATGGCCTTTTATCTTACATAAATAGCACCATGGTTTCCTTTCCTTGTTCTGATTAGAGGAAGGTTTGGGCCCACCACCCCCACCAGAGTGTTTTTGTGGGCCTGATGAAGACTCATTTTTAGATTTGTCCCCACCCTTGTCAGAAGACTTACCATCCTTCTTTTTGTTGCCATCTTTGTCACCCCCTGTATGAACTTTTCTGTTCACTCTTGTTCTGACCCATTTGTCTGCCTTCTTTCCCAATTCTTGGGGAGAGGTCAGATCAGAGTCCACCAAGTACTGGTGCAACAAATCAGACACACAATTATTAAGAATATGCTCTCTCAGGATTAAGTTATACAGGCTGTCATAATCAGTAACTTTACTGCCATGTAACCACCCCTCCAAGGCCTTCACTGCCTGGTCAATGAAATCAACCCAGTCTTGTGAAGACTCCTTTTTGGTATCTCTGAACTTGATCCTGTACTGTTCAGTGGTTAAGCCATAACCATCCAGGAGTGCATTCTTAAGAACTTGGAAATTGTTAGCATCATTTTCTTTTACAGTAAGGAGCCTATCCCTACCTTTTCCAGTAAATGATAGCCATAGGATAGCAGCCCACTGCCTTTGAGGGACATCCTGTACAGCACAGGCCCTCTCAAGTGCAGCAAACCACTTGTTAATGTCATCCCCCTCCTTGTAAGGGGGAACTATCTTATGCAGATTCCTGGAATCATGCTCTTTTGCAGGATGACTATGGGGAATACTGCTGCTGCCACCATGGGTATCTAAACCCATCTTCTGTCTTTCCCTCTCTATTTCTAAAGACTGTCTATCCAAATCCAGCTGTTGCTTCTTGAGCTTCAGTCTGGTTTGCTCCACTCTCAATCTATTGAGCTCCCTTTCTAACAATCTGTCATCAGGGTGGGTGGGAGGGACATTTCTAGATACAGAGGTATGATGGGAATGAACAGAAGGAGACCTGTCCCTTACAGAGGGCACCCTAACAGCTTGGCTACCAGTATAATGTGAGAGCACATCATCAGTATGATGTGATTCAACCTCTGTACCAACTATGCTAGACTGTCTAGTAATGGGCAGGCTGAGAAGTTTCTTTCCTGAACCTTTTCCTGGGGGAGTCCCTGGATCAGATTGAGAACCATTAGCTACTTTTTCTACAGATTGGGCACTTATGGCCTTATCTTGTACTCTAAGCATATTAATTAACAGTTCTAAAGAAGGATTCTTCCCTACACTCAAACCTCTCTCTATGCAGAGACTCCTTGCTCCTTTCCAGCTAAGGTGATCATATGCAAGTTTGGACAGTTCAACTTTTTGGCCTGTGCCAGACATTTTTTAGAGAGAGTTAAAGTGATAGACAAAGAGAAAAAAGTTTTCAGAACTTTTTGGAAAGACAGAAAAAAAAACTTTTTAAACTTTTAAGAACTTTTTGAAAGTTTAGAAGTACTTTTCAGCACTTAGAAAAGAGTGAAAAGAGGAAATGCAAAACTTTTTGGCTATGTGTATATACACTGACCTTGTTTTGTATATTTTTCTCTTATGAAAAGTACAATGACAAGAGTGGTAAGTAGTCTCAAAGCACTTATCCCACCACTGCACAACCAATGTAGGAGGCTGGACTGGCTTGTAGTGAGTACCAAGGGGTACTTGCACCTTGCACCAGGCCCAGTTATCCCTTATTAGTGTATAGGGTGTCTAGCAGCTTAGGCTGATAGATAATGGTAGCTTAGCAAAGCAGCTCAGGCTGAACTAGGAGACGTGTGAAGCTACTACAGTACCACTTAGTGTCATATGCACAATATCATAAGAAAACACAATACACAGTTATACTAAAAATAAAGGTACTTTATTTTTATGACAATATGCCAAAGTATCTTAGAGTGTACCCTCAGTGAGAGGATAGGAAATATACACAAGATATATATACACAATAGCAAAAATATGCAGTATAGTCTTAGAAAACAGTGTAAACAATGTATAGTTACAATAGGATGCAATGGGGAAACATAGGGATAGGGGCAACACAAACCATATACTCCAGAAGTGGAATGCGAACCACGAATGGACCCCAAACCTATGTGACCTTGTAGAGGGTCGCTGGGACTATTAGAAAATAGTGAGAGTTAGCAAACTAACCCTCCCCAAGACCCTGAAAAGTGAGTGCAAAGTGCACTAAAGTTCCCCTAAGGACAAAATAGTCGTGTTAGAGGGAGAATGCAAGGAAAACACAAATCAGCAATGCAACAACGATGGATTCCTGTCTGAAGGTACCTGTGGAACAAGGGGACCAAGTCCAAAAGTCACAAGCAGCTCGGAGATGGGCAGATGCCCAAGAAATGCCAGCGGTTGGTGCAAAGAAGCTCTTACTAGGCTGAAGAACTGTGAATACTGCAGGAACGACAAGGGCTAGAGACTTCCCCTTTGGAGGATGGATCCCCCACGCCTTGGAGAGTCGTGCAGAAGTGTTTTCCCGCCGGATGGACGCCAACAAGCCTTGCTACACGCAAATCGTGCGTTTGGCGTTTTTGGACGCTGCTGGGGCCCAGGAGGGACCAGGAGGTCGCAAATTGGACCTGCAGAGAGAGGGGACGTCGAGCAAGACAAGGAGCCCTCACTGAAGCAGGTAGCACCCGGAGAAGTGCCAGAAACAGGCACTACGAGGATGCGTGAAACGGTGCTCGCCGAAGTTGCACAAAGGAGTCCCACGTCGCCGGAGACCAACTTAGAAAGTCGTGCAATGCAGGTTAGAGTGCCGTGGACCCAGGCTTGGCTGTGCACGAAGGATTTCCGCCGGAAGTGCACAGGGGCCGGAGAAGCTTGCAAAGTCGCGGTTCCCAGCAATGCAGCCCAGCGAGGTGAGGCAAGGACTTACCTCCACCAAACTTGGGCTGAAGAGTCACTGGACTGTGGGGGTCACTTGGACGGTGTCGCTGGATTCGAGGGACCTCGCTCGTCGTGCTGAGAGGAGACCCAAGGGACCGGAGATGCAGCTTTTTGGTGCCTGCGGTTGCAGGGGGAAGATTCCGTCGACCCACGGGAGATTTCTTCGGATCTTCTGGTGCAGAGAGGAGGCAGACTACCCCCACAGCATGCACAAGCAGGAAAACAGTCGAGAAGGCGGCAGGATCAGCGTTACAGAGTTGCAGTAGTCGTCTTTGCTACTATGTTGCAGGTTTGCAGGCTTCCAGCGCGGTCAGCGGTCGATTCCTTATCAGAAGGTGAAGAGGGAGATGCAGAGGAACTCGGCTGAGCTCATGCATTCGTTATCTAACGTTTCCCCAGAGACAGAGACCCTAAATAGCCAGAAAAGAGGGTTTGGCTACCTAGGAGAGAGGAAAGGCTACTAACACCTGAAGGAGCCTATCACAAGGAGTCTCTGACGTCACCTGGTGGCACTGGCCACTCAGAGCAGTCCAGTGTGCCAGCAGCACCTCTGTTTCCAAGATGGCAGAGGTCTGGAGCACACTGGAGGAGCTCTGGACACCTCCCAGGGGAGGTGCAGGTCAGGGGAGTGGTCACTCCCCTTTCCTTTGTCCAGTTTCGCGCCAGAGCAGGGGCTAAGGGGTCCCTGAACCGGTGTAGACTGGCTTATGCAGAATTGGGCACCTCTGTGCCCAACAAAGCATTTCCAGAGGCTGGGGGAGGCTACTCCTCCCCTGCCTTCACACCATTTTCCAAAGGGAGAGGGTGTCACACCCTCTCTCAGAGGAAGTTCTTTGTTCTGCCATCCTGGGCCAGGCCTGGCTGGACCCCAGGAGGGCAGATGCCTGTCTGAGGGGTTGGCAGCAGCAGCAGCTGCAGAGAAACCCCAGGAAGGGCAGTCTGGCAGTACCAGGGTCTGTGCTACAGACCACTGGGATCATGGAATTGTACCAACAATGCCAGGATGGCATAGAGGGGGCAATTCCATGATCATAGACATGTTACATGGCCATATTCGGAGTTACCATGGTGAAGCTACATATAGGTAGTGACCTATATGTAGTGCACGCGTGTAATGGTGTCCCCGCACTCACAAAGTTCAGTGAATTGGCTCTGAACAATGTGGGGGCACCTTGGCTAGTGCCAGGGTGCCCTCACACTAAGTAACTTTGCACCTAACCTTTACCAGGTAAAGGTTAGACCTATAGGTGACTTATAAGTTACTTAAGTGCAGTGTAAAATGGCTGTGAAATAACGTGGACGTTATTTCACTCAGGCTGCAGTGGCAGGCCTGTGTAAGAATTGTCAGAGCTCCCTATGGGTGGCAAAAGAAATGCTGCAGCCCATAGGGATCTCCTGGAACCCCAATACCCTGGGTACCTCAGTACCATATACTAGGGGATTATAAGGGTGTTCCAGTAAGCCAATGTAAATTGGTAAAAATGGTCACTAGCCTGTCAGTGACAATTTGGAAAGAAATGAGAGAGCATAACCACTGAGGTTCTGATTAGCAGAGCCTCAGTGAGACAGTTAGTCACTACACAGGTAACACATACAGGCACACTTATGAGCACTGGGGCCCTGGGTTACCAGGGTCCCAGTGACACATACAACTAAAACAACATATATACAGTGAAAAATGGGGGTAACATGCCAGGCAAGATGGTACTTTCCTACAACGACGCAAACAGATCCATCTGGCAAGGCCCCAATAACCTCATGACCTTCTGAAAAACAGAAGGTAGAAGTTTCCAGTCGCTGGCATCTCTCAGGAATCGAGAGTTCCAATCTGCCACTATGTTGTCTTTGCCAGGAAGGAATTCCGCTATCACCATGATCTTCCGATCTAGACAAAGATGCCAGTATTCCCTGGCAGTATTCACCAGGAGGCAAGACCTCATTCCCCCCCATACGGTTGATATACCAGACTGCGGACACATTGTCCATTTTCAGAAGAATACAACAATTTGCTCCTGAGGGGGGACAGAGATCTGACGGCAAAACAACCCACTAAGAGTTCTAGACAATTGATGTGGAGATGCAATTCCTCTGAGGACCACCTCCCCCTGTCAAAAAATGACCGCATCTCGCGCCCCAGCCCCGACTGCCATCTGATTCTATCACCACCTTGGAAATGCCCCTAAAGATGGCCTTGCCGTTCCACGCCTCCATGTGAGAGAGCCACCACTGAGGCTCTTCCTGGGCTCCTAGAGATATAGGAACCAGGTGATCGTAAGAGAAACCCCTTTGAAGGAAATTGATCTTCAACAGCTGCAAGGCTCTGTAATGGAGAGGACCCAGAAAAACCACCAGGATTGAAGAGGCCAAAAGGCCTACAATCCGAGCTAGGGACCCCAAAGAAACCATCTGTTTCGATAACGCCAGCCTCAATTCTCTCCTGATCGATTTCATTTTCTGGGGAGGAAGAAGCAACTGGGCTTGTACAGAATCCACCTGGAACCCCAGGAACTCCAATCGTTGGGATAGGATCATGCATGATTTTTTGTGATTGATCACAAACTCCAGATCCTGAAAAAGAGAAATCACCCAAAACAGGTGTGTCAGTAACAGCGATTGATCTTGAGCCGTGATAATCATGTTGTCTAGATAGATTAACAATTGAATGCCCCGCTCACGAAGGTTTTCCACTATTGGTTTCAGGAGTTTGGTGAACACCCACAGAGCTGAAGACAGCCCGAAAGGGAGAGTCAGGTACTCGTACCAACTGACTTTCCACCGAAATTGAAGAAACCGTTGGTGCAAAAGTGTTATGGGGACTGATAAGTAAGCGTCTTTCAGATCTATACAAACTATCCAGTCTCCTTTTTGAAGAAGATCTCTTAACAGATGGATGCCTTCCATTTTGAAATGACGATATACCACAAAGGGGTTGAAATGCTCAAATTGAGCACTAGTCTCTGACCACCTCCCTTCTTTTGCACCAGAAAAACGTTGCTGCAGAAACCCTGTGGATGACAGGAGGTTAAGGCAATGGCCTTCTTTGTTAACAATTCCTGAATTTCGCCATCTATAAAGGATTTGTCTAGGCGGGAAAAAAGGATAGGATGAGGCAATGTGTGTTGTTGAGGGACTGAAATCAGCTCTATGGAATACCCTCGAACAGTATCTAGAACCCATGCGTCTGAGGAAATGGAAGCCCATTTTTTAAAGAAATTTTTTAGTCTACCTCGTAAGGGGATAGAAGGAAGAGGAAGATTCATTACCTGTGGGGGTGTTATCGATGGCTCTGTATCCTCTGTTCACACCTCGATTGTTGCGGTTCCGCACTGCTCTATAACTGGAGGGGTAGAAACCTGCTTGGGAAGGATCTTGGGTGTAACCCCTGCATCTTGAATAAGTACCTCTGGCAGGACCTTGTTGAAAGCCCCAGCCGGTTGAGCGTCCTCAAAATCGACCAGCCCGTCCAAACAGTAGGGTAAACATTCTTTTCAGGGAAGACTGAGATTTATCCAACGAAGTGAAAGTGTTAACAAATTTTGCAATGTCTTTAACAAACTTGCCCCCAAAAAGTTGTCCCTCGGCTAGAGGGCCTGCTTTAGCCGAAGCCAAGTCTGCCAACTGAGGGTCAATATGCAGTAAAACGGATTTTCTACATTCAGACGCTAATACGCAATTTGCATTGCCAAGGAAACACATTGCACGTGGCGTCCACCCAGCCAGCACCTCCAGATGGATGGCCGCCCCGGTCTCTGAGCCTGAAGAGGCAATTCAAGAATTTTTGCAAGAGGGACAGATACGTCCAGCAATAAAACCTGACAAGCCTTGAGGGCTCTGTCAATTCCTTTCTTTGGATCCTTGTTATACTTTTTAAGGAATGTGACCATAGTGTTGTTAATCTCAGGAGTGAGTGCTGTTTTATGAGGTAAATCTGGTCGCGGACACTCCGATCACAATTTGGATCTGACCTCTTTCTCAAACCCCTTATGAATATGCAGATGCATATAATCCGCTACAGCAGGGGCCCAGTCTGAGGATTTAGTATGAATAATATCAGATGGCTCGAAAGAAAAAGGAGAGGGGGAGAAGGAAGAAGAAAGTTTACGCTCCTTAGTGCGTTTCTTAGGAGGAGCGGAATCCTGAGAGGAAACAGAATCAGAGACAGTTGTAGGCAAAGTAATAGGCGTGGAAGGGTCTGAAGCATAAGTGTGCTTAGAGTTAGAAGGCAAAGGAATATTGGCCAATCTACTCCTGTGAGGCCACTGTTGGTCAGTAGAAGGGACAGTCGGAGATGAAGTATCTCCAGAAGGAAGAAAAGGTGAAGGGCCAGCTAGATCATCTATTTTTTTTGGATAAGGGTACAAGAGTTGATGAAATTACTTTATCCAATGACTTCTGAATAGAAGAGTCAATAACCTGTTCAAAACAGGGGTCAAAATAGTAATCTTCGTCTTCATAAGGGCCATATATTTCCATGCCCTGGCCATAATACTCTTCACCAGACGTGATAATGCCGTTGTCAAAACTTCAAAGCTTGAAGTGCTCACCAATGCTGAAAACAGCAAGTTTTTTAAATTGTTACAACCCCAGCCAGCACAGGTCAGGGGCGTCAGAAAACCCAGCAGTCCAAATAAATAAAAAATAATGATTATATGATGTTAGCTGTCCTAGGAGACAGTGCCTGCACAGAACAAACAATAGCAACTGCTATGAAAAATAAAAACGAGGCACCGTAGGGTTAATATTGTTGAAAATCACTGCCCCTGTTAGATCAGCCGGCGGCCGTAGTCCAACGAGAGAGGGAAGCTAACACGCGTCTCTTCTCTCCCTCGTGGGATGAAAACCATGTGAATAGCCCAATTGTCTCCCAGCGTGATATATAGCGTGACCCCGGAAGTCAGGCAAGCCCTGTCTGACCTTCCGGACGCAGCGTAAGGAAGAAGGGGGCACGCACACGCGCCGAGAAAAACAAAGTTGCAGTGTGGGTCGGCCTTGAAAATTGCCCACAATGCGGCAAAGGTAAGTAATAAACCCCAAAAAGGCCTCAGGGGGCCGCCAGCCACTGCACGTCCACGCGCAACTGAAAAGAGTTGTAGTATGAAGCGCGTGTGAGAAAACTAAAAACAAACATGCATGTTTGTTCTGTGCAAGAACCAAAGTGCTAATATTGCTAACCTTGAACGCACTATTACTCAGTGCTTAACAGTGCAAGAGTTTGGTATCTTCAAGCTTCACAAAGTAATTAAGCTATGCTCCTCATGTTTATTGCCTTTTTTGGAAGTGTTCGAAGACACTGTGAACGAACAATGTTAAATCGTGAATTGATTTTATAAGTGATGTAACGGGATTGTAGTCATCGGCTGTTTATGATACTAGTGATATTCTTGGTGTGCTTTTAAATACTGAGCTCTTCATTTTCTAAAATACTAACGCCCACACTAAGGCCCATAATTATACTTTTTTATAACCCATTTGCGTCATTTTTTGACACAAAAGTGACACAAACTTACAAAATACAATTGTATTTTGTTTGCGCCGCTTTTTGTATAAAAAAAATGACGCAAATGCTGCACTAAAAAAGTATAACTATGGGCCTAACAGTGGTACCAGTCCAAATGGTAATTACTTGTACTGATGATTTGTGCTCTATGTGTAAACATGTCTTTGTGAGTTGGACCAAGGTGCTCCCTCAATAGAACATGAAGACTGCCAAAAAAACATTGGGTAGGTGTTAATTAATAAACGTGTAGATATAAGTAGTAAGAGAG
This sequence comes from Pleurodeles waltl, assembly GCF_031143425.1. Taxonomy (NCBI): domain Eukaryota; kingdom Metazoa; phylum Chordata; class Amphibia; order Caudata; family Salamandridae; genus Pleurodeles; species Pleurodeles waltl. The sequence continues at coordinate 668,804,061 of NC_090445.1, forward strand.
TAATAGGACTAACATTCCTCTTCCCTTATGGGAATTCTGTGAATAGTATCCTGAACCAGCTTAAGAGAGAGGGAGCCGTCAGAAGTGGGAAAGGCTTATATTACAGATATAACTGAAAACCTAAAGAGAAGAGTATTTGTAGGCAGTGCAGCAAAGTTAGAGAATAATTTAATTAGCTATCTTTGTTCCTAGGAAACTTTGCAAAACAGTGTCAGACCGGTGGTCGTTCTGCAAAGAATCTGAGTGGCCAGTGCAAGGAGTCTCTCTATCACTTCTTTCAGCCTATTTTCCCCAGGGGTGTTTCAGTGAAGTCATGTGATTATTGTGGACCTTACCGGCGGGAGTTGGAAATCAGCAGCTTGGACCAGTATTTTGTCTCCGTGGGACAAACAGATTAGTGCTTGACATTTACATCTCTTTCTTTTGCATGCTGTGCTTTTCACCTCATTGCTCTCTTAGCCTCTTCCCACTGATGATGCTGATTACATCCACCTTTCCTCCTGCTCCACCTCCCTGTCCTCCAGCCACTTACTCTTTGTTGCTGATTCTGCTCCTCTGCGAGCACCTCTTGTCTCACTGATGTGCTCTCACCAACTTGCTTCTCCTCTCCTCTCACCTTGTTCTCTTTGTCTTTACCCTTTTATTAATCTCTCTCTGCCATTCTCCACTTTTCTCCTTTCCCTTCTTCCTAGGTCAGCAGTGGCCATTGTGATGCAAAATGATTGTTTTTTTGTGAGTCCTGCAGTACACTCGGCTCTTTATTCAGTTAGGGGCGGGGTTCACTTCACACCTACAGATACAGTCATTGGTCCCATTTAGAGAGGGGCCAGCAGCAGAAGCTGATAAAAAGAAGATATATAAACTTGAAGGGCACACCTAGGCCTAAAAACTCATGAGTCTTTCAAAAGGTGGTGCAGTGGTGCAAGGCCCCATTGCTGTGAAAAAGTGCGAGACCTTGAGCAGCTGCCATGCTGCCCCTGCCTAGCATTGGACCTGTTTGGAGCTACAGTGGAGTGGCGGTACAACCTGATAGGATGTGGGTCAGTCTTTTTCAAGATCCAGTGGCTGCCAGGTGAAGGTGATTAGCCAGGGATGTCTGCGGCACCACGGGGTGCACTTATCAAAAAAAGAAGGAATGGTGGTCAAAACTAATAAGAGAGTATTTCACGCAGATGTGCCAAGATTTTGTTTATGGCTAGAAAGGCTGCTTGAGTTCTCCTTTTTCTTACTGTGCAGATTTGCTCTGTGGTGTGGTCTTTCTTTTCTAGGGTGATGCTGGTTGTTAGTGTTGGGTTGAGGTGGGCACTGGCACCTTGGTCTTAGACAGGCTCCTCTCCGCTGAGGATTCTCACAGCAATACTTGACAGAAGCTGACCTCATATGAGTGCAGACAAACATTCAGCTCACTAGGCATTCTATAAACATGTCCTCAGGTGTGAGAGATAGCTGCCATTTCACCACTGATTCATATAGTGAATTTAAATCTCTGGGCCAGGTTATATTCACAGTGACCCTTGGTGTCAGAGCCACTGGCCATTCATAATGGGTGCAGCAGTTTAATTATTAGGGGGGAAACATTTGAGCTGAATGAAGTGCATCTTTCGTCGGGAACAGCACAATGTCATGGCAACATACATTGAAATTGTTTCCGGTGTCTCTAAGTCAAAGTAGGTGGCATACTCACTATGGGTTTTTGTGTGTCTATCAAACAGCCCTCCCACCGATCAGGGACTGTTGTTGGTCTTCAGCTTCCTTGACCAACACTGACCAAAGGTGGTGGGTAACTGGTACATACAACAAGGTAATTAGAAACAGGAGCCATCACACACCCAACTAGATGTCATGCTTCATCATTGGGCCTGCTTCTTGTCGGGCCCGCAGGAGATCTTTTGATAAGTGCTGTTGTTGGTAGTAGGAATAGACTCAAACCTCCTAGCCTGTCATCTATGCAAATCTGCCCAGGTGAGGGGCTACACATACCTTAGGGTAATCCTTCTTTAACCTAAACCACTGAACCCCTCCTGTGTGCACACATCTTATACTCTGGAAAAATGTAGGGTCCCATTCAAGATAGACATAGCTAGGAAGGAAAAGTAGGTACTCTACCTAATTCAACTGCAAACTAAGGGGGTGATTCTAACATTGGCGGGCGGCGGAGGCCGCCCGCCAATGTTCCCCCGTCAAAATACCGCTCCGCGGTCGCAAGACCGCTGAGGGTATTTTGAGATTTGCCCTGGGCTGGCGGGCGGCCGCCAAAAGGCCGCCCGCCAGCCCAGGGCAAATCTACCTTCCCACGAGGACGCCGGCTCAGAATTGAGCCGGCGTAGTGGGAAGGTGCGACGGGTGCAGTTGCACCCGTCGCGTATTTCAGTGTCTGCTTTGCAGACACTGAAATACTTTGTGGGGCCCTCTTACGGGGGCCCCTGCAGTGCCCCGCGGCACCCCCTACCGCCATCCTGTTCCTGGCGGGAGATCCGCCAGGAACAGGATGGCGGTAGGGGGTGTCAGAATCCCCATGGCGGCGGAGCGCGCTCCGCCGCCATGGAGGATTCTGTAGGGCAGTGGTAAACCGGCGGGAGACCGCCGGTTTACCCTTTCTGGCCGCGGCTGAACTGCCGCGGTCAGAATGCCCTTGGGAGCACCGCCAGCCTGTTGGCGGTGCTCCCGTGGTCGGTGACCCTGGCGGTCACCGGCCGCCAGGGTCAGAATGACCCCCTAAATGTCTAGCATCTCACAAATGTAAATTAGCTGACACCAAGGTCCTCATTACAACCCTGGCAGACGGGGGAGAAGTGGCAGTAATACCGACAACAGGCCGGCGTAAACAAATGGAATTAGGACCATGGCGGTTACCTCCATGGTCATCCGCCACTTCTCTACTCCGACCGCCAGGGCAGTGATGACAGCTGGGCTGGAGACTTCGGTCTCCAGTCCGGCGGCCGTCACCAGACCGCCGGCGGTATCACGACCCTGCATACCGCCATGGATTTCGGGTGGTTTGGAACCGCCACGAAATCCATGGCGTAGGCACTATCAGTGCCAGGGAATTCCTTCCCTGGCACTAATAGGGGTCTCCAGCCCACCCTCCTCCCCCACCCCGAGTCCTCCCCCCACACCCCCACCCCCCAAACACCCCCCCAAAGCTGGCAGGACCCCCCCTCTCCACCCCTATCCCCAACATGCACAGACACACCCCCCCGCCCCACCTCCACCCCTAACATGCAGACACACACCCTTACATGCACGCTTACACTGCAACAACACATACCTGCACACATTCACACAGACATGCACTCAGACCGACCCGCACACATTTCCCATACACACAACACCCCGCATGCATACACGCACTCACACACCCCCTCTACATACTCACACCCCCATGCACACACACAAAACACACCACCCCCTCCCCACCTACCCTAACGGACAATCAATTTACCTTGTCCGTTGATCCTCCGGGAGGGGACGTGATTCGGTGGGCGGTGTTCTGATGACGGGGCGGTGGAGGTGGAGCAACCTCCACTTCCCCGCCGACCGCCAGTATGGCTGCTGGCGTCTCTCCGTCTGAAAAAGGAAGGAGGGCTGGCAGCAGTCATAATACGCCACACGGAAAACCGCCTGCACTGGCGGTCTTCAGCACATCGGTTCCTCGCCGAGGTCGAAATGAGGGCCCAAATGTTAGTTGTCTCATGGAGTGAAAATGTAGACACACTTACTCATATTGAAAGCTGGTCCACTTTAGGTGAACTCCACATTCCACAATTAAGCACTCTGTTGGTGTACAACTTATTCAAAGCCACCCAGAGAAGTAGCCGCCAGCTCATCTGAGAAACAAAAGAGGAAGGCTCTTGTTGAACAATAATAGCTCACCCGCAACAAAGAAATCTTCACAATCATCAAAGACTTCACCACAGCTGTCACCACAAACATCAACCCATCACAAGATCTGTGCAACGACCTGTCGATATTCTTCTGTAACAAAGGCGCAACTGTAGCACGGTGAAGGTATTATATGATATGACCAGTTAGTCTTACCATGGAATACCAACACAATACCCACTAGTGGACCTTGGATTCACTCTCAGTAAACCCTAGCTCAGTCTTGGTAGTGCATCAAAGAGCAGCCAGGCTACTAAGAGGAACATGTATAAAGCATGTTACAGTAACAACATGGACAATAAGTGAATGATAAGACTCTATAGAAATCCTACACCAATTTAGACAAATAGAGTAGATGTTAGTCTTAATTTAGACACCAAAACAAACCTTGAAGCTTTTGTACAACCGGAGTTGTGAATTTTTAAGTACTTAGAAAATACAGTACTTTGTAGGTTTAGAGGGCTTCCATGGAAGACAATGGGGAAAATAGCAGTGTTCACTCAGGCACTTGTAAGGTGAGTTCTGATGAACTCACTGGAACTCAAGATTCTGCAGTGATCGAGACCAAGATTCAACAGTCAGACTTTGGTTACCTTGCCCAGGGAGTCCGGTTGCAAAGGTGCCTTGGCTGTCCTTGGTGCTGAATGGTGTGCAGTGACTGGTGAAGCTTGCACTCCATTGCAAAACTGAACTTTGGGGTGGAAGCACACTCTACCCTTCGGATGTAGAGGTCTTTGGGGAGCCAGGACCAGGAATCAACAGTTAAATCTTCACCACCCAGTCCGCCTGCTCTGGGTGCAGAGGTGGCTTATAGCTGTCAATCACAGGGCTGGTCATGATAAAGATGCTTTGCTGCTCCAGTCGAAGTCACTCTCTTCAGGCTGCAAACCCACAGGACAGGGGTCGCTAGTGACCTCAGTGTCTATGCTGGGGGGTTGTGATGCTATTAATTGTGTTTGACCAATGACTTTGTGTTTCACCACAGCGCATATTAGTTGCTCAGTGCTTAATAGTAGCACATTGTGGGGGTGATTCTAACCCTGGCGGTCGGTGTTAAAACGGCGGCCAACTCGCCAACAGGCTGGCGGTAAAAAATATGGGATTCTGACCCTGGCGGGAACCGCCAACACAGACAGCCACTTTAACACTCCGACCGCCACGGCGGTACAAACAAACAGCGCGGCGGTCACCACCAACAGCCAGGCGGCAGACAATGTACCGCCCACACTATCACAACTCACCAATCCGCCACCTTTTCCGGGGCGGGAGCACCGCCGATAAAAACACGGCGGAAACAGACTACGGACGGGAAAACGCTCACCACTACGCACTCCAGGAGGAAGGAGGACAGCATGGAACCCGAATTAAACATCCTACCTGCTCTCGTCTACCTTCTCATCTACCACGAGTACGAAGTCCAGCGCAGACGACAACGGTGAGTACTGCACCTACGACACACGGGAGGGGGGAGGACGAAAGGTTACGGGCACACACATATGCGACCCCCACCTCCCCCCAACTATGTACACACCAATGCAGAGCAACAAGTCACAGTGACACCACCCAAACACCCCAGAAAAATGCTAGGACATAATCAAATTTGGAATAAATATTTATGTACCAAAAAGCTCCTGAAAATTATCGTACAACCATGAAAGATATTCACAACAAAACTAATGACATACACATCAGTGTATAACTGAAGTAACAAGTCCTGCACATCCTACGAATTAATCATGTCCGTGGGCCAAAGTTTTGAGAAACAAGGGCAAAGCCCACACAGGAGACCTGAGTCCTTTGGAGAGAACACTGCAGGGGCATCAGATGTAAAAACTACAGGCACCTCAGGGGGAAGGGAAGGGGGGGGCACCACAGCCACATGAGTCCACGACGCCAGATCCACGAGGAGCCACCATGCCTCTCTCAATGTCTCTACAGTGGGTGGGCTGCCCACTGTACCATCCTGGGGAGTGCAAAGCCACAGTCTCTCAATGTCTCTACAGTGGGTGGGCTGCCCACTGTACCATCCTGGGGAGTGCAAAGCCACAGTCTCTCAATGTCTCTACAGTGGGTGGGCTGCCCACTGTACCATCCTGGGGAGTGCAAAGCCACAGTCCATCAGGTGGATGACAGTCTCCACTGGTCAAGGAGGAGGCATGGTGGGCACAGTGAACCATAAACAGTGATTGAGACGGCGGTGCCCAGCGGAGCGGTGCTTGACAGGAAGGGCCCAGCGGGGCGGTGCTTGACAGGAAGGGCCCAGCGGAGAGGTAGAGAGACAGCGGGGTCCAGCGGAGCGGTGCTTGAGAAGAAGGGCCCAGCGGAGCGGTGCTTGAGAGGAAGGGCCCAGCGGAGAGGTGGAGAGACAGCGGTGCCCAGCGGAGCGGTGCTTGAGATGAAGGGCCCAGCGGAGCGGTGTTTGAGACGGCGGTGCCCAGCGGAGCGGTGCTTGAGAAGAAGGGCCCAGCGGAGCGGTGCTTGAGAAGAAGGGCCCAGCGGAGAGGTGGAGAGACAGCGGTGCCCAGCGGAGCGGTGCTTGACAGGAAGGGCCCAGCGGAGAGGTGGAGAGACAGCGGGGTCCAGCGGAGCGGTGCTTGAGATGAAGGGCCCAGCGGAGCGGTGCTTGAGACGGCGGTGCCCAGCGGAGCGGTGCTTGAGAAGAAGGGCCCAGCGGAGCGGTGCTTGAGAAAAAGGGCCCAGCGGAGCGGTGCTTGAGAAGAAGGGCCCAGCGGAGCGGTGCTTGACAGGAAGGGCCCAGCGGAGAGGTGGAGAGACAGCGGGGTCCAGCGGAGCGGTGCTCGAGATGAAGGGCCCAGCGGAGCGGTGCTTGAGACGGCGGTGCCCAGCGGAGCGGTGCTTGAGAAGAAGGGCCCAGCGGAGCGGTGCTTGAGAAGAAGGGCCCAGCGGAGCGGTGCTTGAGAAGAAGGGCCCAGCGGAGAGGTGGAGAGACAGCGGGGTCCAGCGGAGCGGTGCTCGAGATGAAGGGCCCAGCGGAGCGGTGCTTGAGACGGCGGTGCCCAGCGGAGCGGTGCTTGAGACGGCGGTGCCCAGCGGAGCGGTGCTTGAGAAGAAGGGCCCAGCGGAGCGGTGCTTGAGAAGAAGGGCCCAGCGGAGCGGTGCTTGAGAAGAAGGGCCCAGCGGAGCGGTGCTTGAGAGGAAGGGCCCAGCGGAGAGGTGGAGAGACAGCGGTGCCCAACGGAGCGGTGCTTGAGATGAAGGGCCCAGCGGAGCGGTGCTTGAGAGGAAGGGCCCAGCGGAGAGGTGGAGAGACAGCGGTGCCCAGCGGAGCGGTGCTTGAGAAGAAGGGCCCAGCGGAGCGGTGCTTGAGAAGAAGGGCCCAGCAGAGAGGTGGAGAGACAGCGGTGCCCAGCGGAGCGGTGCTTGAGAGGAAGGGCCCAGCGGAGAGGTGGAGAGACAGCGGTGCCCAGCGGAGCGGTGCTTGAGAAGAAGGGCCCAGCGGAGCGGTGCTTGAGAAGAAGGACCCAGCGGAGAGGTGGAGAGACAGCGGTGCCCAGCGGAGCGGTGCTTGAGAGGAAGGGCCCAGCGGAGAGGTGGAGAGACAGGGGGGGTCCAGCGGAGTGGTGCTTGAGATGAAGGGCCCAGCGGAGCGGTGCTTGAGACGGCGGTGCCCAGCGGAGCGGTGCTTGAGAAGAAGGGCCCAGCGGAGCGGTGCTTGAGAAAAAGGGCCCAGCGGAGCGGTGCTTGAGAAGAAGGGCCCAGCGGAGCGGTGCTTGACAGGAAGGGCCCAGCGGAGAGGTGGAGAGACAGCGGGGTCCAGCGGAGCGGTGCTCGAGATGAAGGGCCCAGCGGAGCGGTGCTTGAGACAGCGGTGCCCAGCGGAGCGGTGCTTGAGAAGAAGGGCCCAGCGGAGCGGTGCTTGAGAAGAAGGGCCCAGCGGAGCGGTGCTTGAGAGGAAGGGCCCAGCGGAGAGGTGGAGAGACAGCGGGGTCCAGCGGAGCGGTGCTTGAGATGAAGGGCCCAGCGGAGCGGTGCTTGAGACGGCGGTGCCCAGCGGTGCTTGAGAAGAAGGGCCCAGCGGAGCGGTGCTTGAGAAGAAGGGCCCAGCGGAGCGGTGCTTGAGAAGAAGGGCCCAGCGGAGCGGTGCTTGACAGGAAGGGCCCAGCGGAGAGGTGGAGAGACAGCGGGGTCCAGCGGAGCGGTGCTCGAGATGAAGGGCCCAGCGGAGCGGTGCTTGAGACGGCGGTGCCCAGCGGAGCGGTGCTTGAGAAGAAGGGCCCAGCGGAGCGGTGCTTGAGAAGAAGGGCCCAGCGGAGCGGTGCTTGAGAAGAAGGGCCCAGCGGAGCGGTGCTTGAGAAGAAGGGCCCAGCGGAGCGGTGCTTGACAGGAAGGGCCCAGCGGAGAGGTGGAGAGACAGCGGGGTCCAGCGGAGCGGTGCTCGAGATGAAGGGCCCAGCGGAGCGGTGCTTGAGACGGCGGTGCCCAGCGGAGCGGTGCTTGAGACGGCAGTGCCCAGCGGAGCGGTGCTTGAGAAGAAGGGCCCAGCGGAGCGGTGCTTGAGAAGAAGGGCCCAGCAGAGCGGTGCTTGAGAAGAAGGGCCCAGCGGAGCGGTGCTTGAGAGGAAGGGCCCAGCGGAGAGGTGGAGAGACAGCGGTGCCCAACGGAGCGGTGCTTGAGATGAAGGGCCCAGCGGAGCGGTGTTTGAGACGGCGGTGCCCAGCGGAGCGGTGCTTGAGAAGAAGGGCCCAGCGGAGCGGTGCTTGAGAAGAAGGGCCCAGCGGAGAGGTGGAGAGACAGCGGTGCCCAGCGGAGCGGTGCTTGAGAGGAAGGGCCCAGCGGAGAGGTGGAGAGACAGCGGTGCCCAGCGGAGCGGTGCTTGAGATGAAGGGCCCAGCGGAGCGGTGTTTGAGACAGCGGTGCCCAGCGGAGCGGTGCTTGAGAAGAAGGGCCCAGCGGAGCGGTGCTTGAGAAGAAGGACCCAGCGGAGAGGTGGAGAGACAGCGGTGCCCAGCGGAGCGGTGCTTGAGAGGAAGGGCCCAGCGGAGAGGTGGAGAGACAGCGGTGCCCAGCGGAGCGGTGCTTGAGATGAAGGGCCCAGCGGAGCGGTGCTTGAGACGGCGGTGCCCAGCGGAGCGGTGCCTGAGAAGAAGGGCCCAGCGGAGCGGTGCTTGAGAGGAAGGGCCCAGCGGAGCGGTGCTTGAGACGGCGGGGCCCTGTTCAGCGGTGCTCTTCTTCACCGCGGGCCCTGTTCAGCGGTGCCTATCTTCACGGCGGGCCCTGTTCAGCGGTGCTCTTCTCCACGGCGGGCCCTGTTCAGCGGTGCTCTTCTGCCCCGCGGGCCCTGTTTAGCGGTGCTCTTCTCCACGGCGGGCCCTGTTCAGCGGTGCTCTTCTTCACCGCGGGCCCTGTTCAGCGGTGCCTATCTTCACGGCGGGCCCTGTTCAGCGGTGCTCTTCTCCACGGCGGGCCCTGTTCAGCGGTGCTCTTCTGCCCCGCGGGCCCTGTTCAGCGGTGCTCTTCTCCACGGCGGGCCCTGTTCAGCGGTGCTCTTCTGCACGGCGGGGCCCTGTTCAGCAGTGCTCTTCTTCACCGCGGGCCCTGTTCAGCGGTGCTCTTCTCCACGGCGGGCCCTGTTCAGCGGTGCTCTTCTGCCCCGCGGGCCCTGTTCAGCGGTGCTCTTCTCCACGGCGGGCCCTGTTCAGCGGTGCTCTTCTTCACCGCGGGCCCTGTTCAGCGGTGCCTATCTTCACGGCGGGCCCTGTTCAGCGGTGCTCTTCTCCACGGCGGGGCCCTGTTCAGCGGTGCCTATCTTCACGGCGGGCCCTGTTCAGCGGTGCTCTTCTCCACGGCGGGCCCTGTTCAGCGGTGCTCTTCTGCACAGCGGGCCCTGTTCAGCAGTGCTCTTCTTCACCGCGGGCCCTGTTCAGCGGTGCCTATCTTCACGGCGGGCCCTGTTCAGCGGTGCTCTTCTCCACGGCGGGCCCTGTTCAGCGGTGCTCTTCTTCACCGCGGGCCCTGTTCAGCGGTGCTCTTCTTCACCGCGGGCCCTGTTCAGCGGTGCCTATCTTCACGGCGGGCCCTGTTCAGCGGTGCTCTTCTCCACGGCGGGCCCTGTTCAGCGGTGCTCTTCTGCCCCGCGGGCCCTGTTCAGCGGTGCTCTTCTCCACGGCGGGCCCTGTTCAGCGGTGCTCTTCTTCACCGCGGGCCCTGTTCAGCGGTGCCTATCTTCACGGCGGGCCCTGTTCAGCGGTGCCTATCTTCACGGCGGGCCCTGTTCAGCGGTGCTCTTCTCCACGGCGGGCCCTGTTCAGCGGTGCTCTTCTCCACGGCGGGGCCCTGTTCAGCGGTGCTCTTCTCCACGGCGGGCCCTGTTCAGCGGTGCTCTTCTTCACCGCGGGCCCTGTTCAGCGGTGCCTATCTTCACGGCGGGCCCTGTTCAGCGGTGCTCTTCTCCACGGTGGGCCCTGTTCAGCGGTGCTCTTCTGCCCCACGGGCCCTGTTCAGCGGTGCTCATCCAGCAAGTCAAGGGAGCCAGACCTGGCCTGGACTCCCTGCTCAGTCGCCCTCGGACCATGACGTTTCTGGACCCTTCGGGGACGGACTCCTGGCTTCATTAGTGTCCTCCTTCCCAGCTGGGATGTGGCATGTGGGGTCCACCTTCTCCGCGCTCCTGCTGCCCTTCCGCTCCTTTGATGGGGCTCTCGGGCCCTTGCCTCCCCTAGATGGTGTGGGTGGTGAAGTGGCCGCACATTGCTCCTTGGGGGCAGCCCTGTCGGTCCCCGCACGGCGGCCCTTGTTTTTGCGGGTCCTCTTGCCGGGGGGGGGGCTGGACGTGTCCTTGCTGCTGATCGATGTGTCACTGCTGGCAAAGGGTGGGCTCCAGAACCCATGCACAACAGTGACACCCGAAGCTGGGCTGGTGGTGGCTGCGGTGCTCTTGGGACTCTTTGAAGATGGATGGGGGAGCTCATCGGGGGGAAAGAGGTCAAGGTTAGCCATGAAAAGTTTTTTAGGGCCACGGTAAAGGGTAGGAGAAGTGGAGATGGAAGTGGAGGTAGAGGAGGTGGTTGTAGGAGAGTCAGGTGTGCTGTCATTGGGTGAAGGTGCTGGTGCTGTAGGCTGTCGTGAGGTGGATGGCTGTTGGGTGGGTGGCTGCCTGCGTTTGTGTGTCTTGGAAGAGGGGGTGACAGACACAGTGGGAGAGGACACAGGGGACGTGTAAATGGCAGTGGGGGTGGTGACTGCACGAGTGTGGACTGTACTGGAGGGTGAGGTGGTGATGGAAGCACTGGCTGATGTTGGGGTGCATGCAGGTGTGAGTGTAGACGTCACAGGGAGGGAGGAGGGAGACGAGGAGGAGGGGGACACAGGGGTGGCAGTGGCTGTTGGCATGTCTGCATCTGGGTGTTGCTTGGGTGAGTGTTTGTGGGATCTGTGGTGCTTGTGTTTGGATGAGCTGCTCTTGGGTGTGGAGGTGTGTGCTGGCTGGTCTGATGGTGTGGATGGGATAGGCTGAGGAACAGGAGACAGAGAAAGGCTGGAGGCAGTAAGAAGAGGGAGGCTGGAAACAGGGACAATGGCTGCCGTCAGTGCTGAGGCCAGAGCAGTGAACGCTCGTTGATGGGCAGCCTGACCCGAATGAATGACCTCCAGGTACGCATTGCTCTGTTGCACCTCCCTTTGCACACCCTGGATGGCATTCAAAAGGGTCGTCTGACCAACAATGAGCGTCCTTACCAGGTCAATGAGCTCCGCACTGAGGGCAGCAGGGGCAACAGGGGCAGGGGCTGAGGTGCCTGGGGCGAAGGAGACGCGCGCCTTCCTGGGCGAACGGGCACGGAGCGAAGACTGAGGGGCTGCTGGGAGGGCGGGGCTGGTGCGCTGGGTGGCGGCTGTACCTGTAGAGGCGGGGGGCACGGATGTTGCCGCCACCGCTAGGGAGCTCCCATCCGAGGACGTGTCGCTTTCGCTGCTCTCACCAGCGGTCCCCGTCGTGGTGCTCCCCTCGCCCTCCGGATCACTGGTGCCCTCGGTGTCTGTTCCTGGGCCCACCGGGGCCTTGTGTCCTGCAGCTCCCTCGTGCTCCGATGCCAAATCTCCTCCGCCTGATGATGCTAATGCACACATGCACAAGAAGATGAAGAGAAAGGGTGGGGGGAGAAAAAAGAAGACCAGGTTGAGTGCATGCAATGTCAACACCGTTGGCGGAGAGGACAGACACAGGAGCCTAATACACTAAGCCGCGCATTCGGGGTACACTACTCAGTACTACTGACTAGGACAACAGGCCAAGAGACGTCAAACGCGCACATGGGAGATGCTGGACCTTCAATGGCTGTACTTGTCACCCTACCGAGGTGGGGGCCGGGGGCACAGGGCCATGCCTAAGGGAGAGGACTACACTACAGAAAGCGCCCTGGCCTAATGTCACCCACAGCCCTCCTCCCCCACCCAGACGCCTCCACTGCGCAGAAAGATAGGAGAATGTGCTGATACTCACCCCCTTGTGTCTGCTGTGATGTGTTAAAGCGCCCATCCAATTCTGGGTAGGCCACCGCCAGGATCCGGGACATCAGGGGGGTCATGGTGCGACTGGCACCCCTCCTAGGTTGGGAGGCCATCCCCAGCAGTGTTTCTGCGGTCTTCCTTGTTCCGCAGCGGATGTCCTCCCACCTCTTGCGGCAGTGGGTGCCCCGTCTGTTGTGGACCCCCAAGTTCCGGACTTCCTTGGCGATGGCACGTCAAATCTCGATCTTCTGATGGGCGCTGACCTATTTGACATGTACAGGGTGGAAAGGAGAAAATCATCAATGACCTGCATGTTAGATGTGATTGCCCCCCCCCACCAACTTTGCCATATGGCACATGCACTCATCTGTCGTGCGTTGCACTCCTCATTCGCCCCCCACCCCACCAACTTACATCCACCCCAATCCACACAGGCATAGCCCATTCCATGTGCACCCGGTGTACTCACTTGTTGGTCTGGAGGACCGTAGAGTAGCGCATACTCGGGGAGGACCCCATCCACGAGCTTCTCCAACTCTTCAGACGTGAAGGCAGGGGCCCTTTCCCCAGTTGCAGCAGCCATTGTATCTTCCAGACCGAGGTCACAGCAGCACTTGCAGTATAGGTCCTCTCCTGTGGATGATCAGGTCTCGAGTGATTAAGCAGATAGAAAATGGCGGTCACGCCCGCGGCAGTGCGTACCTCGACTGCCGGCGCACTTCGTCATTGGCTCCTGAAACCCATAGGCTTCAATGTTAACCAATGCGGCTTTGCGCCGCGGTCTTCGACCGCCTACCGCCACGGTGTGCCCCGCCAGCGCATTGACCTCACATCCCATTGTCCCACTTCACAGGTCAGGCAGCCGCCATTTCAAGGGCCTACATGGCTTAATTTTGACTGCGACACACAGGCCTAGGCCTTGCATTGCCACACATACACGCCTTTCAACCCATTGCCATTCTTTAACTGTGCAAGCTGTCTGTACGTACCTGTGGTTTGGCTGACTCTGTGCTCCATGTTGTCCTTCCTAGGCACCGTCCGCTGGGACTTGGGATGAGAAGGAGGAATCCTCGCGTGTACCGACCGCTGGTGGACCTGTCGACAATGGAAGAACGCCATATAATACTTCGATACAGACTTGACCGTGCCACTATCCATGACCTGTGTGCCCAGCTGGAGCCAGCCCTGATGTCCCCCATCCGCCAACCCACAGGGATTCCCCCTCTGGTGCAGGTTTTGTCTGTCCTCCATTTTTTGGCAAGTGGGTCATTCCAGACCACAGTGGCCAAGTCATCTGGAATGTCTCAGCCTATGTTTTCAAAGATTTTGAGTAGAGTGTTGTCTGCCCTGATGAAACTCATGCGGAGCTACATCATTTTCCCAGAGGAGGGTGACTTGCCTACAGTGAAGGGTGATTTCTATGCCCTTGGACATATCCCCAACATCATTGGTGCCATTGATGGGACCCATGTGGCTTTGGTACCCCCAAAAGACGATGAGCAGGTGTACCGAAACAGAAAAAGTTATCATTCGATGAATGTCCAGGTGGTCTGTTTGGCTGACCAGTACATCTCCCATGTAAATGCCTAGTTCCCAGGGTCAGTGCATGACGCGTATGTGATGCGAAATAGCAGCATCCCCTATGTGATGAAGCAGCTACAGAGACAACGTGTGTGGCTAATAGGTGACTCTGGTTACCCCAACCTGCCTTGGCTACTGACCCCAGTAAGGAATCCCCGGACCAGGGCAGAGGAACGGTACAATGAGGCCCATGGGCGAACTAGGAGGATCATCGAAAGGACCTTTGGCCTCCTGAAGGCCAGGTTTAGGTGCCTGCATATGACTGGGGGATCCCTGATGTACTCACCAAAGAAGGTGTGCCACATCATTGTGGCCTGCTGTATGCTTCACAATCTGGCATTGCGATGTCAGGTTCCTTTCCTGCAGGAGGATGGTGCAGATGGTGGTGTTGAAGTAGCTGTGGAGCCTGCGGAGAGTGAAGAGGAGGAAGACTCCGAGGACGACACAGACAACAGGGACAGAGTAATAGAACAGTATTTCCAGTAGCACACAGGTAATAATCACCCATGCCATTTTACATTTCCTGAAAGCCTCCTGCATCTCAACTTTGTCGGTTTCCCCCCAGACCTATGAACATGATGTTTGATTTTCCCTTCCCTTTTCTGTGCTGTATGAGCCACTGCGTGACCTCGGCTTGGTTGGCCCATGGACTAATGCTAAGTTACCTCGGTATGTGTAATTCACAATGTTCACAATACGTAATTGATATGTAATGTGTCATACATTTGTAAATAAGACAGGCTGAGTCCTGATTGATTTCAGTGCAATGTGTGATTTATTATTAGTGCATAGATATTGGTACATGATAGTGAAACAGTGATGGGTGGGGGTGGAGTAATGTCCATGGCGGAGTCCAGTTCTCAGTCTCACAGGTGCATTGTCCATATGCCTGTGGCAGGATGGAGCAGGGGCAGTTCAAGGTTTGACAGGGTGGCAATGTGGGACAGTGGGAGGACTTCAGGGGGTATGTGATGCTGGCGGGGGACTTGACATCCTACTCTGTCGTTTTTTTTTATCTCAGGCTCCTTTTGCGGGGCGGTTGTTGTTCAGCAGGAGGTGGGGTTCTAGTGGGCTGTCGTTGTGGTGGGGCCACCTGTCCACTAGCGCCGGCGGAGGTGGTAGGCTGTTCCTGTTCCTGGCTAGTGACAGGGGCCCTGTGTGATGCCACATGGTCCCGAAACGTGTCCTCTATGCGGTTCAGGGCCTGGACTATGCTCCCCATAGCGGTTGAGATGTTGCTGAGTTGGTCGCTGAACCCCATGTAGCGTTGCTCCTGCTGTGCCTGGATCTCCTGGAACCTGGCCAGTACCGTCGCCATCGTCTCTTGTGAGTGGTGGTAGGCAGCCATGATGGTGGTGAGGGCCTCTTGGAGAGTGGGTTCCCTGGGCCTCTCCTCCCCCCCGTCGCACAGCAGCCCTCCGAGTTGCCCTGTTTCCCTGGGCCTCTGTCCCCTGGACGGTGTGCCCACTCCCACTGCCCCCAGGTCCCTGTTGTTGTTGGGTTGGTGGGTTACCCTGGGGGCCCTGTAGTGGTAGACACACCGCTGCTTGACCTGTCCTAGAGACAGAGGCATGGGCCCGCTGGGTGGGAGCTGTGCTGTTGTTCCCAGAGGGGGTTGGGTCTGCAGTGGCCTGTGTCTGGGTGAGGGGAACCGACTGCCCAGAGGTCCCCGATGGTCCGGGCTGGTCGTCAGGTTCCAGGTCGACAGAGCTGCTGTCATCACTAGTGGCCTGTTCCGGGGGTGGGATGGACATTTCTGGTCCCTCCTGACCGGTGTGTTGTCGTTCGGGTCCTGCATGGGGTAAGAGGGTATGGTTATTGTTTCTGTGTGTGCATTAGCTTGCGTTTTATGGGTGCCCTTGTCCCCCAGTGCTGGCATTCCCTTGGGGGAGGTGTTGTGAGGGTGTTTTGTGGGGGGGGGTGATGGGTATGTGCAATGGTCATGCTTAGGTGATGGGTGTCCATAGTTTGGGGGTGGCATGCAGGGGTTGGTGTTGGGTGGGTTGTGCTAGGGAGACATTCTCAGGGAGGATGTGTGCTGGGGGGTTGGGGGTGAGGGTGGGGGTTAGCATGCTGGGGGGGGGTGAAGTGGTTGGCCTTGTACTTACCAGAGTCCATTCCTCCGTGTACTCCAGCGAGGCCATCAGGATGCAGGATGTTGAGTACCTCTTGCTCCCATGTTGTGAATTCGGGTGGAGTGGGTGGGGGTCCCCCGCCAGTCTTCTGCACTGCGATGTTGTGTCGCGAGACCATCGAGCGCACCTTCCCCCGTAGGTCGTTCCATCGTTTGCGGATGTCCTCTTGATTTCTGGGATGCTGTCCCACCGCGTTGACCCTGTCCATGATCCGCTGCCAGAGCTCCGCCTTCCTTGCTATGGTGGTGTGCTGGACCTGTGAGCCGAACAGCTGGGGTTCCACTCTTATGATCTCCTCCACCATGACCCGGAGTTCTTGGTCCGAAAAGCGTGGGTGCCTTTGTGGTGCCATGGGGTGGTGTGTATGAGGTGTGGGGTGGTGTATGTGATGATGTGTGTGTTGGTGTGTGGTGCTTTGTGCTTCTATGTGGTGTGTGTGATGTTGCGGTGTGCCTCTGTGTGTCTGGCTATCTATTCTCTGATGTGTCTCTCTCTCCTTCGTCTCTGGTTTTTGTTGGTAGGGGTTTGTGGGTGATGTGGGTGTGTGTTTTATATGGTATTGGATGTGTGGGAGTGGTGTGTGTATGTGTTTCAGGTGTGTGCCTTTCAAATTGTCCAATGTGGTAGGGGTTTGTAAAGGTGTGTGTATTTTGACCGCGGCGGTGTGTACCGCCAATGGAATACAGCGGTTGAATGACCGCCGCGTCGATTTGCCGGTCATAATGGGATGGGCGTATTTCTGTTGGCGTGGCGGTGGAGGTTTGGTCTTCTCCAGTTTACCGCTGGCCGCTGATGTGGCAGACTGCAGTGGAGGGCGGATTTTCGGAGGGTTTGCAGTTGTGGGTCAGAATGTCTGTGGCGGCTGACCGCGGCTGCGGCGGTATTGTGGCGGCCTTCTGACCGGCGGTAAGCGGCTTTTACCGCCGAGGTCAGAATGACCCCCTGTATGTTTTGTTCAGCCTAGCCGCCTATTGGCTTTGACATGGCATTAGCCATTACTTTCTGTATTCAGTTTAGCCGCCTATTGGCTTTGACATTGCATTAGCCATTACATTCTGTATTCTGCCTATTGGCTTTGACATGTTGTATTCAGTTTAGTAGCTGCCTATTGGCTTTGACATGATATTATACATTACATTCTGTATTCAGCTTAGCTGCCTATTGGCTTTGACATGATATTAGACATTCCTATTGGCTTTGAATATTACATTTGATATTTAGGTTAGCTGCCTAATGGCTTTAACGTGGAGTTAGACATTGTAATTGAAACATCGCAGATGTCTGTATTATTCCAAGCTGTGTTTTTCCACAAGATGAACCAAGCTATTTTCTTCACACCAGACTAGACCTGATAAGAGAGAGTACATTTGGGGGGTTATTCTAACTTTGGAGGAGTGTTAATCCGTCCCAAAAGTGACGGTAAAGTGACGGATATACCACCAGCCGTATTACGAGTTCCATAGGATATAATGGACTCGTAATACGGCTGGTGGTAAATCCGTCACTTTTCCGTCACTTTTGGGACGGATTAACACCTCCTCCAAAGTTAGAATAACCCCCTTGGTGTTTTCCTTTTTGCTCAGGCTTGGGAAGAGGAGAAGTCTAGGAGATCTGGCCAGTCTCCAAAGGCTTGTGTAGTTTTCCCGAGTCTGAGAGGAGGGGGCACGCTTTTGTAAGGATGACTCGGGGCTACAGTGAGTTAGATTCGAATCTGCTTGACTTCAGGCTGGAATTAGGCGCCAGTTGCCAGTCTCCCGTTTGGGTAGATAATCTCTTTCTCGCAGTTGACCGGAGTCATCAACTTGCAGACCCCAGAAAGATGAAGCTGAATATTTAGGCCCCGCCGCCTTGCTCAAACGGTGATGAATTTGACATTTATGCTTTGCATTGAATATATTATCTATATGCTGTGTACATTGCAACTGAGAAGTACTGTGATATATTTTGTTTTCTTGCTGCGACTACGTTGTGTGCTTGAAATCTATTAATTCGTCTCTCAAGAACTTGTGGGTGGGGAAGAATTAACAACAATAAAGGTCTTCTTTGAACTTAGAAGTGCATTCCAGAGAGGTTCTGTAAGCTCCGATAGGAGATAAGTAGGAAGGCAGAACAGGGGTGCTCTGGAGTTGGTGCACATCAAGTGGTCATCAGTTTGTTTGTTGCCCGCCTTGGTAGCTGCAAGGGTGGTCCACGGGCTTTCTGGCAGCTGGAAGTCATTTGGCGGTTAGTAGAGGGTTGAAACTTGGCACAGGCCTGACTCCCACTCTTTAGATGTTGGGCACCAAGTTTCTTTAGGCTCAGACACTCAGAGCACGTCAGGCCGCAGCTCTTCGATCTCAGCCTGCCTTTACTCATGCAAGTTACAGGGGACTGGTACCACCAGTCAGGGGAGTCTTCCTTGGATTCTTGGTTTCCACTGGGGCCCCTCTTGATGGGACCAATGAGTCTTCACCTTGAGCACATGTCAGGCACTCAGTTCCAGTACTTGTCTCCTTAGGACACTCAGAGACTTCTCTTTGCGCTGGGGCTGAAGGCCAGGTCCTGTTGTCGGTGCACACGTCTCTTTGCGCTGCTTTCTTCTTTTCCAGATAAGATCTGAGTTCTGGTGCCAGGGGAGCCCATTAAATCCTGGTTTAGGGGGCGTTTAAGGGTGTGAGGTACAGTGGCCAGTGGGTTACTAGTCTCTGTGGCTAATCCACCCTAGAAGTGACGACTTCAGGTAGGAGTGCATCTCTTTTCCACCCAGAACCCACTATTCATGGGGTTTGCCAAGATAGCAGAACCCTCCCTCGACTGTGCGGACCTTCTACCCCACCTTTAAGGTGTGGCAAGTCTTATGGAGGTGCACGCCTCCTGTATAGCTAATTTCCTGCCTCCCTCACCGGGCAGAGTGGGAAGGGCTTAGTCCTCCACTGGGGGACAGCTACTGAAGCATCAAAGGTAGGAGAAGCCTTTGAGGCTCACCACCGTGATGCTTATCTCACTGGACAGCCTGGGTGGGAGGTGTGACTTCCTTCCTACTCAGACCCTTTGTCTTACATCCTGCCAAGGTGCTAGCACCACCAACAGGAGGTCAGACTCTTGTCTGTGGTGACAGCGACTCAGGAGAGCAAACCAAAACAGTACAGGACACAATACCTTGATGAGCACCCTCTAAGGATGCCACCTGGGGATCTGCTTTTAATCCTAAATCTGGGCATCATGTTCAGGGTTAAAAAACACAGGCCCTCATTACAACATTGGCGGTAAAAGTCGCTTACCGCCGTGCAGAAGAACGCCAACACACCGCCGCGGCCGCAGAATGCTGTCACAGCTATTATGACCCACATTTCGGAATCCGCCAAAATTCAGACACCCACACAAGTCCGCCACACCAAAGGTCAGTGATAAACTGGTGAAAACAAAACCTCCACCGTCACGCCAACAAAAAAACGCCCACACTATCACGACACACGAATCCACGCAGCGGTCTTTCAACCGCTGTATTCCATTGGCGGTACACACCGCCATGCTCAAAATACACACACTCTTACAAAACACAGCCACATTGGACAATTCGAAAGACACACACCTGATACACATACACACACCACTCCCACACACCCATTACAATATAAAACACACACCCACATCACCCACAAACCCCTACTACCAAAAATTCAGAAAAAAGGCCAGAGAGAGACAGCACCAGCAAGAACAGCAGCATCCACAGGCACACAACACCATCACCCACAGAACTTCCACGCACCTCACACAACACCCCACTACATATCAGCACACTTATTACCACACACTCCACCCCACACATCACCTACGCCACCCCATGGCACAGCAAAGACACCCCAGGTTCTCGGAGGAGGTGCTCAGGGTCATGGTGGAGGAAATCGTCCGGGTAGAGCCACAGCTATTCGGATCACAGGTGTAGCACACCTCAATTGCAAGAAAGATGGAGCTATGGCGAAGAATAGTGGACAGGGTCAACGCAGTGGGACAGCACCCAAGAAATCGGGAGGACATCAGGAAGAGGTGGAACGACGTACGGGAGAAGGTGCGTTCCGTGGTCTCAAGACACCACCTGGCGGTTCAGCGGACTGGCGGCGGACCCCCACCTCCTCCTCCACAACTAACAACATGGGAGGAGCAGGTCTTGGCGATTCTGCATCCTGAGGGCCTCGCAGGAGTAGGTGGTGGAATGGACTCTGGTAAGACAAATCTTAACTATTACATCCCCCTCCCTACCTGCATGCCAACACATACCCCCACCCTTACCCTCACCCCTAGGACTCCAACTCCTCACATATATCCCAACATCACAAACCACCCATCCCAACACCAAGCCCTGCATGCAACAACAAAGCATGGATACCCATCACTAAAGCATGCCCACTGCACATACCCATACAGCCCCCTAAACCATCATCACACAAGGTCCCACACAGGAATGCAAGCAATGGGGTACACGGTCACCCACCCATAGCACACCATGCCACACACAGATGTAATAAACATCCTTTTATACCCCTGCAGGATCCCTACCCAACGTCACCGGACAGGAGGGTCCACACATGTCCACACCACCAACAGAAGAGGACCACAGTGATGACAGCAGCTCTGTCCAACTGGATCTAGAGGACCAGCCCGGCCCATCGGGGACCTCGGGACAGTCGGTTCCCCTCACACAGTCACAGGCCATCACAGACCTTCCCCCCTCTGGAAACACCAGCACAGCACCCAACCAGCGGGGCCATACCTCTGTCCACAGGACATGTCAATCAGCTGTGTGTCCACCACTACAGGGAACCCAGGCTAACCCACCACCACAACAACAACAGGGACCTGGGGGCAGTGGCAGGGGGCACACGGTCCAGGGGACGGAGGCCCAGGAATACAGGGGAATTGGGAGGGCTGCTGTGCGACTGGGGGCGGACAGGCCAAGGGAACCCACTCTCCATGAGGCCCTCTCCTCCATCATGGGACCCTACCACCACTCCCAGGAGACGATGGCAACGGTACTGGCCAAGTTTCAGGAGACCCAGCGCCTGCAGGAGGAACAGTATAAGGGCTTCAGGGCGGAACTCAGAACCATCAGCTCCACCCTGGGCACCATCGTAGGGGTGCTGAAGGAACTTGTGAACACCAGGAGGGACACTGTGGCACTACAAGGGGCCCCTGACACTAGCATGGACGATGAACTGCCCACCACCTCCGCCGGCGCTAGTGGACAGGACGCCCCGCCACAGGACCACCACACCAGCACTCCACACCCTGCAGAGGGAGAACCACCCCACAAACAGTCCCGGAGATCCAGGAACAAGATAGAGCACGATGCCAAGACCCCCGCCAAGAAATGAGACCACCCTAATTGTCATCCTACTGTCCCACTTTGTCACCCTGTCCATACTTAAACTGCCCCAGCTCCACTTCCTATGCCCATATGGGCAATGCACCTGTGAGACTAATAGACTGGACTCTGCCATGGACATTCCTCCGCCATCACCCCTCACCATTTCACTACCCCCTACAATATTGAGCACTTAAATAAACACACTTAAAGCACAAAACAATCTGGAATCTGTCTGTGATTTCGAAATAGTGTATTAGCAATTACAGTGACAAAATGCTCTTTCAATTGTAATGTCAACATACCTATGTCACACAGCTCTAGTCCATGAGGAATCTAAGCAGATGTCACACAGTGGGACCCACATCTGTGAAATCGTAAGGGAAAGTGACAACTCAGTGACCATACACTGGGTGAAAACGACAGACAGTAGAGAGGTATTAGTGTTAAAGTACATGTAGTAGGCAGGTCTTGACTCTTACCTGTGTCTCACTGGAAATATTGCTGGATCATTGAGTCCCTGTTGTTCATGTCTTCTTCCTCTGCTTCCTCGTCTTCACTGTCCACAGGCTCCACAGCTGCCACAACACCGCCATCTGGACCATCCTCCTGCAGAAAAGGCACCAGGCGTCGCAAAGCCAAGTTGTGAAGCATACAGCAGGCCTTGATGATCTGGCACACCTTCTTTGGTGAGTAGAATAGGGATCCACCTGTCATATGGAGGCACCGTAACCTGGCCTTCAGGAGGCCGAAGGTCCGCTCGATCACCCTCCTAGTTCGCCCATGGGCCTCATTGTAGCGTTCCTCTGCCCTTGTCCTGCCAGTAGCCATGACAGGTTGGGGTAACCAGAGTCATCTGCAAATGGCGAGGGACAACTGTTAGACATGCACTAACCTGCAGGGATATCCCCAGACCCAGACAACCATTCCCACTGTCTTGCTTCCAGGTGCTCACCTAATAGCCACACACGGTGCCTCTGGAGTTGACCCATCACATAAGGGATGCTGCTATTCCGCAGGATGTAGGCATCATGCACTGAGCCAGGGAACATGGCATTCACATGGGAGATGTACTGGTCTGCCAAACACACCATCTGCACATTCATGGAATGATAACTCTTCCGGTTTCTGTACACCTGTTCACTCCTGTGGGGGGGACCAAAGCCACATGGGTCCCATCAATGGCACCTATGATGTTGGGGATGTGTCCCAGGGCATAGAAATCACTTTTCACTGTAGGCAAATCCTCTACCTGAGGAAAAAGGATGTAGCTCTGCATGTGTTTCAGAAGGGCAGACAACACTCTGGACAATACGTTGGAAAACATAGGCTGGGACATCACTGATGCTATGGCCACTGTTGTTTAAAAAGGCGCACGTGCAAGGAAATGGAGCACTGACAACACCTGCACTTGAGGGGGGATTCCTGTGGGATGGCGGATTGCTGACATCATGTCTGACTCCAACTGGGTACACAGTTCCTGGATTGTGGCACGGTCAAGCCTGTATGTGATAATCACATGTCGCTCCTCCATTGTCGACAGGTCCACCAACGGTCGGTACACCGGAGGATGCCACCATCTCCTCACACGTCCCAGCGGACAGTGCCTATGAAGGACAACAGCGAGCACAGAGTCAAACAACTCAGAGGTACGTACCCACAGTTTACATAGAACACCATTCATACACAAAAGGTGGCCTGTATGTGTGTTGAGTCTAGGCCTAGGTATGTGTGATGCAGTTGAAAATGAAGCCATGTGGACCCCTGAAATGGCGGCTGCCTGACCTCTAAAGTGGGACAATGGGATGTGAGGTAACTGTGCTGGCGTTGTGCACCGTCGCACTAGGCGGTCGAAGACCGCGGCGCAATGCTGCATTGGTTAACATTGGACCCTATGGGTCCCAGGAGCCAATGACGATGTACGCAGGCGGAGACGGTACGCACCGCCGCGGACGTGACCGCCATTTTCTATCTGTTCAATCACTCTATACCTGATCTTCAACAGGAGAGGACCTACACTGCAAGTGCTGCTGTGACCTCGGTCTGGAAGAGACAATGGCTCGAGTGTCTGGGGAAAGGGCCCCTGCCTTCACATCGGAGGAGTTGGAGAAACTTGTGGATGGGGTCCTCCCCCAGTACACGCTACTCTACGGTCCTCCAGACAAACAGGTAAGTACACAGGGAGCATGTTCTATGGGCTATGCCTGTGTGGAGAGGGCCGGATGTAAGAAGGAAAGGGGAGAGTGCTGCATGCATGAAAGACGGTGAATGCATGTGCCACATGGCAAGGAGAGGGATGGGGGCCAATCAGTTTGACGGTGCAGTTGGTAATTACTTACTCTTCCCCCTGTACATTTCATGTAGGTCAGTGCCCACCAGTAAAAACATATTTGGCGTGCCATCGCCAAGGACGTCCGGACCCTGGGGGTGTACCACAGACGGAGCACCCACTGCCGGAAAAGTTGGGAGGACATTCGCCGCTGGAGCAAGAAGAGGGCGGAGGCTCAGCTGGGGATGACCTCCCAACGGGGGAGGGGTGCCCGTCGCACCATGACCCCCCTGATGTTCAGGATCCTGGTGGTGGCCTACTCGGAGTTGGATGGGCGCTTGAGGGCATCACAGCAGCCACAAGGGGGTGAGTACACTCTCATTCTGCTGACTTTGCGCGCAGTGGAGGTGTCTGGGTGGGGGAGGTGGGCTGTGGGTTTCCCTAGGCCAGGGCGAGTTCCGTAGGCAAGGCCCCTCCATAAGGCAAGCCATGTGGCACCCCGCCCCACCCTTGTAGAGAGCTAAGTACACCTAGTCATGCCTCAGTGTCATCTATGTGTGCAGATGTCGTCCACAGCCTTGTAGGCCATTTCCCAGGAATTGAACAGTGGAGCCCAAGAGCGTGGCGTAGTGCAGGGGGCTTCTGTGTCTGTCGTGTCCGCCAACGGTAGCGGTAATGCACGCACTCAACATGTCTTTCTTCTGTCGTCCCCCCCCCTTTTTGTGGTCTTCCTGTTCTTGTGTGCATTAGCATCATTCGGCAGGGGAGCAGTGGCACCGGAGCACCAGGGGGCTGCATCCCACATGGCCATGGAGGGCCACAACCCCGGACTCGCACTTCACCAGTGGGACGGAGGGCGAGGGGAGCTCCACGGCGGGGACAGGAGCTGAGACCAGTGACACGGACTCGTCTTCTGATGGGAGCTCCCTTGTGGTGGCAACAACATCTGTGCCACCCCCATCTACAGGTACAGCCGCCACCCCCCCCCCCCCCCTTTCCAGCACCGCCTTCCCGGCAGCCCCTCAGCCTTCGCCCCAGGCACCTCAGGCCCTGCCCCAGTCACCCCTGCTGCCCTCAGTGAGGAGGCCATTAACCTCCTCAGGTCCCTCACTGTTGGGCAGTCTACCATTTTGAATGCCATCCAGGGTGTAGAAAGGCAGTTGCAACAAACAAATGCATTCCTGGAGGGCATTCATTCTGGTCAGGTGGCCTCTTCAGCGAGCTTTTCAGACTCTGGCCTCAGCACTGATGGCAGCCATTGTCCCGGTGTCTAGCCTCCCCCCTCCAACTTCCTCCACCCTGACCCAATCCCCTGTACCTCAGCCTATCCCAAGCACACCTACAGACCAGCATGCACACATGTCAACACACAAGGGAAGCTCAGGCAAACATAAGCATCACACACATGCAGACACACCAACATCCACTGCCTCCACTGTGTCCCCCTCCTCCTCGTCTCCCTCCTCCCTCCCTGTCTCGTCTACACTCACACCTGCATGCACTACCTCTACAGCCACTACGTCCCTCTCCAGCACACCCACCACCACACCCCGCTCACGTGCAGTCACCACCCCCACTACCATTCACACATCCCGTGTCCTTTCCCAGTGTGTTTGTGACGCCCTCTCCCAAGATACACAAATACAGGCACACACCCACCCAACAGCCATCCACCTCACAACAGCCTCCAGCGCATGCACCTTCACCCAAAGTCAGCAAACGTACACCTCCTACAACCACCACCTCTTCCTCCACTCCCAAACCCCCTCTAGCTACCCGTCCCAGTGTGTCTAAAAAACTTTTCCTGTCCAACCTTGACCTCTTTCCCACACCTCCCCCACCCCGTCTGTCTCCTAGGTCCCGAACTAGCACCTCAGCCACAACATCTCTGGGACCAGTGGTGCCGGTAGTCACCGGAATCTGGAGTGCACCAGCCACCAGGGCAGCCAGTGTGGCACGGAGCCACAGCACAGACAGTCCCCCACCTGTGAAGCATCAGAAGTTGGCCAGTGCCTGGCGGGAGAGAGGGAAGACTCCAGCCACCAAAGCCGCTCCCAGTGGTCCCGGTGGGAGTGTGGAGTCAGCTGTGACACCTTCCAAGGTGGGGAAGAGCCACAAGAAACCCGGCAAGTCTGGGAAGAGCAGCACAGCAGAGAAGACCGCTATCATCCCCGCTGCCCAGGAGGCCACCTCCAGCACAAGCCCAGCTGCCCAGGACAGGACCGCCAGCACAAGCCCAGCTGCCCTGGAGGGGCCCGCCAGCACAAGCATACCTGCCCAGGAGGCCACCGCCAGCACAAGCCCAGCTGCCGAGGACAGGACCGCCAGCACAAGCCCACCTGCCCAGGAGGGGCCCGCCAGCACCAGCCCACCTGCCCAGGAGGCCACCGCCAGCACAAGCCCCGCTTGGCCATGAAGGACCGCAAGCAAAAGCCCCGCTGGGCCATGAAGGACCGCCAGCAAAAGCCCTGCTGGGCCATGAAGGACCGCCAGCAGCTCAGTCCCTGCAATGGAGACCGCCGCCTCAAGCACCGTTGAACAGGGCACCGCCATCTCAAGCACCGCTGCACAGGGCACCGCCGTCTCAAGCACCGCTGAACAGGGCACCGCCGTCAGGGCACCGCCATCTCAAGCACTGCTGAACAGGGCACCGCCATCTCAAGCACTGCTGAACAGGGCACCGCATCTCAAGCACAGCTGAACAGGGCACCGTCATCTCAAGCACCGCTGAACAGGGCACCGCTGTCTCAAGCACCGCTGGCCCATGAGCGGCAAGGGCACTGACGCAACTGAGTCCATCACAGGGTGAATGAAGCACCCTGGGCACCATGCCCCCTCCAGAACCAGTGGAGACTGTCATTCACTACCTCTGTCCTTGGCAGGATGAAGCACTCTGGGCACCATGCCCCCTCCAGAACCAATGGAGAGATCCATCCACTACCTCTGTCCTTAGCAGGATGAAGCACTCTGGGCACAAAGCCCCCTCCAGAACCAGTGGAGACTGTCATCCACTACCTCTATCCTTAGCAGGATGAAGCACTCTGGGCACCATGCCCCCTCCAGAACCAGTGGAGACTGTTATCCACTTGAGAGACTGTGGCTTTGCACTCCCCAGGATATGGCAGTGGGCAAACCACCCACTGTAGAGACTTGAGAGACTGTGGCTTTGCACTCCCCAGGATTGAACAGTGGGCAGCCCACCCACTGTAGAGACTTGAGAGACTGAGGATTTGCACTCCCCAGGATTGAACAGTGGGCAAACCACCCACTGTAGAGACTTGTGAGACTGTGGCTTTGCACTCCCCAGGATGGAACAGTGGGCAAACCACTCACTGTAGAGACTTGAGAGACTGTGGCTTTGCACTCCCCAGGATGGAACAGTGGGCATGTGGCCCCCTCGCGGATTTGCCGTTGTGAACTCAAGTGGCTGAGGTGCCCCCCTTTCCCTCCCCCTGAGGTGCCTGTTTAGTTGCTTTCTGATGCCCCTGCAGTGTTCTCTCCGTCATGGTCGGGGATCTTGTGTGGGCCTCGCCCATACCGTTTGGTCCCAGTGTTCCACGGACTTCGTTAGAGCACTACCTGGACTACTATTCTTGGTATATATTTTGTACATGGTGTATATATATATTTCTGCCTACTTGCTTTTAATATATTACAATGGTTACACTAATTTTCTATTGTCTTTGCATTCTTCTGTGGGTTTGGGGGGTGTAACTGTGTATTGATTTGCATTAGTGTGTGTGTTGTAGTGGGTGAGGGTGGGGGTGTTGCGTGTATATGTCCCTGTTTTTTCCCTCCCCCCCTTCCCTGTGTCGTAGGTGCAGTACTCACCGTGGTCTTCGCCGCCGGCGTTCGTGCTCCTGGTAGAGGAGCAGGAAGACTATTGCAGGTAGAATTTGGAGTTCCGTATCCATGGTGTCCTCGTTCCTCGTGGGGTGTGTAGAGGTGAGCGTTTTTCCTTCAGGATTCCGGTTTCCGCTGTGTTTTTATCTGCGGTGAATCCGCCCTGGAAAAGGTGGCGGATTGGCCTGTCATAATAGTGTGGGCGGTACACTGTCTCCCGCCTGTCTGATGTGTTTTAAATGACAGCAGGGGGGCATATGTGCTCCTGCACATATGTCCTCAGTCATGGGACAGTGCACATTCTCTCCTGGGCTACAGGAGGCATGCCTCAGGGGTGACTGACCTGTCAGTGGGCAGTGACAGGTACTCTGCCAGCACCTGGTGTGGGCAGAGTCTCACTCGAGCAGCAGGCTGCTCATGCAGTCTCTCTTTTACTCGAATTCCTCAGGGAGGCACAATCAGTGCTGCAGCCCTGGTGACATCCTTTACCACCCTTGCCCTCGGTACCCTTTACTAGTGACTTACAGGGGTGGTAAGATCCTTGGCAATTGGCTTATACAATTTGACATACAATTTAAGGGAAAAAGCATTGGTAGTGGGGCCTGGTTAGCAGGCCTCAGTACACTGACAGTTCAAAAACAACAGCATCTGACAGCAAAAAAGTGGGGAGTGACCATCCAAAAAGGGGCTCTTTACAACAGCAACCATATACAGCAACTTCCCTCTGCAACTGGACCCTCTGGCCCTCTCCAGACATCTCAAAGTGATGAAGCAAGCCTCCTTCCCTACCATGCCATCATGCTGGAAAAAGCAATCAACAAGCGCCTCTCTGACCACCTCAACAAACACCAGCTTCTCGACACTACTCAGGATAGTGCAATGGATGACATCGGGATGATCCTCGACAGGGGGGAATCCGTAGCCCTTATCCTTTTAGACCTATCAGGAGCCCTCAACACCCTATCATAATCCAACAGCTCCACAAAGCAGACATCAAGGGACTTGCCCTTGAATAGACTTGCTCCTAGCTGCGCAAAAGGAGACAAACGTCAACATGTTCCCCCGAGTCTTCTGAAGCACAGAATTGTATTTATAAAGTCCCGCAGGGCTCCTCACTCACTTCAACATCTCACTGACTCCCGCACACCCCACCCGACATCATAGGAGCTAACAACATACACATCCTCTTGACATCCCCTCAGGCTCTGTGAGGCTTTTGCAACAGCTGTGAACAAAAACATTGGAATGTTGGTGATCTGGCCATTAGAAGCCCAGAACACTCCATTGTTTTCAATGGTGCTCCCAACATTCCAATTCTCTAATCAGTTTTAGAATATCAGAAGGCTCAGTAGCCCATGCCTTCTCTCTCAGACGCCACCATTTGAAACTGGTACTCCCACATGTTAATACTGATCAGCATCTGGTGTGGTGGGCTCCCTGTTCAACTCTAATGTAGATTAAGTCAATATTCTATTTAGTGAGCTCCCCAAGTCTCAGATGGCTCGAGTTCCAGCAAGCTTACAATGTGAAAGCACATTTGATTTTAAGGATCAATACATTTAGCAGAATTCCCA
Source organism: Pleurodeles waltl (assembly GCF_031143425.1). NCBI lineage: Eukaryota > Metazoa > Chordata > Amphibia > Caudata > Salamandridae > Pleurodeles > Pleurodeles waltl. Next base: position 668,833,152 of record NC_090445.1, read on the forward strand.
GGCATTTGTTCATTACACTGGTTCCCAGTCCGCAAGTGAATGACTCAAACTGTTTGTCTGATGACAGGACTGACCAGGCCTTTTATTCCACTTGGAATTTCCTTGGTGGGCTAGGTTCATTGGAGGCCTGTTTTTAAAGCCAAGAGACGCCTGGTGCATATATTACTTTCTCCAGCTCTCCAACGTTAAGACTTCAAGAGTGCGAGAAAAAGAAAGGGACAGAGGGGGAAGGCAGAGGGAAAGCTATCAAAGTGAGAAGAGTAGTCTCCGCCATCTATATACTGGAGGTCCGTTTGACTCTACATGAGGAGAGTGGACCTTCAGTTTGGGGAGAAGGGTACACCACTGCTGTTGCTCATTTGGTACACTTCTTTGGATGAATATTGAGGATTGCTAAATTGCTAGGAGTCAAGCTCATGAAAGTGAGCAGTTGTGAGAGGAGGAATTATGGTGTAAGAATTTAAACCTAGACATAAGAAGGGAGGGTCTTACATGGCGCCTCATATAGTAACATCATGTACAAGAAGAGGCCTTGTAGCATAATTGCCAGGGGGAATTACGGAGTTGCTAGTTATAGACAGGGTTAGGGATGGAGGGTATTGAAGGCAGGATAGTGGCGCAAAAGATCACCTAGACAACTAGTTACTTCCAGGTCATCAGAGGAAATCCATATTTAACACCACTGCAAACATTGCCCTGTGTCTGGCAACATCTTCTGTTACATTGGCTCTCCTTTCCCAAGAGTTTGTCCACTCGGCTTTGCATAAAAATACTTTATTATGTTCTTACTTAATCAGGTCCATATCAGTTTTGTGGCTTTTCACTCCTCTGTTTGTCAATAATTGTTGGTTTGTCTTGTGTTAAGATTACCTGCTTTCTAGTATCCTGGGGATCACCGGTGATTTCCTGCCCAATGTCTGGTCTCAACTCTAGCCCTCCACTGTGGAGCAGGGTAAACAATTTGACCATATTCTAAAGGTGTTATCTTATTCCTCCCATGCCTAGTTCTAATGTTCTTATATTTACCTTTTTCACCCAGAACACACTGCATCTATCACAGATTAAGGTAGACAATCTATCTCTGTCTGGGGCTTACCAATGCCACCCTGCAACAGAAAGTCTTTACCTTCCTTGTTTTTCCTATCTTTTCCGGGTGTTGTAGTGTTCCGCACCTCTAGAGAGGAAGTCCAGCATTTGCAGTAAGTCTGCATCTCAACTTGAAACTTGAAAATTGGTACTTTTATGAGCATATCTCTATTATACCTGCACCTCCTTTCTCAATGAGATAGAAGTACTTTCGTTGCTAGTGTGAGCAATGTGAGTCGTTTTGAAAAACAATACAAATTATGAGTTAGTAAGGGTCTTACTTTCTGGTCTGACTCTGTTCAGGGTGTGTTCACAGTGGTTTGGCTGATGCACACTTAGGCCCGTATTTATACTTTTTTTGCGCCGCATTTGCGTCGTTTTGTGACGCAAAAACGGCGCAAACTTGCAAAATACCATTGTATTTTGTAGGTTTGCGCCGTTTTGCGTCAAAAAGCGGCGCAAATGCGGCGCTAAAAAAAGTATAAATACGGGCCTTAATATTTTGATGGCTGGTCTACACCTAGCACTATAAAATACCCTTTTCTAGTGCCCAATGACAGGTATTTACTCCTTTAATGAGAGCTGGCACTTAGCTATTTAACTAACTCTCACTATAGAGAGCTCCAGTCAAACTCTGGAGCATTGACAGGCTTTGGAGTAACCCTTATGTTTCCATACTAAAGGCTTGTGTCACAGTTTGCAGTTGCACCATTTTTCATTATTAGTGAAGAAGCCTTGGCCATCATGTGAGTTGCAGGTGGTCACCTTTGGGATAGAGCTGTTTTCTTAGAGCCAGGAGCAGACCTTTGATAGCCTATGAGAACTTTGGACCCTATAATCAGCTGTTTACTAGAAGACGTGACCCAGGGTGCTTTACTGTACATTTAAGAACTTAACCATTAACCATTTCCAAGGGCAAAAGCAACTTTATTATGATATTAGGCTGATTTTTTCTTGAGAGTAAGGATTAAAGTGTAGTGGTGCCAGTGCATCCAAAAACATTTACACCAATATAACCAAGCCAATGCAAAAAAGGCAGCCACCCAAAACTCCGTAGGTGATTATGGAATGTGCTTTGTATTACTGATTGAAGTCAACATGTAAATTCTTCCAATCTATGGCCATAGTTTCTACGCGGACTCCAGCAGTGGTTTCAGCGGTGAGAGTTGAAGGTTGGTTGTAGGCTGGAAGGAGGAGGTCCATCCATCTGCTCCGAGACTCAGAGTCCACACACACTTACATCCACAGATGTGCCTAGCAGGTCATTTCCAGCTTGTACACAGGCGGCCAGAGGCAGATCTAGGAGAAGAACCCACAAGGCATCAGCAGAAAGATATTGGATTGGAGACCAGAAACGTATACTTAGGGATTAAGAGATTTGACAAGGAAAAAGAAAATAAACTTTACCTTCACGAGCTGGATACAGATACCGACATGATGGATGTAATAACTCACAGAAACATGGCGATCAGAAAGGGGCACAAACTCGCAGTTCCTTGGAAATGGCATAACAACACTGATTTGAGATGACAATGTCGAATAGCACAGATTCTCAATGGCACAGCTAAGGGAGAGAGACCTAAAGTGATAAAGCGGTGAGATATAGAGAACTGCTTTCCCATTAAGACGATGTATGGATCAAAGAGCTGCAGTGGCAGATAGACTGGACAAGGAGCAGTCTTAAAGTGCCACAGATGTAGCATGAGGGATGCGGCCTCTTAGTGACACAGATAAAAGGCACGGATGGTCAGTGACACATATAAGCTATTCAGACTTCCAGTTACACAGGAAACGAATTGCGCTGCCAAAAATTCCGACTGTGTTAAGGGGAGGGCCTCCTCGGGATACAGAGATGGGATAACGCATGCCTACTCCCAGTGACACAGATAGGGGTTAGAGACTGCTTTGCACCGACATAAGGACAGAGGCCCTGAGTGATACGGAGTTGTGACAAGGGGCGCATACCTCCCGTAAGACAAAGATGGTGTAAGGAGTTGGAACAGAGATGGTGTAAGAAGCAGAGACTCCATGGACCCTGATATGGTGTCAGAGAATGGGACAGAGAGAGACTAGGAAGGAGACACAGTCCCAGTGACACAAATGTGATGAGTCAGAAAAACTCCTAGTGGCATGTACAAGGGAGAAAGGGCAGATTTAAGAAAAGTGGTGCTGCACCTAGTGCAGTGCCACTTTCCTTGCACCCCTTAGCGCCCCCCTACCACCACCATGTGCGAGCTGTAGTTAAAATACGGCACACCATGGTGCAGGGTGGGGGCAATACACCCCCACTGCATACAATATGCCTAGCGCAGGCATAATGTGACGCAAGGGTTTTCAAAGTGGCACAATGCATGCATTGCACCACTCTGTAAATATGGCGATGAGAAAATGCCACTTTCGCGCTGCGTTAGTGTAAAAAAAAATGACACTATGGTGGCGCTAAGGTGGCGCTAGGGGCTCTTAAATATGCCCTAGAATCTTCTAGTGATACAAAGGGACTTGCAAGCGCCTGGATACCCTGTCAGGTGATTATTTGCACTTTATAAATCCTGATTGATTGATTGATTGATTATAGGTTTTATCATGAGCTTTGTGAGCTCCCCTAATGGTCAGGTCCCCTCTAGACGGAAACATAAGCCTCCCCAGACCACTTTCCACCTGCCTCAACCCTAAGGTAAAGCTTGGATCCTATGGCACAGTGAGCTTGTGAGATTTATGTCTTGGCATACAAGTCATATTCAAAGGATCACACTGAGGAAATCAAAAGTTGATAGGTGGAGTTTGAAGTAATCTCAGCCACTGGTAATTACTTGGCTCACATTTCAGTCCATTGTTTTTTTATTGTCTGTAAAGTGCATTTCCACTTCGTTGTGGATTTCTTCAGAAGTCAAGAATGTGATTATCATTATTCACATTACCATCTTTAATGTCAGTGTTTCTCAGTTCCAAAATCACCATCTTTCTAATCTTGGCCACATTGATTTACTTTCTTCATGTTTTCAAAATTGTGCATTCCTTGTGGCACATCATTTGGTGTTCCTCACTTGACTGATCCAGAATGTAAGTGAACTATTTAAGCATTTCAGAGTGAATAATTCCCAAAGGACTCTTTCTGCCCAAGAACACACAAATTTCCTTTACCTGGATTCTTCAGATACTTAGAACCCAATAGATTTCTGAAACACTTTTATTGTTTACATGTAACGTATAAACCCATGTAAATGTTCCACGCAATCCTATTCAAATAAATTAACAAATAAAAATACCATCATTTCTACTAATCCATTTTTCCAATTTAAATTATTATAAATTCAATAAAATTATTTCTTAAACTTAGTAGTACTGTAGGAAAGCTGCCTTTTTGTGTGGTCACTCCACTGTTTTTGTTGGTTCCAGAATTCTCTACACTTTGGCCCATGCTAACAATGAGTAAAGTGCATGCACTCCCCCATTCAATGTTAAATTGGCTTATTCCAGATTGTAACATTTAACTTGCTTGTAAGTCCCTAGTTTAAGGCAGAGAAAGTGTATTCAGGGCCTGGAGATTTAATGTGACTGGTAGGCTTCAGTACATATTGTGCCAGTGCTACAGAGGCAGTACAAACATGGCTCTAGGCTTAACTTGTGTAACATGACTGCTGCAGTGCAAAACCCGCAATGCAACCTAACAGGTAAAGACTTCCCTTTCAATTATTTTTAAGTCACCCCTACATAGGCCTTATATCCCACAAGACAGTGTGCATGGTACTTAAAAGTGGGGCAGATAGAAAGTTAATGTTACCTTGCCCTTAGGGTGACAAGGCCCTAAAAGCAATTTTTCACTGTGGCAGTTCTAGTTGTCTCACGTAGAAAACAGAGCACAGATGTAAATACTGTAGCTCAGTAACGGGACCAGCTAGCAATATGACAAAACCACTATTGTTTAATAGTTAGTAAAAATCCAATTCAATGATGAAGTTTGATTTTTAATAAATATTACTGAAAAGTAACTTTTAAAAAGTTACATTTTTCCTGCCTGATGTTTCGTTAGGCTAATTTGCATTAACTCTCCAGCAACTCTAAGCCTGTGCTCACCTCATTAAGAGATGTGACAGAGGCGTGGAAGTCTTCCCAGAATCCCCCAATAAACTGACCTGAAAGGGCTGAGATGACTCCTCTGAACTCAATAGAATGTGCAAGGTGACCCGCTATGTTCACTTAAATATTTAAAAATGCATATCTCTGGTTCTGATTATCAGATTCTTATCATTTTGGTGTTGTTTTGTTTGCTAAATGTCACCTTACTTTTATAAATTCCAGTAGGACTTCTATTGTGTTGTGTTTTCGACTTTGTAACTGTTTTGGTATTTCTAAATGCTTCACACATTTTCTCTAAGTAACTCCTGTCCCTGTCTGCTCTGTACTAATGCTACCAGGGGTTGAACTCAAATTTAAATGACTGAAACCTCAAAGGAATGGTAGCCTACCTAGTCTATATCAGCACATAGATTTTTCTTATACTTGGCCTAAAATTACTAAGAACTGTGTGAGTGATTGTGCAGTGCTGCACAATTTTGTGCTGCACCTGAGTTTTTTTCATCACTTTGCTCTGCTTGGCGCTACATGAGGGCCAATGCTAAAGGTTAGTAAATAACCCCCAGTGCTCCTCACCAGCAACTAGAGGGCACCATGTAAATTTATTACGAATCAATTCCTGCCAAAGACTTCCAGTCGGTCTCTCCACAACTACCATTTTTATTTAAAAGTATCTGCTCCAAAATTCATAACCATAGTTTTTTCATATTGACAGACATACGTTCATCTAAAAAAAACAAGATGATACTGGCCAGGTCCACTCCCCATTTTAGGCAGGAAGTGGTTCTTCACAACCCTCTCCTTGTCTGTATGGACAAAACTCAGTTCACACATACTAGGACGCATACTTTCTATTTGATGGGTGAAAATAGAAGCAGTTGTTGAGTTTGCAGCCTTTTAATCACTTTGATTTTTTATGTTGGTCTGGTATGCATTATATCTGTGACAGAAGCTTTGTTACACCTCAAGTGCTTATGTTTTTGTCAGAATTGATTCTATATGGGTTTTGCCTCAGCTGGAAAGATGAATTACTGTAGTTACATAATTTTTTTGATGTTAGACATGGTAACCTATATATTGTGATTCTATGTTTTTACATAATGTATAATATAATGGGTAACTTATTGGGCTGCTTATTTATGCCCTACGTTAATAAAAACAAGAACAAACACTTTCAAAATTCATAAAACACCATGCTTTTAATAATCTACTTCTTTTATATGTTAGAGAGTATAAAGACCTTGCCTAAAAAGTAAGTTTGACATTTCCTTTGTAGAAGATCGGCGATCTGATGCACAGGCGTCAGAAGGCCCTTAAGGCACGTTTTCTGCATTTTATAAATTGAATCCTTACTATGAAGGAGTTTTGTTTTGTAAATTCTGGACTGTGATGGACATATTTTGGAAGTGAGAACCCTGTAAAAGCAATTTGCATACAATAACTTTTTAATGCACAACGAGGATTTATGTTTTACATATAAAGGAGTAAACTTACTAATACTTTGTGCTGGGTTTGCATCACAAACCTGTAGCAAACCACGCAAAGTGAGTGTAGAAGTGGGATTTACTTTTCAGTGCAAAACAACAAAGTATCCCTAAAACAATGCACAGTAGGGCTATGTGCTACTTTGTGCTACACTGTGTCAAAGAGGGAGCACCATGTGCAGTATATGCCATTCCCATGCAGCCACTCATGGATTTTGATACAAAACCCTGTCTTCTAAAAAGGTAGACAGGGCTTTGTGTAAGAAATTGATGATGCATTGAGGGAGGCGAAACTTCGGAGAAAAGGTTTGTTTTCTTTTCTCAAGATGTTTCAATCTTTGCATGTGTGCTGTACTATAGTGGTCTCAAGCTACACAGATAACAATCAGTTTCTATGGATACATGTTCTCATACGAAGGGGTTAGCTTAGACCCCCAAAAAGTCTACAGCACCAAAGAAGCAAGAGCATTGCAAAATGCTTCGGAAGTAAGGAGTTTCCTTGGAATGGCCACTTATTGCGGAAACGTAATTTTGAAACTTAAAAACCTTCACTCAGTTACTGAAACAGCTGACAAAAGCCAAGTACCTGTGGAAATGGTCAGAAAAACACCAGAACGTATTACAAGCAAGCTTAGCAAAGTGATACCACAAATATGTACTTCAATCCAAGACTATGATCAGATGTAGCTGTTAATATGAGTCTTATGAGCTGCACTCTTCTGGGAACAGCTCGCAGAAAAGTGGGCACTGGTGGCATTTGAACGCCACATCTTATAAGAAATGAAGATTAGATATTCCCAGATTGAGACAGAAGCACTTCAATGAAATGGGACATGCACATACACCACTACTTGTAGGGACAAGAATTCTAAGTGGTGATGAATTGAAAGGTGCTCTTGTGGTGATGAATTGAAAGGTGCTCTTATTACACTTTTAGGGGGCATCTATGCAGTCCCAGCTGCAGACTGAAAAAAGCATCCTACAGCTGCAAAAGTGCCAGTTCAGCGTAACATAACACTCTTGCAGCAACAATCCAGTGATTTTCTTTCTTAACACCCGGAAACCATCAGCCTCATCCAAAGTTGGACACTAAAGAACATATCAATGTTTACCCAAGCGGCATGCTTTAAAGTCGTGTCCCTACAAGAACTGGCTGCAGAGTCCACCTCTGTAGATCTGGTACTTGAAGCATCCAAAAACAATAGATAGAAAATGTTTCTATCCAACACAGAGACCCTTCCAACTGTCACACTCTCATAGCCCTATGAAGAGTCAGAAATTAAATTTGAGAACAGTGAAGAGGCCCCAGAATCAAAGTTGCCCTGTCAATCACTAACACAATGATCAAAGTCACCCACCAAAGCCACTAGGGAATAGGCAATTAAATCAAATCAAGTCAGGATGTATAGAGTGCAACTACTCTCCCATAAGTGTCTCAAGGCACAGAGGGGTATGTCCTCTCTGCTTCAGTTGAAGAGCTAAGTTTTAAGGTCATTCCTGAATTGAGGTAACAATGGTGATTGCCTGAGGTGCAGGGGCAGGGTGTCCCAGCTCTTTGCCGCGAGGTAGGCGAAGGATCTTCCTCCAGCAGAGGTCTTCCACATGCGGGGTACAGTGGCTAGGCCTGCTGAGCGGAGCGGTGGGGGAGTAGAAGGTGATGAGGTGGCTCAGGTAGGTGGGTCCTAGGTTGAGGAGGACCTTGTATGCGTGGACAAGGAGTTTGAAGTTGATTATTTTCTCAACAGGAAGCCAGTGGAGGTCTCTTATGTGACTGGTGATGTGTTTGCTGCAGGGAATGTCCAGGATGAGTCTGGCGGAGGCGTTTTGGATGTGCTGTAGTTTCTTTAGGTTCTTCTGGGTGGTGCTGGTGTAGAGGGTGTTGCCATAGTCGAGACTGCTGGTAACCAGGGCATGGGTTATGGTTCTGTGGCAGTCCTTTGGGAGCCATTTGTAAATCTTCTGGAGAAGTTGGGGTGTGTGAAAGGGCAAAACCAAGTTGGGTCTCCTGGAAAAGCTGTGAGAAAGTATTTGCAGCATATGATTTCCCCAGGTGATCAAAATAGACAATGGACCCAGTTTTTGTGGCACAGGCTGCAAATCCTACCTGAGTGACTTGGGCATTGTTCGTTGAAAAATCACTCCGTGCTGGCTCCATGCCAATAGAGAGGTTGCTTACGAAAAAGAAAGAGAGAAAGAAAACAGTTTTCCATAGTACTGGTTCGGTGGTAATGTCTCTCTCACATCAAGTAAAATGTCAGTACATGGAATGCTGGTCTTCACATTACAGCACAGGGGAATTGGATTACGGAGGTTTCTAGCGGTCTTTACCGCCATAAAGCAAACAACTAAAATAATTAGAGACAACGTTCTGATGAATGCCAAAAATACCAGTCCACAGAAATGTGGGAGAGTGTCAACTCTGTAACAAACGGTAACAAGCAGAAGTAGATTTGAATGCTCCCAACAAAAGCATTGGCAAAGCCAATAGGTCGCACCTATGCAAGAGCTATTGACTTTGCCAACGTGATTTAGCTATGTTGTACACCACCATGGCTGTTCTTCGCCTGGCTAAAAGTTAGTGGCATAGAGGAGATTGACATGGAGTGTGTACAGTGGAATGGTAAAGAATGTAGTAGAGTGTTGTGAAGTGTCATGGCAGAGAGTGTTGTGTATGGGAGTGGCATAGCATGGAGTCGTGCAGAGTGGCATACACTGGAAAGGCACAGAGTAGAGTGGACTGCTGTAGAGTCCATTGGCATAGGGTGTTGAGGAGTATATTGGCGTAGAGTGGCATTGAGTGCAGTGGCATTGATTTCAGAGGTGTGCAATGCAGCGTTGTAGAATGCAGTGACATTGATTAGAGTTTTGCATAGTAGAGTGCAGTGATGAAGACTGCAGTGGTGCAGAATGGAGTGGCATAGAGTTGAGTGATGCGGAGGGCACTGGTGCCGAGTATTACTGAGTGGCATAGAGTGCAGAGTAGAGTCGACTGGCAAAGTGCAGTGGCATAGAGTGGTGCAGAGTACAGTAGCATAGAATTGTTCAGAGTAGAGTAAAGTGCCATATAGTGCAGTATCATACAGTGCAGTAGCATAGAGTGGAGTGGTGCAGACTGCAGTAGAGTGGCGTAGAGTGCATTGGAGCGGAGTAGATTGTTTCAGAGTAGATTGAAGAGGCATAGAGTGGAGTGGTGCAAGGTAGAGTGGCAAAGAGTGTAATGCATAGAGTAAAGTGGTGCAGAGTGCAGTGGCATAGAGAGCAGTGGTGTAGAGTATATTAGAGTGGCATATAGTGGATTGGCGTAGAGTGCAGGGGCATAGAGTTGAGTGTTACAGAGTAAAGTGCATTGGCTTTGAGTGTTTTGGCATAAGGTGCAGTGCTGTAGAGTGGAGTTGTGCAGAGTAGATTGGTGTGGCCTAGACTGGAGTGGTCTAGAGTGCAGTGGTGTAGAGAACAGTGGTGTAGAGTAGAGTAATGAAGAGTGCATTGGCACACAGCAGAATGACACAGGTAGTAGAGTAGATAGGTGTAGCGTGAAGTGGCAAAGAGCGCTGTGGCGTAGATTGGAGTGGTGGAATGTGCAATCTTGTGGAGTGGTGTAAAGTGGAGTGGCGCAGAGTAGAGTACAGGGGTGTGGAATGGTGCAGAGTAGAATGGTGTGGCGTAGAGTGGAGTATTCATGGTTTGGTAGCACACTGCCATTACAGAGAACACATTTTCAGTTGAAATGACCATTACATTTGCACAGACATACCACTTTACTAATAAGACTAAAAAGTGCACAGGCAAAAATGTGTGGAAATTGCATCACCTATTGTAATGATTTGTTTAGATCATTTTAAAGGAGTTATTTCCAACCGACTTCAGAAATAACAAAGATGTGCTTCATTTGTGTTCCCAATTTTGATATAGTCTGAAAAACTTAAACTCTTAATTTAAATGTTGTTGTGTGCTAGAAAAAACTCTTTCCTACCCCCAGGATGCAGAAAGATTGTCACTTAAATCCTCTTTCTTTGAAGTTGGTGAAAGGAAGTAAACACGCTCCCTTGGAAGACAACACCTGACATTTGACCTCGGTCTTTGAATGCACAGCAAATGTGACAAGATAAGAACAAGATTTACAGGCATATTTACAGAAAGAGAGCACCTGGAAGGATATTGTAAATAATGTTTGAGCAAGGGACGGTACAAACTCAAGTTGGAGAGGCTAAAACAAATAATGTCAGCAAATGGAAAGCAAGAAAATATGAGTTACAAACCACAATTCCAATGGCAAGCAACGGGTAGAATGCATTCCTAGGTCAGCTTTCTGAAGGTCTCCAGGATCTATTTATCAACCAGACTGCTATGCTGTCTGGTAGGCTGCAACATAACAAGGTCGGTCATAGGGATTATACTACTGAATATCGACACAAACAATATTGTGGCATAATAATATTGAGGATAGAATATCAAGGGAAAAATACTGAAAGGTAGTGCATATAAGAAAGTATAGATTTACTATGTCTAAATCCATATCTACGTACCTTGAACATATATGTTCTGCCTCTATACATATATGTGGAGTTAGGTATAGAAAATCTAGACTTACTCAACTGTTGATATTATATTTTTGATCTATTGTCCCATCGATATTGTTGATTTGATATTCAGAGGGCACACTGTTCGGCGGAAAATTAGGAGGGAGCCAATCAAGGGAAAATAAAACACATAAAATCTAAACTGAAACTGCATGGGAGTACCAAAGCAACCACGCAAAACATTGTGAGGCACAGACTGAACGAAAAAACATCCCTTTATTCTGTCACTATTGCCCCAGAATTGTTGTTCCCAAGTCAGAAGTGTGATGTGCTATAGTGGATCACTGGTCTAGTCTTTGCATATGATGTCTGAGAAACCTATCTCTCTGTCCGCAAAAGCCTCCAATCTTTACCTTTGAGGATACAACACTGTTCCCTTGCAATGCTGCATGCACTTAGTGTAGAGTGCAAAGGTCAAATCATTACAACTTTGTCCCTAATTCTGACTGCCTTGCTGCCTGATGGCGGGTTAACCCAGCCGGTTAATTGTCCAATAGCAGCAACAGGAGGGGTAGCAGCCAGGCACCAACACAGGGGACATCAGACCTGCCAATGAAGTTAGCCCTTGTGAGACTGTGTTGTTTTTGTCTGACTTGGTAAGAATGTAGTCTGCCACCCGTTACCCATAGTGGTGGCACTCTGCTGCTTACACCCAGACCTTGGCCAATGGCTCCAATGGAGGGCACTAGAGCACAAGTACACAAGCCCCAAGATCAGCCCGGTGTCTGATGTGTGTGATGTCCTTGCCATTGGTTGCAGTCAGTGTGATCAGGCGGTAGCCAATCAGATTATTGCCACTGTGCACCATTGTTAGTCAAGCTCCTTGTTGGAAAATGGCATTCTCTGAAGGGTCACCTCAAACTTTTTGCGTCCCTTCTCCTCCATTTTTCCGATCTCATTTTTGCTGGTTTTGGGGCTCTGCACACTTTACCACTGCTGACCAGGGCTAAAGTGCTTGTGTTCTCTCCCCTAAACATGATAACATTGGTTCATACCCATTAGAATATCTAATTTACCTGTAAGTCACCCTGCAGACCAACTTGAACTCCACACACTGAAGTACTCTGGAGTATTCGATGCCCCCTACAGGTGCCCAATCCCCGATCCACTCCCGAGGTGACTAGGGTGACGCTGATGGGATGGAGAGATGCCCAGAGAACCACGGGATGGTAGAGGCGAATTACCCAACAAACCCCACTATAGCACTGTGACCTTCTTGCCGAAGTTGTGGGATTGCAGGGGTTCCAAAAATGGGAAGACATTGGATTCTCTACGCTGGGAGACGTCTGGGAGGGGTCCCACATGAGGTCTTTAGAAGATCTACAAAGGCTCTTCTCACTGAGTAAAGCACAATTTTATAGGTACTTCCAGATACGCCATGCTCTGATGACGCACATGCGAGCTGATGACCGCATCCCAGAGCTCTCCCCTATGGAGGCGAAAGTATTAATGGGTAACCTCGGCAAGGGAGGAGTCTCACTGATATACCGCTCGCTAATATCTAGCACTTCCGGCTCCCTAGGCATGCTTTGACGCAGATGGGAGGAATGGGTGGGGGAAATCGAAGAGGGAGATTGGGAGGAGGCCCTAATGGCACCCAGAGCCCTGACAATATCCGCCAAACTCCGCCTCATACAGTCTTTCTTTCTGCATGCTGCATACATGACTCCTAAGAGATTACACAGAGCGGGCCTCCGCCCCACAGCTGACTGCCCGAAGTGTCCCCAGCCAGAAGCTGACTTCTACCACATGACATGGTCCTGCCCAGTCATAGAGATATATTGGGGAGCAATTGCATCTCAGGTCTCCAGAGTCTTACAGACCGACCTAACACTGGACCCACTCCTGTTCCTACTGGGGATAATGGGGGACACAGACCTAAGAAGAGCAGAACGGACCTTTGTGGGAATAGCATGCCTAGTAGCTAAAAGGGACATAATGACTAAATGGAAGACAGGGACGTCACCGTCCTTAAATAAGTGGAGGCAGGGAATGGACTGGACAGCGGAAGAGGTTGGTGTATGAGGCCAGTGGTAGCCCGGGTAAATACGATAAGATTTGGGGAGGATGGGAGGCCCTGGCGGGACACTAGAGCAAAATGGAGTTCAATAACTTAGATCACTCGCCCTACGGCTGTGCTCATTCCCGGTCTGGTTCCCTGTCCCCACTACGACACTCGCCTGGGATCTTGAAGCATCTACATTTCTGCCACTGACAGATATAGACACTAAGGGCCAAGTCCCCTGGTAGGCCAGACTGATCAATGTCAAACAACTCAAGCACTCATAACACACGTCATTCAACATTCTTTGATAAGAAGCACGAAATAGTCTTTATACTTTATTTTATTGTACCTTAGTCTATCCTATTTGATCCTATCTTGTTCTATTTTATCCTGCCTTTCTTTACTATATTGTATTGTATAATATTGTACTTTATAGGGTTGACACTTGTACACGATGTTATGCTTTATTTTCTTTATTTTCATAAAACAATAAAAACCTCTTTAACAAAAAAAAAAAGAAAAATACCTGTAAGTCCCTAGTAAAGTGCACTAGATGTGTCCAGAGCCTGTAACTTGTGCAACCCACATAAGTAGCCCCTTAACTATGTCTCAGGCCTGCCATTGCAAGACCTGTGTATGCAGTTTTACTGCCGCTTCGACTTGGCATTTAAAACTACTTGCCAAGCCTTAAATTCCCCTTTTGTTACATATGTCACCCCTAAAGTAGGCCATAGGTAACCCTTAGGGCAGGGTGCTATGAATGTAAAACCCAGGACATGGACTTATACGTTTTACATGCCCTGGTAGTGAAAAAACTCCCAAAGTCGTTTTTCACTACTTTCGCTCTTATCATAGGCCAGCAATGGAAATTCCCTTAGAAACTTGTAAGTGGTAAATTCTGATCTGAGTGGAGTAGACTTGTGATATTTGGTATGGTTGGATGTCAAAGCCCAGCTCACCTGAGTTCTTGTTCAGTTCTGATGGAGGTTGAAGACAATCCGACCCCACCCTGAAACTGCTTGTTCCAGCACACTAGTTTTTAACACAGTGCACTAAGAACAGAAGCTCAAGGGTAGGGGGGAAGTGGATAAAATAAAAAAGAGAGACAACACCGTTCTTGCGTTTCCACTGTTGAAGTGCTGCACAAATCTGCGGCCCTTTCTGACTTCTGTAGAAACTGGTGCCTAATGAAACATAAACAAAGAACAGATAAGTGCAACCTATTCCTAAATGGGTTCCTGACTATCCCTTTATTTATTAGAAATTCTCTTCTAAAAGTACCTCTTGGATCCTGGTCTCGAGTTTCCAGGTTTGGAATGTGTTACTGCTCTGGGATGTGCTTTCTATTACTGTAAAGCTTCTAAAACATTAAACAAATACCGTTATCAGAATTACCAATATCAAACATTCATCTTAATATAACTAAAGCCTAAATTCCCAATAGCAGACTCACTTTTCCCATATCTCCAGAATCTTTTGGAAAATAAATACTGTACTTTTACATCAAAATACAGCATGTAATTTGTGCAAGTCCTTGATTTACTGTTTGCCTTGCTGTTAATGGTTTCCACTGTTCGATTCTTAAAAGTTCCATAAAAAAAAAAAAAACAATGTTTGTTTCACAAAGCTCCGCAAGGTATTCTTGCAACAAAGAGCCTGAATCACAATGTTCGTGGAAGGTATCTTGCTTCAAACCGTCCACACACGAATCCAGAAATTGTTGTCAAAGTTCCTTCAGGTAATAAAAAGTTTTGCACTTACTTGTTGCTGGCAAGAGATACTGATCAGTCTAACCTTGTCTTCTTTCTCTTTTGCGGGTTGGTTGTAGGAGAGAGGCTGAGGCAAGGAGGAACCAGAAACCAGAAGAAGGAAGAGCCAGCAGCTGCGCCCATTGAAGCCAATGAAAGTCTGTAGAGAGCAGGAGTGCCAGCGCCGAGGGATCTGTTCTCAGGTAAGCGGGAGGTAGACGAGCACAAGCACTGGGTGAGGCTCGGGGCTGCCTTTTATAGACAGGGCTGGGTGTGGTTCGAAGAGCTGGGTGTGGTTTGAAGGGCTGGGTGTGGTCCTCACATGCTGCACATGTTCTTGAAAGGTGAGCAGAGCTGGGTGTGGTTTGAAGGGCTGGGTGTGGTCCTCACATGCTGCACATGTTCTTGAAAGGTGTGCAGAGTTTCAGTTATTATGCAAATGAGTTGAATTAACACATGGCCTAGGGAGGAGTGTTTTAAAGAAGCCTTGGTAAAAGCAAGGCCCAATGTGTAAACAAAACAGCACATTAAACAACATACACAGAAGCCTAAGGGGGGGGGGAGGTGAGATAACAAGAAAAGGTTTGAATAGTAAGTTTAAAAGGGAGCTATTACAGAACCCACTAGTGCAGTGAGAGGGGACATGCTCTTTGCTGTGCACAAACCCTAACATTGGAATTGTAGTAAGAAATCCTCCTTACTGGTGAAGTTTGATTTTACATTATTATTTCAGAAATTCACTTTTAGAAAGTAGGTATTTCCCTGCACTTACTGCCATCTGTGCCTTACAGTCTATCTTCAGTCCACATCTGGTCTGTCCTGGTTGAGAGCTCCCCTTGTGTATTCCACCCAGACAGCCATAAACAGGACATTCAGCTGCATCTGCATTTGTCTGCATACAGGTGCGCTTTCTTGGGCAGAAAGGGTGGAGGGGCTCTCACTTACACTTCAAAGGGCAATGGCCTGCCCTCACACAAATGACTGATAATCTCCCACAGGGCTCCTGGCAGACAGGGGAACTTGTGCACTTCAAAACCACTCTTTGAAGTTTCCCCTACTTCAAAGGCACATTTGGGTATATATATCTGCTGGGTCAGTGACCCTGCCAAATTAGACACTTCTGGATCTGCAAATGGACTCTGTCAGAGGGACTGCCTGGCTGCCAAAGGGACTCCTCTGGACTGCCTTGCTAGAAGGACTCTGCTTTCCCCACAAGTGCTCTCCAAGAGCTTAGATTGAGCTTGTCTCATGTTCTGAAGTCTCAGAGCCACAAAGACATCACAAAAGAGAAGAAAATACCCATGCATTGGAAAATCGATGCAATGCCTGCTGAAATCGATTCAGGGCCTGCCTTGCGGCTGAAAAAAACACTGCATCGCCTTACGGATCGACAGAGTGCCTGCTCCTTCTTACCAGCGCATCAAGGATTTTTAATGCATCATCCCTGGGCATCAAAATATCCCTGCATTGCAGTGAGGAACCAAGGCTGCGCTCCTGGAAATCGGTGCATCACTTTGCAGTGTGGAAAGAAACAACGTATTGTCTGTGCCGTACCAGAAAATCAGACGCAGTGCTTTATTTTTCAACGCATCTCCTTCTCTGCGGCCCCCAGGCATTGTTATTTTTTACGCATCCCAGGTACTGTGTGTTAAAAGGATAAAACCACTGATTCTTAAGGATTGAGACTCATTTAAACCTTAAAATGTGATATCTTGACTTGTGCATTTTGGATTCTTGCAATTCTGGTCTTATTTATTCAGATAGATATCTGTTTTTCTAAACTTGTGTGGAGTACTTTTTGTGGTGTTTTACACTGTGTTAGTGTATGAGTTATTGCACAAATACTTTACATATTGCCTTCTAAATTAAGCCTGCCTGCTCTGTGCTAAACTACCAGAGGGCGATCACAGGATAATTTAGGTTGTGTAGAGATTTAACCTGACTAGGATTGTGTTCCCTATTTGGACAAGAACGTATACCTCTGCCAACTAGAGACTCAATTTCTAACACTCCTAATAAGGGCACCAACAGAACTGTCCTAAAACATATCTTAAGGGTTGCTGGACGCTCATCGGGTGCTCTTTTTCACTTATCACCTGGTAATTATTCACCACGTGATTGAAAACTTTTCCACCGACCACTAAATAGAAGTAGTGTTGGACTGCCTGGCGGGCACCCTGGCTCCGCCAGGTAGGCCGCCTAGAAAGGGCCATTGTGTGAGCCTTTTTATTGTTCAACCCTGATTCTTTCAGTGCAGGACTGGCCATCCCAACACTGAATAAAGACATTAGCTGAATATCCTCGGATTCGCAATAATGCTTTTATCAATAAACCAAATTATATGCGCCACGCCAGTACACTGAGGTTTTGCTATTAGGCTCTGGCGGTGCCAGTCTGCCATTTACCGGTGAGAGCCAAGAGGGTTCCTGAGGTTTCATCTCTCCAGGGCCAGCGCCTGAAAAATATTCTTCCTTAATTAATTGAGAAGCAGATTGCCTTGCCACAAAAATGCTGTTAAGCAGGCTAATGTGGTTAGCACTGACAGACCAAACCGGTACCAGTCAGAAAGCTCTACGTTGCCAGATGACTTTGACCAGGAAGTGTTGATTTAAGAAGCGATAGCAGCCTGAAACCGATGATACATTTGTAATGAAGCAGCACCCTCTAGCGGTGTATTAACAAGTAAACTCCACAATCAGGTTGTAACTGAGCGAGGAAGTCCTGCAATTAACCGTTTTGCAAGTGTGAGCTGCTGATCTACCCCACACCCTTGTACTGTACTTGCATTTATATAGCGCTTACTACCTGCTTATAGTGGTTAATCCGGTGTCATTGGATATTGTTGGTTATAGGGGTTAGTTTTATGTGAGCAAGCAAACCATTCTATGCATTCACTCTAGGTTTTTTGCGATATGGTAAATTAATAGGAGTTGGGTGTGACCATTAATAGGAGGGCAGGTGGGCTGTCAGTTCATGGTTATACATGGGCTAGAAGGTATTGTTAGGTTGCAGTGACAGAACTTTCACCGAGGAGGAAACTGTGGTGTTTGAACTTAATAGAGGGCAATTAATAAATGGTGCAGTTTTGCAACCATCTTTGACATTAGCAGTTTTATGAGTTTGAACGGATTTTATTGCAACTGTGATTTTGCAGGAATATAATACATCAAGACGGCTATAATCCAAAGTAAGGTTTATAGTGCAATTCAAACCCGGGAACAGGGTTCCTGTAGGTTTAAATCTATTCCTATGCCCAATCACGGAATGCAATTGAAAAGAGCTCTGGCAAAGAGCCCCCATGTGGGGCCCGTTGGACACTGCAGTGCCAGCCCGACAAGGAGCAGGCCCTATGATGAAGCATGACACCCATAGGGTGTGTGAGGGTCTTTGCTTCTACTTAGAGTAGTGCCCATTTCACCTGTGGTTTTCCGTGTGGAACAGTGTACCTGAGCTTTCATACTTCTCTTAGGGAAGCCGTACACTGGACCAGTTATTAATCTTCCTGTCCCTCTTAACTTCTTAATTATGTTATGTATGCCCCCAGAAGAATCTTTCCCTGCTTTCTACTGCTATCCAGGGAAAGAGGAGAAATGGGGGAGCCATACATAACTTGGCCTCTCCTCACTAACCCAAATGTGAAAAACACATACTTTACCTGCCTTACTTAACCAACCCTGAACAACTTCTCTGCCTTCATTCCCCTCCTGCAGATGTGCTTGCTGCTTTCAGTCAAAGCTGACAAGCAGCACTGCAGCTCACAGGCTCTCAGAGAGCCCTGTTATTCTGGAAGACCATTGTTATATAGCAACAGTGGGTAATGGGTATTGTCATAAGATGTTGCTACGTCATAGCAGTGACGTACTGGATTTAGAATTTAGTGCAGGTGTAAACAATAGATGCTTCAAATGAAAGCCATGCATAACAAAAGAAGAAATGTGTATCAACATTAAGAAGCACTCTGGGAGTTGGGAGGGCTCTGGCATGGCCAGGATTCGCCTGGCACTCTGAAGCAGAATGTGTTTGCACTTGGGCCAATCGGACAAAACATATAACCCCTAGCAACAGCAAAGACTTTGATTATTCTCCTCAACCCTGATTTTCTGTCCTAGCCTTCATCTTTACTACTGCTGAAACAAGGGCAGGTGTTGTGCACTTCCATGGTATTTTGGGAGCTTTGTGCCGGTAGAAGCAGTAGATGTAAGTGCTAGGATGTCAAGGTCAGTCTCTGATATCTGGCTGTTGCTGCAGCCCCCTTCTGGGGGTGTGCAGAGGGTCTGGGGCATTAACTAATGTGCCTTCTTCTGTGGCCTGCTCCTTCTTGGTGCCATTGTGTTGGCTTCATGTCTTGGGCGGGCTACCTTAGGGCACCAGACTCCCTGCCATCAGGCTGCTGGGAAGGCAAAAAGTAGCAGCTGGAGGTGCAGACTGCACTCCAGAGAGTGCCTTCTGTGTCTGCTTCTCCTTCTACCGCTAACCACAACATGTATTTTCTGGGAGATCCACCATCCCTGTGTTATTCCACTGAGATTTCCCTTCCAGATCCACTTTCTTTTCAACGTTAGCACCATTTCAGTATTTAACAACTTTTCATTGCTATTCTTGCTGTTATCTACATGTGAATCACACAGCTCTGCCATGTCACGTCAGGTGGCATTTCACCAGGGGGTTCTCACATTTGACCTCATATGCATTCTGCAGGTCATGTCCTACCTGCCAGGCCATTAAGAAGTCAGGGAAAAAGCTAAAGGTTCTCCCCATTCCCTTACCTATCATTGGCAGCCATTTGAAAGGGTGGGCATCAATATTATTAAGTCTCTGGATCCCAAGAATATTTTAGACAATAGATTCATCCCGGTCTTGGTGGATCATTCCACTGGCTACCCACAGGCCATATTTGGGAGGACTGTGACTGCACCTGCAGTGGTCAGGGCCATCATAGGGATTTTTACCCAGGCAGGGTTCCCCAAAGAGGTAGTGTCTGACACACTTCATGTCTGCCTACATGAAGTCGATATGGGATGAGTGTGGACTAATTTATAAATCCTCCACAACATATTGCCCCCAGAACAACTGGCTTGTTGAGAGGTTCAACAAGACCTCTAAGTACATAAATACAGGCTTGTCAGAGCTCTGGAGGCAGAAGTGGGACAATAGCTTACCATACCTTTTTTTGGCTTACAGGGAGGTGCCACAGAATGGGGTTGGTTTCAGTCCCTTTGAGCTCGTGTATGGCCACTCTTTTAAGGGACTTCTCAGTCTTGTGAAGGAGGGGCGGGAGCAGACTCCCAAGAAGCCCCCACCCGGGATATAATTAGCTACACATTAGTTCTGAGGACTCCGATGCAGTGCCTCTGAAAGAAGCCCACTGAGAACCTGGAAGCCAGCCAGGAAGTGACAAATCTCTGGCATGATCAGAAGGCTTTATACTGTACAGAACAGTCGTCACCAAGCTAGCTTTCATTGCCCTGAAGGACTGTTTTAATTTTAAGACATGCCATAATATTATTTAGAGAGAACGAACAGCTAGCAGCACAATGCCCCTTGGAGTAGCAGTGCACTTAATAAGTAACCATTTCATTCATTCAAGTAGTGGAGAAAGAACCCCCTATATATTAGACCTGCTAAGGAGCATGCAGATTTACATATATCAAGTGTCCGCAAGACTCCAAATCTAACAGTTCCAAATGTGGCACAGAACCAACCACTTTTAGAAATGGGGACTTTGGTTGGCAGTCAGGTTACGCCCTGTCCAAGCAAGGACCCTCACTCTAGTCAGGGCAAAGGAGAAACACACCTGGTTAACCCCCACTCACCATCTTGGTAGCTTGACACAAGCAGAAAGGCCTAACCCAGAAGCAATGTGTAAAGTATTTGTACCAACACCCACAGTCATACAATGAAAACACTCCAAAATGAACACCACACCAGTTTAGAAAAATAGGTGACATTTATCTAAATCAAACAAAATCCAAAATACACAAGTTAAGATATGAATTTTCAAAGTAAAAAGAGTCTTACTCCATAAAAAACATGTCAGACAATTTGTGGCTGTGTATAGGCAGTGCGCACATCCAAATTTACTATTGTCCTGGATATCAAAAGTTCATGAAGGTGTGTCAAATTCAGACAGAGTAGAGTGCTCAAGTGGTAGTACACCCAGCCACAGGGTGTGATACGCTGATAACCAAAAGGTCACAGTCCATGTAAGAAAAGAAGAAAACCACGGCACATCAAACAGGATCAAGGTGAGAATGCTTTATTCCTTAGTGACAAATCAGGGCTGAAATCTTCTAGTGTCATCAAACACACTAGATCCATTAGTGTAGGCACACAGTGCTTTCTTCAAATTTGTATAACAACAGCCGACACGTGTTTCGTCATTCTTGACTTTTTCAAGGCTTACTAGCTATGAACTAAGAAGTTGAAATTGAAGAACTCCAATTCGCTACCTGCACTCGGTACTTGACCGCACATACGCTCTACAGACTTACCATGGTCTTTTTCATTTGAACATTTCCATGCTACTATATGTACACTTTGCTGTACATTTCCTGAAATTTTGGAGTTCTTCAATTTCAACTTCTTAGTTCTTAGTTCATAGCTAGTAAGCCTTGAAAAAGTCAAGAATGACGAAACACGTGTCGGCTGTTGTTATACAAATTTGAAGAAAGCACTGTGTGCCTACACTAATGGATCTAGTGTGTTTGATGACACTAGAAGATTTCAGCCCTGATTTGTCACTAAGGAATAAAGCATTCTCACCTTGATCCTGTTTGATGTGCCGTGGTTTTCTTCTTTTCTTCCATAAAACACATAACAAATAAAGTTGCACGGGCGAGCGTGTGTCAGAAAAGCCAGCCATGTGTCGATTCCTTACTCGTAAATGAGGCCGTGTGTTGTTTCTTCTCCGGTCGGGTCGGCAATGCATCATTTTAATCCCTTGCAAAAGACTGATGCATCAATTTCCAGACAGGGCACCTCGGATCTGCACAGGTTCACAATGACTTTGACGCCCAGTGACAATGCATGAGAAATCCGGTTGCACAGTGTTAGAAAACTGCACTGCGTGGGGGTTAGCATTGTTATCAGTAACTGCAAGCAGGTGTTGCGTCTTTTCTGCAGCCGCGATGCGTCGATCTCCCAGCTGTGATGCAGATGGAGCATCAATTTTAGCCGTGAAGCGGGTGGCGCATCGTTTATCAGCCGCATTGCAGATGGTGTCTCGAACATTTCTCAGCACGGTGTTCTGTGCGTGGATTTCAGTCCTTGTTCTACCAACTTCACCTTTCAAGGATGCATGGACTGGATAGGGCACCACTTGGCAGGGCATGAGTCTCAGCAGAGAGTCCAGGTGCTGGCAGAGGAAGTCTTTGATGGTCCTGAGACTTCAAGACAGGAGGCAAGCACTCAGTTCAAGCCCTTGGAGAGTCTTCTCAAGCAGGAATGCACAACAAAGTCCAGTCTTTTTCCCCTTTCACAGGCAGAATCAGCAACTGCAGGACAGCCCAACAACGCACAGTCACAGACAGGGGCAGCACTTCTCTCCAGCTCTTCTTTTTGGCAGAGGTTCCTCTTGGTTCTAGAAGTGATCTAAAGTCTGGGGTTTTGAGTCCACTACTTATACCCCTTTCTGTCTTTGAAGTAGGCAAACTTCAAAGGAAAGCCAGGCCCCAGACACCCACCAGGGGGCTGGAGACTGCACTGTGTGAGGGCAGGCACAGCCCATTCAGGTGTAAGTGGCCACTCTTCCCTCCACTCTAACCCAGATGGCTCATCAGGATATGCAGGCTACACCCCAGCTCCTTTTGTGTCATTGTCTAGAGGGGATTCACAAACAGCCCAACTGTCAGTCTGACCCAAACAGGGAATCCACAAACAGTCAAAGTCACAGAATGGTTTATGCAAGAAAATGTCTACTTTCTAAAAGTGGCATTTTCAAACTAACAATCTTAAAACCAACTTCACTAATAGATGTATTTTTAAATTGTGAGTTCAGAGACCCCAAACCCCAAATTTCTATCTGCTCTCAAAGGGCAACTGCACTTTAAGAATACTTAAAGCAGCCCCCATGTTAACCTGTGAGAGAGATAGGCCTTGCAACAGTGAAAACTAAATTTGGCAGTATTTCACTGTTAGGACATGTCAAACACATCAGTACTTGTTCCACCTTTAAAATACATGCCCCCTGTCCATGGGGCTACCTAAGGCCTACCATACTGGTGCAAGGTTTGGGTCAAATTGGCAGTTTAGAACTGCAACCACAGACACTGCAGTGGCAGCTCTGAGACATGTTTACAGGGCTACTGATGTGGGTGGCACAATCAGTGATGCAGGCCCACTAGTAGCATTTGATTTACAGGCCCTAGGCACCTCTAGTGTACTTTACTAGGGACTTACTAGTAAATCAAATATGCCAATCATGATAAAGCCAATTACACATACCCTTTACACAGAAGCACTTGCACTTTAGCACTAATCAGCAGTGGTAAAGTGCCCAGAGTACCAGAAACAGCAAAAACAGAGTCCAGCACACAGTCAAAACATGAGAAGCAGAGGCAAAAAAGACAGGGGAGACCACGCTAAGGATGCCAGGTCTAACAGCCACGATCACCACAGGACCCAGTTATCAAGCCCAAAAGGGAGCTCTGACTGGTGCTGCCTCTTCAGGGTCACCCTCAGCCTCTGTCATTGATAGGTCTTGGGGTGAGCGGGCATCTTAAATCTGGTCCCAGTTGCAGTAACTGGAATTACGGCCTGGCTCAGCAATCAGTGCACTTGATGAACAGACTTACTAGTTAGCAGGTGAATGCATCCTCTGAATGCTCGCCCATCACTGCCAAACATCCACAGATAGCAGGCTCCACTATTGAGATTTCAGAGCTGGAAAGGCACTCATTCCAGTGACTGCACCCCAAAGCAGGGAAACACATCCATGGAGAGTTCCATGGAAGTTAATCATTCATAACACAGCGTGAAGTAGAGGTCCATAAAATGTATTTAAGAAGGCTACTGTGGATCTGCAAATAACCAGTCATCTTGCTGCATGTTCACAAGAGTCTAGAGACTCAGATTGATGCTGTGAAATTTAGTGCTGATTGATCAAGTGGGGTCCAAGTTATAAGACAGGTGCGGTGGGCAGAAATTGTGTCTCATAATTACAGTATGAAATATTCTCTCCAAAATCTCAGCGTCATTTGGTGGTTTTTCCAACTAAGCACATTTTTGTTTAGCCATTGTTACTGTCCAGTATGCATGTATGAGTTGTAGATATATAAGTTGGACTGGGTGAAACAACAGGCAAATTGAAAACCACAAAGATGCCTTCTGGTTGGCTGAATTTTACTATTTTCAACCAAAACTGATTGTTATTGGTTGGGATTATTTTGATTTGTTTTCATCTCTCTTGTTTACCCTCGCATTTGAAGGCAAACATTGAGATGGTCTCAGATCAAATGAAGGAAAACAAAAGAAATTGATTATTTATCCTTAATAAAAAACATGCTACACTCATCAGAAAAGACTATGACTGGAAAATGTTTTTGCGGCTGCTACTACACAATGTGCACAGTCTGCAGCTATATGCACATTCCAATCACAGGAAAGAGGGCTAGGTAAGCGTCCCTGAACCCCAGGGAGTTTGTCGAGGGTCACAGAAGGGAAGATCCTGCTCTCACAATTGAAAAAAAAATACTTCCTGGCATAGGATGCATGGGCCAAGATGGGAGTTGTGGACCTAATGGATCTGTCGCGGCCCAGGAGATCCAAGAAATCTTGGCATGTGCCACTTCCAAGGTTTTTTCACATGAGCAGATTGTAATTAAAAGATATAGGAAGTCCACGGTGTTACCTTTGCCCATAACTTACTGTGCAATGTCCAACACAATGTACATTGGATTCTAGAGTCACAAGTGCTGAGAGCCCGGTGTGGTAGTGATACCGCCTGCACCTCCCATCTGCATATGGCCGAAGATCATACATAGTGGATTTACCAGGCATGCAGACATACCCTGCGGCCAAAACTGGGGGGCATATTTACAAGCCCCTTGCATCGCTGGTGCATCACGTTTTGCGACGCCCTGACAGCGCATGTTGCAGACCCATATCTACAAGGCCATGCAAAGTCACTTTGCGTAGCTTTTCATTGCCTCATGGAAATAGTGTAAGGCAACGCAAGTCGCTTTGTTGCCTTATACTGCGTGAGGGAGGCATACCATGGGCAATGAGGTGGGTGTTCCACACAACACCCATAGGTTTTGAGGCATTACCAGATTTACAAGAATCTGTAAGCCTGGGAATGCGTCAAAACTGTACGTCTCCCCAGGGCAGGTGCAATGAGGAGAAATATCTTTATTTCTCCTCATTGTTTCCTCTTTCTATGTGCGCTGCATTCTACAAAATGCCTCCCTGGATTGTCCCTTCCTGCACAAAAACAATCCTGCCAACAACGCAGAAACCCTTGCACTATGGTGTAAGGGTGCCTGCGTTGGCGCTAGGCAGCATTGTGTGCACCTGCACAGGGGGCTCTGCCCTACAACAATTCATAGTAAATGTGCCCCTAGATATGCATTCCAAATGCCGCATACTGCGGGTCCCCTAGAAGCATTGTGAGATACAAGGTGTATTTGGATGCCTTGTCTTGCTCTAAAAGCCTATTTCTGGCCAGAGGCTTTGCATAGTGATTTTTTGCTTTGTTCTGGAGCAAATGTGTATTGTTAACGTCGTTGCACAGCACATTGGGGGGACAAAGTCTGTGCACTCAAGTTCTTACTTTTTCTATGAGACAATGTTTAACCTAAGGAAATTATTTAAAAAAGATTTGTTAAATGAACATTGTTGTTCTTTATTCAGAAGAGAAAATGAAAAACAAAATAGAAAAAACAGACGTTGCCCTAAAACAATAGATCAAGGGGTTCATGGTTATAATGGAAGATCTAAATACCACTGAAGTTCGCCTCCTAAATGCACTGCTCATGACTTCGCTCAGATTATCACAGATGACATCATCAGTTTGTTCATAGGTGATAACATAAATTCCAACACCATTAAAATCCTGAGTGGCACCACTGAAGGTGTTTAATGCTTCTACACTCCATAATCAAATGCGTTCAACCTTTGTCTACACTCAGCAGGCTCTGGGGCAGGAAAGAGCCCTCCCTAAGTCATCTTTTGTGTGTAGAAAAAACCCACCGCACACTTGGGTGACCAGCAGACTTTAGGAAAGGGCCTTGGCCACACTGTGTGATCTGCATCTCAATCTCTATACAACAGAGAAACACACAAACATATTTACATTTTGAGCAGCATCGAGATCCACAGATTAAAATGAGAGTTATAGCGAGACAAGGAAGGGGATAAGTCAGGAGAGGGAGTAAGGGTAAAAGAAATTTCCTGATGCAGGTCCTCAGTTCTTTCCCCTGCTTCCTGCTCTACTTGGGGCCTCACCTTCTTTAGTCCTTAGCCAGCTGACTGCAGATGCCTTCAGAATCTCCCATTCTTCATAGCAAGCTTGGCTGGTAGCGTGCAGCCAGACCAGCGCCAGCACTGTCGCCCACACTGAAGCATCCGGGACCTGCGGAGAAACGGTGTTGAGATGAAGAGAATGGAGAAAAGAGAAACCCATGGGTGCGAAATGCATAGGAGAACTTGGGAGAAAGCATACCATATGGGAGGAGCTATATAAATAGACAGCAGGACTGATACAGATAGTAAGTGGGAGAAATGAAGAGAGACGAAAGAAGAGCTGAGGACCGAGGGCTATGACTACAGAAACAAAGTTTGGGAGAACGTGAGACAAAGGAGCAATGAGAGCTAAAGAGAAGGCAAGAGTGAGTGCAAACCAAAGATGGTGGTGCCAGCAGCAGGGTATGGGCGAGCCGTGGCATGAGGGCAATAGAACCCTATGTGCAAGGACAAGAGAGAAACATACAGGAAGCGAGAGCCTGAGGCAAAGGAGAAGGTCAGAGGGTACAGCAGAGGTCTAGAGGAACATAGAGGCTCGGGGGTACCAAAGTCCGAGATTAGGAGAGAAATGGGTCAGGAAAAGCTGATACACACTAGTAGAGACAGATGCTGAGATGGGCAGAGGTTGTATGCATGAGTGTCAGAGCTGGGAGACAGGCCTCCGTCAAGAGATACAGTGCCCAGGAAAGTTGGAAGCAGTGCCCGCACAAGACAGGCAGTTGCCTGGAGAGGTAGAGGTAGGCTCAAGAGGCAGAGGTGAGTTCGGGAGCTTGGGGAGCTTGAGGAGCATGAGGTATCAGGACAGCTAAGCAGTTTGGAGAGCTGAACACAAAAAGTGAGTGACAAAGGCTAAGGATTCTAGAGAGAGGTTAATAGGTAAGTGGTGGAAGACAAAGAGCGGAGAGCTGGAGACAGAGTTTGCTAGAGAAGGCAGATAAGCAGAAATCAGAGCAGGAGAGTTGGAAACAAAGGGGCCTGAATTCGAGTTTCGAGGATGCGGGGCATCTGTCAAACAACAGCAAATATTCTGGCCACCTATTTTAGAGTGTAAATGGGCCTTATACATTCTACAATGAGTGGACGAGCCATTTGTCATATTTTGGCAGATGACCCACATTCACCAAACGCTAAAACAGTCCCAAAGTGGAGGAGAGCGTGAGGTATGCTTGTGTTTCCACCCTCAGATATATTTCCATACTAAACACAAACGTGAAACTGTCCCAGTTAAAGTGAAGGAGCGCAAGAATATAACCTCATCTACTCAGCACCGCTAAGGCTTCCGGGATGTAACCTCTGTGTCCAGTTTGGAGGAGTCAGGATGGTAAGTCAGTAGGAGGTGGCAGTGGTGAATCTTGTGTAGTAGGGCAGGAGGCTACCACTGGTATCACGCCACACCCTGGCATGTGCCAGGTGTCTGGATGTGGGGGAGGCATGTCCTACCTCGGGCCTACTCAGATGGAGACGATCCCTCAAGACCTGGAGCGGACTTCTAGCAGGACAAGTGGACAGTTTTGGCAAGGGGAGGAACGTAACACCGATGCTTTGAAAAGGTTGGACAGGTTCTGCTCACGTTCGCATCTAGATTAGTGGGGTTACTGATATTGTGTTTTTTGGGAGTAAACCACAGTACTCCAATTTTCCTTCTGGCTAGCACTGTGTTTTGTAAATGCACATAAGAGCGTTAAACATCAAAACAATAACCGACAAACAGTCATCAATGTCACAACACAAATGGTACCAAGTTTCTTTGCAAGCAACACACACAACGGGACATCTTTGATGCACCTATCCCACTCTTTCATACAATTACCACTGTGCCAAATGCCACACAGAGAGCAATGCCTCACTTTCTAAAACACAAACTGCATGTTAAACACACAAGATGTAGGCTACAGTCATGAAAGCGGGCAATGAGCAACCATAGTCAACCCAGCTCTGAAACATAAAGGACATGCCCTCTGGTACTACACCTAATACCCGACAACAGAGTGAAAAGGCCCAAGCTTATATAAAGAATGAGACAACGTAGACAAACCGAATGAGACCATGTCAATAGCAGCTGTGCGATGTACATCAAAAAGATAACAAATAACAACATCTAGGGCAGGAGAGCTGGGGATGAGAGTTGGCGAGCCCAGAAACAGAGAGTGCAAGAGCCAAGCATAGAGTACAAGGGAGCACATATTGAGAGAGTATTGGTAAGACAAAACCCGAGAACAGGAGAGACGGAGTCAGAGGTTGCCAGAGTCTGGGATCAGGAACCACAAAATTAGAAAAGCCGAAGCCTAAAATGAGAAGCAAGAAACATGGAGTGGCAGAGGAGGAGGCTGAAGCTCCAATTGCAAGTGTCTCGGAGAGGTGGCCCGGGAGGGACACTACTTTATGCCATTCTAGCTTTCCGGTGTCTCAGGGCCCGGGTTTGCCTCGTCCACAAACTCTAGACACCAGAATGATTGGCTGGGACACACCAGAGCTAGCCATCGAAATAGACTTTCCCTTACCTCCTTTCGCTTCCAACCCACGACTTGCACCCCAGAGACCTATACGCAGCCCTGAACACAGCCCCCACACACATTCACCACATACACGAAGCAGGTGGTAAATGTGTACTTATTTAGGCCTCTTATGTACTCAGAGGAGAAACTAAAGATGCAGAACTGGACTTTCTATTCCTGGATCCATGGTTTATTGCCAATTCTGGGGGAAATAACGTGTAATCCCTTGGATGGATGATTTTGGCTGTCCTGTGTCCCCACCTAATACCGGGGTGCTTGTAGTGAGGGCCTAAAAGTGGAAGAACTGAAGACCCCAGTGACAGTGGGAGGAAGTGCACATGAC
This sequence comes from Pleurodeles waltl, assembly GCF_031143425.1. Taxonomy (NCBI): domain Eukaryota; kingdom Metazoa; phylum Chordata; class Amphibia; order Caudata; family Salamandridae; genus Pleurodeles; species Pleurodeles waltl. The sequence goes on from NC_090445.1 coordinate 668,862,427, forward strand.
TGATGGGAGGGAAGCTTCAGGCAGGGTATGGGAGAGTTAGAAAGGGAGGATGGCAGAACATAAGCAATGATCGAAGAGCCAGGGACAGACGAGAGAGAGTCAGAGACAAATATATATTAAAGCAGAGATAAAGATGCAGAGAACAAGAAATGGATGTCAATGAGATGAAATTGTTGCTAGAAAGGTAGCGGAAGACAGAGTGTGGGATGAGAGCGACTGCCAGTGACTGACTTGGATATCAAGAGGATTGGAGCCAGAGACAGAGCAGAGGAACAGCAAGCAGAGCAAGGGAAGCATACACGGGCACCAAGCATGGCAGCGCAGACTACAGAGTGTGGCATCAATAAAGAGAGAAGATGTGAGAGAGCGTGGGAGAGCACAGGGGGCAGAGATGAAGTTACCTCTTCTGGAGTCTTTGCCTTGAGTTCCTCCTCAGTGGTCTCAAGGGTAGAAGCCAAAGCAGCGTTTAGTGTCCAAGAGCCATCGACATTCTGTGTCGCCTTGAGTTTTGGGACAGGATCTCCTTACTGAAAAGAAAAGATAAATAGGAGCCTGAGGGACACAACGTATGAGGGAGAGTAAATGCCTCACATTACAGATGGTAGAGTGGTGGCCCATGGGCGCTGCACTTTTCTAAACTGTACATGCCTATTACGGAGCCTGCAGCTTGAGCTCCTGCATGTCACTTGAACTTTACTCTTGCATTGGCCAGGCCTCTGTTGTACCAGTGGAGGGTCACCACTAGTGACAAAATACTAACCTCTGGGGACCCCTTGAGCCTTTTCTTTGCAAGGCTAAGGGGGTTCAGGTAAGATAACATTAAAATGTCTTTATTTGTTTTACGTAAGCATTATTGTCACTAGCCATATTCTCTTCATCTTATTTTCATAAACTTTCAAATTCCTCAATCCACCACCATTGTTGGACCTGGAACCTGGGGTCAATCAATATCAAAGACATTTGAACTAGCAGTAGAATTATACATACTAAGAAAACATTTGAAGCATATACTATGCATATGAGAGCAACAAGGACATTATAGACATATTCATTGTAATTGTAATTGTATTTATATAGCGCTTACTATCCCTGATATTAAGACTTGCACGTGATTACCTCCATAGCATTGACTTCAACTTATGGATGTTAAAAATGGCCAGATTTCTGATGCATGTGTCAGTGGCAGAAAGAACAAACTTGGAGGTGCTACAGCACGTTTTCACAGACATGGGATGTAAGTCTGACCTTTACAGGTGAAAGACCACAGTTTGTTGAAAACAATTTCCAAGAACAAAACTAAACATGTTATTAAACACAATTCTAAACATCATATTAATTTAGCATTTATCATTTGAACCCGACATAAAAACATTAAAAAACACATTAATACTCAATATTTTTGTCACACAAAAATATTAACTTTAAAAAAAACTAATATGTTGTTGCTGATGTTTTTTAATGTATTTGCATTTTTTTAAAAGAAGTGTGATGTGGTGTCCTCTACAGCAGTGCTCTTCTGGCAGGTGTAGGAAAATGAGATATTATTTAGGGCCTGATTTAGAGTTTAGTGGATTTAGGATTCACTCCGGTAATGTGCTAAAAATGAAATAACACGAGCCCTATTCCCAGTGCTATTTTATGGTGAAATAATTTGGACATATCTAGCTATTCTCAGTAACACTTTGGTATCTGGTCTTTTTCTACTGTCTGTTTACAAATAAACGTCATTCAAGCAAAGGTACCAGACAGAATACTACAGTGCTTGGTACATGTGTCTGCCTCCTTCTACTTTTCTAGCCTGCCGTGGGTACAAGTCAAGGCATCTCAGTTGATTTGAGCATAAGTGACTGCAAATCTGAAAAACATTTCCAAAAGTAGTGATCCAAAAAAGTAACATCACAACCACAGCGACCAAAATGAAAATAGGTCCTATCAAAGTCAATGTTTATTTAGGCTTTTTAGGATGCCAAGAGCTAAAATCCAAAATCGTATTCATAAGGCTAAATGGGATCTGCAAGTCAGTACTAAGCAAATGAGAACGTTTAGGGGTGACCAGTGAGGGCTCCTAAACAGTTTTTTTCAAATCAATGTTGTAGGAAGGTAGCCTCTTTCCAAGCCTTGTTACTCTCACTTTTGGCCTGTTTGTGAGTATATGTCAGGGCGTTTTTACTGACTCACTGGGATCCTGCTAGTCAGGGCCCAGTGCTCATAGTGAAAACCCTATGTTGTCAGTGTGTTTGATATGTGTCACTGGGATCCTGCTAGCCAGGATCCCAGTGCTCATAAGTTTGTAGCCTATATGTGTTCCCTGTGTGGTGCCTAACTGTATCGCTGAGGCTCTGCTAACCAGAACCTCAGTGTTTATGCACTCTCTGCTTTTAAAATTGTCACTGCAGGCTAGTGACTAATTTTACCAATTCTCATTGGCACACTGGAACACCCTTATAATTCCTGTGTATATGGTACCTAGGTACCCAGGGTATTGGGGTTCCAAGAGATCCCTATGGGCTGCAGGATTTCTTTTGCCACCCATAGGGAGCTCAGACAATTCTTACACAGGACTGCCACTGAAGCCTGAGTGAAATAACGTCCACGTTATTTCACAGCCATTTTGCACTGCACTTAAGTAACTCATAAGTCACCTATATGTCTAACCCTCACTTTGTGAATGTTAGGTGCAAAGTTACTAAGGGCCAGATGTAGCAAAGGTTTCTACCCATTCTATGTCTATGGGAAAAAGTGTTTGTACATATGGCCCTTAGTGTGTGGGCACCCTGGCACTAGCCAAGGTGCCCCCACATTGTTCAGGGCAAATTCCCCGGACTTTGTGAGTGCGGGGACACCATTACATGCGTGCACTACATATAGGTCAATACCTATATGTAGCGTCACCATGGTAACTCCGAACAAGGCCATGTAACATGTCTAGGATCATGGTATTGTCACCCCAATAACATTCTGGTATTGGGGGGACAATTCCATGCATCCCCGGGTCTCCAGCACAGAGCCCAGGTACTGCCAAACTAACTTTTCGGGGTCTCCACTGCAGCTACTGCTGCTGCCAACCCCTCAGACTGGTTTCTGCCCCCCTGGGGCCTGGGCAACCTGATCCCAGGAAGGCAGAACAATGGATTTCCTCTGAGAGAGGGTGTTACACCCTCTTCCTTTGGAAATAGGTGTGAAGGGCTAGGGAGGAGTAGCGTCCCTTAGCCTCTGGAAATGCTTTGATTGGCACAGATGGTGCCCTGTCTGCATAAGCCAGTCTACACCGGTTCAGGGATCCCCCAGCCCTGCTCTGGTGCGAAACTGGACAAAGGAAAGGGGAGTGACCACTCCCTTGACCAGCACTTCCCAGGGGAGGTGCCCAGAGCTCCTCCAGTGCGTCCCAGACCTCTGCCATCTTGGATGCAGAGGTGTGAGGGCACAATAGACAGCTCTGAGTGGCCAGTGCCAGCAGGTGACGTCAGAGACCCCTCCTGATAGGTGCTTACCTCTCTCAGTAGCCAATCCTCCTCTGTGGGCTATTTAGGGTCTCTCCTGTGGGCTATTCCTCAGATAACGAATGCAAGAGCTCACCAGAGTTCCTCTGCACTTCCCTCTTCGACTTCTGCCAAGGATCGACCACTGACTGCTCCAGGACGCCTGCATAACTGCAACAAAGTAGCAAGAAGACTACCAGCAACATTGTAGCGCCTCATCCTGCCGGCTTTCTTGACTGTTTCCTGGTGGTGCATGCTCTGAGGGCTGTCTGCCTTCACCCTGCACTGGAAGCCAAGAAGAAATCTCCCGTGGGTCGACGGAATCTTCCCCCTGCCAACGCAGGCAGCAAACTTCTGCATCACCGGTCCTCTGGGTCCCCTCTCATCCTGACGAGCGTGGTCCCTGGAACACAGGAGCTGGGTCCAAGTGTCTCCCACAGTCCAGTGGCCCTTCTGTCCAAATGTGGTGGAGGTAAGTCCTTGCCTCCCCACGCCAGACAGTAATCCTGTGTAATGCGTGAACTGCAGCTGCTCGGGCTTCTGTGCACTTTTGTAAGACTTCCTTCATGCACAGCTTAGCCCAGGTCCCCAACACTCCGTCCTGCATTGCCCAACTCGCTGAGTTGGACTCCGACGTCGTGGGACCCTCCTTTGTGACTCTGAGTTGACCACTGTCCTCCGATCTTCTAAGTGCCTGCTCAGGTACTTCTGCGGGTGTTGCCTGCTTCTGCTGGGGTTCTCTGAGTTACTGAGCGCCCCCTCTGTCTCCTCCTCCAAGGGGCGACCTCCTGGTCCTTCCTGGGCCCCAGCAGCACCCAAAGTCCTCCAGCACGCTGTGGAACATCTTCTGATCAAAGGAGAAGTTCCTGGCACCTTCTGTTGTTGCAGAATCTTTGGCTTCTTCCACCCGGAGGCAGCCCTTTTGCACCTTCATCCGGGGTTTAGTGGGCTCCTGCCCCCCCTGGACACTTGCGTGACTCTTGGACTTGGTCCCCTTCCTTTACAGGTCCTCAGGTCCAGGAATCCGTCTTCAGTGTTTTGGAGTCAGTTGTTGTCCTTGCAGAATCCCCTATCTCGACTTTACTGTCTTTTTGGGGTAGTAGGGTAACTTTACTCCTACTTTTCAGGGTCTTGGGTTGGGGTATCTTGGGCACCCTTAGTGTTTTCCTACACTCCCAGCAACCCTCTACACACTACACTAGGCCTGGGGTCCATTCGTGGTTCGCATTCCACTTTTGGAGTATATGGTTTGTGTTGCCCCTAGGCCTATTTCTTCCTATTGCATTCTATTGTGATTCTACATTGTTTGCACTAGTTTTCTGTTACTTCCCTGATTTTGGTTTGTGGGCATATAATTTGTGTATATTACTTACCTCCTGAGGGAGTGTATCCTCGGAGATACTTTTAGCATATAGGGGGTAATTCGACCTTGCCGCCCGCCAAGATCTGACCGCCATGCGGCCGCACCCCCGCCGCAGCCATTTGGAGATCCCTGCTTGGCCGGCCGGCGGAAACCTGGTTTCCGCCCGCCGGCCCAGCGGGGATCACAGCCGCAACATAGGAGCCAGCTCCAAATGGAGCCGGCGGTGTTGCGGCCGTGCGACGGGTGCAGTTGCACCCGTCGCGCTTTTCACTGTCTGCACAGCAGACAGTGAAAAGCCGCATGGGGCCCTGTCAGGGGGACCCTGCACTGCCCATGCCAGTGGCATGGGCAGTGCAGGGGCCCCCACGACTCCCTGTACCGCCAGCCTTTTCCTGGCGGTTCAGACTGCCAGAAAAAGGCTGGCGGTCGGGGACTCGTAATCTCCTGGGCAGCGCTGCAAGCAGCGCTGCCCTGGCAGATTACATCCGCCCGGGCCATTGTGGTGGAAAACCGCCGGCCCCGGCGTTGCGACCGCGGCGCTACCACCGCGGTCAAAATACGCAGGGAGGCACCGCCAGCCTGTTGGCGGTGCTCCCGTCGTTTTGGCCCTGCGGTTGTAATACCGCCAGGGTCATAATGACCACCATTGTCACTAAAATAAAGTACCTTTATTTTTAGTAACTCTGAGTATTGTGTTTTCTTGTGATATAGTGCTGTATGATATAAGTGGTATAGTAGGAGCTTTGCATGTCTCCTAGTTCAGCCTAAGCTGCTCTGCTATAGCTACCTCTATCAGCCTAAGCTGCTAGAACACCTATATTCTACTAATAAGGGATAACTGAACCTGGCACAAGGTGTAAGTACCACAAGGTACCCACTATAAGCCAGACCAGGCTCCTACAAATGTTTTTTATGGTGACTGTTGGTGCCTAGTGTCAGTAGTACCTCCAATGGCACCAACTTTACAGGCATTTACCTCATAACTGAAAGGATATGGTTGTGCTAATCAGTTATTAGAGGCACCCACAGGACCTGCGACTCATACTGGACCACAAGCTCACAGGGTGAGAGAAGGGAACTGGAATTTAAGGACAGGAGCCAAGAACAGATTGTAACTACAACAGCTCATAAACCACTGGGTCTGTGGTTGAGACCATTCTGGGATGAGGATAACCAACCACGGCCAGTTCGACATTATCTTAACCCTAAGGTGAAGTGGAAGAATCTCCACGCACTTAAAGCGCTCTACCTCCTGGATAGTGCAATAGTTCTTAGGTCAGTGCTGTCCTGCTAGGATGCAATGTCCTCAAAGGTCTTTGGCAGGGACTTGCTCCTCCCGGTACAGTGTAAATAACTTTTGTGTTAGCTTTCTTTATTTATGAATGTCATTATATATTTTATGAACGCTTCTGCTATTAGATATGAGAGAGGTGCTTTATAGGATATTCACTTGAGGCTATGGTGCTCCATGTCTGTAGTGGCAGAGTGAACAAACATTGACGGTCTGGAATGAGGTGCAGAGTAATTACCAGTGGCTGAGAATAATTCATATATTCCTTCGAAATGTGTTCTTTTAGCTGAATGTGCCTAAGACTCAATCTGAACCTCACATCTGAGGCCCAAGAAGAATCTAAGAGGGAAAGGGTTTCTTGTATTCCTGTTCAGAAGCAACATTTTCCATCAGTTTAGTCTGGTCTGTCCCTACTAGAGTACGACCAAGCCCAATTCACATGTGATGTGAGGACTGGAGTAATTACCAGTGACGTAGTTTAAGTCAAGCTTCTTACTACCATTTTCTTGTTTTTCTCAGTGAGATGCCTAGGTAGGACAAAAACCGAGAACAGGAGAGACAGAGTCCGAGGTCCGGAACCCGAAAATTAGAAAAGCCAACATCTAAAATGCCTAGGGTACTTGAGTTGGTTGGACAGGTGATATAAGATTACTCTACTCACAGATTCTGTTTAGTGGACCCAGACATTTTTCTCAATCATACCATACATCACCATTTTTTTCATTTATGTGGCATGTACATATAATGCTCACACAAATGATTACGCTCCTTCATATCACACCGCCAATTATGTTGCTCACCTGTCATGAAGAGATCTGGGGGCGCCATCCGAAGAGGCTCCCGCATTCCAAATGTGCACCTTACCAACTGTGGCTGATAAAGGACCCGAGACTCGTCATCTGTAAAAGGGAATGAAAGAGGGTACGTTTCAACCTGGATGTTGAATCACAGAGAGGATAATAAGCTGTGAGATGCAATGACAGTATAACAGTGCTATATAAACGGAGTACATAACAGTGAGATACTCCAGTGTGATATACAGAGTCCATGAAAAAAAAGAGGGATAGGACTTGGTAAGAGTGAACATCCTCCAGTGCGAGGTATACTGACTTTGCTCCTGTGTTTGACATACTGCTAAAGTACCATTAAGAGAGTCCAGTGATAGATAATATGTGGTGTCTTATTTCCGACAGAGTCTGATGTTATCTTAGTTGGCAATGGAGAAACAAAGGCCACTAAATACTCACTAATTAAAATGGGCGTCATTTCATTGGCTTGAACGCATCCATTGTTTTGTGTTGTGCAAACAATTTTCTTGTAGTTGCATATAATTTGCTGGTACACAGAAAAATAGTTGTCAGCATTTTGGCAGACCCAGAAGTATTAGGACTGTCCATTAGTACCCCTTTAGGAATGCACTTGTGATTATGGTGTCTATTTATAATTCTAAATATAAACATAAAGGGATTCCTGGCATGTTAAACCTTTCACAGGGGGAGATAATTGCCATAGATGCAGCAATCACTTCTGCTGTATATTCAATCAGTTTTCATAGAGCGCAACTACTCACTCGTGAGGGTCTCAAGGTGCTGGTGGTGGGTCTGGGGCTCATTTGAAGAGCCTAGTCTTGAGGTTCTTCCTGAAGATGGTGAGTGATGGGCTTTTTCTGAGGTGTGTGGGCAGGTTGTTCCAGCTCTTAGCTGTGAGGTAGGCAAAAGATCTTCCTCCAGCAGTGGTGTTCTGGATGCATGGGATGGTGGCAAGCGCCTGCTTGGCGGAGCGGAGGTCATGGAAATAGATGCAATGGTTCAGGTAGGCCGGTCCGATGTTGTGAAGGGCCTTGTAGGTGTGGGTGAGTAGTTTGAAGTTGATTTGCTTCTCCAGTGGGAGTCAAAGGAGGATCCTCAGGTTTTGGGAGATGGGTTCCTGGCGGGGGAGGCTCAGGATGAGTCTGGCGGCGGTGATTTGGATGAATTGCAGTTTCCTGATGTTCTTTGTTGTGGTGCCGGCATTGAGTGCGGTGCTTAGTCAAGCTTGCTTGTGACTAAGGCGTGCGTGACTATATTGCGGCAGTCGACCAGGATCCATTTGAAGATTTTGCAGAGTTAGGGGAGGGTGTGCCAGCAGGAAGAGGTGACTGTTTACCTGTCGGGTCATTGATAGGGAAGAGTCGAGGATGATTTCTAGGTTGTGGGTGTGGTCAGTCAGAGTAGGGGGGGTTCTGAGCGATGTGAGCCACCAGGAGTCATCCCAGTCTGAAGTGGAGTTTCCGAAGATGATGAGCTTGGTCTTGTCTGAGTTGAGCTTGAGGCAGCTCTCCCTCATCCAGGCTGACACGGCTTTCATTCCGGTATGAAAGTTCCGCTTAGCTTTGTCCAGGTCTTCAGTGAGGGATATGATGAGTTGTGTGTCACCGGCGTATGACGCAATGTTCATTCCGTGGCCTTTGATGATGGCTGCAAGTGGGGCCATGTAGATGTTAAAGAATGTTAAGCTCAGGGAGGATCCCAGAGGGACTCCGCAGCTGACTTCTGTTGGTTTGGATATGAAGGGTGGGACCCTGACTCTTTGAGTTCTTCCAGTGAGGAAGGAGTGAATCTGTTGCAAGGCTTTTCCGTGGATTTCTGCATCATGGAGTCTGGTGCATAAGGTGCTGTGGGAGACTGTGTCAAAGGCTGCTGGGAGGTCGAGGAGTATAAGTGTTGCTGCAGTCGAGGAGTGTGCGGATGTCATCGATGGCTGCAAGATGAGCTGTCTCTGTGCTGTGGTTGCTGCAGAAGCCAGAGGGAGCGGTATCCAGAGAGTTGTTGTCCTCGACGAATTGTCGCAGCTGTGAGTGTATGGCTTTTTCTAGGACTTTGGCCGGGTAGGGTAGCAGCAATATGGGCTGGAAATTCTTTAGCTCTGATGGGTTGGCTGTGGGCTTCTTCAGAGGGGGGCAGACTTCGACGTGTTTCCAATCTTTGGGGAAGGTGGTTGTTCTGATAGAGCTGTTCCAGAATGCGGGGTGAGGGATGCACTGGCTTTGTTGTAGATGTGGTGAGGACAGGGGTCTGTGGGAGCTCCAGAGTGAATGTTGTTTATGATGATTTCAGTTGCTTCTGTGGTAAGAGTGGACCAGCTGTGGATAGTGTGGTTGGGTTCTGGGGGCTGGGTCAGTCGTAGGTTCTGGTGCTGGGTGTGTTCTGCAGGATGGCTGTCATAGACGTTCTTAGTCTTGTGGTGGAAGAAAGTGGCCAATTTGTTGCAGAGGTCTTCGATGGGGAAATGTTGGTGGCTTCAGAGGGAGGACTAGTGAATTTGTTGATTACCGTGAATCGTTCTTTCGTGTTGTACTGGGAGGTGTTGATGCGTTCACTGACTGCAGTTTTTTTTGCATTCTTGATGCATTGGTGATGAGTGGCAGCTCTGAAGGAGGCAAGGTGTTTGCTGGTTGTGCTGTTTCTCCATTTCTTAACTAGGTGCCTGCAGGTGCGTTTGGATTCTTGGAGCTCGGTGGTGAACCAGCTGGCTTTTTTTGGGATCAATAAAAAAATTTGTAGAGCGTACTACTCACCCGTGAGGGTCTCAAGGCGCTGGGGGGGGTAGGGGGGGGGGGGGCAGGGAGGGTCACTGATCGAACAACCAGGTCTTGAGCTTCTTTCTGAAGACCAGGAGGTCCTTGGTTTTGCGAAGGTCGGTGGGGAGGGAGTTCCAGGTTTTGGGGGCGAGGTAGGAGAAGGACCTGCCTCCTGTTGTGGTGCGGTGGATGCGGGGGACTGTGGCTAGGGTGAGGTTGGCTTATCAGAGGTTGCGTGTGGGAGTGTGGAAGTTCACTCTATCGTTGAGGTAGGTTGGGCCGGTGTTGTGGAGGGACTTGTGTGCGTGGATGAGGATCTTGAATGTGATTCTCTTGTCTATGGGGAGCCAGTGAAGGGATTTGAGGTGTGGTGAGATTCATTCGTGGCGGGGGAGGCCAAGGACGAGGCGTGCGGCTGTGTTCTGGATTCTCTGGAGTTTGCGTTTGAGTTTGAGTGTGGTGCCGGCGTAAAGGGCGTTACCGTAGTCCAGTCTGCTGCTGATGAGTGCGTGGGTGACTGTCTTTCTGGTTTCTGGGGGCATCCATTTGAAGGATTTTTTTTTATAGTGCGGAGTGTGTGGAAGCAGGAGGAGGTTAGAGCATTGATTTGCTGTGTCATGGAGAGGGAGGGGTCAAGGATGATGCCGAGGTTGTGTGCGTGGTTTGCGGGGGTGGGTGCAGGGCCTAGGGCGCTGGGCCACCAGGAGTCGTCCCATGTGGTTTTGTAGGGACCAAAGATGATGATCTTGGTTTTGTTTGAGTTGAGCTTGAGGTGGTTAGTGGTCATCCAGTTGGCGGTGTCGAGGAGAGCGGCGTGTAGGTTGGTTTTGCCGGTGGTGGGGTTGCGGGTGAGGGAGAGGATGAGTTGGGTGTCATCTGCATAGGAGAGGATAGTGATTCCGTGTGCTCGGATCATGTTGGCTAGGGGGATCATGTAGATGTTGAAGAGTGTGGGGCTGAGGGAGGACCCTTGGGGGACTCCGCAGGTGATCTTGGTAGTGTTGGAGTAGAAGGGTGGAAGGCAGACTCTCTGGGTCCGGTCGGTGAGGAAGGAGGTAAGCCAGTCTAAGGCTTTGTGGCGAATTCCTATGTTGTGGAGGCGTGTGCGGAGTGTGTGGTGGCAGGCGGTGTCAAAGGCTGCGGAGAGGTCTAGGAGGATGAGTGAGACGGTCTCGCCTTTGTCGACTTTGGTCCTGATGTCATCAGTGCATGCGATGAGGGCGGTTTCCGTGCTGTGGTTTTTGCGGAACCCGGATTGTGAGGGATCAAGATTGTTGTTTGCTTCGAGGAAGTGGGGTAGGCGGGCTTTGACTAATTTCTCTGCAACCTTGGCGGGGAAAGGGAGGAGGGAGATGGGGCGGTAGTTGGAGAGGATCTCCGGGTCGGCTTTTTTTTTTTTTAGGAGAGCGGTGATTTCCGCTTGCTTCCAGGGGTCTGGGTAGGTGGTGGAGTCGAAAGAGGAGTTGATTATGTTGTAGAGTATGGGGGCAATGGTTGGGCTAGCTTTGTTGTAGATACAGTGTGGGCAGGGGTCGGAGGGGGAACCGGAGTGGATGGAGTTCATGTTTTTTTTGGTTTCTTTGTGTGTGGTGGGGGTCCAGGTGGAGAGTGTGGTGGGGGGGGGGGTCATGAGTGGGGGTTGGGTTGGGTGAGTGAGGGCTGTGTGTGGTGGGTGTGTGTGGTATGAAGCTGTTGTGGATTTCCAGGATTTTGTGGAGGAAGTGGTTGGAAAGGGCATCACATAGGGGCTGTGTGTGTGTGGGGTCTATGTTGCTGGCTTTGGGTTTGGCAAGTTCATTGATGATGGTGAAGAGTTCTTTGCTGTTTTGAGAGTTGTCAAGGCGTGTCTTGTAGTGATCTCTTTTGGCGGTGCATATGAGTTGGTCATGGGTGGGAATGGTGGTTTTGAGGGTGGAGAAGTTGGTTGTGGAAGGGACTAGTCACCATATTTTCTCAGCTTGGCGGCATTTGCGCTTGGAGTCTTGGAGTTCAGGGGTGAACCATGTGGCGTTCTTGAAGTTGCGGGTGGCAATGTGTTTTCTGTGGGGGGCTAGTGTGTCTGCACAGGTAGTGATCCATTTGGAGAGGTTGTGTGCTCCTGTGTTGGGGTCGTTGGCATGGGGGGGCGGGTTATGGGCCAGTTGGGAGTTTAGTCGTTCTGTGGGGATCTTGTCCCACATGCGGTAGGGGGTGGTGTGTTGATGGTAGTGTGTGGGGGGTTTGGTAAAGGAGAAGTGGACGCAGTGGTGGTCAGTCCAGAGGAGTTCGGTGTGGGTGTAGGCTATGTGTTGGCTTGCAGTGAAAATTGCTTCGAGCGTGTGTCCTGCTGAGTGGGTGGGTGTGGTGACCAGTTGTTTGAGTCCGAGGTTGGTGAGGTTGTCTATGAGGGAGGTAGTGTTGTGGTCTTGTAGGTTTTCTAAGTGAAAGTTGAAATCACTGAGGATGATGTAGTCTGTGGAGGTGAGGACGTGTGAGCTGATGCTGTCGGCGATGGTGTCGCAGAAGGCGGGGTGTGGTCCGGGTGGTCTGAAGATTAGTGTACCTCTGGGGGTGGAGTTGTTGTTAATGTGGATGAGGAAGTGCATGTGTTCAGTGTTGTCGATAGTGTCTTGGGAGCTGATGGTGACTTTGATGGTGTCTCTGTGTAGGATGCCGATGCCACAGCCTGGCCTGTTGAGGCGGTCTTTGCGTTGGAGTTTGTATCCCTTGGGGGTGGCTATGGCTATGTTGGGTTCTGAGGAGGGGTTGGTCCAGGATTCCGTGAGGAAGGCGATGTCAGGTGAGTGTGATGTGATGAGGTCCCAGAGTTCTATGGCATGTTTGTGAAGGGAGTGGATGTTGCGGAGCAGGCAGTTGAGGTGGTTGTGGTGGATGGCGTTGGTGTGGTGCGTGAGGGTGTTGTTGCGGGGTGTGTTCTGGTTGTGGGCTGGTGTGCGGCGGGGTTGGTTGGCGGGGGCAGGGCTGTTAAGTGTTGTGTTGGGGGTGGTGTGTTTGTTGAAGGTGGGGTCGCTATGGTTGGTGTGTGGTGTGAGGGATGAGGAGCAGGAGAAGTGACAGGTGTGGCAGATGAAGGGGCCATGAGTGTGTGTGGGGCTAGATGGGGTGCATGTGGGGCGGGGGCCTGGGTTGAGAGAGTGGAGGGTGAGCGGGGAGTAGGTGTGTCTGAGAGGGCCAGGGGGACTGGCGCTGGGTGCGGTCTTGGCGCGGACAGGCGCAGATGGGCTTGCCTTTGGCATGCCGCAGCTGCTATAAGAGGAGGGGAGGGTAGGAGTGGCAGCTGGGAGGAGGGGGCTTGACGAATGAGAGGGCTGGGGGGTAGGGCCGCAGGGGATGCAGCGGCGGGAAAAAACAGGCAAAAGGACGGTGAGGAGGAGGGGGGAGGCGGGAGGGGCCGCAGGGGGCGCAGCGGCGGGAAAAACCAGGCAAAAGGACGGTGAGGAGGAGGGGGAGGTGGAAGGGGCCGCAGGGGGCGCAGCGGCGGGAAAAAACAGGCAAAAGGATGGTGAAGAGGAGGGGGAGGCGGGAGGGGCCGCAGGGGACTCAGCGGAAGGAGAAAATGGAAAGCAAAGACGGTGAGCAGGTGGCGCGGATGGCGGAGAGGGGAGCGACCTGCCTGCAGAAGCAGGGTCAAAGGTTGCTCTTGACCGAAGTTGATCGGAGGGGGGCTAAGGAGTTGGCGCATTTGGTGATCCAGGAGTTAAGGTTGGTGCTGCGGCATTGGTGTTGTCAGTGGGGGTGATTTGGCAAGGGTCGTGGTGAGTTGCACGCCGGTGATTTCATTCCATTTCCTGTGGGGGGCGCTGGGAACGCGGAGGCAGCTGTTGGGTGCATGATGCTGAAGTGTAGACAATGATAGTCGATCCAGTCCGGGGTGGAGATATTCTTGATGTTAATCTGGTTGATTGAAGTGAAAATGGGGTCTAGTGTTTGTCCTGCTGCATGCGTGGGCACAGTGATCAGTTGTCTGAGGCCTAGGGTGGAGAGGTTGTTGAGTAGGGAAGTGGTGATTCAGTCATTGCGGTCCTCGAGGTGGAAATTCAAGTCACTCAGGAGGAAGTAATCAGTGGACGCCAGGGCGTGGGGGTGGCAATGTCTACAATAGCGTCGATGAAGGCTGGGGGGGCGGTCAGTCTGTAGACCAGGATGCCATGGAGGGAGGAGTTCTGAGTGGTGTGGAACAGGTGTTCCATTGTGGTGCAGTGTTCCTCCATGTTGACCATGATGCGGAGTGAGGAGAAGATGGCTGGTCCTTCCTTAGGATGTTGTAGCTGTCCTGGTTTGCGATGGCGATGTCTGGTCCGGAGGTAGGGTTGGTCCAGGTCTCAGTTAGGAATGCAATGTTGGGACAGGCAGAGCCGATCAAGTCCCAAGGATTGGTGGTGGGCTTATGGAGGGAGCATATCTTCAGAAGGAGGCAGTTGATGAGGCTGTGGCGGGCGTCGGTGGTTTCAGGTTTGAGGTGTTCTGGTTGTTTGTTGTGGCTGAAACTGGTGTTGCAGTTCCGGCAGGAAAAAGGTCCGTGGGTGTCCTTAGGAGATGCAGTGCAGTAGACGCTGAGACGTCCGGTGTTAAAGCAGTAGAGGGTCTGGGGTCATAAAGGAGGGTGGCAAGGGAATGGCTTATTGGAGGTTCAGGGTTTCTGGAGCTGGGCGCGGTCCATGTGCGGACGGGCTGAGACGGGCTTGCCTTTGGTGTGCCTTCGGTGTGCTGTGGCCAGCATTAAGAAGAGGAGGGGGGCAGAGGGGCCGGTCAGCTGAGGGCGGGAAAAAGCGCTTCGCGGGAGAGGCGGCAGTGGGGCAGTAGAAGCATGGGGAGAAAAACGCAGAAAAAGAACCAGAAGTGAAACAAAATAGGCAGAAGTAAAGGAGGCAGGAGTAAAAGGGGAGTAAAGAGAGAAAAAGATTTAAGAGAGGATACTTACATCCAGATGGCCACTAGGCCACCAGGGATGAGGCGCATGCAGGAGCCTGTGGGTGGAGGTGGGCCTCGAACTGAGAGTCAGGCAGGCTGTAAGTTCGTTCTCAGGCGGAGGCAGCAGCAGGAGCAGCTGTGAAGGGCAACAGATGCTGATCAGGAGGTCCGTGGAGTCACCCCCTCACAGCGCTACAGCCGCCATTAAGAAGGGGAGGGAGGCGTGGGGTCTGGTCAGATGGGAGATGAGAGGGTGGGAAAAAGAGTCACAGGTTGGGAGGGTGGTGTCACCGCATGGGCAGCAGCAGCACGGGAGAAAAATGCAGAAAAAAAGCCAGAAGTGAAAAAAAATAGAGTACATGCGGAAGTAAAGAAGGCAGGAGTATAGGGGGAATAAATAGAGGAAAATAGTAAAGAGAGGAAGATACTGACGTTCAGATGGCCACTGGGCCACTGGGCCACCAGGGATGAGGGCAGGCAGAGGCAGCAGCAGCATGAGGATCTGGGGAGGGCAACAGACACTGACCACTCAATGGATGCGAAGTTGGCATTCCAATGTATAGTTTACCTTGGAATCTTGACAAGGCCCATAAATACATCTTAGTGGATGTAAAAATTGGGTTATTGGTTGAGGGGAGTGGAATTCCCTCTCAGGCAATAACCACAATCATTGTCACTGTGAAGCACAAAAGTCACTAAACTAACCAGTTGCATCTCCAGGCAGGTCCAGTTCAGCAGGTCTTCTGGAAAGCTGCAAGGAGGCCTCCATAGATTGTTGTGTCCCTTTAACTCAGACAGGAGGTCCGCCAACTGGCCCTTGGAGTCACTCTGGTAGCCTGAGATGAAGGGAACAGATCTAGGCTTCCTTCTCAGAGATCAGGGCAGTACTCAAGTAGTGGGGCAGCCCTCTAGGGGTCAAGGCAGTCCTCAGCAGGGCAGTGATCTGGGGAGCAAGGCAGGCCTCAATCAGCAGGACAGTCTCCTACGAAGCAAGGCATTCCTTCTTCTGTTATGTCCATAGGTCCAGGAGTGTACTGATGAGTGACTTAAGAGACCCAATATATTGGTGCCAGCATTTGAAGTGAGGGGATTCCCTATATTACCTCTCCCCCACCCCTCACATTTGGGAAGTTCTTTCCTTTTCCTACCAAGGGTCCAAGATGTCTGGATACAAGACTACTGTCACGTTCCTTTGTATGTGCTGGAGGCAAACCCTTTTAGTGTAAGTGGGGTAAGGCAAAGCTCTGCCCTCAGCCATCCTGGCAGGATAGCTCAGCCTGCCCACATCTAGACCCCTTTCGTGTCACTGTCTGGGAGGAATTCACAAACCCCAATAGCAGAGCCATTCACAGCCATGTGACAAAGGATACTGGTAAAAGGCACAAATAGTTAGGACAGAAAAATGCGAACTATCTAAAAGTGCCATTTTCAGAATTTAAAATGTGACTTTACTTTTAGAGAGCTTTTTAAATTGAAATTAATTTGAATGTAAACACCATATTTTTATCTGCTTCCAATCAAAAGCTATCACGTCTTAAATGTAATAAGGTTACCTGATGTTAGTCACTGAGAGGGCTAGACCTAACACAAATGAAAAACAACTACAGACGTTTTCACTACCAAGACATGTAAAACTTGAACCCACCTGCTCTATTTTTTAAATACCATGCACCCTGCGCTATGGGCCTTTACGGCCTACCATAGGGATGATGTATAAGTATTAAAAAGAAAGGTTTAGGACTGGCAAAAGTTTTATTTTGCCAGATCAAAATGGCAGTTTAAAATTGCACTATAGGCTGCAGTGGCGGGCCTGAGGCATATCTTAAAAGGCTACTTTTGTAGGCGGCACAAGTAGTGCTAAACGTCCACTTGTAGTATTTAATTTACAAGCCCAGGGTACATGGAGTACCACTGACCAGGAACTTAGAATTAAAGGTGCCAATTAAGGGTTGGACAATTTAATCATGTTTGAAGGAGAAAGCGCAAACACCTTAGCACTGGTAAGCTGTGGTAAAGTGCACAGAGTCCTAATTCTAAAAAAAACTGGCTCAGCAACAGAAGACAAAAATCTGAGGAAGACCCTGCAAAATGGGCCTTGTGAAATAGAGGGTATTCCCAAACTCTGATGCATCCTCTTTTCCCTCTAGAAAGATTCATAAAGGTACTCTCTCCAAGCACTGGTGTAGTTCCCCTACTGACGTGGGAAGCATGGACACCATTTAGGGGACACCAGGGGTCACAGCTGCGACCCCTGGTTTGTCCCTTCCGACCCCTATTACTGCCTTTGCAACCCCTTGCTTCAGAGATGGGAAATACAGTGCCCGGAACATAGTGGCAGCTGATATTTAAAAGATGATTTTAAATGTATGTTGTTATTACGTGTGTGTGTGTGAACGTGTGTGAGAGTGAAATTTAAGGACACGGGGATACTTATACTTGTTTTGCGCCGAATTTGCGTCTTTTTTTTTTTAACGCAAATTCGGTGCAAAACTAACTCTTTATTTATAGAGTTAAAGTCATTTTTGGGAAGTGAAAACCTACCTTGCGCCAATGAGATTCAGGGAAGGTGTCCCCATGCAAAACATGACTATGGCCTTAGCGCCATATTTATTCCCCCATGCTAAAATCACGCACGTGGGGAGGAGGGGTCAATTAATGGTGCAAAGCTTGCTTTGCACCATTATTTAACGTCTTGGTCAGTGCAGGCGTTAGGGGACCTGTAGGCCTATTTCCATGGTGAAACACCATGACATAAGCCCACTAGTGCCCTCCCTAGGCCTCAGGCCCCAGGACACCCCCACCCACACCAGAAAGACAGCGGAGGATGGGGGACCCCATCCTAGGTAAGTATAGGTAAGTACAGGTACGTATTTATTTTTTTATGTGCCATTGGTGGCCCTGAAATGGGCCCCCTACATGGCACTGGGTGCAATGGCCATGCCCAGGGGACCCTGGTCCCCTGTGCTGGCCATTTCAGTGGTGGGCATGACTCCTGTCTTTTATAAGACAGGAGTCATGTGGTATGGATGGTTTTGCATCAGAAAATGATGCTAGGCTGGTCAGAGTCATTTTTTTTACTCTAATCTGCCTAGTTTCATTTTTTGGTGCAAAACCCCCTTCTCCCATACTGCCACCCTTACCAGGCTATCGTAATATTTTTTTACGCAAGCCTACCCTTTGCGCCGGCTTGCACCATTCCATAAATGTGGTGCCTGGCTGGCACTCAAGAATGGTGCAAGCCGGTGCTAAATTTTTTGATCCACCAAAAAGTATAAATATGCCCCAAAGTGCGCATGATGGGCGTGCGATGTCACGTCCACTACCCCTGGCATTTTAGTGAATTGACGTTAATGGTGGGAAGGAGAGTGGCCCAGCCCCAGATTTGTTGGTGCTGTACGGGAAGAATTTTGTTCCACAGAGAAAAATATTTTCTCTTCAGCTAATTAAAAAAAATTGCATTTGCACAGGGGATCCTATTTTTGCTGTGTGGAGGTCTCTGCTATAGAGAACTCTACATATCAGGAATAGGAGCCCACGTGGAAAGTTACGTGACTTTTCCAGGAGTACGCTTGAAGGCCTATGCCTGGCACAGCTTGCCAGACATTCTTCTGGGAATAATTTGTGAATAGACAAAAGTATGAAAAGCACAGTCAGGACTCAGTAGAGATCTCCACCCATACTTTTCCTACTTTTTGGGGGAATTGGAACCTACAGCTGGGGAAACAGTACCATTCTGCTCCTGTCTAACCTTTTCTAGTCTGCCATGTTTTTATTCCCTTAGCAAAGTCAACAAGCTGTGAGTCATTAGGCGTGCTGCAAGGTTTGTGATTGTCACCAGCAGCATGCAGGATTTAAATGCCCAAAGATTTACACAAAATATACTTCCACCAGTAGCAGAGGGTAGATTATGCCCCTACTTTCAAGCTGCTGGTTGACTGGTGACTAGTACTATAGATCATTTCTCCTGCACCAGTGGAGGGAAGGCTGCCTAACAGGCCCCTAAATGAAAAAGTCCTGAAACTGACAGTCATGTATATATTTATTTTTTTAAACTCTCCTCCAAAGAAAGATGGAACTAGGACATTCTAAAGAGTAAACCTGCTCTGTCTTACTTAATAGGTCACAAGCAAACTCCATTAAAAAAATATGGGGTTTAAGGGACCTGCTGCAGAGGTCTTTGTGCACCCAGGAATTTCCTGGGTGCAAACATGGTAAGATAACTTCAGCAATTAATGCAGTTATGTTGGAAATTGCCATCTTCTGAGTGGCACTCCACAAGACTTTTTCCTTCACTACCCTAATTTCTGCAGAACTCTTTTTTGATGGCATTAGGACTAGGCACATTTTACTCCTAACCAGTGGTAAGGTACTTGTGCTCTCCATTCTAAACATGGTAAACTTAGTATACCCCTGATTGACACATTTAGGCCCTCATTCTGACCCTGGCGGACAGTGTCAAAGCGGCGGCCAACCCGCCAACAGGCTGGTGGCCGAAAAATATGAATTCTGACCCTGGCGGGAACCGCCAACACAGGCCGCCGCTTTAACACTCCGACCGCCGCGGCGGTACAAACAAACAGCGCGGCGGTCACCGCCAACAGGCAGGCGGCAGACAATGTACCGCCCACCCTATCACGACCCACCAATCCGCCACCTTTTCCGGGGCGGGAGCCCCGCCGATAAAAACACGGCGGAAACAGACATCTCCAATGGAAAACGCTTACCTCGACACACTCCACGCGGAATCGGAACAGCATGGAACCCGAACTCCACATCCTCCCAGCCATTGCCTTCCTGTTGTTCTTCCAGGATCACGAACCACGCCGCAGACGACAACGGTGAGTACTGCACCTACGACACAGGGGAGGGGGGAGGAGGAAAGGTTACGGGCACACACATACGCAACACACCCACCCCCACCCTCACCCCCACTGAAATACCTACACACCTATGCAGATAAAAAAGTCAGAGTGACACCCCCAACCCCCCACCCCCAAACAAAGACAAAAGCCAATGCATGTAAAAGTAGAACCATATTATTGCAACAATAAAGTATAGCGACCTTAGCAATATATGAAGAATGAATACACATCTAGAACTCCATCCATACAAGCAGCAAAAGTCCGGCCCAGTCAATCAAAGTCCCAAGGTCCGTGGGCCAATGTGCAGCAACACATGGGCAAAGCCCACACACGAGATCCAGTCCATTGGAGAGAACACTGCTGAGGCATCACTAAAATAAAAAGACAGGCACCTCAGGGGGAAGGGAATGGGGGGCACCTCAGCCACATGAGTCCACGACGCCAGATCCACGAAGGGCCTCCATGCCCACTGTGCCATCCTGGGGAGTGCAAAGCCACAGTCTCACAAGTCTCTACAGTGGGTGGGTTGCCCACTGTGCCATCCTGGGGAGTGCAAAGCCACAGTCTCACAAGTCTCTACAGTGGGTGGGTTGCCCACTGTGCCATCCTGGGGAGTGCAAAGCCACAGTCTCACAAGTCTCTACAGTGGGTGGATTGCCCACTGTTACATCCTGGGGAGTGCAAAGCCACAGTCCATCAGGTGGATTACAGAGACCACTGGTCATGGAGGAGGCATGGTGGGCAGAGTGCGTCGTGAAGGCCTGCCCGACACAGAACCGGGACTGCCAATGGGCCAGCGGTGCTTGACAGGAAGGGCCCAGCGGAGCGGTGCCTGAGATGAAGGGCCCAGCGGAGCGGTGCTTGAGATGAAGGGCCCAGCGGAGCGGTGCTTGAGATGAAGGGCCCAGCGGAGCGGTGCTTGAGATGAAGGGCCCAGCGGAGCGGTGCTTGACAGGAAGGGCCCAGCGGAGCGGTGCTTGAGATGAAGGGCCCAGCGGAGCGGTGCTTGAGATGAAGGGCCCAGCGGAGCGGTGCTTGAGATGAAGGGCCCAGCGGAGCGGTGCTTGACAGGAAGGGCCCAGCGGAGCAGTGCTTGACAGGAAGGGCCCTGTTCAGCGGTTCTGCTCACGGCGGGGCCCTGTTCAGCGGTGCTTCTCACGGCGGGGCCCTGTTCAGCGGTTCTGCTCATGGCGGGGCCCTGTTCAGCGGTTCTGCTCACGGCGGGGCCCTGTTCAGCGGTGCTCCTCACGGCGGGGCCCTGTTCAGCGGTGCTTGACAGGAAGGGCCCTGTTCAGCGGTTCTGCTCACGGCGGGGCCCTGTTCAGCGGTTCTGCTCACGGCGGGGCCCCGTTCAGCAGTTCTGCTCACGGCGGGGCCCTGTTCAGCGGTGCTCCTCACGGCAGGCCCTGTTCAGCGGTGCTCCTCACGGCGGGGCCCTGTTCAGCGGTGCTTGAAAGGAAGGGCCCTGTTCAGCGGTTCTGCTCACGGCGGGGCCCTGTTCAGCGGTTCTGCTCACGGCGGGGCCCTGTTCAGCGGTGCTCCTCACGGCGGGGCCCTGTTCAGCGGTTCTGCTCACGGCGGGGCCCTGTTCAGCGGTTCTGCTCACGGCGGGGCCCTGTTCAGCGGTTCTGCTCACGGCGGGGCCCTGTTCAGCGGTTCTGCTCACGGCGGGGCCCTGTTCAGCGGTTCTGCTCACGGCGGGGCCCTGTTCAGCGGTTCTGCTCACGGCGGGGCCCTGTTCAGCGATGCTCCTCACGGCGGGGCCCTGTTCAGCGGTGCCTGTCTTCTGTTTCCAGTGAACCACACCTGGCCAATATTTGCCGCTCACTCTGCATCGGACCTTTCCGTTGCGGGGCCCTCCTGTGATGGAGTCCTGGGGCCCTGGCTCTCCTTCGATACCCCCGGAATGGGGCTGGTGGGGCCCTCATGGCCAGGTCGGCTGCTCCCTGCCCTTTGCTCCTTGCTGCCCTTGCCCTCCTTGGCAGACTGTTCGTGGCCCTTGGCTCCCTTACCCGATGTGGCAGGTGACGGTGCAAGGCTACCCTCCTTGGGGGCAGGCGTATCAGGCCTGTCGCGCCTGCCCTTCAGTTTCTTGGTCCTCTTCCCAGGGGGGGGCTGGCTGTGCCTTTGCTGCTGGACGATGTCCCAGCCCAAGGAAAGGGCGGACTCCAAAAACCAGGCACGACGTTCTTTGGAGTTGCTGGGCTGGTGGTGGCTGAGGTGTTTGTGGAACTCTTACGGGATGGAGGGGGTGGGTCAGGTGAGGAAAAGAGGTCCACTTTGGAGAGGAAAATTTTCTTGGGAGCCATGGGAAGGGTGGCTGGAGTGGGTATGGGAGTGGAGGAAGAGGATGTGGTTGTAGGAGAGTCAAGTGTGCTGTCTTTGGGTGCAGGTGCTTGGGCAGGAGGCTGACGTGAGGTGGATGGCTGTTGTTTGGGTGCCTGCCTGCGTTTGTGTGGTTGGGAAGTGGGGGTGACAGACACACTGGGAGAGGACACAGGGGACGTGTACATGGCAGTGGGGGTGGTGACTGCACGTGTGCGGACTGGTGTGGAGGGTGTGCTGGTGATGGGTGCAATGGCTGATGGTGGTGTGCTTGCAGGTGTGTGTGGAGACGTCACAGGGAGGGAGGAGGGAGACGAGGAGGTGGGGGACACAGAGGAGGTAGTGGCTGTTGGCATGTCTGCATCTGGATGTTGCTTGGGTGAATGCTTGTGTCTCCTGTGGTGCTTATGACTGGATGAGCTGCCCTTGGGTGTTGAGGTGTGTGCAGGCTGGTCTGTAGGTGTGGATGGGATAGGCAGAGGAACAGGGGAGTGGGACTGGGTGGAGGGAGTCAGAAGAGGGAGGCTGGAGACAGGGACAATGGCTGCCGTCAGTGCTGAGGCCAGAGCGTTGAACGATCGTTGATGGGCAGCCTGACCCGAATGAAGGCCCTCCAGGTATGCATTGCTTTGATGCACCTCCCTCTCCACACCCTGGATGGCATTCAAAAGGGTAGACTGCCCAACAATGATGGTCCTCAGGAGGTCAATGACCTCCTCACTGAGGGCAGCAGGGGTGACTGGGGCAGGGCCTGAGGTGCCTGGGGCGAAGGAGATGGCCGGCTTCCTGGCCTTGCGGGCACGGGCCGAGGGCCGAGGGGCTGCTGGGAGGGCGGAGTCCGTTCATTGGGCCTCCATGTGAGATGCAGCTCCCTCTTGCGCCGATGCCACTTCTCCTCCGCCTGATGATGCTAATGCACACATTCACAGATAAACAAAGAAAATGGGGGGGGGTGGAAAACATAAAGACATTTTGAGTGCATGCATTGGGGACACCGTTGGCGGAGAGGACAGACACAGAAGCCCCCTGCACTACGCTGCGCACTTGGGGTACACTACTCATTCACTGGGACATGCCATACAAGCCTATGGGCGACAACTGCCCACACAGTATACACTGGTCCATGAATCGCGTTACTAGGCACCCTACAGAGGTGGGGGGCGGGGGCACAGGACCATACTTCACGGACGGGCCTATCCTACAGAAATCGCCTTGGCCTAGGGATACCCACAGCCCTCCTCCCCCACCCAGGCCCCTCCACTGCGCGCAAAATAGCTGAATGTGCTGGTACTCAGCCCCTTGTGTCTGCTGTGATGTCCTCAAGCGCCCATCTAAATCGGGGTAGGCCACCGCCAGGATCCGGGACATCAGGGGGGTCAAGGTACGACTGGCACCCCTCCTAGGTTGGGAGGCCATCCCCAGCAGAGCCTCCGCGGTCTTCCTGCTCCCGCGGCGGATGTCCTCCCACCTCTTGCGGCAGTGGGTGCCCCTTCTGGTGTGGACCCCCAGGGCCCGGACGTCCTTGGCGATGGCACGCCAAATGTCAATCTTCTGATGGGTGCTGACCTATGTGACATGTACAGGGGGGGAAGAGAAACATCATCACTTTTCTGCATGCTCGATGTGAGTGGCCCCCCCTCCCCAACCTTTCCATGTGGCACATGCTCTCATCTGTCGTGCCATGCATTCGTCATTCGCTGCCCTCCCCTCCATCGTACATCCTCCCCACTCAGGCCAGGCATTGGGCACTATGCATTGCCCCCCGTGTACTCACCTGTTGGTCTGGAGGCCCGTAGAGTAGCGCATACTGGGGGAGGACCCCGTCCACGAGCTTCTCCAACTCCTCGGAACTGAAGGCGGGGGCCCTTTCCCCAGTCGCAGCAGCCATTGTCACTTCCAGACCGAGGTCACAGCAGCACTTGCAGTATAGGTCCTCTCCTGTGGATGCTCAGGTCTCGTGTGGTCAAGCAGAGAGAAAATGGCGGTGACGGCCGCAGCGGTGCGTGCCGCGGCGGTGCGTACCACAGCGGTGCGTACCGCGGCGGCCGGCGCTCACCGCCATTGGCTCCTGAATACCATAGGGTTCAATGTTGTCCAATGCGGCTTTGCGCCGCGGACTGCGACCGCCTACCGCCACGGTGTGCCACACTTCACATTGTCACACTTCACAGGTCAGGCAGCCGCCATTTCAAGGGCCCACATGGCTTCATTCCTACTGCGTCACACATGGCTAGGCCTTGAACCGACAATCATACTAGCCATTCAATCCCGAGAGATACGTGTACTGGGCATGCTGTGGGCACTTACCTGTGGGTTGCTTGACTCTGTGCTCCATGTTGTCCTTCCTAGGCATCGTCCGCTGGGACTTGCGAGGAGACGGAGGAATCTTCCCGTGTACAGACCGCTGGTGGACCTGTCGACAATGGAAGAAAGACACGTCATACTCACCTACAGACTCAACCGTGCCACTATACAGGAACTGTGTGCCCAGCTGGAGCCAGACCTGATGTCACCCATCCGCCAACCCACAGGGATACCGCCTCTAGTGCAGGTGCTGTCAGTACTGCATTTTTTGGCAAGTGGATCATTTCAAACTACCGTGGCCATTTCATCTGGGATGTCTCAGCCTATGTTTTCGAAGGTGTTGTCCAGAGTGTTGTCTGCCCTGATGAAATACATGCGGAGCTACATCATTTTCCCTGAGGTGGGTGACTTGCCTACAGTGAAGGATGATTTCTATGCCCTTGGACACATTCCCAATATCATTGGTGCCATTGATGGGACCCATGTGGCTTTGGTCCCCCCAAAAGACAGTGAACAGGTGTACAGGAACCGAAAAAATTATCATTCGATGAATGTCCAGGTGGTCTGTTTGGCTGACCAGTACATCTCCCATTTAAATGCCAAATTCCCAGGGTCAGTGCATGACGCGTACATCATGCGAAATAGCAGCATCCCTTATGTGATGGAACAGCTACAGAGACACCGTGTGTGGCTAATTGATGACTCTGGTTACCCAAACCTGCCTTGGCTATTGACCCCAGTGAGGAATCCCAGGACCAGGGCAGAGGAACGGTACAATGAGGCCCATGGGCGGACTAGGAGGGTGATTGAGCGGACCTTCAGCCTCCTGAAGGCCAGGTTTAGGTGCCTGCATATGACTGGTGGATCCCTAATGTACTCAACAAGGAAGGTGTGTCATATCATCGTGGCCTGCTGCATGCTTCACAACCTGGCTTTGCGACGCCAGGTGCCTTTCCTGCAGGAGGATGGTCCAGATGGTGGTGTTGTGGCCGCTGTGGAGCCTGCGGAGAGTGAAGAGGAGGAAGACCAAGAGGACGACACAGACAACAGGGACAGAGTGATACTGCAGTATTTCCAGTGACACACAGGTAATAATCTACTCCAGCATTGTATTATATCTGTAACTGTAGTGGCTCTCTACTGTCTGACCTTTCACCCCAATGTATGGTAACTTAGTTGTGTATATCACTTCCTATTTCAGTGATCTGATCCCCACGGAGTGCCGTCTGGTTTTTTTCCCCATGGACTACCGCTGTGTGACACTGGTATGTTGTCATCACAATGTAACTAGAACTGTTTTGTTGGTTATATCGAATACATTTGGTTTAAATAAATAGATAGCAGAATCCAGTTGGTTAATGTGCAATAATTGTGTTTATTGAAGTTTTAAAATAGGTGTATGGTTCAAACAGGGTGATGGTGGAGGCATGTCCATGGCAGTGTCCAGACTGTCGTTCCTACAGGTCCATTGTCCATATGCCTGTGGAAGGTGGAGCAGGGGCAGTTCAAGGTTGGACAGGGTAAACAAGTGGGACAGTGGGATGACATCCGGGGGTTTCCGTGCATGGCGGGGGTCTTGACATCCTACTCTGTCTTCTTCCTCGATCTCAGGCCTTTCTTGCGGGGTGGTTCTTGTTCTGCAGGGGGTGGGGTCCGGGAGGGCCGTTGCTGTTGTGTCGGGCCTCCTGACCACTAGCACCGGCGGAGGTGGTGGGCTGTTCTTCCTCCATGCTAGTGGCAGGGGCCCTTTGGGGGGCCACATGGTCCCGCAATGTGGTGACAATCTGGTTGAGTGCCACCACGATTGTACCCATTGCGGAACTGATGGTGCGCAGTTCTTCCCGGAACCCCATGTACTGGCCCTCCTGCATGGCCTGATTCTCCTGGAACCTGGCCAGGACCGTCGCCATCGTGTCTTGGGAGTGGTGGTACGCTCCCATGATGGTGGTGAGGGCCTCTTGGACAGTGGGTTCCCTAGGCCTGTCCTCCCTCTGTCGCACAGCAGCCCTCCCAGTTCCTCTTTGTTCCTGGGCCTCTGTCCCCTGGACGGTGTGCCCACTACCAGTGCCCCCAGGTCCCTGCTGTTGTTGGGGTTGTGGGTTACCCTGGGTGCCCTGTACTGGTAGACACACCGCTGCTTGACCTGTCCTGGAGACAGAAGCATGGGCCCGCTGGGTGGGTGCTGTGCTGGTGTTTTCTGAGGGGGGTAGGTCTGCTGTGGCCTGGGGCTGACTGAGGGTAACCGACTGTACAGAGGTCCCCGATGGTCCGGGCTGGTCATCAGGTTCTAGGTCGACAGAGCTGCTGTCATCACTGGGGGCCTGTTCTGGGGGTGGGATGGACAAATCTGGACCCTCCTGGCCGGTGTGTTGGCGTTCGGGCCCTGCAGGGGTAAAAGAATATGGTTATTGATTTTATGTGTGCCGTGGCGTGCGATTTGTGGGTGCCCTTGTCCCCCAGTGCTGGCAGTCCCATGTGGGAGGAGTTGTGAGGGTGGTTTGTGGGGGGGGATGGGTATGTGCAGTGGTCATGCTTAGGTGATGGGTGTCCATGGTTTGTGTTGGCATTCAGGGGTTTGGGTTGGGTTGGGTGGGTTGTGCTGGTGAGACATTAGCAGGGAGGATATGTGCTGGGGGGTTGGGGGTGAGGGTGGGGGTGTGGGTTGGCATGCTGGTGGTTGGGGGGGTGAAGTAGTTGAGATTCGACTTACCAGAGTCCATTCCTCCGCCTACTCCAGCGAGGCCCTCAGGATGCAGGATGTTCAAGACCTCTTGCTCCCATGCTGTGAATTCGGGTGGAGTGGGTGGGGGTCCGCCGCCAGTCTTCTGAACAGCGATGTTGTATCTTGACACCATCGACCGCACCTTCCCCCGTAGGTCGTTCCAGCGCTTTCGGATGTCTTCCCGATTTCTGGGATGCTGTCCCACAGCGTTGACCCTGTCGACGATCCTTTGCCATAGCTCCGCCTTCCTGGCTATTGTGGTGTGCTGCACCTGTGTGCCGAAGAGCTGGGGCTCTACCCTGATTATTTCCTCCACCATGACCCTGAGTTCTTGGTACGAGAACCTGGGGTGTCTTTGGGGTGCCATGGGGTGGTGTGGATGAGGTGTGGGGTGGTGTTTGTGGTGATGAGTGTAGTGGTGTGTGGTGTTTTGTGCGTAGATGTGGTGTGGGTGATGATGTTGGGTTCCTGTGTGTGTTGTGGTTTGCGTTCCCTGTGCTCTCTCTCTGTGTATTGCGCTGTGTCTCTGAATTTCGCTTTGTGGGGGTTTGTGGGTGATGTGGGTGTGTGTTTTATATGGTGATGGGTGTGTGGGAGTGGTGTTTGTATGTGTATCAGGTGTGTGTATTTGGAATTGTCCAATGTGGCTGTGTTTTGTAAAGGTGTGGGTATTTTGAGCGCGGCGGTGTGTACCGCCAATGGAATACCGCGGTTGAAAGACCGCCGCGTGGATTCGTGGGTCGTAAAGGCATGGGCGTGTTTGTGTTGGCGTGACGGTGGAGGTTTGGTCATCTCCAGGTTATCGCTGACCGCTGATGAGGCGGCCTTCAGTGGATGTCGGGTTTTTGGCGGTTTGGCAGTTGTGGGTCAGAATGACCGTGGCGGTTTACAGCGGCCGCGGCGGGATGATGGCGGTCTTCTGACCGCGGTACGTGCCTTTTACCGCCAGCGTCAGAATGACCCCCTTAATGTACTTATTAGGCCCTAGTAATGGTACTACATGTACTCAGTGACTGCAAATTAAATCTGACAAATGGGCTACAGCACTCTTTTTGCCTCCCACTAAGGTAGCATTGTAAAACATGTTTGAGACCTGCCACTGCATCCTGTAGTTCAGTTTTAAACTGCAGTTTCCACCTTTTGCCAGACCTAAACCTTTCTTTTTAATACATACAAGCGCCCTAAGGTAGGCAAGTAAAGGCTCATAAAGCAGGTTGCATGGTATTTAAAAAGTAGGACATGTTTACTTGTGCTTTACATGCCTTGGCAGTGAAACCCCCCCCCCCCCAAAGTCGTTTTGCACTGCAGCAAGGCTAGCTGTCCTATGCAGTGACACTGAGTCATTTTATAAGTAATGACTTCAGTTTGGGAACAGCTAGAGTAAAATGTCTTCCACTCGTTTGAAATGTAACATAGAATCCTTAAGGGGTAAAGTAGGCTTTTAAATTACTATTCTGAAAATGCCACTTTTAGAACGTTTGCATTTTTCTGCCTAGGCCAAATGTGCCTTTCTGCCAGAGTCCAGGGTTACATGACTGTTAGTGGCTCTCCTGTGGTGTGTAGTCTTCAAGTCACGGGAAAAAGGGCCTTCTATGTGGGGAAGGTGTTCCTCTCATAGGCAGGATGTCCTGGGGGTTGTACTCCGACCTTCCTGAGCTTCGAAGGGTAGCCTGAGGGCTGGACCCAGCTTCTTCCAGACATGTGGGGAAGCCTGCACTGTCACTAGCAGAGACAGCCTACACCTGAACATGTCTATCCTTTGTTTCTCTAGACAGACTGGAGCCAAACCCAGGTAAAAGGGAAGAATTGATCAGACCCAGTTTGGGTGTTAGACAAAGGGGAATGCCCCCAAGCCCAGGCTGGGGCTTGTTATAAAAGTTGCACCCTTAAAATCTCTCATTAGAACACTTCTGGCCTTCTGGAGACTCATAAGAAAGACTTTCCTGCTGTATGAAGCTTGAAGGAAGACTTAACCTGCTTGCCTTGAAGCCAGGAAATGAAAGTGACCTGAAAGGTCAGTTGGCTGATCTCTTGTTTGAGCTACATGGACATAACAAGCTTCCAGAGGGTTTTTCCTGCAACTGCCCCAGCTTCCCTTTACCAACTGGACCTACCTGGGCCCAGCTGCTGACCTCTGCTGACCCGAGTCCTATCTCCCTAGAAGTGCGCCTTGGGCCCTGGACTCTTAACTGGTTTTAGAGTGTATTCCTCCAAACCCAAAATTGCAAGAGCTGGACTCTAGGTTCTGGGCCTCTCACATTGAAAATACATTTTCCCTTCTCACAAATGCATATGGCCTTCACTGAAGCCAAAATGGGACCTGCATTTGACTGCATCACAACCTTTCCGGACACAAACTACCGACTTCACTGCCCAGAGCTCTTTGCATCGACAACAATCACCTGCGTTTCCAGCCAATACAAACTTCTGATCACCGACCACCTCTCTGTGCCAACAATGAGCGCACCACCAATGTGCTGGTTCTGACAGGGGCCTGGAACTTCAGCAACCTGCTGTTGATGAGCTCCTCTCTGGATCCAACCAGCAGCTCAATCACAGGCAACCTCATTAATGAGTACTTTCATGTGAAAACTAGACTAAGGGATCAATATATATCTTGATGTTAATGATATTCCATTGCAAGGGCCAGAGGGTATAATTGCTGCTAAGCTAATGGTAGGTCCACCCGATTTATGTAGTCGGACCATTCATGTAACCATGGTGGGGAGTACGCCGTCTCTGCCTTGGTTAGACCCCTCCAGCGGAATGACAGAGTAAGGGCCATCAGAGAATTGTCTATATGTCCCTCTGCGCAATTAGGATGGGTAGCTGTATAGCCGTTTTTTACTTACTGTCCATCACCGCCAGGAAAACCATGGGGGTGAGAGACAGTTAAAAAAAAAAAAAATGCCCCTCTCACCATGGGAGCTAGCTCTCTTGGTGAGAGGGGCATTACCTCCTTTATTTTCAGAATTTTATTTTTGAAAAAAAAAGAAAACTGGTGCAAAACTCTGTCATGTTCATGGAGCCCAGTACCAAACAGTAAAATGCAGTGACAGGAACCACCGTAATGGTGTTTCCAAACAATGCTTTATAAATGGCCACCAGCTTGGCCGTCATTCATAAATCCAGCAGTCAGGGCCTCTACTAGGCGACGTAGAAATTTGCTCCATGGCCCTGGCGGAACAACAGCTCAACCACCAATGACTAAATCAGTCTCTAAGTTAGTAGGTAAACCTTCCACCAGGATGGACTTTGCTCCTATAACCAACCCATGCTCTATCACAGTCTACCTTAACTTTTGACTTAGACACAATCCAGGCAACCAGATAACCATGACTGGCACTTTGTTCTTTCAGGAGCTATTTCTACTGAAACCTTTAAAATTGCATATCTCCAGTTCTACTTATTGTTTTTTTGTTGCTTTGGTGTAATTTTACTTATTGGAATATTCTCCGTATTTCACATTGGTTTGGGATTTTTCTTGTGTTCTGCTTTCACTTTATTACTGTTTGAGTGCTGAATGGATATACATGTTACATCTATGTTAAACCTGACTACTTGTGTGCTAAGTTACCAGAGGGTTAAGCACAGGTTTATTTGATGACTTTTGTGATTCACTCTTGCGAGAAATGTGTTTATTATTACATGAGTGGGGCTCACAAACCTCTCAACTAATAACAACATTTTTACAATTTGCTGGAGAGGTCTATGGGGAGTCTTGAGACAGGTTTGAGTCATCAAGTTTCAATCCTTGTAATTTAGCACAGTGAGCCATGAACCAGCATTAATGAGTTGCATGCAAACTGCAAGAAGCGGATCAATTTTTCTTAATCATTTATTATTCAAAGGTTGCTAAAAGTGGTTCCTTTGGGTATTGATAAAGACTTGTAAGTAAAGACAACCTTAACCCAGCCACTACGTGTTTGCAGATCCCACACAGTCCTGACATTCCAGGCAACTAGATCTCCAGGATAAGTACTCTTAACATGTAATGTTTACCAGTATGGATGATATGTGACACATGTAGGAGGCTGGCCTGGCTTATAGTGGGTACCTTGTGGTACTTACACCTTGTGCCAGGTCCAGTTATACCTTATTAGTAGATTAGAGGTGTTCTAGCAGCTTAGGCTGATAGAGGTAGCTATAGCAGAGCAGCTTAGGCTGAACTAGGAGACATGCAAAGCTCCTACTATACCACTTATTTCACTTAGCACTAGATCACAAAAAACACAATACTCAGAGTTACTAAAAATAAAGGTACTTTATTTTAGTGACAATATGTCAAATGTATCTCAGAGGATATACTCCCTTAGGAGATAAGTAATATACACAAACTATACACACACAAACCAAAATCAGGTAAGTAGGGACATGGACCACCTCAACAATTTAGGGTTTTCACCTTTCATTTGTTTTAGCCAAAGCAGAGGGTTGTGGTCTGTCTGCACAATAAAGTGAGTACCAAACAGGTATGGTCTCAACTTTTTCAGTGCCCAGACCACAGCAAAGGCCTCCCTCTTTATGGCAGACCAACGCTTTTCTCTAGGGGTCAACCTCCTGCTGATAAAAGCAACAGGTTGATCCTGGCCCTCAGTATTAAGCTGTGATAGCACTGCCCCAATCCCCAATTCAGAAGCATCAGTCTGGACTATGAACCTTTTGGAGTAGCAAGGGCTTTTCAGGACAGGTGCAGAGCACAGCTAGCTGTCCACAATACCTTTTTAGGTATCTTTTTACTAGTGAGGTCATTAAGAGGAGCTGCTATGGAGCCACAATTCTTAATACACCTCCTATAGTACCCTGTGAGGCCTAAAAAGGCTCTCACCTGGGTTTGAGTTGTAGGGGGAGCCCATTCCACAATGGTCTGGATCTTCCCCTGCAGTGGTGCATTCTGTTCCCCACCTACCAGGTGACACAGATAAACCACTTTCCCCTGCCCTATCTGGCACTTTGAGGCCTTGATAGTGAGGCCTGCCTTTTGTAGGGCCTCCAAAACTTTCCACAGGTGGACCAGGTGATCATCCCAGGTGGAGATAAAGACAGCTATATCATCCAGATATGCTGCACTAAAAGCTTCCAACCCTTGTAGGACTGTGTTCACCAAACTTTGAAAACTGTCAGGTGCATTCTTCAGACCAAAGGGCATCACAGTGAATTGATAGTGCCTTCCAATGGTTGAGAATGCAGTTTTAGGTTTTGCATCTTCTGATAACTTAATCTGCCAATACCCTGCAGTTAAGTCAAAAGTGCTCAGATACTTGGCAGAAGCCAGTGTATCAATCAGCTCATCTGCCCTGGGTGTAGGGTGAGCATCTGTCTTGGGTAGTTGGTTGAGTCCTCTATAGTCAACACAAAACCTCATCTCTCTTTTTCCATCTTTACTGTGAGGTTTTGGAACCAGCACCACTGGGCTAGCCCATGGGCTTTGTGAAGGCTCAATCACTCCTAAGTCTAACATTCTCTGAACCTCTTGTTTAATGCAGAATCTGACATGGTCAGGCTGCCTATAAAGCTTACTTTTGACAGGTAAACTGTCTCCAGTGTCGATTGTATGCTCACACCAAGTAGTGGTACCTGGTATCAGTGAGAAGAGTTCAGAAAACTGACTTAAAAGATTTACACAGTTATCTTTCTGTTCAGCAGTAAGACAATCTGCAAGTACTACTCCCCCCACTAAGCCATCAGCTTCAGTGATGGAGAAGAAATCAGGCAGAGGGTCACTCTCTTCTTCCTGTCCCTCATCAGTTGCCAGGAGCAGGGTGAGATCAGCCCTGTCATAGTAGGGTTTCAGGCGGTTGACATGGAGCACCCTAAGGGGACTCCTGGCAGTGCCAAGGTCTCCCAAGTAGGTAACCTGACCCTTTTTTCAACAATTAGATGGGATCCACTCCATTTGTCCTGGAGTACTCTTGGGGCCACAGGTTTCAATACCTACACCTTCTGCCCTGGGTGGTACTGGGTCAGGACAGCCTTCTGGTCATGCCATTGCTTTTGCAGCTCTTGGCTGACCTGAAGGTTTTTACGGGCCTTTTTCATTTACTCAGGCATTCTTGATCTTAGGCCAAGTACATAATCCACAATGTCTTGTTTAGGAGCTTTTAAATGTTGCTCCCAACCCTCCTTAACAAGTGCAAGGGGACCTCTCACAGGGTGCCCAAAGAGGAGTTCAAAGGGGCTAAAGCCCACTCCTTTTTGGGGTACCTCCCTGTAAGCAAAAAGGAGGCAAGGTAACAGGACATCCCATCTTCTGAGTTTTTCAGGGAGTCCCATTATCATACCTTTGAGAGTTTTGTTAAACCTCTCAACCAGACCATTTGTTTGTGGATGATAAGGAGTAGTGAACTTGTAAGTTACACCACACTCCTTCCACATTGCTTTGAGGTATGCAGACATAAAGTTACTACATCTGTCTGACACCACTTCCTTAGGGAAACCCACCCTGGAAAAGATGCACTGCAGGAGCTGTAGTGGTCCTTAAGGGGATTGCTTCAGGATACCTAGTGGCATGGTCCACTACCACAAGGATAAACCTATTGCCTGAAGCTGTTGGAGGGTCAAGGAGGCCAACTATGTCAACCCCTACCTTTTCAAAGGGCACCCCAACCGCTGAGAGTGGAATTAAGGGGGCCTTTGGTGTGCCACCAGTCTTGCCACTGGCTTGGAAGGTCACACAAGATCGACAAAACTCTTTTGTGTCCTCTGACATATACTTCAGCCCAAATGCCCAGCCAAGGGAATGTCATGTGCCAAGGTAAGAAGAAACTCTCTGTAGTGCAGGGGAATGACCAATCTCCTAGCAGCTCCAGGTTTAGGGTCCCTTGACTCAGTATACAAGAGGTTGCCTTCCCAATACACCTTATGGCTATCACTGACATCCTCATTCTGCTGTTTGACAGCTTGCTGTCTCAAACCCTCTAGTGTGGGACAGGTCTGCTGTGCCACTCAGCTCTTCCCTAGCAGGCCCCCCTGCACCCAAAAGCTCAGCAGTATCTGCTGCCAGCTCCTCTGGTGTAGGTTCTGCACAGGGAGAGGATTCCTATTCCTCAAAAGGGGAATCTTCTGGTGAGGGAGGGATAGTGGGCAAGGATTTACCCTTACTACCCCTAGCTTTTGGGAGCACTTGGTCCATTGTTCCAGGATCCAAGTTTCCCTGTCCTTTTTGCTTTTTGGCCTGAGCCCTTGTTAAAGCAAAAATATGCCCAGGAATGCCCAGCATTGCTACATGAGCCTCCAACTCCACTTCAGCCCAAGCTGATGTCTCTAAATCATTGCTTAGTAAGCAATCTACAGGTAATTCAGTGGCTACCACAACTTTCTTTGGACCAGTAACCCCCCCCCCCCAGTTGAGATTCATAACAGTCATGGGGTGGCTAAGTGTGTTATTGTGAGCATCAGTCACTTGGTACTGCTGACCAAGTAGGTGTTCATCAGGGTGAACCAGTTTCTCTATAACCACAGTTACACTGGCTCCTGTGTCCCTGTAGGCCTCAACCTCAACACTGTTAATTAGGGGTAGTTGCTTGTACTTACCCATATTAAGGAGACAAGCAACCAAGGTGGCAAAGTCAATGCCACCATCAGAGACTAAAACAGCCTCTGTGGTCTCCCTAACAAGACCAACCCCAACTACACTGCCAATAGTGAGCCCAGCTACACCCTTGGATTGGCTATTTGTAGTAGACTTCCCACCACCACTGCTATTACTAGGGGCACTAGAATTTGGAATTGGGGTTGTGGTGGTAAGGGGTTTGGTGTTTTTCTTTGGGCAAGTGGCATCACTTGCCCAGTGGCCTTTTACTTTACATATATAACACCAAGGCTTTTTCTGATTGTGAGAAGAGGATTTGGCCCCACCACCCCCAGAGGATTTTTGTGGGCCTGATGAAGACTCAGAATGTTTTTTATCTTTGTCCCCATCCTTGTCAGAAGACTTACCATCCTTCTTCTTGCCATCCTTGTCACCCCCTGTATGAACTTTTCTGTTTACTCTTGTTCCAACCCATTTGTCCGCCTTCTTTCCCAATTCTTGGGGAGAGGTCAGATCTGAGTTTACCAAGTACTGGTGCAACAAATCAGACACACAATTGTTCAAAATATGCTCTCTCAGGATTAGATTATACAGGCTTTCATAGTCAGTCCCTTTACTGCCATGTAACCAACCATCCAAGGCCTTCACTGAACAGTCTACAAAGTCTGTCCAGTCTTGAGAGGACTCTTTCCTGGTGTCTCTGAACTTAATCCTGTATTGTTCAGTGGTTAAGCCAAATCCATCCATGAGTGCATCCTTCAAACCTTTGTAGTTATTAGCATCACTTTCTCTGACAGTAAGGAGCCTATCCCTACCATTACCAGTGAAAGATAGCCACAAGATAGCAGCCCACTGCCTTTGAGGTACCAACTGTACCATACAGGCCCTCTCAAGTGCAATAAACCACTTGTTAATGTCATCCCCCTCCTTGTAAGGGGGGACTATCTTATGCAGGTTTCTGGAATCTTGCTCTCTAACAGGATTGCTATCAAAAACACTGCTGCTGCCACCATGGGGAACTAACCCCAACCTCTGCCTTTCCCTTTCTACATCCAGAGATTCCCTGTCTAAGGCCAGCTGCTGCTGTTTAAGCTTCAGCCTGGCCTCTTCCAACCTAAGCTTTCTCAGTTCCCTTTCCATTAAGTTATCCTCAGGGTGGGAGGCTTGGGAATTGTGAGATACAGAAGAAAGGTGGGAATTGGCAGAGTTGGACCTGTCCCTAACTAGCTGGACCCTAGTAACCTGGCCTTTAGGAGTGAAAGGTGCCCTACTAGTGTGTGACCCCCTTCCCCTACCAGTGTCACTAGGTGGCCTGTTAGCTGGCAGGTCCTTGGAAGAACCCTCCCCAGCAATCTCAGGGGACACCTCTGAGTCTGACTGGGTACCCCCCTCCTCTACCTCCTGATCCTGGGATGGGCCAGATTGGTTCTGGTCACTTTCTAGGAGAAGGCTGAGGAGAAGATCTTTGGTAGGATTCTTTCTAATTGCTAAACCTCTTTCAATGCAGACAGCCCTCAAACTTTTAACGTTTAGATTCCCATATGTTGCCTGGACAACTGTGGGAGTAAGCTCTACTGCAGACATGATAGAAAAGGTTTAGGACAGAGAGAGAAAACAGTTTTTGGAACTTTTTAAAGAACAGAGAAAAACGTTTTCAAACTTTTGAAAACTTAAAAAAGTTTTCAGAAACTTTGTAGAAAGTTTTAGAGAAGGAAAGTTAAACTGTTTAGGTCAGTGTGAATATTCTGAAGTATTTAGTATATGTTTTTCTCATGAAAAGTGCCAATGACAAAGTGGTAAAGCAGTTACAAGTACTTATCCCACAGCCCCACCACCAATGTAGGAGGCTGGCCTGGCTTCTAGTGGGTACCTTGTGGTACTTACACCTTGTGCCAGGTCCAGTTATCCCTTATTAGTAGATTAGAGGTGTTCTAGCAGCTTAGGCTGATAGTGTGTATAGCATAGCAGCTTAGGCTGAACTAGGAGACATGCAAAGCTCCTACTATACCACTTATATCACTTAGCACTATATCACAAGAAAACACAATACTCAGAGTTACTAAAAATAAAGGTACTTTATTTTAGTGACAATATGTCAAAAGTATCTCAGAGGATATACTCCCTTAGGAGGTAAGTAATATACACAAAATATACACACACAAACCAAAATCAGGTAAGTAAACAGTTAGAAAAGTAGTGCAAACACTGTAGAATGCAATAGGAGACAAGGGCCTAGGGGCAACACAAACCATATACTCCAAAAGTGGAATGCGAACCACGAATGGACTCCAGGCCTAGTGTAGTGTGTAGAGGGTCGCTGGGAGTGTAAGAAAACCCTAAGGGTGTCCAAGATACCCCACCCCAAGACCCTGAAAAGTAGGAGTAAAGTTACCCTACTACCTCAGAAAGACAGTAAAGTCGAGATAGGGGATTCTGCAAAGACAACAACTGACTGCAAAGCACTGAAGACGGATTCCTGGACCTGAGGACCTGTAAAGGAAGGGGACCAAGTTCAAGAGTCACGCAAGTGTCCGGGGGGGGGGCAGGAGCCCACTAAACCCCGGATAAATGTGCAAAAGGGCTGCCTCCGGGTGGAAGAAGCCAAAGATTCTGCAACAAAAGAAGGGGCCAGGAACTTCTCCTTTGGTCAGAAGATGTCCTACGGTGTGCTGGAGGATGCAGAGTTGTTTCCACGCAGAAAGACCGCAAACAAGCCTTGCTACCTGCAAGAGTTGCGGTTGAAGGTTTTGGGTGCTGCCAGGGCCCAGGAAGGACCAAGAGGTCACCCCTTGGAGGAGGAGACAGAGGGGGTGCTCAGCAATAAGGAGAGCCCACGCAGAAGCAGGCAGCACCCGCAGAAGCACTTGAACAGGCATTCAGAAGATCTGAGCATGACAGTTGACTCAGCACAACAAAAGAGGGTCCCACGAAGTCGGAGTCCAACTCAGCGATTGGGCAATGCAGGACAGAGTGCTGGGGACCTGGGCTAGGCTGTGCACAAAGGAAGTCTTGCAAAAGTGCACAGAAGCCCTAGCAGCTGCAGTTCACGCATTACACAGGATTACTGTCTGGTGTGGGGAGGCAAGGACTTACCTCCACCAAATTTGGACAGAAGGGCCACTGGACTGTTGGGGACACTTGGATACAGCTCCTGTGTTCCAGGGACCACGCTCGTGAAGATGAGAGGGGACCCAGAAGACCGGTGATGCAGAAGTTTGGTGCCTGTGTTGGCATTGGGAAGATTCCGTCGACCCACGGGAGATTTCTTCTTGGCTTCCAGTGCAGGGTGAAGGCAGACAGCCCTCGGAGCATGCACCACCAGGAAACAGTCAAGAAAGCCAGCAGGATGAGGCGCTACAGTGTTGCTGGTAGTCTTCTTGCTACTTTATTGTGGTTTTGCAGGCGTCCTGGAGCAGTCAGCGGTCAATCCTTGGCAGAAGTCAAAGAGGGAAGTGCAGAGGAACTCTGGTGAGCTCTTGTATTCGTTATCTGGTGAGATACCCACAGGAGAGACACTAAATAGCCCTCAGAGGAGGATTGGCTACAGAGAAAGGTAAGCACCTATCAGGAGGGGTCTCTGACATCACCTGCTGGCACTGGCCACTCAGAGCTGTCCATTGTGCCCTCACACCTCTGCATCCAAGATGGCAGAGGTCTGGGACACACTGGAGGAGCTCTGGTCACCTCCCCTGGGAGGTGTTGGTCAGGGGAGTGGTCACTCCCCTTTCCTTTGTCCAGTTTCGAGCCAGAGCAGGGCTGGGGGGATCTCTGAACCGGTGTAGACTGGCTTATGCAAGGAGGGCACCATCTGTGCCCTTCAAAGCATTTCCAGAGGCCAGGAGAGGCTACTCCTCTCAGGCCCTTCACACCTATTTCCAAAGGGAGAGGATGTAACACCCTCTCTCAGAGGAAATCCTTTGTTCTGCCTTCCTGGGACTGGGCTGACCATGCCCCAGAGGGGCAGAAACCTGTCTGTGGGTTGGTAGCAGCGGTAGCTGCAGAGAAAACCCCGGAAAGTTAGTTTGGCAGTACCTGGGCTCTATGCTGGAGACCCGGGGATGCATGGAATTGTCCCCCCCCCCCCAATACCAAAATGGTATTGGGGGTGACAATTCCTAGACATGTTACATGGCCACGTTCGGAGTTACCATTGTGACGCTACCTATAGGTATTGGCCTATATGTAGTGCCCTGGTGTAATGGTGTCCCCGCACTCACAAAGTCAGAGGAAATTGCCCTGAACAATGTGGGGGCACCTTGGCTAGTGCCAGGGTGCCCACACACTAAGTAACTTAGCACCCAACCTTTACCAGGTAAAGGTTAGACATATAGGTGACTTATAAGTTACTTAAGTGCAGTGTAAAATGGCTGTGAAATAACGTGGACGTTATTTCACTCAGGCTGCAGTGGCAGTCCTGTGTAAGAATTTTCTGAGCTCCCTATGGATGGCCTTTGTGAGTGCGGGAACCCCAATACCCTGGGTACCTGGGTACCATATACTAGGGAATTATAAGGGTGTTCCAGTATGCCAATCAGAATTGGTAAAATTAGTCACTAGCCTGCAGTGACAATTTTAGAAGCAGAGAGAGCATAAACACTGAGGTTCTGGTTAGCAGAGCCTCAGTGATACAGTGAGGCACCACACAGGGAACACATACAGGGCACACTTTACGAGCACTGGGGTCCTGGCTAGCAGGATCCCAGTGACACATAGGCAAAAACAAACATACATACAGTAAAAATGGGGGTAACAGGCCAGGCAAGATGGTGCTTTCCTACATCACTTAAACCTTGTAACCCTCAATTTCTAACATTTTCTAAATATATTACCTCACACAATTGTTTTATTTATTACTTCAGCATATTATTTGTTTGTTTTAAAGTGCTCTGACACCCTACATTGGGATTATCAGCACTATGAAGGAAAGTAAATAAAGAACAGTAAATTAGTAAATACTATATAAATGGCTAACAGTGTAATTATAAAAAAAACAGTTGATGGACGGAATGTAGACTAAATCAAACATTCATCCTCAGTCACAGATCTGAGTTTAATCCAGCAGTTTTTTTTTGCTCACTATGCCATTCCAGTTTGGACCCAACCATATACAAATCAGTCTTGACCATGTTTCCCACGGTAACAGTCCAGCCAGAACTGCCAGGCCAGGTCTTCACTGGAGCAGAAACAAGCATCCTGGGACCGCTTTCAGGGTATCACCCCTCTTCAGCCAGGCTAGCTTGAATCTGGTGGCACAGTGAGCACAGGACCCACGTCTGGGCATACCCTTCCCACTTGGGGTGACAAATGCAAAAAGAACAGTTGGCGTCAAGGTGTTATTCTCCAGCTATCTCCTAGCCTGGGCAAACAAGAGTGCTGATGGCTCCTTACCAGAGGTTTACTTCAATGTAAAAATGAATCTCATCCAGCCCCTGCAGGCTAACTGCTCTGACCACAACTCAGGAAAAGTCTGGGTACCTCTGAATGAGTCTCTGTATCGCCAAATTACACCGGGATAAAGTATGTGTATTACCCTGGGGCTGAACCATATTCTAGGTCCGATTTAATAATACTTGCTGAATCTGGAATCCGGGTGCTTCCCCTTCATTTCCTGCATTGGTGCTAGCCAAATGAGCAGCACATTGTAGAATGCTTAGTTGATGTGAGTCTGCAACACTTTATCAAAGATTGTTCAGCTTGTCTGGTTTAAGGTGATAGTGCAAGTGGAAGGGAACCTCATAGGAAGCAGCCTTAGTCCTGGCACTGAAGGGACTATAGTATGCTACGTACGTCATTTTTGTTGTGCGTGCTGTATGTGTGTTATGACACTGGTGTAAGCTGCAGTATGTTGTGTCTGATGATGCCGGCCATTGGAGATCCTACGGGTGCAAGTTTCATGTGTGACACAGCTACGAGGTGGTCTTGTGCTTGGGAGGGCTGAACCTGCTTTAGCTTGGGGGCTGTTGTCCTGATTGTACCCGTGTTTTGAACTAAAGGCGTTTATTGAATTACTCCAGTCTCCAGTATTTGTAATAGTGATTAGAAGGAGTGTAACTGCAACCTGCAGAATTAACCGTCATGCTGCCTGCGAGATTCAGGAATCTTAACAACAAGGTACTAACTGAGGCAAAAACATGTTCATTGTACACCTGCGGCAACTCTGTGCTATGTTGTGTGCCCTTTTAAGAGTCTTACCACGGACAGCTCTAGCTGTCTGATACAGACAGCGTTGTATTCGAGTTAACTCTTGCTCATTATTTGATGGCTGTCTAGGCAATCGTAGATGAATTTTTATGGGTGGCTTTCCTCCCTGTTCTGTGTTTGTCCCTCCCATGGGCCATAGACCTTTTAACCTTGCTTTTGTCTGGTTGGCTAGGGTATAGACTTCCACTATTGATGTACTGAAAATGTTTTTTGTGTTTTTTACTTGTTTAGTTCTACATGGGAGTGAATGTCTTCACTTTCATAGTATGCTTACACTTTTTACTTTATATTTGTATTTTCCATTTGTAAAGTGCAACGGTTACCAAATACTGTCCTGGAGATGCAGGTCAGAAGAATTATAGAGAGGCAGAAGCATAGAAAAGAATAAGCGCAGATGAAAAAAGTGTCTGAATCTAGATGGTGAGTGTCACCAGACATGAAAGAATGGGAGGGGCATAGTGAGGGAACCTGTTCTGAAGATACCTGGAAACTATTGCACAGAGTCCAGGTCACAGTGGAGGAGGCTGTGAGGCGAACATCGTGGATGGTTGTCCTGGTAGCGCAAAGAACCTGTTGGGCATCATTGATGGTCATTATTGAAACTTCCCATTGGCAGTCACCACAGCCTGTTGTCACTGTATCGCGCAGTACAGATCTCACCATTGATGCTTGTCGCTGGCAGGTTCATTGGAACTTCCCATTGGTGGTCATCGCAGGCAGCAAGATTGCAGCATTAAAGGGCCATTTGTGGTTGAAAAGAGCCCAAAACTTAATGATTTCTCCCTTTCTGCACAGGAGTAACTCAAGGGATGCCAGCCAAGCATCCAGGACCTGGGGAGGCACCTTGTATGGCTCAGAACCTGAGTCCACCAGAGGACAGCAGGGCTCAGACAGGTCCACTTGCAGGTCCATTGCAGCAGATAGCTGGGCAGTTGCAGCTTGTCTGGAGCTTGTTGTGTCCCTACAGCTCTGAACAGGAGGTCAGCCACTTGACCCCTGGAGTCACTAAAGTTAAGCTGGAAAAGAGGGAACACATCCAGTCTTTCTTTTCAGAGAGCATGGCAGGCCTCAAGCAGCAGGGCAGTCCTCTGGCAGCAGGCAGTCCTCCTTCTGTAATGTCCAGGAGTGTACTGAAGAGTTGGTCTGATGGTCCAATAGTTATATGTGGTGCCAGCTTTGAAATGTGAGAAAATTCTAGGCTTCCCCCGACACCTGGAATTTCCTCCCCTCCTCTACTCAGGCTCCAAGGTGTCTGAGTTGACAACAGGCTGGTGTCCTGTAGGTAGCTGCTTGAAATGTGGAATTGGGGCAGGGCGCAGCTTTGTCCCTTCCGTTCTGGCAGAATGGCCCATAATGCCAACATCTAGTCCCCCTTTGTCTTATTGTGTGGGAGAAATTTGCAACGGCCAACTGCCAGCTATACCCTATCATTTGACCCAGGACACAGGCTGCAGGCACCAAATGCTTAGGACAAGAGAATGCAAACTTTCTAAGCGTGGTATTTTCAAAGTTGTGATGTGATATCTGACTTTACCATTAAAGAGGATTTTAAATCACAATTCTTTTGAGACCAAACTTGACTTTTCTTCCTGTTCCCAATTAAAAGCTAGCCATTATTATAAGTAAAAAGGTAACCCAATGTTAACCTCTGGGAGAGATAGGCCTCAAAGTGGTGAAAAACGAATGTATGTGTTTTCACTACCAGGACAAGTAAAACTTAAAAACACGTCCTACATTTAAAATGCTACCCACCATACCCTATGAGCTCCTAAATGCCTACCTTAGGGCTGACTTATTTGTATTCAAAAGTGAGGTTTTGCCTTGCAAAATGTTGATTTTGCCAGATCAAATTGACGGTTTAAAACTGCATACAGGCTGCATTGGCAGGTTTGAGACATGTTTTAAAAGGCTACTGAAGTGGGTGGCACAATAAGTGCTTCAGGACCACTAGTAACATTTCATTTACAGGTCCTGGGTACATGTTGTACTACTTGACTAGGTACGTATGTAAAAACTAATTGCGCCAATCAGGTGTAGGACACTTTTACCATTTTTTAAGGAGTGAGCACAAACACTTTAGCACTAAATAGGAGTGGTAAAAAGTGCACATGTCCTAAAAGCCACGAAAAACGATTCAGAAAACAGGAGGGGTGGTCTTTCAGAGAGTGGCAAGTCCAACACTTTATTAATTGTGCCATGCATACCTCTTTACAACTGTATTTCAGACATTCTACTGCACTGTATGTTTGAGTTCTATCATGAGAACCACAGGGAATTAATCATTTTAAAGAGCTCCCTCATAGATGCTTAGCATTTACTAGCATTGAAATTGGATTTACAGGTGTGAGCAGGAATTTTGTTTTAATACTGGTTTGTTTTCTGCTAGATAACCTGATGTCCAGGTCTTTTCAAGTTTTATGCACTTCAGTTTAGTCTCTGTGAGAGAATCTGTATAACATGATGTTGCTGGATGTGTACATTGGCAACACTTCATAGAAGTGAGGAGAGCATAGTTGAGGGCTCTATTTACCCGGCTGTTCAGGCTTGAGAATTTTATACTCAAGAGGAGAATCAAAAACAAGTTCCAATGAGGACCAGACCAAAGTGGCAGAGAACACTGCAGAGGAGAGCGATGAAGAGCAATGAATAGTCTTGTGGTCTAGTGAGGTGGAAGTTAACTTTTGACCACAAGAAAAGGAAATAGGGGCAAATTCATGGTCACTCTAGGGGAGAAGATGGGCTGAAAATCAAGTTGAGGCAAAGACCTGTCACTTGGGTCGAGCCATGACCCAGTTGAAACAAGTTGATCCCCAAGAGACTTTACTACAAGGCAATGGGGTTTCCGACTTTTCCCCTTCCCCCCTCCCACTTTCCTTCTCAATACATCTCAGCAGCACTTCAGATGGTGGCCTTCGTGATGTCCTGGATGTCCCCTGCCCACTTCCCTCCCAACGTTTCATGACCTCAAGCAGTTACATTAGATGTGTAGAAAGCAATGAAAACGTTGTTATGTTGGGCAGATTTTTAGAGCACACTATTAACTGGGAGCATATCATGGCATATATCAATGTTAGCCAAACCTAGGGCCAATTGGGACCATTAGAAAAGTCAGGTTTTCAGCTTTTTGCAGAATTAAAGAAGTGAGGAGGAGGCACTTATGTGTAGAGCAGGCCATCTACCCTTTAGGAGTGATGTAGAAGAAGACTTGACCACCAGACCTGGTTTTAAATAAGCGTTAGATGTGTGCACGTAGGAGTCCGGACGAATAGAGGTGTCTGTAAGATTTCTGAAAGCAGATGCGATTGTTGATGTATGCTGGGCCAATGTTATGTAGTGCCTTGAAAGTGTCAGTGAGAAGTTGTGCACATTTGTATATGAGGAGCCAGTGGAGCTCCTTCAGGTGTAGTGAGATGTGAGTGCAACATGAGTGACTGAGAATGATCCTGGCAGCCAAGTTCTGAATGGTCTGAGACTTTCTGATGAGGTTTGTATTGGACCTGGCCTAGAGGGTATTCCAGTTTGCTTGTGACAAGGGTGTGCATGACAGTTTCCCAGGTGTTGATTGAGAGCCATTTGAAAATCTTCTTCAGTGGCTTC
Source organism: Pleurodeles waltl (assembly GCF_031143425.1). Classification (NCBI taxonomy): domain Eukaryota; kingdom Metazoa; phylum Chordata; class Amphibia; order Caudata; family Salamandridae; genus Pleurodeles; species Pleurodeles waltl. The sequence continues at coordinate 668,906,572 of NC_090445.1, forward strand.
AGGGTATGGAAGCATAAGGGGTGATGACACTGTCTTGGATCGTCATGTCAGGTTTATTGATTATACCAGGTTCTTGACATTGCCGCTCTTAGCTCTGCTGGCTATCAGGTAGAGTCCCACCGTGAGAGCTGTTCCCAAAATCAGAATTTTGGTCTTGTCGGTGTTCAGCTTCATATAGTTGGTCTTCATCCAGTAGGCAATTTCAGTCATATAGGCACTGAACTTGATCCAGGTACTGGCCATCTTGTCCATTAGGAAGAAAATGAGTTGTGTGTTGTTGGCGTGGGAGAGGACATTGAAGCCGTGAGAATGTCTGATGCTGGCTAGAGGGACCATGTATGTATTAAAGAAGGTTGGGCCAGGGAGGATCACAGGCATCTGAGGTCTGAGGTATGGTATAGGGCTGTCGGACTGGGTCTTTCCAGTCAGGAAAGAGCAGTTCCATCAAAGTGCATTTTCTTGGGTTTAGATGTTCTGTAGGCACAGGATAACGATGAGGCGGGAGACAGTGTGAAACAGTCTATGGAGAGTTACAGGATGTTGAGAGCCGCTATGTGTGTCCTCTGTCCAGCGTAATGTGGATATCACCAATGGCAGTGATGAGGACAGTGTCCGTGCTATTATTGGGTCTGAGACCAGACTCAGTGGTGTTGAGGAAATTGCTTTCCATACTTTTGAGATGGCCACCACGTTATGTGACACATGTGTTTAGTCGTCATGTTGCACCAGTGCGTGTGATCATACATCGTACGTTGAGTCTTGCAAAGTAGAGGTCATCTTGAAAACATAGAAAGCAATGTTTTCATTGCTTTCTATACTTTTAACATAGCTCTGCCTGCATTGGCAAAGCCAATTGCGCCAACTGCTGTATGTTGTCAAGAGAGCCCAACTGGCTTTGCCATTGCTTGTTTCATTTACCCAACATCTTCTGAATATGGAGGTCGATTGCTGCAGGACCATCACAAAGAAGGAGCAAAAAGGGCTGTTTGCCCTAGGCCTTGCTCTGTGCAGGGTCAAGAGCTGCCACTGCAAAGTGTATTCATCACAGCTAGGCAAATATGTGTAGATGTATATGTACACATATATTCATATATGTATGAAATCAAGCAGGTAAGGGCACCCACCACTATGTGGTACCATAAACAAATATAGAACAGGCTCAAAATATGTCCAAGCGCATTGGCCCAGAGGTATCATTGCACTGGTTGCAAAAATTTATCGCAATTCACAAGAAGTTTGGAATTTTGTGAACCAACCTATCTACTAATAGGTCAGTCTACACAATACTGATTCAGAGTGAGTCCCAATCCAAGCTACCTCAGTAATATTTATGAGGTAGGTCACAAATTGCAGCCCAGTCCAATTTGCTGTAGTCAAAGGGATCGTGGCCTGTTAAGGTGAGCAGACCACCAAGTCTGTGATTGTGTTTAAATAAAGTAAAGTTAAAAAAAAAAAATAATTAAAAGCAGCTCATTTTTTTCATAGGCACAGACTTACGTTTTTCAGGAATTCACACAGGTACCTCAGGGAACTCCTGGAAACGTGCGATGGCATTAGTTTACCTGGAATATTGCTGGAAACATTTTGTGAATTCTTAATGACATCTATGTAGAGGCAGCTCTGCATACTAATTCTGCATAGTATATAAAAGTATATAACTGTGCATGTGTAGATACATTCGTACTGGTTCAATCACATTTCTATTTATTGTATTCTTTTTTCTCTAGATGGGGGGTGACCCTTCTCCTCCTCTGCCATGACTTTTGGGAGTATCCTCTTGCCAGTGCCATGCTGGAAATAGAAATCCTCCTGTCTTTGACAGAAGTAAATAGCTGACCAGGAGCAGCTCCTGTAGGGGCAAAGCGGCGGGGGAACAACATAAAGACATAAAAATAAAAAAAATTTACCTTCTCCGCAGCCTTGCAGCTCTTCTGACTCCCGCTCCAGTTGCTGCAGGAACAGGCTCCCAGCCTGCCCTGCGACCAATCCTAACGCTGCTCTCTCATGAAAGCAGCATTAGGATTGGCCGGAGCGCCCTGGCTTGGGGCTCCGAGGCAGAGTGGGAGCCTCTGCCTGATCTCTCCAGCCGGGCAACAGTGCCGAGTTGGACAGAGCCCAGTCTGCATGTGTGTTTGGCCAGTTCAAGACAGCTGGCCAAACATACATGCGCACTGATCCTCCGTCCCTGTCATAAGGGAAACACTGTCAGTGTCAAACACTGTTAATTATTGTTTTTATTTTTCATTTTGCAGCTCCTGCTGCTGGCGGGGTGGGGTTCCTCTGCCATAGCGGAGGAGCTGCACCTGTAGCTGACTCTTTGCAAGATGGGGACCGGTCATGTAGAAAATTCTGAACACGCAGAAACTCTTGAGTTAGTGGATGTTAACAGACTTTCCATGGTAGCCCTGCCCTAGAACGCCCACTTCCATCCTTAGTACGAGATTTACCCATGCGTAATACTACACCATCAAAATTCAAAGATTTCTGAGTTCAAGTTCACCTTTGTGACTTCTCTTTACCTATAGATAAAGCTGAATTCAGATCTCAAATGGCTTTGTGAATCACGCACCATTCATTTGAAAAGAGATACTTAGCCCCTTCTACACGTTTGCACAGTTGCAGGACAGTATCAGGAGAGGGCCCTTGGTTGCATCATGTATGAAGAGCTGGGTGTACACTGCAGGCCCAGAGACGCGCTATGTGGTGAGAAGTCAGTGGCACGAATGTTCAATGTGCACTTGAGTGAAATAAAAAATGAAACTCAGAACAGCCGTTGCATTGAGACACAGTATTAGTTGTCATTACATTTGCTGGCAGAACATCACAATCCAGTAACTAATGTACAAAGCCAGTTTGTATTCATAAACCCTATCATTCACAAAATCACAGGGTTTGTGACTGCCAAATGGTGTTTTGCAATCTAATAAACCCATTATGCTATCCAATTTACAATTATCAATGTGCATAAAAGGGGTGTCCCTTTCTACTTGCGAATCGCCATGAAATAAACCAACGGTTTGAAACTGCAATTGCAATAGCAAATCACTGATTAGTTACCGACTTCTCAAAAGAGGTGGTAACCAATTTACAAAGAGGCAACTGTCCCGTTTGAACATCTATCATTTTAAGAACTGTTTCATGTGACCTGAGGGGAACAGGCAGTCGTTCTTTGCCTAAGTACCCTACCACCAGCACTACCGAGATGTGTCTTCAAATGGAAAACAGTTTTCTAGGTAGCACTGACTTTTTTACGGAGCACAGGATGCTTTAAAAAAATGATTCTGGTTTGAGAATGGAAACGCAGGAATGGTGATCTGCTGCTCCATTCAGGCCACCAGCCAGAATGTTTCAAGCCAAACACACGGGGTCGGAAATAGTGACCTACCTAATTATTATTAATTAGCAGATTTTTCTGTGATCCACTGCGAAGGGAGATTTTGCCAGTTGGAACAGTCCAGCCTGAACTGCCAGGCCAGGTCCTCCCTGAAACGGATGCGCAGGCGCAGAGAAAAGGGGGAGCTTCCAAAACAAGTTTTTTTTTTCTTGTAAATTCCCAGAAGAGTTTTGGGAAGTGATGGAGAAAAAACAGCAGAAAAGAATTACACCAAGTTTGGGGGAAAGCTACGCCTTTACTCAGGAAGTATGCTTTTAGTGATTTGCTATTAGTAAATAATTTGTTGGCTTGTCTATGGTTGCCTCAAGTTTTTCTAAATTTCTGGTTTAGTTCTAACAGCACAGAAGAGGTCAGCGAAAAGCAGGGGGAGGCCTTTCAGCCAGGAGAAAACAGCTGCATGGTAAAGTCACCTTCCTCAGGCAGACAGATGCAGAATTGCAGAGTAAGGAAGCGAAAAACAGCTGATTTTCGTGCCTGTTCCATGATATTTTCATGTGTAATCATTACTGTTTTCAGAAATATGGTCCTTTTATGGTCCACTTTTTGCTTCTTCTACATGTTGAATTTACTTTGGAAATATCAGGAGTTGCTGTTTGTCTAGCTCGACAATTCTGGCCCTTTGGTTTGCTGCTCATAAGATCAGTTTTATTTCTGTTGTACTGGGCAGATCACACAGGCATATTATGACATTCCACACTGCTATACTGGCAGCTTGCACAGGCATGATATGATGTGCAGTCAATAGCCAAGAGAGCAACACATAAGGAACACAGAAGTAAACCGAAAAAATACAGAACACAGAGGCCTTTTATTTTTATGTGCTGTTTGTGTTAGGAATTGTAGCTATTGCGCACCTGTGCCTATTTGGCTGCAAGACAGTGATTTGTAAAGTTGCGTAAGCCAGTGGTGTCTGTTTATACGCCCACAAGATGTGTTGACTAAGATATAAAAAATGGCACACTTCATATTTAGTGAGTGTGCCCTCACAGTAACTTAAAGCCTAAAAGTTAATCCACTGTGTAGGTCCCGCTGTATTTTCCATTAGCCATGCTTGGCTATCATTAACATAGTTATTTTCCATCTTCACCCAGGAAAATGCCACAATAGTCACTCAAACTTTTCAAAATCTGATTTAATGGTTACATTTTTTGACAACTATTGTGAAAAAGTGACTTTATAAAAATTTACTTTAAGGATCTCTAAGCGGGAGCTACCTTAAAACAAGCTCTGCCACTGATCGCCTCCCCAAAGCTAGAATACACATCCTGGGCCAAAAGAGAGGTAAAGCAATAGCTAGGAGCTGAAGAATTGGCATGAAGGAGCTTTCCAATCAAGTGGGAGAAAAGTGGGAGTTAGTGATGTTTTCTACCTCATGGAAACAGAGAGGTCACACCCAAGACGGTTAAAAAAAACACATTTTTGCCTGCTCAAAACTCAATACAGGTTTAGTGTAACATCATGGGAAAGATATCTGGCCCCATGGCTGTCTGCAACATGAACAGAAATGCTGCAGTTGCCAATTCAGGACTCTAGTACACCACACCCTGCCGCCCCAACCAGAGGAGTACCAAACACCCCTGCAGCCTCCACAGTGTGTGGGGGCCCTACATTCGGAGTTAACAGAATTTTAAGAACTAGCTAAGACGTCAACCTTCAAGCTGGACCATGACAACCAAAGAGCACAAACCTTGTAGGCATCAATGAGAAAGGGGGGATCCAGTCCAAGAACCATCTGTGACAAAAGTCTAACTTGGTGGCAATGTTAATTTGCGGCACAAAGCACAAATCAGCATCAAAGGCTACTCCCAGATAGCTGCTGTGGTTCATAAGAACTGATGTTATGATTATGCAATTTACAGTTCCTCAGTACTTTATTTGCTGCCTGTGTGTCTGTGATTGTTCTATATTCATTATACTTATGGTAGAATGTACAGTGCACCAATGATAGATTTACATGTGAGGGCTGAACTTTGTTCCACCTTATATTGTTGTAGTAGGAGCACAAAGTCCTGCTACTGGCTCATATAACCTGTCACTCTAGGTTTGCCATAAAGTGTCTCCAATTACCCTCCCCTAACATGCCAGCAAGCTTTGCATTGCTTATGCTGCAACTTACCTGTGGCCTGGTCGCAGCATAGCTTCCCTCTCTCCATGCTGGGAAAAGGGCTGGCTGGAGCGCTTCTACAATGGTAGGGGTGGCGTTAATGTCAACCGGAGTCTCAGAATCTCAATGTAATGGTATTCTCTATAGGTGTATGTGGACGTAGCTAATATGATGAAGTAGGGCTCCACTCAGGGGGTCTCCGCAGCACTGACCATGCTTGGTAAAAGAGGGAACGGCTTTCCTAAGTTCTGGGGAGCACCACAGGTTTATCTTTGAAACAAGCTACCTTGAAGTACAGGTAGGCCTTAAGCAGATCTTCTATCCTAACTGTAAGACTGTAAGGGAAATGGAGAAAGGACAGGGCTGATGCCACCACTACTTTCTTACAAGGTCATCCATATAGGCAGAACCTGGAATTATGCAACAGTGGAGGACAAAATTATGTAGCAGGGGTGACAAGTGATAGCGCATCAGAGCCTTAATAAGTAAATTTACAAGGAGACGCGTTTAGGTCGATGAACCTTTGGACCACGTTCGGGGACTTCCCAGCAAGAGATGTCTTTTTGGCATCACAAATCAATAGATCAATAACCCAATCAATAATTTCAATAACTAATCAACAGGCTAATCAATAACATTTAATAAAAATCAATAGGTTGAACACACCATGACCTTTCAGTCATGAATAACCACACCAATTTAGCTAAGTGTTAGGATATTTATTTCCCTATTGGTTACAATCAAATGTCATCTCTGTTAATCTCAATTACGATAAACTTCATTAGGAACTCCTCTAATTAGCAATTAGAACGCAGTTAATCATTGCATAGAGAATAATCACTCAGTATTTAGACACATCATTAATATGAAGCGACTTAGCAAAGTCTCATTAATACATGATTCAACAAAGCAAGAACTCAGTCATTTGTCTATTTGCATAGGATAATTTGTGAACACCTTCACTATCCTCGAATCAGCATAAGCATGTTGGGCTCCATGCAAAACATTTTAACAAACACAAATTTGGAAAACATCTAAACTATGGCCTCTATCAAAATAGCAGTTGGTACCTAGAAAGAAAAGGCAAACAGACAATTACAATTTTGCATCAGATAGTTACCAATCCAATAGATCAGCAAACAGCGTCAGTCTTCGTCCTCGATATAGCATAGTTAAGGAATAGGACCTTCCCTCATATGGAGGAAAGAAAATATCAGGTAAGAATGGGTAGAGGATGGTTTAGAGTATCAGAACAAAGCAAAAGAGTAATAAGTCTCTGTGAGGGAGTGGAGTCTCAGTCTCTCTGCGCGCATTTCTTCTTGGGTCAGCCCGTTAAATCAAAACTACCTGAGTTCACATTCTTTTAAAGTTAACATTATTTTTAAACACTTGGATCCCTTAAAGTGATACTGTAAGAGGCTGGCCTGGCTTGTAGTGGGTGCCAGAGGTAATTACACCTTGTGCCAGGTCCAGTTATCCCTTATTAGTGTAGAAGAGGTGTTTCTAGCAGCTTAGGCTAATAGAAGGTAGCTATGGCAAAGCAGCTTAGGCTGAACTAGGAGACATGTAAAGCTCCTACTATACCACATGTGTCATATGCACAATAACATAAGAAAACACAATACACAGAAGTACTAAAAATAAAGGTACTTTATTTTTATGACCATATGCCAAAAGTATCTCAGTGAGTACCCTCAGTATGAGGATAAGTTATACACACAAGATATATGTACACAAACCAAAATTAGGTAAGTAATAGCAAGAAAAGTAATGCAAGCAGTGTAGAATTACAGTAGAATGCAATAGGAGCACATAGGTATAGGGGCAACACAAACCATATACTCCAAAAGTGGAATGCGAACCACGAATGGACCTCAAACCTATGTGAGCTTGAAGAGGGTCGCTGGGACTGTAAGAAAACAGTGAGGGTTAGAAAAATAGCCCTCCCCAAGACCCTGAAAGGTAGGTGTAAAGTGCACCTACTACCCCCAGAGAGCACAGAAGTCGTGATAGGGGGTTTCTGCAGGAAGAACAAACACCAGCAATGCAACAACAGTGGATTTCCGGACCTGAGTACCTGTAAGACAAGGGGACCAAGTCCAATAGTCGCGACAGTGTCGAGAGTGGGCAGGAGCCCAGGAAATGCCAGCTGAGGGTGCAAGGAAGCTGCCACGGGATGGAAGAAGCTTGGAGTTCTGCAAGAAAGAAGAGAGCTAGGTACTTTTCCTTTGGAAGACGGATGTTCCACGTCGCGATGAAGCTTGTAGAGGTGTTCCCGCGCAGAAAGACCGCAAACAAGACTTGCTAGCTGCAAGGGTCGCGGTAGGGGTTTTCGGGTGCTGCTGTGGCCCAGGAGGGACCAGGATGACGCCACTTGGAGGAGGAGACAGAGGGAGCGCCCAGCAACTCAGGGAGCCCTCACAGAAGCAGGCAGCACCCACAAAAGTACCTGAACAGGCACTTGGAAGGAAAGTGAACTGGAGTCCACGCGTAGTCACAAAAGGGAGTCCCATGACGCCGGAGGACAACTCAGAAGGTTGTGCACTGCAAGATAAAGTGTCGGGGACCCAGGCTTGGCTGTGCACGAAGGAAATCCTGGAAGAGTGCACAGGAACCGGAGCAGCTGCAAATCACGCGGTACCGAGCAATGCAGTCTACCGTGGGGAGGCAAGGACTTACCTCCACCAAACTTGGACTGAAGAGTCACTGGACTGTGGGAGTCACTTGGATAGAGTTGCTGAGTTCCAGGGACCACGCTCGTCAGGCTGAGAGGGGACCCAGAGGACCAGTGATGCAGTCTTTTGGTTCCTGCATTAGCAGGGGGAAGATTCTGTCGACCCACTGGAGATTTCTTCAGAGCTCCTGGTGCAGGTAGGAGGCAGGCTACTCCCAGAGCATGCACCACCTGGAAACAGTCAAGAAAGCAGGCAGGATGAGGCGATACAAGGTTGCTAGTAGTCGTCTTGCTACTTTGTTGCGATTTTGCAGGCGTTCTGAGCAGTCAGCAGTCGATCCTTTGGCAGAAGGTGAAGAGGGAGATGCAGAGGAACTCTGGTGGGCTCTTGCATTCGTTATCTGATGAATTCCCCAAAGCAGAGACCCTAAATAGCCAGAAAAGGAGGTTTGGCTACCAAGGAAGGAGGATTGGCTACCAAGAGAGGTAAGAGCCTATCAGAAGGAGTCTCTGACGTCACCTGCTGGCACGGGCCACTCAGAGCAGTCCAGTGTGTCCCCAGCACCTCTAAATCCAAGATGGCAGAGGTCTGGGACACACTGGAGGAGTTCTGGGCACCTCCCCTGGGAGGTGCAGGTCAGGGGAGTGGTCACTCCCCTTTCCTTTGTCCAGTTTCACGCCAGAGCAGGGTGGGGGATCCCTGAACCGGTGTAGATTGGCTTATGCAGAGATGGGCACCATCTTTGCCCATCAAAGCATTTCCAGAGGCTGGGGGAGGCTACTCCTCTCCAGCCCACACCTATTTCCAAAGGGAGAGGGTGTTACACCCTCTCTCAGAGGAAGTCCTTTGTTCTGCCTTCCTGTGCCAGGGCTGCCTGGACCCCAGGAGGGCAGAAACCTGTCTGAGGGGTTGGCAGCAGCAGCAGCTGCAGTGGAGACCCCGGACCGGCAGTTTGGCAGTACCCGGGTACTATGCTAGAAACCCGGGGGATCGGAATTGTCCCCAATGCCAGAATGGCATGGGGGGGACAATTCCATGAGCTTAGACATGTTACATGGCCATGTTCGGAGTTACCATTGTGACGCTATACATAGGTAGTGACCTATGTATAGTGCACGTGTAATGGTGTCCCCGCACTCACAAATCTGGGGAATTTGCCCTGAACGATGTAGGGGCACCTTGGCTAGTGCCAGGGTGCCCACACACTAAGTAACTTTGCACCCAACCTTCACCAGGTGAAGGTTAGACATATAGGTGACTTATAAGTTACTTAAGTGCAGTGGTAAATGGCTGTGAAATAACGTGGACCTTATTTCAAGCAGGCTGCACTGGCAGGCCTGTGTAAGAATTGTCAGAGTTCCCTATGGGTGGCAAAAGAAATGCTGCAGCCCATAGGGATCTCCTGGAACCCCAATACCGTGGGTACCTCAGTACCATATACTAGGGAATGATATGGGTGTACCAGTATGCCAATGTGAATTGGTAAATTTAGTCACTAGCCTGTTAGTGACAAATTTGGAAAGCAGAGAGAGCATAACCACTGAGGTTCTGGTTAGCAGAGCCTCAGTGAGACAGTTAGGCATCACACAGGGAACACATATAGGCCACAAACTTATGAGCACTGGGGTCCTGGCTAGCAGGGTCCCAGTGACACATAACAAACATACTGACAACATAGGGTCTTCACTATGAGCACTGGGCCCTGGCTAGCACGATCACAGTGATACAGTGAAAACACCCTGACATACACTCACAAACAGGCCAAAAGTGGGGGTAACAAGGCTAGAAAGAGGCTACTTTCTCACAGATACTGACTGATTTTTAGGTCTCATCGGAGACAATGCATGCGCTGTTGCTTGCAGGACATTTTGTTAGTTTATATTGGACATTGACTCCACCCATTGCTTACAATTGGTTAGTTACATTTTCACTCTCTTTTTCTTGCTTCTCTTTGATTAGTGCGTGCCGGGTTCACTATCTCTTCATGAGTGTGTTCTTCTAGAACAAGGCTCAAGTACTTATGTCCTTCCAATGCTCTTGCTTTCGGAGCTAATTTTTTTCTTTAGTCTGATTTGTGTGCTGGTTTTACTGGCACTGGACAGAACTTTCCTGGTAGCTTATCTGCACTGGAAGGGGCTGAAGCAGCTGGTGTCTGGCACCAACTTATGTAAGAAGCTTGTGCCAGATATGCGACACAGCAGCAACCCTGCCCTGAAGAAACAATGCAGTGGGTAGGCACCGCGGCCACTTGCTTATTGCCACCCACTGCACTGGAGATTGGTACACCACACCCTGTATCCCCCAACCAGAGGAGTACCAAATACTCCTGCAGCCCCCACAGTGCATTGCAGCCCTTAGTCTTCTCTACACAAAGGAGGCTTCCTCAGCTTGCAGGTGCAGTGTGTGTCTTTGTAAAGCAGCTGTAGTGTGCTGCCTGCTTTGAGTTGACGCTTTGCTGACCCAGGGTTGAAAAGAAACAAAGTAACTTATTTGTTTTTTTTCAATCTGAGCCTGCCAGGCACTTTACAGGAGTGGGTGGAGGGGAGGCCGCTGAGAGAAAGCGTCCTCCACAGAGCACTGCTCGTTTTAGAGGAAAGAGGTACTACAGAATTTACAAGAGTAGAGGTAGGGTTGCCACCTTTCACAGAGAAACATATGAGCACGGCCTTCACATTTTTTTTATGAATCAGCACAACTTTATATGAAATAATCTGTATTCATTTAACATTGCCTTTATGTCTTTGTTTACTTAAGTTATCAATCAGGGTTATTAGGACTGCTATCGGACACATTCTAAAGTGTTTTCTTCTTACATTAGCTGTTTAAAGTATGCACTAGTAAGGGGAAAAACATACAGCCAGGACATTAAATGCTAGTCATTGCAGGTGATTTCACAATGTTTCCATCAAAGGATCTGATGGAAACCCAGAGTTCTTGTTTTCCTCTTGCATGCTTTGAAGAACTTTGAATAATGTGCCAGGCCAAAGTTAAGAGCAATATGCAATATATACAGTTTAAAGATAATTGACAAATATATTCCAATAAAGCACAGCATTTAAAAACGAAAGTGACTAGCTTTTCTGAAATAGTTACTAGTGCTTCATGTATTTTTTAGACCAAACCAATGCAAAGCCTCCGTGTTACATAAAAACATTTGGTGAATTAAATATTTAAATATCCACATTAAGTTGCAGGTTTCTAAAGCACCTCTGTCTTGTCAGATGTAAATTGTTTTAATCTTAGTTCTTGTTATTTTGCTTTTCCCATTATATAACAGTACTACAAGTTCCAGAATGCAATGCATCAATTATTCATAACTGAAATGGAAAAATGCAAGGTCATTGGTGAGAAGTTTAATGGATAATTTCTTGAACACATATGGGGCATGGAAGCCTTTTTCTTTCATTGTTTTTACAAAGTATGTTTGTGTTTTCATGCTGGTGGCTCCCATAACAGGAATGTACAGCAGCATTGGTTATTTTAGTTTCCACAATAAAATCCTTGATGATAGAGGCAGGTGGCCCTAAGGGATTTATTGCTGAAAGGGGAGTCATGATATTGTGAGAGGTCCAAATTAGGTAAATTTGTATTGCTAGGTAAAATTCCTGTCACAGTTATGGTGAGTTACTTCCAAAGAGTCCTCGAACATGCCTCATGGAAAATTCCTGTTATCTGTGCATAAAAATTAGCTGCTTGCATCAAATACAAACTTTTCCTGAGGGGACCACTCAGAATGAGGCCTGAAAATGTTTCACATTAGCTGCTGTAAACAATTAAATTTCACACATAAACTGACTGTTTAACATAGTCATATGTAGTCATGGTGGCCCCTGCATATGCAATAAACAAAGGTGAGGAGCTCTGTAGGGGCGTGATTTATTTTATTCCAAGGGGATGCATTGAAAAGATGACCTCATCTCTTGCACTAAATGGGAACCCCCTCAACAAGTAATTTATTTTGTTACCAGGGCCATTGGAATTATGCAGCATTGAAGGACCAAATTATGCAGCAAAGTTGACTAAATTATGTGGCAAGAAAAGGCAAGGTATGTGTAGTGTGTCACATTTTGTGATGGTATTACTTCATATGTCTTTCATTTTTTAACAAGTTAACACTGCCTGTGCAAAAGGTTGACCTAGTTTGTACCAGTTTAACATACAAATGCACTGTATAGCAACAGAAAGGTGGCCGGTCAACTTTTGCATAGGGATTTCAACTGCACAGCAAGACGTCCTTTAGACTTTAGTAACTTTTGGTCTGTTTCAATTAGTAACAAATTTAGGGGCATATTTATACTCTGTTTGCGCCGGAATTGCGTTGTTTTTTTTGACGCAATTCCGACGCAAAACTAACTCCATATTTATACTTTGGCGTTAGACGCGTCTAGCGCCAAAGTCCATGGAGTTTGCGTCATTTTTTAGCGTGGACACCTACTTTGCGTTAATGAGATGCAAGGTAGGCGTTCCCGTCTAAAAAATTGACTCCGAGGCATGTGCGCCGTATTTACACTCCCGGGCCAAATTCACGCCCGGGAGTGGGCGGGTGAAAAAAAATGACGTATGGCAGCTTTTGCGCAGTTTTTTAGCGCCTGGACAAGGCAGGCGTTAAGGGACCTGTGGGCTCGGAAGGAGCCCAGAGGTGCCCTCCCATGCCCCCAGGGACACCCCCTGTCACCCTTGCCCACCCCAGGAGGACACCCAAGGCTGGAGGGACCCATCCCAGGGACATTAAGGTAAGTTCCGGTAAGTATATATATATTTTTTCTTTTGTGGCATAGGGGGGCCTGATTTGTGCCCCCCTACATGCCACTATGCCCAATGACCATGCCCAGGGGACAGAAGTCCCCTGGGCATGGCCATTGGGCAAGGGGGAATGACTCCTGTCTTTGCTAAGACAGGAGTCATTTCTATGGGGGTTGGGAGTCGAAAAAAATGGCGCAAATCGGGTAGAGGCGAAAAATTTGCCTCAGCCTGACTTGCCCCACTTTTTGGCGCCCAAGCTCCATATCCCCCTACGCCGGCGCTGCCTGGTGTACGTCGTTTTTTTCCACGCACACCAGGCAGCACCGGCGGCTAACGCCGGCTAACGTCATTGATTAAATACGGCGCCCGCATGGCGCTTCAGAATGGCGTTAGCCGGCGCTAATTTTTTTGACGCAAAACTGCGTTAGCGCAGTTTTGCGTCAAAAAGTATAAATATGGCCCTTAGTTTTTCTGTTGATTTATGTGGCAAAAGAATATTAATGTCAAAAATGGTGCAGCCTGAGAATTGCATAATCCCAGTGGCCCTATTACCCAAAACAGCAACTACCCACATTACCCATACCTGCTTGGGCCATTAGATACAACTGCATTATTTTCTCTATGCGTTTTTATTATATGCGATAAAAAAACACTAGCCAGACTATCATTGGTGTCCCTGTAAGTGATCTTTAGGGGAGCACATATTAAGTCACAGATAAACTGGTGCTACACCTGGGCACTCGGAATAAGGCATTAAATGGAAAAGGAAACTGTCAGTCTCATAGAATGGGAGCTGCACAAATCTATGGTAGATTAACTTGCTCTGCCAAATAGAAACAACCTGCTAATCATCATCTTTTGATGACTAGATTTAATTTGCATCTACACATCCCACACAAACCTACTCCCCTATTTAGGTGACAGTGAGGGGAGCATTCACTCAGCTCCTAAAGTTAAATTTTATTATAAAAAATAATAATAATATTATAATGAAAATATGACCACTGCTCAATTTTAGGCCCATATTTATACTTTTTTTGCGCTGCACTTACGTCGTTTTTTGATGCAAAATCGGCACAAACTTACAAAATACAACTGTATTTTGTACGTTTGCGCTGCTATTGCGTCAAAAAATGACGCAGATGCGGCGCTAAAAAGTATAAATATGGGCCTTTGTGTGTATGTATCTAGCGCATGATCATCCTAAAATGATAACTTTTTTCTTTTCGACTCTAAATATATTATGGAAACTCCTGCTGATCTCATGAGTATGCAAGAGGCAAAGATGAAATACCTCTACAAGGTGTTTGGTGACTATGAGGGAAGGGGCATTGTGGGGGGGGGGGGGCCTCACCATTCCTTGCTGAATGGCCCCCTAAGGTTTTGTTACTCCACTGCCTCCAACCATCGGGGCTAGTTCAGGATAAACTAACCGATGAACCCGATGTTTCTGTAAGGAAGTCTCTGAACATTTTCCGTAACCTCATTTGTTTCCTAAAAATAGGATAACATTCCTATTTGGAAATGGTAATTTTAGTAACATCATCTTACACATTAAATGGTGTCTTTATGCAAAGCAATTTGTATAGAATATGTTCAGCTATTGTTACAATATTCAAACTCAAACTCATCTCAACCATCTCGGTGGTGAAAAGCTGAATCGAGCTTCCCCATAGTTCAAATCCACAGCTCACACACAGAGATCCCAATAGCAATCCCTTAACTGACTGAGTTGTCGTGCTAGGGCAGACTGCTTAATACATACTTTCATTCCATTGTTTAAGAATTTAGGGGACACCCAATGGAAGAAAATTGTTCTTGTTCCCGTACGTCATAAAATGATCAAATTTCAGATCATTGGAAACTTATTTGCTTCAGTGTGTACCAGCAATGAAACAGCAGTGAAATTGGCGATTCAATGCTGAAACAACCGGCCTTGAATAGATTGTAATTGTGATTGCATTTATATAGCGCTTACTACCACTGATGATGTGTCAAAACGCTTTGCGCCAGTAGCATGCTGCTCCGGAACCGGAGGTTAGTGGTTAGTCCAGAGTTATTGGGTACTGTTAGTTATTGGGATTGTGTGCTCACCATAAACCATTCCATGCAGTCATTTCAGTTTGTTTATGGTGAAAGAAAGTAATAGTGGTTAATTTAGGTCATTATTGGGGGGAGGTGAGCTTCTGCACATGGTTAGTGGGATTGATAGACGAGTTAGAGGAGATTAGGGGGTACAGTTATCAATATTTCATGCAGTGCAGCACATCAAGTCACCTTGCTGCGCTGTGTGAAAGGGCAGGAATGTGGTGTATTTAACATAATATGGCGCATTCCTGTCCTTTCCTTGCGCAGGTGCACTTTTGACTGTCTAGCGCCAATGCAGACACCCTTGCACTGCGGTGCAAGTGTGCCTGCGTTGCAGACAGGATTGTTTTTGTGCAGGAAAGGGCACCTTCCTGCAAATGCAGCACACATTAAAAGAGGAAAAAACAACAGGAAATAAACATATTTTCCCCACGTGGGGAGGCATAGCATTTTGACTCATTCCAGGGTGTACCAGTAATGATAAATCTGGGAATGCTCCAAAATTCATGGGTGGATGCATGGGAAAGCCTATGCTCGACTCATGGAATGCCTCTCTGGGGCAGAGTAGCGCAACGCAGCTATCTGCAGTGAGCTGTGTTTCTTTAGATTTATCAAGCCTCACAGGGCAATGCAAGGTGGTCTTGCGTGGCTTGACAAATCTAACTTAACAGTTGTGTCACTCTTGTGCCCCTTTGTGTTGCAGAAGGGCAGAGTAACTACTCAATAAATATTCCCCTAGGTATTGTTAGGTTGCATAGGTATGAGTTTCAGCAGAAGGAGAGATTATAACCTTGTAAATGAGTTGTGAGAAATTTGCTGAAATAGAGAATAGGCAAACATGCATGTGTCAGAGTAGGTTGTGCTCAGAGAAAGGAGGCACGCAGAGGATGGACGGGAAGGAGAGGATCATTTGAAAGAGAGAAGAAATAAAGGAGAAGTGTCAAACATAAGCTGTGAAGGACAGTTTTCTTTAATGCTAAATTTAAGGTATGTGGACAATATTTTTGAGACAGCATGCAGTATGAGAATGAAAGAAAGTAGAAAGAAACATTATTTACTTGTGAAGATTGTGCTATATTAGGAATTTTTAACAGGTACTAGAATAACGTAAACCATCTCCCCACTGCTAGGCTACTGCTAGACTACCGATCCAGGTAGGTCAGTTGACAGCTCAGGGGTGAAAGTAAAAAATATTGGCTGATCGCGTATGTTGAGAAAATACATGGGAAATAATGTACACATTAAAAGAGAGATTTTGGTCTTCATCCTCCGGTTTGACTCAGAGTATTAATTATACAGGAAAGCGGGATGCATTTGAGTGCTTCTGGTTTGCATTGGCACCAGATGGAAGGTGAGGACATCTGCGCAGACAGTGGAAGTGTATTACTTGCCTTAAAACTGCTGGGGGGCAGGAGATACCAACACTGGTGTGAGTGTTGGGGAAGTGAAAGGGCTCAATTTAGAAGTTCAGTAAACACTTTTGGTAGAAACTGGCTGCTTATTAGACTTCCTGAAGCACTGCTCTTTTTGTAGGTGTTATTGGTGAGTATGGGTGAGTAAGGGTGGAGATGCAAGTTAAATGGGACTCTAGGTGAAGCCAGCCTTTGTCCACTGTGATCACACTTCAGTGGAGAGCCGTCACACCTCTTTGTGCCTATATTGTGGGTGCTCCAGGCTGGAGACACCCCATGGGTAAGGGGTCTCACTACACAAAGGCTGTGTCTGGAGAGCAGCCTGGAAGACTTCTGAAATGTAAACGCACCGCTGTTTACCTTTCCTCATTAGGAAAGGTAGCTGCCGCGGTCTTCATATTTTCGTCAAAGTAAGCTGACCGGTGGCAACAGGGTTAAAGTACTTCTACCTCTGTGGAAGCTCTGAAATCTAACACCTTCCTCCTGGCAGAGAAATCCACTGAGGAGGCAGCAGCAAAACGCAAGCAGGTTTACACGTTAGTATGTGCCCCTTTCTGCTCACATTTTTTTACTACTGTTAATAACCCTGAAATAAGTAAACGAGAAAGGCTGCTGAGCAGGCAGAGTTTTCAGGGCCCTAACTCTTTTCCATTCACAACAAGAGCAAACTAGTGCTGTGACCGGCCAGGGTCAGACTGGCCTGTCAGGTGCTTCGTAGATATTGTAACGGGCCAGTGGCTGGAAGACAGACACAGTGTTATAAATGGACAAGACTCTCAAAAAAGCAATAGTGTACTTATAGGCCACCCCATTGATCAGAGGTGTGGCAAGAGTGCCACAGGCCACAAAACAGGAAAACGACTACACTGCCCGTTTGAGTTAGCCATGATGGCAGAACATTTAACCCACTATACCTGTTGGCTAGGGTACCACAAATCACCAATGCTAATTGGACCATTGCTGAACCATTTATTTAGTCAATCTATTTCAACTAATCACAATCCATGTGTAGCGGATATTACAGACACTGACAGTAAACAGTTAATCAGATTACTTTAATCCTACAGGTCTGAAACAAAAGTTTTATAGATATCACAGGCAAACTCAGATGTTTTATGGGAGAGCTAGTTCTTGGGTTCGTATGGTCTCACTCAGCAGTAGTTGATGTAAATGGTAAACTATTTGGACGGCAGACATTTAAATACTACTAGTTAGATATGGGGTCTTTGGTTGGCAGTCAGGTTACCCCCTGTCAAAGCAAGGACCCTCACTATAGTCAGGGCAAAAGAGAACCACCCTCAGCTAACCCCTGCTTACCCCCTTGGTAGCTTGGCACGAGCAGTAGGCTTAACTTCAGAGTGCTAGTTGTAAAGTATTTGTACCAGCACACACAGTAACTTAATGAAAACACAACAAAATGACAGCACAGTTTTAGAAAAATAGAGAATATTTATCTAAACAAAACAAGACCAAAATGACAAAAATCAAATACACAAGTCAAGTTACCAATTAGAAAGCAAAAAGAGTCTTCATGTAGTTTTAAAGACACACTAACGCTGTTATCGTGAAAATGTACCTTGGGTGCGTCAAAAATAACCCTGCTGGGGCGAGTGTGCTTCAAACAGGGGTTAGGATGCGTCGATTTCACTCACTCACGAGACCTTGCATCGTTTCTCCTTTTATCAAGTCAGGACGCGTAATTTCTATCTCCGCAGGAGAGCGATGTGTCGATCCGGTCAGCACTCTCGGGTCTGGGCAGGCCTTGCGTTGTTTTTACACGCCCAGCAGTGCTTGCGTCGGAAAGCCAGCCGCACGATGATCTGAAAACCACGCAGCGCGGGTTGCGATCTCACCAGCCTCCGTCAGCGATGCTGTGCGTCTTTTTCCAGCCCTGGGCATTGATCTTCAGGTCAAGTTGCAGGCGAGCGCCGATTTTCAGCCGCGAGGCCGGCGGTGTGTCGATTTTTCAGCCGCAGATTGGAGTCACGTCGATCTTTTCCCCGCACGGCGGTCAGTGCGTGGATTTCTTCCCCTTAGGTTGCCAGCTTCTCCTTTCAGGGTCTCAGGAACTGGATGGGCACCACTTGGCAGAGTAGGAGTCTCTCGAGAGACTCCAAGTGCTGGCAGAGAGAAGTCTTTGCTGTCCCTGAGACTTCAAACAACAGGAGGCAAGCTCTAAATCAAGCCCGTGGAGATCTTCACAAGATGGAAGGCACACAAAGTCCAGTCTTTGCCCTCCTACTCTGGCAGAAGCAGCAACTGCAGGATAGCTCCACAAAGCAGTCACAGACAGGGCAGCTCTTCTTTCTCAGCTCTTTTCCAGGCAGAGGTTCCTCTTGGTTTCCAGAAGTGTTCTAAAGTCTGTCTTTTTGGGTCCTCTTCTTAGACCCATTTTCTCCTTTAAAATAGGCCTACTTCAAACCAAAGTCTCTCTTGATTGTGAAATCCTGCCTTGCCCAGGCCAGGCCCAAGACACTCACCAGGGGGTTGGAGACTGCATTGTATGAGGGCAGGCACAGTCCTTTCAAGTTTGAGTGACCACTCCTCCTCTCCCTCCTAGCACAGATGGCTCATCAGGAAATGCAGACTACACCCCAGCTCACTTTGTGTCACTGTCTAGTGTGAGGTGCAACCAGCCCAACTGTCAAACTGACCCAGACAGGGAATCCACAAACAGGCAGAGTCACAGAAATGGCGTAAGCAGGAAAATGCTAACTTTCTCAAAGTGGCATTTTTAAACACACAATCTTAAAATCAACTTTACTAAAACATGTATTTCTAAATTGTGAGCTCAGAGACCCCAAACTCCACATGTCAATCCACTCCCAAAGGGAATCTACACTTTAATCATATTTAAAGGTAGCCCCCATGTTAACCTATTAGAAGGACAGGCCTTGCAACAATGAAAAACGAATTTAGCAATATGTCACTGTTAGGACATACAAAACACTTTATTATCTGTCCTACCTTAACCATACACTGCACCCTGCCCTTGGGGCTACCTAGGGCCTACCTTAGGGGTGCCTTACATGTAAGAAAAGGGAAGCATTAGGCCTGGCAAGTGGGTAAACTTGCCAAGTCGAATTTACAGTTAAAACGGCACCCACAGACACGGCAGTGGCAGGTCTGAGACATGATTACAGTGCTGCAGGCCCACTAGTAGCATTTGATTTACAGGCCCTGGGCACCTCTAGTGCACTTTACTAGGGACTTACTAATAAATCAAATATGCCAATCCTGGATCAACCAATTACATAAACATGTTTTATAGGAGCACTTGCACTTTAGCTCTGGTTAGCAGTGGTAAAGTGCCCAGAGTTACAAAAACAACAAACACGGAGTCCAGCACACATCAACAACCTGGGAAACAGAGGAAAAAAGTTAAGGGAGACCATGCCAAGGACGAAAAGTCTAACACTACTTTAGCACACTGTCTCTGCAAAGCCCTTCAAGGGGTCACTCAGGTTGATCTGGATCACGTTTCCCAAGAACAGCAGTGGGACAGACTCTAGGGGTCGCCGGTGCAAGGGATGCCACTGCCACCAGAGCTCTAACACCTGCTAGCAGCAAGCAGCACTGAACTGATGCATCCCCAAGGGTGCAGATACTTGCTGAAACTCCTACCTCGATACTGCTTTGTGTGGGGTTCCTACCTCACACAGGATCGTGCAGTGTTTCCTTGGTGTCGCTTGTTTGCAAGCATCAGCTTTCCACCTCACGCTTCAGTAGAATGCTGCTGCGTGGACCCCAGTTAACTGAAGCCTCGTTCCGCCACGCTTTCTCCACCACCCTCCTTACGCCTCGATACCAGAGACAGGTTAAGGCAGATTCTTAACAGCATCACAGGTGCCTCCTTTTAATGATGATAACTGTTTTGGCACCTGCTACCAGTTTTCTTACAGGATACTCAAGCATACTGAAAGAGTTAGCTGATAGTGGCTTTAAATACATTCCATCTTCTTTATTAGGAAAGAAAAATGTGCAATAGATTGTAATATTTTAATTCTATTATCTTCCTGAAGTAGAACATCTGTATCCATTCGCCAATGAGAGTGAGGAGTTGGAAAATCTTTCAGTTTGTGAATAAATAAAACCATAGCATGATCTTAGATGTCAATCCGATAGATTTGGTGAAAAGGTATTAATTGGCATAAATTATCTTACGATCCTTGCTATTCTCTAAAGTTTTAGATAAACTAAATCACCCAGATAAAGTTAGTTTTATGAAAGGAAGACTCTTCACACATAACACTTGGCTCATTTGGCAGGTTGTATCAGCTATTTCCAATACCACTATTACTTCTACTCTGTTAGCCTTAGGCACAGAAAAAGCATTTGACAAAGTTAATTACCAGTTTTATTTTCTCTCATAGAATACGGCCATTTTGGTCAACCCTTCGTTAACATGGTGAAAGCCCTTTATGTTCAACCTTCAGCTAATATCTTTATTAACGACTTTTCCTTAATAGTTGTAAGTGTTTTGGAAGTACTAGACAAGGATTTCCCCTCTCCCCCTTCTTTTGCTATTGGCTATTGAACCTGTCCTCAGTCTTCTCAAATACTCACCAGACTACCAAGGACTCACGATAAGCAATATTAATATAAAAAGCTCTGCCTGTGCTGATGTCTTTCTATTCTATTCTATTTGTCAGACGAATAACCTCCATACCAGTACTTTTAAATATAATTAAAGGTTAACCAAAGGTGGCTGATTACACTTTAAATATAAATAAGACTGGTTATTTTCCCTTAAACTTTCATTGCACATCTGATATGATTAAATGCTTTGGCAAAATTTGGTGCCCTGACAATATTAAATATCTTGAAGTTCTTCTCGGAAACACACTCCAACATACATTAAAGCTCAATAGTATGTTTATTATCAACAAACTAGGACAAAAAATGAAAGTTGGTCTGCCCTTCATTTAGGCTAATGGGGGAGAATTCAATCACTTAAAATAGTTGAGGTTCCTCAGATACTATAGTTACTGCCTATGCTACCCTTATACTTTACTATGTCATACTACAACAAATTACAGACAATAACATCTAAATTCATCTATAATCATAAATCGAAAAGAATATGTTGTTTGCAACCTAAATCATATAGTTTTTCTAGTATGACAAGAATCTAGGGGCCAGATGTAGCAATTTCCGATTTTGCGAATCGGAAATTGCGAGTCGGTGTGACTCGCAATTTCCGATTCGCAAAATCGGATGCAGTACGGTGTCTCAGACACCGACTGCGAGTCGCTATGGGGTCGCAAAGACCCACCTCATTAATATTAATGAGGTGGGTCGCATTTTGCGACCCCATAGCGAGTCCCTGCACTCACAGGGATGGTGGCCTACGAAAATCAGCAGACCTCCATGTCTGTGACTGCTTTTTAAATAATGCAGTTTTTTATTTAATTTTGCAGCCCGTTTTCCTTAAAGGAAAACGAGTTGCAAAATAAACAAAAATAACGAAACCTTTTGGTTTCGGTTTTTCAGAGTAGGCAGTGGTCCATTGGAGCAGGTGCAGGGCAACTTCAGGGGACCACTTGGAAAAGCTCTGCACAGGTAAGTTTAAAGATGAATCCTGGGGGTCTCCTTGGAGTGTCGAGGACGCAAGGGATGGGGGACCCTTACGGAACAGCTGGTTCTTCGGTGCAGGGCACAGGGTGGTTGGGTGCAGAGTGAATCGGTGAGCCAGGAGCTGTGCACAAGGATGCCTTTAAAAGCAGGAGGTAGGTTGGTTCAAGGGTCGATTGCAGGACAACAAGGGCACTCTGGTGGGAGGTCCAGGTTGTTTCTGAAGTCCCTCAATTGGGG
This sequence comes from Pleurodeles waltl, assembly GCF_031143425.1. Taxonomy (NCBI): domain Eukaryota; kingdom Metazoa; phylum Chordata; class Amphibia; order Caudata; family Salamandridae; genus Pleurodeles; species Pleurodeles waltl. Next base: position 668,928,802 of record NC_090445.1, read on the forward strand.
ATTCCTCATGGTCCTTTTTCAGTCCTGGGTGGACTGTTTTCCATAGAGTCCGAAGTCAGGTGACCAAAACCAAGAATATTAATACGGTTCAGCCGCAAGAGGGTGCAGTACCACCAAACTTACACTGACAGGGTTTGTCCTCGCGGTCATCAGTGAGGAGATTGGTCCGGCTGAAGCATCCGGTTCTGGAGTTAGGGGGTCATTCTGACCATGGCGGTAATTACCGCCATGGCGGAGGTCGGCGGTAGCACCGCCAACAGGCTGGCGGTGCACCGCTGGGCATTCTGACCGCGGCGGTTCAGCCGCGGCCAGAAACGGAAAGTCGGCGGTGTACCGCCGACTTTCCGCTGCCCGTCTGAATCCTCCATGACGGCGGAGCGCGCTCCGCCGCCATGGGGATTCTGACACCCCCTACCGCCATCCTGTTCATGGCGGCTCTCCCGCCATTAACAGGATGGCGGTAGGGGGTGCCGCGGGGCCCCTGGGGGCCTCTGCCGTGCCCATGCCAATGGCATGGGCACGGCAGGGGCCCCTGTAAGAGGGCCCCAAAAAGTATTTCAGTGTCTGCGTAGCAGACACTGAAATACGCGACGGGTGCAACTGCACCCGTCGCACCTTCCCACTCCGCCGGCTCAATTCTGAGCCGGCATCCTAGTGGGAAGGTTGATTTGCCCTGGGCTGGCGGGCGGTCTTTTGGCGGCCGCCCGCCAGCCCAGGGCAAATCTCAGAATCACCGCCGCGGTCTTTTGACCGCGGTGCGGTGTTCTGACGGCGGTACCTTGGCGGCCTTAGTGTCTGGTCAGTGAAGTGGACCTCATTGACTTCGTTGGCTCCATGTGGATTTAGAGTGGTACCTCCACTCAGGAGGGTGTTCTCTGGTGATTTGCGAAGCCTGCAGGTCCTCTGGGGTTCTGTAGAGCTTTCTCAGTTGTCCAGGAGCTCCTCAGCGGCAATTGTCGGGTCCTGGGTGCAGCAGGCAGGGTTTGCCACCTTTTCTTTGATGCAGCAGGTCCACTGTTCTCAGGCCTTGGATCTTCTTGGTGCCAGCCTTTTTCTGTCCATCGAATCTGATTTCTTGGTCTAGGGGTGCCTACTAAATACTGTATTTAGTGGGTGTTTAAGGGGAACCTGGTAGAGAGAGAGAGAGAGAAAAAAATTCTGCACTTATTCCAAAAAAGCAGAAAGAAACCGCACTCGACATGTCCACTCCTCAAAAATAAAGTTTTATGTACAAAAATATGTATTCTCCATAACGAAGCAAACTGACTCAAAGGCAACGGGTTTCAACACCAAAGTGTCTTCATTATGGCCAAATTGGAAAAACCTGGGCACATTTCAAAGCATGTTTAAATACCCCTTATAATGAACAGAGAAAAAATACTGTAGAAAAGAGAAGAAAGTTTAAAGTTCACATAATGACATTCAGAAATTCAAAACGAATACTATAAACAATTTAAACACATTAGAAAGTACACACAAATCAAAATGCAATTGCCAATATTTTAAATCAAATAACCTGATCATCCCAAACTATGAACCCTTTATTAATAATGTAAATCAAACAAATAAAAATAAATGTAGCAATAGCGTCTATCATTTTGAAGATAAAGATAATACTGACTTCATAAGCAATAAAAAATAAACTTAACACATGAAAATAGTAATCAATCATTTACAAACTACCAACAGTATGTATGTATCCTATTTATGTCTAAATGTCCCAAGTTATAACCACAACCTGAGAGCCCATACAGAGAGGACAGAGAAAAATAAAATAAAATTAAATTAAATTAAATAAAATTAAATACAAATTCCCAATTATCATAATCAGAATTAATCAACATGTACATAAAGTTCCTCATTCACATTGAGGCCCCCCGGGGTCTTTGTCCAGAGAAGAATAATATATTCTGATTCCCTGATTCTAAGGGGTCTCTCTCTGTCTCCACCCTGTACATTTTTCTCAATCCTATCAATCCCAAAATAAACTAAACAGTCAGCATCTCTATTATGCAACCTAGACCAATGTCTCGCCACAGGATAAGAAGTGTCATAATTCTTAATGGCCCTGTAATGTTCTAAAATCCTCTTTTTAACGGGGCCAATGGTACTGCTGACATACTGAAGGCCACAAGGGCATTGTAATACATAAATACAGTGATCAGAACCACATGAGATGACTTTGGAAATTGTCCTGACCTCTCCTCTGTTGAAACAGAAGGGTTTTTACAAATGTGGCAGATGTAAGGCATGTAAAAATAGTACAAATGTTAAGACTTTCAAGACGGCTTGTGGAGAGGTCAGGCCATTACTAGCGGGAAGGGGTGCCCGGACTGTACCCCCAGGGACAACCACCTCCACTGGGTTTTATTTAAAATACATGGGGGCAGCCCCGGGGACCACCACCTCCCCAGGGTGATTAATTTAATATGTGCGGGGGACACACTCACACGCAGACACCAGTTAGAGTTACCTCAAGTATCTATAACTCATGCCCTAAAGTAGCTATAACTCAAACCCTCGCCATGAACTGCTAATTTACCCACAAATTATGGCACTCATGACATCTTTGATACCATCATTGATATTATCAATGTAATATTTGCAGTGAAAAATTTGACAAAAAAACTGGCCATGGCGGGGGCACGAGTTTTAGTTACTTGAGACAACTCTAACTATGACTGGTGAATTTTTATGGTTTGGCAAGTTTAAAATGTGATCCTATCATGGAGAAAAGGAAACTAGAAGGAGGAAGCTCAGACCCATCGCAATCTACTAAAGATACTTCAATAGACAGGATGATCCAGCGAGTGGTCAATGTTATAAATAATGAAATCGATCTAACAGAGCGCAGACTTTCACTTGGCACCATGCCTGGGTCTTGTTTCTAATGTTCCACTTTCACCCCCACCAAGTTCATTGGGCTGCTTGCCGACGCATACGCCTATCCCCGGCACTAGTCAATCTGTATCGCCACAACCGCCACTGCCATCTGGGACAGTTAACAGCCTTAGTTCATCGGTGGCAGCCAAACATTTGAAGCGCCTTCCCAAGCCCCTGTCAGTGGTGGCAGCAGGCTAGACCAGTCTGTCGGACTAGCCACCTGAGCTCTTGCGGCAAAAAGAATGATGGAGAGTTGTGTGGCTAAAATAATGACTCTCTTGCTGGCAGAGCTCTCCCCTATATTGCATCAACTGGATGCCATTGAACAGTCAATGGCAAGCTTAAAGAATGTGTGGGGTTTGCTCACCCAGGGCCACGGACCTGCTGCTTTTGTATTGACAAAAGAGCTAGAGAACCCTGTGGATGGGTCCCTGGGTTCTGAGTCTGGCCACACTCAATCCATAGTCTTCATTCAGCTAACTGAGTTGTCAAGGTCAAACATCAGTGCTCTGAATTCTAAGGGAAGTGTAGGCCCCTGTAGCAATAGGCCCAAACCCTCTGATCGAGGTCTCTTTGATGAAAGAATGGCCACCACTATTACCAAGTCACAACCTGCAAACAAAGATGACTTGGAAGACTGTTCAAATTTGTTATTACAACCAGTCATTAACCTACCCCTTGCATCGGCTCCCTATGTGGTGGTTCTGTCAAGAGTACCCCCAGTGAGATTGGACCAAAGGGAATCTCAGGCAGAACTATTTAATAAAACAATTAACTGTTTGGGCCGCCACAAGAATTTCCCTTTCATTATGACCAGCAGCATTCTCTTAACAAGAAGGGTGGGTTGGTTTGGTGCAGGACCCAAGGATAGGCAGGGTAATTGTATTATAGTACACTTCAGGTGTCCCTGTGTGGTGCAGGATCTACTTTTTAAGCAACCTAATAACCTTTGGGTAAGCCGTAGTATCGACCTTTTGCCCTCGGGCTATTTCTATAGGCCCCACATGTATCTTAACAGAAAAGGAATGAGGAGGGAGCTCAGGAATAGAGAGATGAATGCTACCCAAAGCAATGGGATCCTGGCATACAATCATTACAGTGTTTTGGCCAATGTGGATTGGCTTACTGGGGATAAGTGCAGAGCACCAGAAGTAGGTAAATGTGAGGGTGGGTCCATGGGCAGTGTTGAGGAGGTCCCCTTTAATTGGGTTGTTGGTAGAAGTGTGCCCTCGATGGGGCCATGAAAGGTGTAGCTCCACCCAACGTGGTGGATGCTGGGGACATGGGTGTGGCAACGTGAGACCTTAATCCCACTACCAAATTGCTATCTTGAAACATAGCAGTGCTTTCATCTAAGCTGCCCTACCTGGAGGGGGGAACCTTGATAGATGAATATGACATCTGTCTCTTCTAAGAAACCTAGCAAACTAGTTCCATGTATCATGCAGGATTTATGTAATTCACTAGGGAGGCTGTTACATCAGGGAGTGGTAGGCCTAATGCAGTACTTGATAATTTGGGTAAAGGTAACCATCTCTTGCTGTATTAAGAAAGTGGACCTGGATTCCCCAGACTTGCTATGCATTGCCCTGACAACGCTAGGTGTGGCTACAATCTACATTCATTATATTTACAGTAGACCAACTATAAACAAGGTGGATTCTAATGTAGTACACATGCTGTCTGCCCACCTGGCTGAACTACATCGGGATCACCCATCCTACCTGGTGCCTTCTTGGAGGACGTGAGCTCCAACGGTGGAAACGTTAAGCATGAAATTAACAAAATTGTGAGAAATAAAGCTCCTGGGCTTCATAAAGTTCCTGGTGATCTTTTTACTGATGAAGTTGAAATCTGGGCACCGTATTTCACTGTACTATTCAGTGCCATATTGAAAGGGGTCCAAACTCCCGCAACTTGTACAGGAGCAGAAATTGTCCCTATCTTTAAAAAATTGGTCTTGAGATCTCCTCTCAAATTACAGGCCAATAAGCCTGACTGATAGTGTCCTAAAAACTCTTTGCGAGGGTCATTTTCTGCAGACTGCAAGACTGGATGTCTGCATCGAATATCTTGTCCCCCTTGCTAGGGAGTGCACTAGCACGTTAGACAAAGTCTTCTGAATGCAATTATTGTATTGGAAGTTTGTCAAGTTAGGTCATGGGTGGTTGCATGTGTTATTCCCTGACTTGAGGGCAGCATTTGGCCTTGTTCTTTGGCCCACGTTATGGCAAGTTCTAGTTGACATGGGAGTCCTGACTTACTTTTTGAACTTGATAATAAGCTTCATAAGCATAACTGTGTGAGTAAGGTGTGGTCAGCTGGGGGAGTTGACTGATCGATTGTTGGTCAACAGAGAGGTTAGGCAAGGGTGTGTCCTGGTTCCCACCCTGTTTTTACTTTTTATAAATGACTTGGTAGCACATGTGGATCATGTTGAGTCGGATGCACCTTGTCTGGCGAACCTCAGAGTGCCTGCCCTGATATTCGCCGATGACACATTGTTTCTTTCAACATCCCCTATGGGACTACAAAAAATCTTAGATAGCTTCAACAGCTTTTGCCAGGTCAGGGGCCTGGACATTCATTTAGCAAAAACAAAGTATATGGTCTTTAACCCCTACCGTTCCTCTAGACACAGTCCTATGCTGAGAGGGACTCCCTTGGAACAAGTTCAGACTTTTGAATATCTAGACATGGTCCTGGATGAACATTTTAACTGGCAGACCCATATTACGAGGTGTAAACTTTAACTACAACAAACCAATGGGGGACTATAGAAAGTATTTAAAGCCTCACAATTTCGCCCCATTTTGCCTGTACTTCAGGCCTATAACTGTAAAGTATTTGGATCTGCTGTGTGTGATGAGGAGCTCCGGGGCTATAAGGAGGTCTGCTGCTGAAAATATTTGTATGAGGCAGCAAATTGGCCTCCCAATTAGCACACCACTGCTCACCCTGAGATTGGATATGGGGTTAAGGAATATCACACAGGTAGTAAGGCTGCGACTACGCCTGTTTTGGAGGAGATTATCAGCGACCTCAGAATTGAGCCTTTACCAACATGGGGATGGCATGTGTTCTGTCCCTTCCAGGTGCAAGAGACCTTTTATGAGTCAGGCATGAGAGAACAATCCAGGTGGATGTCAGGGTTGATTACCTGTGGACTGCCCTGGAAGAGGCCTGTGTGACCTCCAAGGAGAAGGTAAAGAATGCCTTCTGGGAGTACCAAGTAGGCTTATCACAATCTCAAAGTAACATGGGTTCTTTGACAACAGTCTTTTTGGCGTTAAAAGATAATTTCCAGAAAGAACAGTTTTTGGATGATCTATAGCCCCCCATTCCTAGGAAGCTCTTTCTACATTTTAGATATAGGACCTTACCACTAGCCTTGTTCACAGCCAGATGGGGATAAACGGCAGAATTAAGAGATGCCATTGTCCGTTCTATGTATCTAGGGTTAAAACAGTTGAGCATGTATTGATTTTCTGCCCTGGGTATTACGGTGTAAGAAAGAAGTGGAATGCACCACTTTGATGAAACCTTAGGTGTGAGGGAATATAGGGAAGCACTAAGGATTGCCAGGTCTGATAATAGGCAACTAGTGGTGTTTACAGTCTCACGAATCCTAATGGCAATGTGAAGAATTAGGTCAAGAGCGGGGATGTACATCTACTGCTGGGACTTCTGGTGCTTGGTGTACGATTAGGTGGGCACAAACAGCTTGGATCTGTTCTTAATGCCGTTCAGATTTATATATGGGATTTGCTTCCCTTTTTGGCTCATTGTTAACACAGTGCACAGAACAGCTCATTTAGAATTGTAAGAACAGCAAGTGCAGTCAGCATTAGCACTTATTTACAATAGAAACCCAGCCCAAGTTGCACCGGCTTGGGTGTTTGGTTGGAAGGTTGTACTTTTGTAGCTGGTGTTGATCGTCGTACTAAGTAGTGTGCACAGGGTTTTAACAAGGGTGAGGCTGCCAAAATAATTGTTTACGTTGTTCCAATCCCCATGTCTTACCGAAAGTTTGAAATAATGTGCAAAATAAAAGCACACCTGATACCTATCACTAATGTTCTTTCTGCCTTATTACTTTATGAGTCTTTCATTTGGAATTCAAAATCATATTTCACCACTTTTTTTAAACTTTGTGTCCCACATGGACTCCAAACTATTGAGTTCAATGCATTTGGAAACAAAACGTTTCTTGGTCATGGAAAGGCTTTTAATTCTAATTATTTTATTACCTTACTAGACTACATAAAAGTGAATGTTCTACCATCGTCTGAGCTCTGTATGGATTCAGGACCAGATTTACTAAGCTTTTGCTTCCAGGTTGTGTCACTTTTTTGGTACAGCCCTGTCTCAAAATCTATTTTGGGCTTTACAAAGCCACACAACTCCTGATTTGCATGGTTTTGTAAAAAAAAAAAAAAACGTATGGCAGCGCACACCTATGCACTGCATTTCATTACCTTGAGTCAGGTATTTATTACATGGGTGGTACGTGGAGGTTTCCACGCATTCACCCATGTATTTTGATGCAAACTCATACTTACAAAGACTTGAAAACTTGGGTTTTCACCAAAATTGTGTGTCTACCTGAGGTTGGTGTAATGAGGATGAATACATTTATTTCTCCTCGTTATTTCCTCTTTGCATGTGTAGTGCATTGTGCACACATGTTCACAGTGAGCTGAAAATGGAGTTCTGACAAAGGGCCTATTCATTCATCAGACATGGAGTGCTTCCTACCTGGACGCGTGACATCATCTGAACTCATGGTTGCTGCACACCTGTAAGAGGAAAACACATTATTAGGTATTAAGGGGCATATTTATACTCTGTTTGCGACGAATTTGCGTCAAAATGTTTGACGCTAATTCGGCGCAAACGTAGCACCATATTTATACTTTGACGCCCGACCCCGCGAACGTAAAAATTCAGCAGTGTGTGTCATTTTCTGGATTCGTGAAACCGCCTTGCGTTAATGACATGCAAGGTAGGCGTTCCCGTCCCACAAAATGGCTTTAAGGCATGTGCGCCTTATTTATACTCCTGCGTCAATTTGACACACAGTAGGGGGCGGCCCTTAAAAAATGGCGCACAGCCTGATTTGCGCCGGTTTTTAACACCTGGGTGAGGGCAGGCGTTAAGGGACCAGTGGGCTCATTTGTATGGTCTCTGACCAATGAAGCAGTCCACAGGTGCCCTTCCCTGCCCCCAGGGACACCCCCTGGCGCCCTCACCCACCCCTGGAGGACACCCATGGATGGGGGGGACCCATCCCAGGTAAGTACAGGTAAGTAGAGGTAAGTAATTGTTTTTAAGTTGCATAGGGGGGCCTAACTTGGGCCCCCCTACATGCCACTGTGCCCAATGGCCATGCCCAGGGGAAATAAGTCCCCTGGGCATGGCCATTGGGCAGGGGGGCATGACTCCTGTCTTTCCTAAGACAGGAGTCATTTCAATGGGTGTTGTGCATCAAAAAATGGCGCAAGTCCGGTTAGAGCCATGACTTTTGACTCTAACCTGACTTGCACCATTTTTTGACGCACAACCCCCATTCTTCTAGACATTTTTTTTTTTTACTCTAACCAGGCAGAAGCGCTGGCTAACGTCAATCCATAAATAAGACGCCCGCCTGGTGCGTTGGAATGGCGTTAGCCGGAGGTAAATTTTTTGACACAAACCAGCGCCGGCTTGCGTCAAAATGTATAAATATGGGCCTAAGAATGCAATTACAGGCCCCAGACAGCTCAGACATATGTGGGTCTCCAGAAAAGCCCTGCAGTGAAAGCAAACCTGACTGACACTTACAAGTAGCAGCTGACAAAGGAAAACTGAGACCCGTTCATTGAGTTTATTTGGTCAAAACGATGTATTGTTTACCTATTTATATCCCCTAGACAGGGCCTATAGGCGTCTTGTTATACAGAGCCAGGACTACATCATCTCTCATACTTCATACTCGTTATTCCCTTTAGTATCATATGCAGCAAGCACTGTACATCACCCGCCTTTCCACCCATTCTCTATTTCTTTATCTATTCATTTATCTTGTTGTCTAGCTCATTGGTTCCTTCTCTTCATCCAATGTCTTATCTCCCTCGTCCTCCTTCACATTACCCCCTTTTCACCACACCCCTCCCCCTTCCCAACCCTGTTGCAATTTGTACTGTCGTAGTTTGACTCTTGCTCTAGGCAAGACTGTTGCTTTAAGGATGACAATACTTGTGTTTGTGGGTGACTATGCCTGTCCTACAACAAATTGCAACAGTTGTCCCAACCATCCCGGCTCACAAGCAGCACCTCACCAAAAACCCAAACAGTAAAAGGTGATTTGTGGCAGCCTTTACACGTGGACTCAAGAGTGTGACATCTCAGGGAGTGTCATGGTTAAAGAGAGATTACCCCTTTCTCACATGAACAACATTTCTCAATCAGACACAGGCAATGAAAGAGATGCAGTAACGTTTTCAATAGGTTTTATTTAACAAAACTGCAATCTATGATAAGTTGCATGGGCTGCAATGATAAGGATAATGAACAGTGCAAGAAACAGAATGGTAAAGACAAGAGTCATTAATACAAAGGCCCCCACCATCTTGCAATGACATGAAGTGACATGAGATATAAAATATGTCCTAAAACCCTAATAATGTGAACTTAATCTCTAACCTAGAAGAGAGCTAAGTGTGTTAAACCTAATCTGCCAATGCCATATCCATGAGAAGAGCCCCCCCCCAACGCATGTTACCTTGGAATGAGGTCTCTAGTCCAGACTCCATCGGGACACGAAGACTGGGTCAGCGTCAAGACAACATGCAGTATCGATAGTAGCAATGGCCTCTGGTTGGAATCTCTCTGACTATCTGTCTAAGTGAGGTGCATTTATACAGATCTACTTGGACCCCGGACGTATGTCTGTTCCCAAACAACAGATGAAAAGACATGCTTGGGGCAGCAATTTATGTAAACAATTCCCTTGAAGGCGTGAAGAGGGAAAGTACCTAATGAGAACACCTACAGTTTGTTTATCTTGGTAGCTTGATATTGACGCCTTAACGAGGTGGCACTGATAACGTGAAACTAAAACATTGGCCTAACTAGAAACAAGGCAGGCATTTTAAAAGATATAATTAAATAAATGCGCTAAAACAGAGCAAACTAAGTAGGGTAAAAGTCACTAGGTGACAAGGGCACGAGTTTGCAAGCCAAAGGCTAAGCTAACTCCTGTTTCCCATTAAAACAAAATAAGATTCACTACACCCTCCCCATTGCCGTAACAAGTATGACTCCATAAGTTGATGTCAACGAAGGTGAATGAATCCAATGCTAAAAAGTGCTCTGGACTAAAAGCTAAAATCATAAAACTAGACAAAAAAATCACATTTAAAAACGTGTTAAAAATCAATAGCTAAAAAACATACAAAGAGATATAGGCCCTCATTACAACAAGTTGTAACCGCTGTGCTGCCGCACTCCCGCGGTGGCCATTATGACATCTCCGCCAGCCCAGCGGGGATGTCGGCCGCAGCATGGGAGCCGGCTCCAAATGGAGCCGGCGGTGTTGCGGCCGTGCAACGGGTGCAGTTGCACCTGTCGCGCTTTTCACTGTCTGCTTTGCAGACAGTGAAAAGCTGTGTGGGGCTGTGCCAGGGGGCCATGCGACACCCCTTCCTGCCAGCCTTTCCATGGCGGTTCCTACCGCCATGGAAAGGCTGGCGGGAAGGGGACTCGTAATCCCCTGGGCAGCGCTGCAAGCAGAGCTGCCCTGGCGGGTTAAAACCGCTGGTCCCGGCGGTGCGACCGCGGCGCTTCCGCTGTGGTCGTAATCCCTGAGTTTGCACCGCCAGCTTGTTGGCGGTGCAACCTCCAAAACAGCCCTGGCGGTCTTTGACCGCCAGGGTTGTAATGAGTCCCAATATGTCGATGATGACAAGCACAGTAAGCCAAAGTAAGGGCAATAAATGCAAATTATGAATTTTGTATAATAAGCCAATCATCAAATCTTTCTAACAGTAGTCATGATCTTGAAGAGCATCTTCAAAGCCTTTGAAGGGAAAGGACCTCAGGAAAGAGGCTACATTGTCAGATGTTAGATCAATGACAGGATAGGCAGACAGATCCATGGAGCAGTAGTGCGTAGTAGTCTCTTGTGCAGGTCCACCTGCAGGAGTGACACTCTCCACAGCGCCAAAAAGAGCCAGTACATTCACCAAGGGCGTCTCATAGGTGGCCTTGTGAATCAGCCTTAGTCTCAAGGCACACAACCGTTATTGAACCCTCATCGGGGACATCAGCAGTGCTTGGTCCACAGGAGGCACAGCCATAACAGCAAGACACACTGTAGGCAAATGTTTGAAGAGGCACCATACGCAGCAAAAGATTGGTTTCACGCACAATAGGAGTGGTCAAAATGACAATGACCAATCACGCTCCAATCCCGACAGCAATGAAGCATTAAAGGTCTGAACCATGCGTTCACAGCACAGTTGAGCTTGTGGCAGTGGCTCCATTGCTTTGCGTAGCTGGAAAGATACAACCACTGCGAATCAGAAGTAGAAGCAGCAGTATTCCACCTGTCAATGCCAAAATTACAGGAAAGCCGGCAAACACATTTGAAGAGAGTGAATGGATGGTCGATGGACTGACACCGAAGACAATCGGGATGATGGACACAAAACCCAGACCCAGAAGCCTTAAAGAAGTGGACTATCCCAGTAGTGCGCGAAGCGTTGAAAATTCTGGATACCAGCTCTTCAAAGTGCTTCGGGAAGTTGGTATTTAATAGGGATTGTATCTCAGCTGATGATCTCGCAATCTGGAGAGCATACGTCTCTCTAGCTGATGTCAACGTGACTTGTTTTTGGAACAGTAGCACCTTTAGTCTGCTCAGCTTGTCATAATTTACATTAGCAGTATCAATGTGAGGCCACATTTCTAATACTTTTATCTCTTGTGTTGGGGGGAATAAAATTTGTCCACAACACGTAACGACCTAATAGACTGAAATTGCATAGGCAATTCCTGGTCACATACCGCAACAGCTTTGGTCGCTCAGTACCACATAACATCCATTCGAAAGAACATGAAATACTGGTCGAATCAAAGGGACAGGAGTACCCTTCAGAAAACAGGCCAAGTTTGCGACCCCCGCATTGCAAAGGCTGTGAAGGGACACCTGCTTGCAGATCACTGAATGACTAACAGTAATCTCACATTCGCTTCCGCTGAGAAAGACCTCTGTTTCACCGTTCAGACATTTGTATTCAAAGGGCAACTCCCACTCTTCTTCAATACAGCTATCCCTAGTTTCTCATACCTGCCCACAGCAAGATATTTCAGGCATTTTGAAAAACGAAAAATGGAAACGGGCAGATTAATAATGCCACGTAGGAGCCATACTGTTGATGGACTTTCTGCAACTGTGAAAGGCAACTTCTCTAACTTTTTTATGTGAAACTTGCTTCCCTTTTAGCCATTATCTGTTATTCTTGGAAAAATTAAAAGCAGTGAACAATTCGCTACCGTTAATATACTTCCAAGGAACTCGGACGTTTTTCAAAGTCTGTAATGTCCAACTTAACTGCATGATGGAACGCAGCTGACTTTGTCCATGATATAAAAAGGGACATGTCTGTCTGTCTGATATCTATCGCAGACGGAACTATGTTTTTCAGGGAATAAATCCTGTTGGACAGAGTGCTCATGCTGTTGTCGACAACAGCTAAAGCCTTTTCTAAGTTTTCTTTGTCTATTTGCCTTAAACGAGCAGCAGCTTCTATCTGGGAAAGCTTCCAGATCTCATTATACATGGCATAGATTAATCTTTCAGAGTGTGGCTTTCTAGGACCTAACAAGAAGTCCTGCAAGTCTACATCTTCAGAAAGAGTGTTAAGATGTTCCTTAAATGCGGCTAATGTGTTAGTCTGTATCCACTGTTGGCACAGTTTACCCACACTGTATGTTGTAACTATACCCATGTGTTGACCCGAAACAAAGCGACTAAAAGTCATTAGATGATGGGGGCATGATTTTGCAAGCCAAAGGCTAAGCTAACTCCTGTTTCCCATTAAAACAAGATAGGATTCACTACAGTACAGTGCGCCATATTGTATTGTGCATTCTGCTGTGTATGATATTGTACCCATGGACCGTTGTTATCTTCCTTCAATAAAAAAATTACAACAGACTCCACGCATGCAAGCGTAGGTTGCACAGGCCTGAGTGCATAAACTGCTGCTGCAATAGAAGATCCTCCTGAAGCGGTTGCCTGATCAGAGGACAGATGCTCATGCCCAAGAATTATGGCTACCACATTCTCCTGGCCCAATCCGAACCCACTAGGATGACTTGGGCCAACTCACTCCTAATCTTCCTCAGAATCTGGGGCAGAAGAGGTAGAGGCAGAAATGCATACAGGAGTTACATGCTTCACTCTAGCCAGAATGCATCTACCAGAGAGAGCCTTCCTGGAAATTGCTCATGCAAAACCTTTGACATTGTGTATTCTCAACGTTAATCAAAAGATCTAGTCAGAGTTATTCCCACTGTTGGAAGATGCCCAGTGCTGTAACCATTATTTGTGATCCACCACACATAGCTCGCTGAGCTTGTCAGGTTGGTTTATGATCAGGGAGATACCCTGAAGCTCCAGCCATTGCCAGAGGCATAGAGCATCTTGACACAGGACCTAAGACTCCATTTTGCAGTACTTGTTACAGTACCTCATGGCGATGGTGTGGCCCATAAGAACATGTACCAGCCTACCCTTGATGGACAGTAGGAAGTCCTTCAACATCACGTGACGTGAATGGCCTGTAACTCCATCAGATTGATGAGGTGTTGGGTTACTGCTGGAGACCACAGTCCTCTAATCTTCACCTTTCCCAGATGACCTCCTCAACCCAGCAATGACCCATCTGACACCACCATCAGCTCTGAATGGGGTAGAGGGGTCCGTTGCTTTTCAAATTGCGGTCAATTAACCAACACTGACAGTCTGTTGAAGCCTCCTCTGAAACCTGGAAGAATCTGAAAGTTTTCCTTGGTGCTGGGCTCACTGAGACTTCAGATTCCACTGCAGAGCCCGCCTATTGCATCTGGCATAGTTGACTAGCAGAATGCAGGAGGCCACGAGACCCTGAAGCATCAGAAACTGAGAACCACGTCTAGGTCTGAAGCATCCGAATTATAGCTCAAATGTCCTGGGCTCTTTGTGATGGAGGGAAGGCCCTGAACTGTACCATGTTGAAGATGGCTCCTAAGAAAGGAAGCCTCTGCAAAGGAGTCAACCCTAATGAAGTTTTCAAATTCATCGTCGTTTGGAGATTGTCTATGACTGACTGTGATGAGCCTGCCACCAACAACTAGTCATCAAGGTAGGGGAAAAGGGGTATCTCCACCCTAGGAAGATGTGCTCCAACCACCGTTATTGCTTTTGTGAACACCCAACAGGCACTGGTAAGGCCAAGGGGGAGCAAAGCAAACTGAAAATGCTCCTTGCCTACTGTGAACCACAGGTAGCATCTATGGGATAGGACTGTGGGATGGGTACATAAAAATACATACCTTTCAGGTCCAACGCCAACATCCAGCCTCCCGGATCCAGGGCAGACAGAACCTGGAACAGCATAAGCATTTCAATATGCCCTTCTGCATGAAGGCATTCAGAGGGCAATAATCTAAAATAGGACAGAGGCCTCCTTCCTTCTTTGTCATTGTGATATAACGGGAGTAACAACCAGTCCTGATTTCCAAATCTGATACCCTGCATGGACACTTTGGAGAGTATGACAAGACATGTGCTCCTCTGAAAGCCGCTCTGATGAGGGTGTACAGTGGGGGCAATGGAAAGAAAAGGATAGTCATATCCCTATGAATGCTCTGAAGGACCCATCTGTCGAATGTGATAATTTGGCACACTTGGAGAAAATGTTGATCCTGACTCTCATGGGTGGTAATGTGCCATAAAGGGCAAACTAATGCAGTTTGGAAGCTAGTGCCAGGGGGGAGGGGAGCTGAAAAGATATGTGCTCGTAAAGGACCTGCATGTTGACTGCCTGATCCCATCCCTGACCCTGCAATGACTGTGTTGACTGTTACAGGGGTGAGGGGCCTCACGTTCCTAGTATACTAAACCTCTGGAATAGCCCCCCAAAAATTGAAATTGTTGAGGAGATTGCCTGGCATGGGCTGAAGGGCCCAAAGAACGTGATATGGCTTAGATCTCCTAGAAGCGTTCCAGGGTAGAATCAGCCTTCTCACAAAATAGATGAGATCCTTTGAAAGGCATATCTAGAAATGATGCTAGGACATCTCTAATGAAGCCTGTAGACCTCATCCATGGCAACAGAATACCACACCAGTGTTGACTGCTCATCTCAATTAATCAGTGGTATCCAAGCCAGGACGAATTACATATTTGGTTCCATCCTGACCATCCCAAATGGTTTGAGGGAGGGAGGTCTGAAACTCCTCAGAGTCTGCTCGCAAGTTCTTGCTGACCATATCCGAATCAGCATCTGTATATTGGCTGAATAGGAAACTGGTATCTACCAACCTTAAGGCTAGGTTGGATGTCGAGAACATTTGTGTCCTGAATGCCTCAATCCTCTTTGATTCTATATTGAGGGGAGGGCTTGTGGGAATTGAATTGAGGTTTACTTCGCTGTTGGGAGCTTGTATCATCAGACTCTCCAGAACAGGACGTTGAGTCAAAATCTCAGGCTGCCTAGAGCAGGTATGTGGCATCTACCTGCTTATCTGATCACCCGTAGGAAAGAATAGGGCTTAGAACAGGTGGCAATTATGTTTTCACTCATCATTTCATTAAACATTAGTAAGAGTTCAGATGAGACCCACCAAGGCTACAAACCCTCTGTAAATACATTAGTTTTAATTTCTAAAGAAAGACGTTGTAGGTCCATGACCTAAGCTGCATGTCTAATCACTATAGCAATGAAAGCATTTTTTTTCTGTTGGTGACCCGGGGAAGGGATCAACACTGTATCAGGAAACTATCCAGCCCACTGGCCTCTTGTAGACCCATGTATAGGTTGCCATTATCATAATGTAGGGATACGTCATCCCCATCATTACCCCAAAGTGGTGGTTAGTTTTAATCTGCGTTAGACCTAAAAAGCTGGTGAAGTGGGTGGTTGTAGCTCCACAGGACAGGCAATGGACTGTATGAGGTCTGAGTGCATCGGGGTGAAATCGGGATGCAACCTCGGTCGAGACTGAGACGGGTTTGTCTTAGAGTTAGACACCGGTATCAGTAGAGGCTCCTCCAGCACAGGCGGCATCAGGGCTGGTGCCAAGACCGCTGAGACCAGCGAAGATTGTGGCGCTGGAGTGGAAGTCAGCACTGCTGTCAATGTGGAAACTGAGGCCAGTTTGCAGAGCACAGACAGCCCAGAGGACAGATCTGATGGCAGTAACACAACTGGAGTTCCCTGTGGATGCTTGTGGCCTGAAGCTGCATCAGAGAGAACTTGAAGAGTGTCAAAGATGTGAAACACGTCTTATATGGCTCGATCAGCTGCAGTGCTGCTGATGACCTGGGAAACTTGGGGTGCATCTGGATTAGTTGCAGAATCATCTCCTAGATGAGAGGGTGGATGGATGGTTCATAAGCGTCACCGAGTGACACATTGATAGTTGATACTCTTGCAACTTCACTAGGAAAAGAAGGTGGCGGGATGGGGACGAGTCCCACTTGGCCTTCTTGTACTTGCTTTTTGACTTAGACTTTGACTTACCAAAGGTCTTCAACCACAAAGAGGCGCTAAGAGTGGGAACGACTTCAAAACGGGGCTTCTATTGTTACTTTTAATGTCCAGCGATGTACAGCTTTTCTTCATGTCACCTGCTTTTGTTTTCAACAGTCACTGCAAGGTTTAAATCCTGTAGTTTTGAGAGGGGACATTGCTCCCTTACACACTGGCTTTTAATTTTGTGGAAAAAAACGCTCATTAATCTAAAGAGAAGAGGGAGGCCAAGCTCAGGATCTGCATTCGAAGGCACAAAAAGAGAGGAAGTGATGTAAACATGCAGAGGAAGTACTTACATGCGGCTCAGCTCTGTTACTTCCAGGGTGGAGCGGAATCACTGCGGAGATGCACAGTGTCAACTACTGCTGGTGAACACCTCTTAACCATTTGCATGGTTATCTGTAGCTCCCATTTCTTCCCCTTCCCCTGGACTTCTAGGGTCGAGGGGTGACGTTTTAACACTGTGATGTCATCTGGGTTTGAAGTTTGCCTAATGTCATTTTGGCACTCATGGCATTTTGGTGAATCGCAATCCATGCGATTTTACCAGAGAGATGCTTTACACTACAAGGCTACATAGGGCTTTACGTTTTGGAAATTTTTAATCTGGTGTTCTGCACAGTGCTATTACAGGATATGTACTGCACAATTTCATTTGTAGTGGTATACTTTATAAAACAAAATTGGAAATCCTAATACTCCCTATATTTCTAAATGCAGGTTATGTTATTTTTTTTACAAAAGGTGCTCGGCACTTGGAAAGGTGTTCACCACCCAGGACTGGCCTAACAAATAAGGCATGTCTGGTCTCCCTAGGTGAACTCTCCTACCACACACCTTGTTCCCCCCAACTTCTGTATCCAACTTCTGTATCCTCGGGAAAAGGCCTCAGCAACAACTGGCTCGCCAGTGTTCCTTGCGTCCTACCTTGTCTCCAGACTACCGCTCCCCTACTGATCCACTGTCCTACAACCAGTGCTTTAAATGGAAAAATATAAGTGCAGGTACTGTGTACCAGAGTACCTGCTTGTTTCTGAGAAGTTCCGGTACTCTCCAATTAAAAGTATTACGTTTTTCTTGAGATATGCCGGTACTCTCCCTCGCAAAATAAAAAAGTGCCGGTACTCAGTACCAGAGAGTACCGGCCCATTTAAAGCACTGCCTACAACACATCCACAGCTCCTGTCCTCTCCTCTGTTGTTCATAGTTCCACACGTCCGCCAGGACCCGTTCTGATTGCACTAATCCTCGCCCTACCCCCAGCTTCTCCTTTCTTATTAGCCATTCCACCTTCTTAGCGTAAGGGGGTGGGGGGGACTTCCCAGATTACTACACATCTCCCACCTTTCCCCATTGTCGTGATATCTGTGGCTGATACTGTCCACTGAGCTTTGCTCCCTCTTGTCCTTGGTAGAAACCAGGAAGTCAGAGGGTAATCAACGCGGCTGGAAAGGGGTAGATTTTGCTCCAGTGCATTCTACATCTCTGTCTTTAGGGATCTCTCTTCTCCACGGTGAATGTCAGTGGCGATGGCTTGTTCATGAGAAAGCCTGGCTTCTCCAAACCATAGTATTTGTGTCCTCCTTAGCTCAGTGAGCTCTACCTGAGCTGAATCATTTGCGTTTCAGGAGAGAACACATCTACGGACTCTGTAACAGGCCCCATATTTTCCAGCATCATATTTGCAGTGCTTAATTTGTGCTTGTTGTTTCCGGTGCTGAGCACCGGCACTTATTTGTGAGGGCCGGGGCTTATTCTTCTGCCTCAAGCATTTGCTGCAAGCAAGACACATATGGGAAAGACGGAAGAAGGAAAAACTAAAAAGCGCCATAAAGGGAGAAAGTAAAAAGTTGCAGGATGAGCTGAAGGGGCAGAGGTGGCCGTAAATGGATTGAAGAGGCCCGAGGTGGCTTCAGGATTACGCTGCCTCAGTATCCAGTACTGGGAGATTTAATTACAGCAGCCTCGTGTTTAAGAGAAGGGCTTTGAGCACGGACACCTCTTTATTTACAAATTAAGCACTGCATATTTGACCATGATAGCAGAAGTCCAGTGTGAGAAAGTAGCCTCTTTCTAGCCTTGTTACCCCCACTTTTGGCCACTGCAGCCTGAGTGAAATAACGTCCACGTTATTTCACAGCCATTTTACACTGCACTTAAGTAACTTATAAGTCACCTATATGTCTAACCTTTACCTGGTAAAGGTTAGGTGCAAAGTTACTTAGTGTGAGGGCACCCTGGCACTAGCCAAGGTGCCCCCACATTGTTCAGAGCCAATTCCCTGAACTTTGTGAGTGCGGGGACACCATCACACGCGTGCACTACATATAGGTCACTACCTATATGTAGCTCCACAATGGTAACTCCGAATATGGCCATGTAACATGTCTATGATCATGGAATTGCCCCCTCTATGCCATCCTGGCATTGTTGGTACAATTCCATGATCCCAGTGGTCTGTAGCACAGACCCTGGTACTGCCAAACTGCCCTTCCTGGGGTTTCACTGCAGCTGCTGCTGCTGCCAACCCCTCAGACAGGCATCTGCCCTCCTGGGGTCCAGCCAGGCCTGGCCCAGGATGGCAGAACAAAGAACTTCCTCTGAGAGAGGGTGTGACACCCTCTCCCTTTGGAAAATGGTGTGAAGGCAGGGGAGGAGTAGCCTCCCCCAGCCTCTGGAAATGCTTTGTTGGGCACAGAGGTGCCCAATTCTGCATAAGCCAGTCTACACCAGTTCAGGGACCACTTAGCCCCTGCTCTGGCGCGAAACTGGACAAAGGAAAGGGGAGTGACCACTCCCCTGACCTGCACCTCCCCTGGGAGGTGTCCAGAGCTCCTCCAGTGTGCTCCAGACCTCTGCCATCTTGGAAACAGAGGTGCTGCTGGCACACTGGACTGCTCTGAGTGGCCAGTGCCACCAGGTGACGTCAGAGACTCCTGCTGATAGGCTCCTTCAGGTGTTAGTAGCCTATCCTCTCTCCTAGGTAGCCAAACCCTCTTTTCTGGCTATTTAGGGTCTCTGTCTCTGGGGAAACTTCAGATAACGAATGCAAGAGCTCATCCGAGTTCCTCTGCATCTCTCTCTTCACCTTCTGATAAGGAATCGACTGCTGACCGCGCTGGAAGCCTGCAAACCTGCAACATAGTAGCAAAGACGACTACTGCAACTCTGTAACGCTGATCCTGCCGCCTTCTCGACTGTTTTCCTGCTTGTGCATGCTGTGGGGGTAGTCTGCCTCCTCTCTGCACCAGAAGCTCCGAAGAAATCTCCCGTGGGTCGACGGAATCTTCCCCCTGCAACCGCAGGCACCAAAAAGCTGCATTACCGGTCCCTTGGGTCTCCTCTCAGCACGACGAGCGAGGTCCCTCGAATCCAGCGACTCTGTCCAAGTGACCCCCACAGTCCAGTGACTCTTCAGTCCAAGTTTGGTGGAGGTAAGTCCTTGCCTCACCTCGCTGGGCTGCATTGCTGGGAACCGCGACTTTGCAGCTACTCCGGCCCCTGTGCACTTCCGGCGGAAATCCTTTGTGCACAGCCAAGCCTGGGTCCACGGCACTCTAACCTGCATTGCACGACTTTCTAAGTTGGACTCCGGCAACATGGGACTCCTTTGTGCAACTTCGGCGAGCACCGTTTCACGCATCCTTGTAGTGCCTGTTTCTGGCACTTCTACGGGTGCTACCTGCTTCAGAGAGGGCTCCTTGTCTTGCTCGACGTCCCCTCTCTCGGCTGGTCCAATTTGCGACCTCCTGGTCCCTCCTGGGCCTCAGCAGCGTCCAAAAACGCTAACCGCACGATTTGCAGCTAGCAAGGCTTGTTGGCGTTCTGTCGGCGGGAAAACACTTCTGCACAACTCTCCACGGCGATTGGGATCCGTCCACCAAAGGGGAACTCTCTAGCCCTTTTCGTTCCTGCAGAAACCTCAGCTTCTTCTGTCCAGTAGAAGCTTCTTTGCACCCGCAGCTGGCATTTCCTGGGCATCTGCCCATCTCCGACTTGCTTGTGACTTTTGGACTTGGTCCCCTTGTTCCACAGGTACCCTAGATTGGAAATCCACAGTTGTTACATTGCTGGTTTGTGTCTTTCCTGCATTATTCCTCTAACACGACTTCTTTGTCCTTAGAGGAACTTTAGTGCACTTTGCACTCACTTTTCAGGGTCTTGGGGAGGGTTATTTTTCTAACTCTCACTATTTTCTAATAGTCCCAGCGACCCTCTACAAGGTCACATAGGTTTGGGGTCCATTCGTGGTTCGCATTCCACTTTTGGAGTATATGGTTTGTGTTGACCCTATCCCTATGTTTCCCCATTGCATCCTATTGTAACTATACATTGTTTGCACTGTTTTCTAAGACTATACTGCATATTTTTGCTATTGTGTATATATATCTTGTGTATATTTCCTATCCTCTCACTGAGGGTACACTCTAAGATACTTTGGCATATTGTCATAAAAATAAAGTACCTTTATTTTTAGTATAACTGTGTATTGTGTTTTCTTATGATATTGTGCATATGACACTAAGTGGTACTGTAGTAGCTTCACACGTCTCCTAGTTCAGCCTAAGCTGCTCTGCTAAGCTACCATTATCTATCAGCCTAAGCTGCTAGACACCCTATACACTAATAAGGGATAACTGGGCCTGGTGCAAGGTGCAAGTACCCCTTGGTACTCACTACAAGCCAGTCCAGCCTCCTACATTGGTTGTGCAGTGGTGGGATAAGTGCTTTGAGACTACTTACCACTCTTGTCATTGTACTTTTCATAAGAGAAAAATATACAAAACAAGGTCAGTGTATATACACATAGCCAAAAAGTTTTGCATTTCCTCTTTTCACTCTTTTCTAAGTGCTGACAAGTACTTCTAACTTTCTAAAAAGTTCTAAAAAGTTTTAAAAGTTTTTTTCTCTGTCTTTCTAAAAGCTCTGACAAACTTTTTATCTTTTACTATCACTTTAACTCTCTCTAAAAATGTCTGGCACAGGCCAAAATGTTGATCTGTCCAAACTTGCATATGACAACCTTAGCTGGAAAAGAGCAAGGAGTCTCTGTATAGAGAGAGGTTTGAGTGTAGGGAAGAATCCTTCCTTGGAACTGTTACTTAACATGCTTAGAGAACAGGATAAGGCCATAGGTGCCTCATCTGTTGAAAAAGTACCTAATAGTTCCCAATCTGATTCAGGGACTCCCCCAGGAAAAGATTCAGGAAAGAAACTTCCTAGCCTGCCCATTACTAGACAGTCTAGCATAGTTGGTAATGATGATGAGCCACACCATACAAATAGTGTTGTCTCACATCATAGCAAAAGCATTTATTCTCACCATACTGGTAGTAATGTTTCTGTCAGCCAAGCTGTTAGGGTGGCTTCTGTAAGGGACAGGTCTCCTTCTGTTCATTCCCATCATACCTCTGTTTCTAGGAATGTCCCTCCCACCAACCCTGATGACAGAATGTTAGAGAGGGAACTCAATAAGTTGAGGGTGGAACAAACCAGACTGAAGCTTAAAAAGCAACAGCTGGATTTGGATAGACAGTCTTTTGAACTAGAGAAGGAAAGACAGAAGTTGGGTTTAGAAACCCATGGTGGCAGCAGCAGTATTCCCCATAGTCATCCTGCAAAAGAGCATGATTCCAGGAATCTGCACAAGATAGTTCCCCCTTATAGGGAGGGGGATGACATTAACAAGTGGTTTGCTGCACTTGAGAGGGCCTGTGTTGTACAGGATGTCCCTCAAAGGCAGTGGGCTGCTATCCTATGGCTATCATTTAGTGGAAAAGGTAGGGATAGGCTCCTTACTGTGAAAGAAAGTGATGCCAATAATTTTACAGTTCTTAAGAATGCACTCCTGGATGGTTATGGCTTAACCACTGAACAATACAGGATAAAGTTCAGAGAGACCAAAAAGGAGTCTTCACAAGACTGGGTTGATTTCATTGACCATTCAGTGAAGGCCTTGGAGGGGTGGTTACATGGCAGTACAGTTACTGATTATGAAAGCCTGTATAACACAATCCTGAGAGAGCATATACTTAATAATTGTGTGTCTGATTTGTTGCACCAGTACCTGGTAGACTCTGATCTGACCTCTCCCCAAGAATTGGGAAAGAAGGCAGACAAATGGGTCAGAACAAGGGTGAACAGAAAAGTTCATACAGGGGGTGACAAAGATGGCAATAAGAAGAAAGATGGTGAAAAATCTCAAGATAAGCATGAGGATAAGGGTAAAACCAAAGATCCCACTTCAAATCTTAAACACTCTTCAGAGGGTGGGGATAAAACTAATTCTTCCTCTTCTTCTCAACCCACACACATTAAAAAGCCTTGGTGCTTTGTGTGTAAAAACAGAGGCCATAGGCCAGGGGATAAGTCCTGTCCAGGTAAACCCCCTGAGCCTACCACCACTAATACATCAAGCTCTAGTGCCCCTAGCAGTAGTGGTACTAGTGGTGGGACTGCTGGCAACAGTCAAGTTAAGGGTGTAGTTGGGTTCACTTTTGGGTCCATAGTAGAAACTGGGGTAGTCAGTCCCAAGACAGTTTCTGTCACACCTAGTGGCATTGGCCTTGCCACACTGGCTGCTTGTCCCCTTACAATGGATAAGTACAGGCAGACAGTTTCAATAAATGGTGTTGAGGCCTTGGCCTACAGGGACACAGGTGCCAGTATCACTTTGGTGACTGAAAACCTAGTGCACCCTGATCAACACATCATTGGACAACAGTATAAGATTATTGATGTCCATAACTCCACTAAGTTTCTTCCCTTAGCTATAATTCAGTTTAGTTGGGGTGGAGTTACTGGCCCTAAGCAGGTGGTGGTATCACCTAGCTTACCTGTATATTGTCTCTTAGGTAATGACCTAGAGGCCTCAGGTTGGGCTGATGTAGAGTTTTATGCCCATGCAGCCATGCTGGGCATCCCTGAGGAATTGTTCCCTCTCATTTCTACTGAAATGAAAAAGCAAAGGAGAGAAGGCCTGAAAACTCAGGATCCCTCTCCATCAACAGGTAAAAAGGGTATCACAGTATCCCCTAACCACCCTACCATTCAGGATACCATTCCTGTGGTGGGAGAAACCTCTCCTGGGGTGGCACCTGTTCCAAGGGAATCATCAGCTGGCAAAGCTGGACTCCCTGAGGTAGAAGTACCTCTCTGTGGGATAACTAACATTGGTGACAAAAAGAGCACCATTTTAGTTAACATGGAGCATCCCTCCAACCCTCCCAGAGAAACTTTAGTGCAGAAACCCTGCACTGCCTCACAACACTTAGGACAGCATCCCTGCCCTAGTGTGGAGCTGATAGGACAGCATCCCTGCCCTGCTCCAACCCAAGAGAAACAGCATCCCTGTTCTCTCTTCCAGCCATATGGACAAAGTTTTTGCCCAGCTATGGCTTTTCTGAGACAGCATCCCTGTCTGGCATTTCCTTCACTACAAATAGGTTCAGTGGACAATTCCCACTGCTCTAAACTAAAACTTACTGATAGAAACTCTGAAAATACATCTTCACATTGTTGCTTAGCTAAAAAACTTCAAACAGGGTGGTTTACATCCCCACAGGGAAGTAACCATATAGTGGATGATAAAGGGAGTAACCAGTCTATTGCAGAGCTACTCTCTACTTATCACCACTTAGACAATAAAGTCTCAACTGGCCAAGGTTAGCCTTATTGTCCTTCGTTTGGGGGGGGGTTGTGTGAGAAAGTAGCCTCTTTCTAGCCTTGTTACCCCCACTTTTGGCCTGTTTGTGAGTGTATGTCAGGGTGTTTTCACTGTCTCACTGGGATCCTGCTAGCCAGGGCCCAGTGCTCATAGTGAAAACCCTATGTTTTCAGTATGTTTGTTATGTGTCACTGGGACCCTGCTAGTCAGAACCCCAGTGCTCATAAGTTGTGGCCTATATGTATGTGTTCCCTGTGTGGTGCCTAACTGTCTCACTGAGGCTCTGCTAACCAGAACGTCAGTGGTTATGCTCTCTCATTTCTTTCCAAATTGTCACTAACAGGCTAGTGACCATTTTTACCAATTTACATTGGCTTACTGGAACACCCTTATAATTCCCTAGTATATGGTACTGAGGTACCCAGGGTATTGGGGTTCCAGGAGATCCCTATGGGCTGCAGCATTTCTTTTGCCACCCATAGGGAGCTCTGACAATTCTTACACAGGCCTGCCACTGCAGCCTGAGTGAAATAACGTCCACGTTATTTCACAGCCATTTTACACTGCACTTAAGTAACTTATAAGTCACCTATATGTCTAACCTTTACCTGGTAAAGGTTAGGTGCAAAGTTACTTAGTGTGAGGGCACCCTGGCACTAGCCAAGGTGCCCCCACATTGTTCAGAGCCAATTCCCTGAACTTTGTGAGTGCGGGGACACCATCACACGCGTGCACTACATATAGGTCACTACCTATATGTAGCTCCACAATGGTAACTCCGAATATGGCCATGTAACATGTCTATGATCATGGAATTGCCCCCTCTATGCCATCCTGGCATTGTTGGTACAATTCCATGATCCCAGTGGTCTGTAGCACAGACCCTGGTACTGCCAAACTGCCCTTCCTGGGGTTTCACTGCAGCTGCTGCTGCTGCCAACCCCTCAGACAGGCATCTGCCCTCCTGGGGTCCAGCCAGGCCTGGCCCAGGATGGCAGAACAAAGAACTTCCTCTGAGAGAGGGTGTGACACCCTCTCCCTTTGGAAAATGGTGTGAAGGCAGGGGAGGAGTAGCCTCCCCCAGCCTCTGGAAATGCTTTGTTGGGCACAGAGGTGCCCAATTCTGCATAAGCCAGTCTACACCGGTTCAGGGACCCCTTAGCCCCTGCTCTGGCGCGAAACTGGACAAAGGAAAGGGGAGTGACCACTCCCCTGACCTGCACCTCCCCTGGGAGGTGTCCAGAGCTCCTCCAGTGTGCTCCAGACCTCTGCCATCTTGGAAACAGAGGTGCTGCTGGCACACTGGACTGCTCTGAGTGGCCAGTGCCACCAGGTGACGTCAGAGACTCCTGCTGATAGGCTCCTTCAGGTGTTAGTAGCCTATCCTCTCTCCTAGGTAGCCAAACCCTCTTTTCTGGCTATTTAGGGTCTCTGTTTCTGGGGAAACTTCAGGTAACGAATGCAAGAGCTCATCCGAGTTCCTCTGCATCTCTCTCTTCACCTTCTGATAAGGAATCGACTGCTGACCGCGCTGGAAGCCTGCAAACCTGCAACATAGTAGCAAAGACGACTACTGCAACTCTGTAACGCTGATCCTGCCGCCTTCTCGACTGTTTTCCTGCTTGTGCATGCTGTGGGGGTAGTCTGCCTCCTCTCTGCACCAGAAGCTCCGAAGAAATCTCCCGTGGGTCGACGGAATCTTCCCCCTGCAACCGCAGGCACCAAAAAGCTGCATTACCGGTCCCTTGGGTCTCCTCTCAGCACGACGAGCGAGGTCCCTCGAATCCAGCGACTCTGTCCAAGTGACCCCCACAGTCCAGTGACTCTTCAGTCCAAGTTTGGTGGAGGTAAGTCCTTGCCTCACCTCGCTGGGCTGCATTGCTGGGAACCGCGACTTTGCAGCTACTCCGGCCCCTGTGCACTTCCGGCGGAAATCCTTTGTGCACAGCCAAGCCTGGGTCCACGGCACTCTAACCTACATTGCACGACTTTCTAAGTTGGTCTCCGGCGACGTGGGACTCCTTTGTGCAACTTCGGCGAGCCCTGTTTCATGCATCCTCGTAGTGCCTGTTTCTGGCACTTCTCCGGGTGCTACCTGATTCAGAGAGGGCTCCTTGTCTTGCTCGACGTCCCCTCTCTCGGCTGGTCCAATTTGCGACCTCCTGGTCCCTCCTGGGCCTCAGCAGCGTCCAAAAATGCTAACCGCACGATTTGCAGCTAGCAAGGCTTGTTGGCGTTCTTTCGGCGGGAAAACACTTCTGCACGACTCTCCACAACGAGAGGGATCCGTCCACCAAAGGGGAAGTCTCTAGCCCTTTTCGTTCCTGCAGAAACCTCAGCTTCTTCTGTCCAGTAGAAGCTTCTTTGCACCCGCAGCTGGCATTTCCTGGGCATCTGCCCATCTCCGACTTGCTTGTGACTTTTGGACTTGGTCCCCTTGTTCCACAGGTACCCTAGATTGGAAATCCACAGTTGTTGCATTGCTGGTTTGTGTCTTTCCTGCATTATTCCTCTAACACGACTTCTTTGTCCTTAGAGGAACTTTAGTGCACTTTGCACTCACTTTTCAGGGTCTTGGGGAGGGTTATTTTTCTAACTCTCACTATTTTCTAATAGTCCCAGCGACCCTCTACAAGGTCACATAGGTTTGGGGTCCATTCGTGGTTCGCATTCCACTTTTGGAGTATATGGTTTGTGTTGCCCCTATCCCTATGTTTCCCCATTGCATCCTATTGTAACTATACATTGTTTGCACTGTTTTCTAAGACTATACTGCATATTTTTGCTATTGTGTATATATATCTTGTGTATATTTCCTATCCTCTCACTGAGGGTACACTCTAATATACTTTGGCATATTGTCATAAAAATAAAGTACCTTTATTTTTAGTATAACTGTGTATTGTGTTTTCTTATGATATTGTGCATATGACACTAAGTGGTACTGTAGTAGCTTCACACGTCTCCTAGTTCAGCCTAAGCTGCTCTGCTAAGCTACCATTATCTATCAGCCTAAGCTGCTAGACACCCTATACACTAATAAGGGATAACTGGGCCTGGTGCAAGGTGCAAGTACCCCTTGGTACTCACTACAAGCCAGTCCAGCCTCCTACATCCAGGATTTGGTGCAAGATCAGGCGAGTTAAAACTGTGCGTTCCCTGTTGATTAAACCTCCTTCAGATCAACAACCCCTTCAGTGTTTGGCAAATACCTCTTTTAAATAGTCCAGAACTCCAAACGGGCCCGCAACGCGAGGGGGTGTGGAGCGTGATGAACTGGCGGAGCACTCCGGTAAAATTATCTTAAATCCACAGAAAACAGCTCCCTCAGAGAGAAGCTCAAAAGAGTTTTAACTCCAAACACTATGCGTTTCGGCCAACTAAGTGGCCTTGATCACGATTAGTTCACCATCTTCCCCATGTCAAATAATTACTGTGAACATAAACGACAGACACATTTCCATCAGGATGCATCGTTGCCATCTTGGAGCGAAACACTCTTAGAACGCTGTATTGACTGATAAATAACTAAGCTAGTTTTATCAGAGTCTCACATTTTTCTAATGACACATGTGCCCTGAGTTGTAAAGAATACCTATGTACATATAATTTAGCTGTAACAATTCATATATCAATCGCATCATTTCTTCTCAATGAGGTAGAGCAAAATGTTATAACAATATCTTATCGTATTGCTTTTCCCATCAAACACAACTCATCATGTTATTGCATGGAACAGATTTACAGAGAGCAAAATATGTCAATACATTATTTATGCCCAAAATGGGCTAGTTGCCGCCCCGCATTCAATAATGTAGTAATTATAAGTAATTGCAACCTTGTGTAATGACATTTATACCAAAGTCCCTCAATCGGACTTGTGTTCTCAACGTGTTTGTATCCCATATGGGGAGCTCCTTAGGGCCAAAAGGAATTGCAGTGCAGAGACTGCATATAGGCCCTCATTATGACATTGGCGGTAAATGCCACCTACCGCCACAGCAACGGGCACCAATATAGCGTCGCCGTGGCTACCAGCCACCAACGCATTATGACCGTAGGCAGAATTCCGCCAGAAGGCTGCCGGAATTCCGTCGACGGTCATGGCGGTGGATGGCGGTAAGGTGGCACTGCTGCCAGCAGCAGCACCACGCCAGCAAGACACCGCCTACCGTATCATGTTGCATGATACGGCCGGGCGTGTTTTGCTGCCGGAGGACCCCCTGCAAGCAGGTAAGTCAGGTTCTCCAACAGGAGAGAGGGGTGGGGGGTGTTTAGTGTGAGTGTGGGGGTGTGTGTCTGTTTTTGTATGCGTGCATACGGGTGTGAGTCACGTGGAATACGTGCGTGAATGACTGAATGTGAGTGTACATGTATGTTGTGTGATGTAAATGCGTGTGTGCGACAATTTATGTTAGTGTGTGTTGTGGTGTGTGGGTATGTATGTGTGCATGCATGGGTGGATGTGGGTATGCGTGTGTGTATGAGTGTGTATGTGTGGGTGTGTTGATGTCAGGGGGTCTGGAGGGGGAGGGTGAGGGATGACTATGGGGAGGGGGAGGGAGTGGGGGAGACCCCTATCAGTGCCAGGGGAGGAATTCCCTGGCACTGATAGTGCCTACCACCATGGTTTTCGTGGTGGTGAGATTGCCACGAAAACCATGGCGGTAGGCGGGGTCATAATCCAGAGGGTGGGATTGTGACTTCCACCTGGCTGGAGACCTGGCGGACGGAGTAGTACATTGGCAGTTTGGCTTGAGCCAAACCGGCAATGTCATAATAGTGGCGGTAGGTACCGCCAGCCTGTTGTAATGAGGGCCATAGTGTTTAACTCCAAGATGGCAACGATGCATCCTGATAGAAATTTGTCTGTCGTTTATGTTCTCAGTAATTATTTGACACAGGGAAGGTGGTGAACTAATCATGTGATTGAGAGAGCGTAGCTTATAAAATCTATATTAACATGAAATGTTTATGAACTAATGTATGATAATGCCACATAGAAATTGTACTAATATATTTTGCTAAAACGTGCACTTGAAATGTGACCACGGGGAGTTGCCGCCAATGTATACGGGGACTAATGAAAATGACTAATGCCTATGAATATTTGTATTAAAGAATGGTTTTATACTAATTATTAATGATTAAGGCGGCCATTACAACATTGGCGGTAAAAGCCGCTTACCGCTGTGCAGAAGATCGCCAACACACCGCCGCCACAGCTATTATGACCCACAGCACTGAATCCGCCAATATTCAGACATCCACACAAGTCCGCCACACCAAAGGTCAGTGATAAACTGGCGAAAACAAATCCTCCACCGTCTCGCCAACAGAAATACGCCCACACTATCACAACCCACGAATCCACGCGGCAGTCTTTCAACCGCGGTATTCCATTGGCGGTACACACCGCCGCGCTCAAAATACACACACACATACAAAACACAGCCACATTGGACAATTCGAAATACACACACCTGATACACATACACACACCACTCCCACACACCCAATACAATATAAAACACACACCCACATCACCCACAAACCCGTACAACCACAATTACAGAGAGAAGGCCAGAGAGAGACACCACCATCAACAATACTAGTATCCACAGGCACACAACACCATCACCCACATAACTTCCACGCACCTCACACAACACACCACTACATATCAGCACACTTATCACCCCACACACCACCCCACACATCACCCACACCACCCCATGGGACGACAAAGACACCCCAGGTTCTCGGAGGAGGAGCTCAGGGTCATGGTGGAGGAAATCGTCCGGGTAAAGCCACAGCTATTCGGATCACAGGTGCAGCAGACCTCCATTGCTAGGAAGATGGAGCTATGGCGAAGAATAGTGGACAGGGTCAACGCAGTGGGACAGCACCCAAGAAATAGGGATGACATCAGGAAGAGGTGGAACGACCTACGGGGGAAGTTGCGTTCCGTGGTTTCAAGACACCATCTTGGGGTTCAGTGGACTGGCGGCGGACCCCCACCTCCTCCCCCACAACTAACAACGTGGGAGTAGCAGGTCTTGGCGATTCTGCATCCTGAGGGCCTCACAGGACTAGATGGAGGAATGGACTCTGGTAAGTCAAATCTTAACTATTACATCCCCCACCCTACCTGCATGCCATCACATACCCCCACCCTCACCCCATCACTCCAACTCCTCACAAATGTCCCAACATCACAAACCACACATCCTACCACCGAGCCCTGCATGCAACAACAAAGCATGGACACCCATCACTAAAGCATGTCCACTGCACATACCCATACACCCCCCTAAACCATCATCGCACAAGGTCCCACACAGGAATGCAAGCACTGGGGTACACGGTCACCCACCCATTGCACACGATGGCACACACAAATGTAATAAACATCCTTTTATACCCCTGCAAGACCCGTACCCAACGTCACCGGACAGGAGGGTCCACACATGTCCACACCACCAACAGAAGAGGCCCACAGTGATGACAGCACCTCTGTCCAACCGGATCTAGATAACCAGCCTGGCCCATCGGGGACCTCGGGACAGTCGGTTCCCATCACACAGTCACAGGCCACTACAGACCTTCCCCCCCTCTGGAAACACCAGCACATCACCCACACAGCAGGCCCATACCTCCGTCCCCAGGACACGTCAATCAGCAGTGTGTCCACCACTACAGGGAACCCAGGCTAACCCACCACCCCAACAACAACAGGGTCCTGGGGGCAGTGGCAGTGGGCACACGGTCCAGGGGACGGAGGCCCAGGAACACAGGGGAACTGGGAGGGCTGCTGTGCGACAGGGGAAGGACAGGCCAAGGGAACCCACTCTCCACGAGGCCCTCTCCAACATCATGGGAGCCTACCACCACTCCCAGGAGACGATGGCAACGGTACTGGCCAAGTTTCAGGAGACCCAGCGCCTGCAGGAGGAACAGTATTTGGGCTTCAGGGAGGAACTCGGAGCCATCAATTCCACCCTGGGCACCATCGTAGGGGTGCTGAAGGAAGTACTCAACACCAGGAGGGACACTGTGGCACTACAAGGGGCCCCTGACACTAGCCTGGACGATGAACTGCCCACCACCTCCGCCGGCACTAGTGGACAGGAGGCACCGCCACAGGACCACCACACCAGCACCCCACCCCCTGTAGAGGGAGAACCACCTTGCAAACGGTCCCTGAGATCCAGGGCAAAGACAGAGAACGATGCCAAGACCCCAGCCAAGAAATGAGACCACCCTGAATGTCATCCTACTGTCCCACTTTGTCACCCTGTCCATCTTCAAACTGCCCCAGCTCCACTTCCTATGCCCCTTTGGACAATGCACCTGTGAGACTAATAGACTGGACTCTGCCATGGACATTCCTCCGCCATCACCCCTCACCATTTTGTACCCCCTCCAATATTGATCATTAAAATAAACACCCTTAAAGCACAAAACAATCTGGAGTCAGTCTGTGATTTAGGAATAGTGTATTAGCAATTACAGTGTCAAAAAGCTCTTTCATTTGTAATGTCAACATACCTATGTCACACAGCTGTAGTCCATGATGAATCAAAGCAGAAGTCACACTGTGGGACACACATTTGTGAAATCGTAAGGGAAAGTGACACCTCAGTCACCATACGCTGGGTGAAAACAACAGACAGTAGAGAGGTAGTAGTGTTAAAGTACATGTAGTAGGCAGGTTTGCATTCGTACCTGTGTCTCACTGGAAATATTGCTGGATCACTGAGTCCCTGTTGTCCATGTCTTCTTCTTCTGCTTCCTCGTCTTCACTGTCCACAGGCTCCACAGCTGCAACAACACCGCCATCTGGACCATCCTCCTGCAGAAAAGGCACCTGTCGTCGCAAAGCTAAGTTGTGAAGCATACAGCAGGCCACGATGATCTGGCACACCTTCTTTGGTTAGTAGAATAGGGATCCACCTGTCATATGGAGGCACCTGAACCTTGCCTTCAGGAGGCCGAAGGTCCGCTCGATTATCCGCTGTGAACACCCATGTGCCTCATTGTAGCGTTCCTCTGCCCTTGTCCTGGGATTCCTCACTGGGGTCAGTAGCCATGACAGGTTGGGGTAACCAGAGTCACCTGCAAATGGCGAGGGACAACTGTTAGACACACACTAACCTGTAGGGATATCCCCAGACCCAGACAACCATTCCCACTGTCTTGCTTCCAGGTGCTCACCTAATAGCCACACACAGTGCCTCTGGAGTTGACCCATCACATAAGGGATGCTGCTATTCCGCAGGATGTAGGCGTCATGCACTGAGCCAGGGAACTTGGCATTAACATGGGAGATGTACTGGTCTGCCAAACATACCATCTGTACATTCATGGAATGGTAACTCTTCCGGTTTCTGTACACCTGTTCACTCCTGCGGGGGGGTACCAAAGCCACATGGGTCCCATCAATGGCACCTATGATGTTGGGGATATGTCCCAGGGCATAGAAATCACCTTTCACTGTAGGCAAATCCTCCACCTGAGGGAAAACGATGTAGCTCTGCATGTGTTTCAGCAGGGCAGACAACACTCTGGACAACACGTTGGAAAACATAGGCTGGGACATTCCTGATGCTATGGCCACTGTTGTTTGAAATGACCCACTTGCAAGGAAATGGAGCACTGACAGCACCTGCACTTGAGGGTGGATTCCTGTGGGATAGCGAATAACTGACATCAGGTCTGGCTCCAACTGGGTACACAGTTCCTGGATTGTGGCACGGTCAAGCCTGTATGTGATGATTACATGTCTTTCCTCCATTGTCGACAGGTCCACCAATGGTCGGTACACCGGAGGATGCCGCCATCTCCTCACATGTCCCAGCGGACGGTGCCTATGAAGGACAACAGCGAGCACAGAGTCAACCAACTCAGACGTACGTACCCACAGCTTACACAGAACACGAATCATAATCTGAAAAGTGGCCTGTATGTGTGTTGAGGCTAGGCCTAGGTATGTGTGACGCTGTTAAAAATGAAGCCATGTGGGCCCCTGAAATGGGGGCTGCCTGACCTGTAAATTGGGACAATGGGATGTGAGGTAACTGAGCTGGCGTTGTACACCGTCGCGGTAGGCGGTCGAAGACCACGGCGCAATGCTGCATTGGTTAACATTGGACCCAATGGGTCCCAGGAGCCAATGACGATGCACGCCGGCAGTGACGGTATGCACCGCCGCGGACGTGACCGCCATTTTCTATCTGTTCAATCACTCGATACGTCATCTTCGACAGGAGAGGACCTACACTGCAAGTGCTGCTGTGACCTCGGTCTGGAAGAGACAATGGCTCGAGTGTCTGGGGAAAGGACCCTGCCTTCACATCGGGGTCCTCCCCTAGTACACGCTACTCTACGGTCCTCCAGACAAACAGGTAAGTACACTGGGAGCATGCTGTATGGGCTATGCCTGTGTGGAGTGGGGTGGATGTAAGAAGGGGGGGAGATTGCGGCGAGCATGAAACGACGGTGAGTGCATGTGCCACATGGCAAGGGTAGGGATGGGGGCCAATGACTGTGACGGTGCAGTTGGTAATAAGTTTCTCTTCCCCCTGTACAATTCATGTAGGTCAGCGCCCACCAGAAAAAATATATTTTGGCGTGCCATCGCCAAGGACGTCCGGACCCCGGGGGTCTACCACAGACGGAGCACCCACTGCCAGAAAAGATGGGAGGACATTTGCTGCTGGAGCAAGAAGACGGCAGAGGCTCAGCTGGGGATGGCCTCCCAACGTGGGAGGGGTGCCCGTCGCACCATGACCCCCCTGATGTTCAGGATCCTGGCGGTGGCGTACCCGGAGTTGGATGGGCGCTTGAGGGCATCACAGCAGCCACAAGGGGGTTAGTACACTCTCATCCTGCTGATTTTGCACGCAGTGGAGGTGTCTGGTTGGGGGAGGTGGGCTGTGGGTTTCCCTAGGCCAGGGCAAGTTCCGTAGGCAAGGTCCCTCCGTAAGGCAGGCCATGTGGCACCCCACCCCACCTCTGTAGAGTGCCAAGTACACCTAGTCATGCCCCTGTGTCATCTATGTGTGCAGATGTCGTCCATAGCCTAGTAGGCCATTTCCCAGGAATTGAACAGTGGAGCCCAAGAGCGCGGCGTAGTGCAGGGGGCTTCTGTGTCTGTCGTGTCCACCAACGGTAGCGGTAGTGCATGCACTCAACATGTCTTTCTTCTGTCGTCGCCCCCTTTTTGTGGTCTCCCTGTTCTAGTGTGCATCAGGCGGAGGAGCAGTGGCACCGGAGCACGAGGGGGCTGCATCCCACATGGCCATGGAGGGCCACACTACGGACTCAAACTTCATCAGTGGGACGGAGGGCGAGGGGAGCTCCACGGCGGGGACAGGAGCTGAAACCAGCGACACAGACTCGTCCTCTGATGGGAGCTCCCTTGTGGTGGGGGCTACATCTGTTCCCCCCCCATCTACAGGTACAGCCGCCACCCCCTCTTCCAGCACCGCCCTCCCAGCAGCCCCTCAGCCTTTGCCCCGTGCCCGCTCACCCAGGAGGGTGGGCATCACCTTCACCCCAGGCACCTCAGGCCCTGCCCCAGTCACCCCTGCTGCCCTCAGTGAGGAGGCCATTGACCTCCTCAGGTCCCTCACTGTTGGGCAGTCTACCATTGTGAATGCCATTCAGGGTGTAGAAAGGCAGTTGCAACAAACAAATGCATTCCTGGAGGGCATTCATTCTGGTCAGACGGCCCTTCAGCGAGCTTTTCAGACTCTGTCCTCAGCACTGATGGCAGCCATTCTCCCTGTGTCTAGCCTCCCCCCTCCAACTTCCTCCACCCAGACCCAATCCCCTGTACCTCAGCCTATCCCAAGCACACCTCTAGACCAGCATGCACCCACGTCAACACACAAGAGAAGCCCTGGAAAACATAAGCACCACACATCCCACCGGCACTCATGCAAGCATCACACACATGCAGACACACCAACATCCATTGCCTACACTGTGTCCCCCTCCTCCTCGTCTCCCTCCTCCATCCCAGTCTCGTCTACACTCACACCTGCATGCACTACATCTACAGCCACCACTGCCATCACCTGCACACACACCACCACACCCCGCTCATGTGCAGTCACCACCCCCACTACCATTCACACGTCCCCTGTGTCCTCTCCCAGTGTGTCTGTGACGCCACCGTCCAAGATACACAAACGCTAGCACACACCCACCCAACAGCCATCCACCTCACGACAGCCTCCAGCGCATGCACCTTCACCCAAAGTCACCAAACGAACACCTCCTACAACCACAACCTCTTCCTCCACTCCCAAACCCCCTCCAGCTACCCGTCCCAGTCCCTCCAAAAAACTTTTCCTCTCCAACCTTGACCTCTTTCCCACACCTTCCCCACCCCGTCCGTCTCCTAGGTCCCGAACTAGCACCTCAGCCACAACATCTCCGGGACCAGTGGTGCCTGTAATCACCGGAATCTGGAGTGCACCGGCCACCAGGGCAGCCAGTGTGGCACGGAGCCACAGCAGGGACAGTCCCCCACCTGTCAAGCATCAAAAGTTGGCCAGTGCCCGGTGGGAGAGGGGGAAGACTCCAGCCACCAAAGCCACTCCCAGGGCTCCCGGTGGGAGTGTGGAGTGAGCTGTGACACCTTCCAAGGTGGGGAAGGGCCACAAGAAACCAGGAAAGTCTGGGAAGAGCAGCACAGTGGAGGAGACCGCCATCATCCCCGCTGCCCAGGAGGCCACAGCCATCATCCCCGCTGCCCAGGAGGCCACCGCCATCATCCCCGCTACCCAGGAGGCCACCACCATCATCCCCGCTGGGCCAGAGAGGACCGCCAGCACAAGCCCCGCTGGGCTAGAGAGGACCACCAGTACAAGCCCCCCTGGGCTAGAGAAGACCGTCAGCACAAGCACCGCTGGGACAGAGAGGACCGCAGAGAGGACCACCAGCACAAGCCCCGCTGGGACAGAGAGGGCCACCAGCACAAGCCCGCTGGGCTAGAGAGGACCGCCAGCACAAGCCCCGCTGGGACAGAGAGGACCGCCAGCGCAAGTCCCGCTGGGACAGAGGGGACCGCCAGCACAAGCCCCGTTGGGACAGAGAGGACCGCCAGCACAAGCCCAGCTGGGACAGAGAGGACCGCCAGCACAAGCCCCGCAGGGCTAGAGAGGACTGCCAGTACAAGCCCCGCTGGGCTAGAGAGGACCGCCAGCACAAGCCACGCTGGGACAGAGAGGACCGCCTGAGCAAGCCCCGCTGGGACTGAGAGGACCGCCAGCACAAGCCCCGCTGAGACAAAGGGGACCGTCAGCACAAGCCCCGTTGGGACAGAGAAGACCGCCAGCGCAAGCCCTGCTGGGACAGAGAGGACCTCCAGCAGCTGAGTCACTGCAAAGGAGCCCGCTGCTCCAAGCACCGCTGAACAGGGCACCGCCACCTCAAGCACCGCTGAACAGGGCACCGCCGCTCCAAGCAACGCTGAACAGGGCACCGCCACTCCAAGCACCGCTGAACAGGGCACCGCCGCCTCAAGCACCGCTGAACAGGGCACCGCCGCTCCAAGCACCGCTGAACAGGGCACCGCCACCTCAAGCACCGCTGGCCCAGGAGCGCCAAGGGCACTGATGCTACTGAGTCCGTCACGAGCAGGATGAAGCACTCTGGGCACAATGCCCCCTCCAGAATCAGTGGAGAGATACATCCACTACCTCTGTCCTTAGCAGGATGAAGCACTCTGGGCACAATGCCCCCTTCAGAACCAGTGGAGAGATACATCCACTACCTCTGTCCTTAGCAGGATGAAGCACTCTGGGCACAATGCCCTCTTCAGAACCAGTGGAGAGATACATCCACTACCTCTGTCCTTAGCA
The DNA here is from genome assembly GCF_031143425.1 of Pleurodeles waltl. NCBI lineage: Eukaryota > Metazoa > Chordata > Amphibia > Caudata > Salamandridae > Pleurodeles > Pleurodeles waltl. The sequence goes on from NC_090445.1 coordinate 668,966,010, forward strand.
GGATGAAGCACTCTGGGCACCAAGCCTCCTCCAGAACCAGTGGAGACTGTTATCCACTTAAGAGACTGTGGCTTTGCACTCCCCAGGATTGAACCATGGGCAACCCACCCACTGTAGGGACTTGAGAGACTGTGGCTTTGTACTCCCCAGGATGGAACAGTGGGCAACCCACCCACTGTAGAGACTTGAGAGACTGTGGCTTTGCATTCCCCAGGATAGCACAGTGGGCAAGCCACCCACTGTATAGACTTGAGAGACTGTGGCTTTGCACTCCCCAGGATGGGACAGTGGGCAAGCCACCCACTGTATAGACTTGAGAGACTGTGGCTTTGCACTCCCCAGGATGGAACAGTGGGCAAGCCACCCACTGTATAGACTTGAGAGACTGTGGCTTTGCACTCCCCAGGATGGAACAGTGGGCAAGCCACCCACTGTAGAGACTTGAGGGACTGTGGCTTTGCACTCCCCAGGATGGAACAGTGGGCAAGCCACCCACTGTATTGACTTGAGAGACTGTGGCTTTGCACTCCCCAGGATGCAGCAGTGGGCAAGCCACCCACTGTAGAGACTTGAGAGACTGTGGCTTTGCACTCCCCAGGATGGAACAGTGGGCAACCCACCCACTGTATTGACTTGAGAGACTGTGGCTTTGCACTCCCCAGGATGCAGCAGTGGGAAACCCACCCACTGTAAAGACTTGAGAGACTGTGGCTTTGCACTCCCCAGGATGGAACAGTGGGCAACCTACCCACTGTAGAGACTTGAGAGACTGTGGCTTTGCACTCCCCAGGATTGAACAGTGGGCATGTGGCCCCCTTGTGGATTTGGCATCATGCACTCAAGTGGCTGAGATGCCCCCCCTTTCCCTCCCCCTGAGGTGCCTGTTTTCTTGCTCTCTGATGCCCCTGCAGTGTTCTCTCCGTCATGGTCGGGGATCTTGTGTGGGCCTCGCCGATACCGTGTGGGCCCAGTGTTACACTGACTTAATTGGAGCACTACCTGGACTACTATGCTTGGTGTATATTGTGTTTATGTTGTATATATATATATTTTTGCGTACTTGATTTAAATAAATTACAATGGTTACACTCATTTTCTTTTGTCTTTGCATTCTTCCAGGAGGTGTTGGGGGGTGTAACTATCAAGTATAAATATGTATTAGTGTGTGTGTTGTAGTGGTTGGGGGTGGGTGTGGGGGTGTTGCGTGTGTGTGTCCCTGTTTTTCCCTCCCCCTCCCCTGTGTCGTAGGTGCAGTACTCACCGTGGTCTTCGCCGCTGGCGTTCGTGGTAGAGGAGCAGGAAGACTATCGCAGGGAGAATTTGGAGTTCCGGCTCCATGGTGTCCTGGTTCCTCGTGGGGTGTGTAGAGGTGAGCGTTTTCCCTTCGAAATCCTGTTTCCGCCGTGTTTTTATCTGTGGTGAATCCGCCCCAGAAAAGGTGGCGGATTGGTAGGTTGTGATACTGTGGCCGTTACTTTGTCCTCCGCCTGTCTGTTGGCGGTGACCGCCAAGCTGTTTGTTTGTACCGCCGTGGTGGTCGGAGTGTTAAAGTGGCTTTCTTTGTTGGCGGTTTCAGCCACGGTCGTAATTGCTAATTTTTTACCGCCGGCCTGTTGGCGGTCTTACCGTCGCTTTAACACTGACCGCCAGGGTTGTAATGACCACCAAAGTTATTAAAGTTATGCTAAATAAATCTTGTAGGCCTCAAGTTAACATGAGCCAAAACTTAGCTGCCTGGCTCTCATATTAAATGTGTTTTCTAAAAGTGCAGTATGCTGACTCGCAAAAGGACATGACCTCTTGTTTTCTTCAAACTAGAAGCTGAATGTAACCATAGTGAATCCGTTCTCATGAAATTCATATTGCTTGTAGAAATGATTTAGCCAAAATGCAACAGTGTAGATTAATATAATGTACAAGGTTGTTCAAACCGGTGAAGACAATGGAGCTATCGACCAAAAGATGTGCAAAGAATTACAGAAGGATGAAATCATACCGGACTTGCTACCTCTGAAGACGTCAATCATGTGGACCAATAAAACGTTTGTGAACCGTTGATTTGATGAGCTAATTCAAAGTTAATTGGGTAGAGATAGTGGGGTGCAACCCCTTAGCCAATTAGATTTTAGGGGAATGTACAATGAAAAAGGGATAAAAACCCATGACACGGGAAGCCTAGAGAGAGGTGTTAGGGAATGCTATTGATTTTATCCAGAAACTCTGTCACTCTGTTTGGTGACTTATATGGTTTTAATTAAACCATCCTTTCTTTGATTGCCCATTCACACTTTACCTCCTTATGAGGGAAGTAGTCCTTTATGCCCCGGAGCTGAATTTTTACTTATGGCGACTCAACTGATGTCTTGAAGACGAAGACTGAACCTGAGTGCTGACCCAAACCTTGGAGGGTAACTATGACAATGAACTTGTGATTTGTCTGTTTGCTTTTCCTTTTTAGGTACCAACTGCTTACTTTTGACAGGGACCGTAGCTAGATGTTTTCCAAATTGGTGTTCTAAATTGTTTTGCATGAAGCCCAACATGCCATTGCTAATCAGTGGTTAGGACAGTTGTTCACTGAACTGACGCAAATAGACAAACAACTGAATCTATGCTTTGTTGAACCAAAGCGTTAATGATACTCTGCTAAAGTTGATCTATGTTCACGCCGTGTTATGTTTTGATGTTTATGATTCTTGCCTTAATGAAATCTTATCAGAATTGCCATATTGTGACTATGCTATTTTGTTTCTTGGTTTTGAGATTAACACACTTGCTTTTAGAACTGTAATTAATAGGGAATAAAACTCATAAAATTTTACTAAACTGGTGAGGTTATTCATGACTGCAAGGTCATGGTGGTATCTTGAGTTGATTAATGTCTTTGACTAAAGTGAAATGCATTGTTGTAATAAATATTGATGACATTATTGACGTATTGATTGATATATTGATTAGCTATCTCGTCCTAAGGTGTCTCTCAACTGGGTCGAAAGATTCATTGGCCTAAAATGAGTCCTAATGTGAAATAATTTATCATAAAGGGACGCGTTAGCATGATCAAGGCCACGGAGTCAGCCGAAACGCATAGTGTTTGGAGTAAAAGCTCTTTTGACCTTCTCTCTGAGTGAACATTTTTCTGTAGGATATATATATATATATATATATATATATATATATATATATATATATATATATATATATATATATATATATATATATATGTATATATATATATATATATATATATATGTATATATATATATATATATATATATATATATATATATATATATTGGAAACAAAGCCTTTACTTGAAACTAAAAATAATTTTATTTTCCAGGACATATTTCTGAACGAGATGAGTGTTAGAGACTTAGAGATGCTTAGTTCACACTCCAACTCTTTTCAATTGTAGCCAATGGGGACCCGTAGTGTCAAGGTGAATGGATATTGCTAGGAGGGCCCTGGTGATGAGGGGGGAGTTGTATGATAAGACAGTAATAGAAGAGTGATTTAGGATGTGTAGGGGGTGCATGGAGAGTGCGTTCACTGGATTGGCCGTGAAGGAGGTGGGGATGCTTGAAATATGGTGCAGGAAACGTTAAATGAGGAATATGATTGCGAGAGGACAGTATGGTGGATGGGAGTTAAGTGAGTGGAGATGGATGGAGACTGTAGTAAAATTGTATTTGTGTTGATGTGAACCAAGGGGTGCAAGGAGTTTCTAACTATTTTCTAACTATTTTCCCTCCTAAGCATAATGTCCATCTCTATAGAACACACCACAAAAGTAGATCCTGACCCTGCCCTTCTTCCTCTCTCTATTTTTCCCTCCTGCTCCCTTCCTTTCAATCACCTGTCTACCCCTTGAATTTCCGTCTCTGTCTTTCTCTCTCTGCCCTCTGTCTTTCAATCCAACTAACTCCTTTAGTTTTTTCTGCCTCTTGCTTCCCCGCCTCCGTCTCCTAACTCCTTCTCCCCCTTCCCCTTCAGTCTACTTGTAACTACCTCTCATCTGACCCCTCATTTCTTCTACTTTCCACTGCGTCTCGCTTCCTCTTTTTCTCTTTTTCTTCCTTCCTTAGACCATCCCTGTGATTTTCTCCACCTTCTCGCGTGTCTCTCACGTTGCTTACTTGTCGTGTCCGTATTCTTTCTCTACCTCCGTTTTTACCTTCCTAGTGCTGCTTCTCGCTGCCTCCACTTCCTTCTTCCTCTAAGACCTTCCATTGTTCCCATCCTCTTCTCCCCCAGCCTTACCTCTCCCAGTCTCTCTTTCGCTCAATCTTTCCCTGACTCAGTCTCCTTTCGCACAGCATCTTTCTCTTTTATTGTCCATTCCTCTCCGTCCTCCACTACCGGTCTATTACTCCGTGCCCCCCACCCTTATCTCTACCAGAGTGGTTCCTCTCCCTCTGCCTGCCCTCCCATCCATTTCTATGCCTCCTCTTTTAACTCCCCCTAAGATCTCCATGACAGGGGTCAGAAGCTCGCCTCGCGCAGGTGTTTTGTTTGCAGTCCTGTACATGCAGCAATACTTTGATATTGAAAAACAAAACTGCAAACACGCGAATTCAAAGCAAATCATGACTGGGCGCGCCACTAACACCTGGCAGTGGACAAGTTGTGATGTCTCCACCCAGCCTCCCACGTGCACCTTCTTTTCTCTCTCCCAGGTGAGAAGTGAATAGGAACCCCTAGGAACTGACTTACACTACCTATATGTTTACTGATCTGTCCCTCCAATTCTTGTTTGTTACCACTTACACTGCTCTGGTACTTCGTGCTTTGGAAACGTGTCTTCCTCTGAGATTGCAGATGATATACTTGATGATCTTTTTTCTTAATTTATATCATAGCTACACACCGGATTAGCAATGACTGTTTTATAAACAAAATGCAGAGAGTATGCATAGGACAAGCGCACACCCAACTTGGCAGAAAAATACAAAGTCATTTGACACACCCATCCATACATTTATCAAATAAATGGATCTTGAAAGGAGCTCATTTTACTTTCACATAAATCAACATCAGCGCTTAGCTTGTAATAAAATGTGTCTTGTTCCTCGTCAGGAGGCCTCTGCAACTACACCAGTTGTCCCTGTCAATGCTGCTAAAGATAGCAGCAACATAAGTACTAACCATCACACCATCTTACAAGGGTGACAATAAAAACTTTTGCAAGGCCCCAAAGGTATAAGAATGGCATGGAGGGAAGGTGTCATTTTTTATTGGATACTGAATTAATAAACAACTGTTGTTGTTCGCATCTCTAAATTAGACAAACAGTGCAATCAAGTGGCAGACTAACATGCAGGTGTTGACAATTAAGTGCGGGTGCCCAGCACCAGAAACCACTAGATCATATTAAGCACTGAACATGCAACATTAGTAAATTAAGCTTTTAACAAGTCTCTACTAATCAAATACAATCAGGCAGAGCGAAACAATCTCAAACAATCGATTGGTCAAAAACCTCAGATTCGAACGAAACAGAAGCTCAGATGAAGAAAGCGCTTTGGTGCCCTAGTAATGGAAGAGGTGCTGGTAACATAGCTTAATGTACGTTCTTGAAGATAGAACTCTATTTCGACCAAACCCCTTTCGCTCCTGCCATCCTCCAATGCCCCACCCTCCCATCAGAGTTCTACTACTTTTGTGGTGGGCGTCGACATATCCCCACCTACTTCTGATCCCTACTGCCCTGTGCTGCCCTCCACTCTTCCTGCCCCCAAACCATCTCTCTTTATTTTCACTTCAAGGGAAGCACGGTTACTGAAAGTTCCATTAACTTTTGACTATCTGTTCTCAGAGCAGGGTTCATGCCCCCTGCCTCCTCGATGCCTTGCGAAGTGTTGGCATTTGAGAAAGCAGTATTAGGTGACTTATCTTCTTTACAACCGAAACACAGCTTCTCAAATCTGTCTACCATTGAAAGAAATGCCCTGAAAATGCTGGCATCTGATACGAGTATTGTTATCAAACCTGCAGACAAAGGTGGAGCCACAGTCGTAATGAATTCAACTGATTACAGACAAGAATGTCTACGCCTACTTGGTGACTCGACTTACTATATCCCGATTAATACTGACCCCACAGAGAGACTACAAGCTGAAATATGTGGTATGATAGAGGAGGCTGTAGGTAATTCATGGATTTCGCGCAAAGAAGCAGAATTCTTGGATACCCTGAATCCACGTATCCCCTACTTCTACTGCCTTCCAAAGATTCACAAGGACAAGGTACCTCCACCGGGTCGCCCGATAGTCTCAGGAATAGGGTCTATCCTTGAGCCTCTCTCTGTTTTTTGTGACCACTTCCTACAACCTATTGTCCAGACATACGCCACCTATCTAAAAGATTCTAAAGACGTTCTCAAATTGATAGATACTATCAACTCAACTGTGCAGGTTCATGCTTTAATTACTCTGGATGTCGAGGCTTTTTATACTAATATCCCGCAGGAAGGCACTTTGCTAGTAGTTGAAACTGCTCTCCTGTCTGTCAACCAACCTTTGACTACCCCAGTGCACTTCATTATGCACTGCGCTGCACTGGCTTTGAAAGAAAATTTCTTTCAATTTGAGGACCTTCTTTTTCACCAGATCCGCGGGACATCAATGGGCAGTACCTTCGCCCCTAGTCTCGCTTGCCTATACATGTTTGATTTTGAATCACACTTCATACTGCCAGATACTAATCCTTTCCAGGCCAACATCAAACTATGGCGCAGATATATTGACGACATCTTGATAGTGTGGCAGGGTACTCTCGCTGAAGTTGACCTATTTACCGTGTGGATTAATACATTGAATCCATTTCTGAGGTTCACCTCTTCTGTATCTGACACTCAGATACCTTTTCTGGACCTTTTGATCAGCATAGAAGGGGGAAAATTGCACACACATACTTACCAGAAAAGCACTGACCGTAACAGTCTCTTATTGTATAAGAGCCACCATCCTAAGGCATTAAGAGATAACCTGCCTTACGGTCAGTTTCTTCGACTACGACGTAATTGTAGCACTACACATATGTTCAACTCTCAGGCTAGAGATCTGTCCAACAAACTCGACAAACGCCACTATCCAGTCTCCGTGGTCAATGCAGCATATAAACGGGCAAAATCTTGCAATAGAGACACTTTGCTATCCACCACCCCTCGTACTACAGACAAGAAACTTACCTGTATATCCACTTTTAACCCTCTCTCCAACTCCATCAAAAAAATTGTGAATAAGAGGTGGTCGGTCAATCTTATGTAGTGGAGGTGAACAAATTCCTAAACCTCTCTTTGCCTTCAAACGAACCACTAATGTTAAGGACTTACTAATCCATACCAGACCACGCAGCACTTCCTTACCAGCCTGACAGAATGTACTCTGGGATATTCCCCCTGTGGTGGGTCACTTCCCGTGCGGAAATTGTAATGCCTGTGCCTTTACGAAACAACTGAAATCCATTGATCTTGATCCTATAGGCACTTGGCAACTGGTCAAACACACTAATTGCAATACTCGGAATTGCATATATATGATTACTTGCCCCTGTGGATTACAATACATAGGAATGACCACTAGAGCGGTGAAGCTGCGAATCAATGAACATCGCAGTAACATTAGATGTGGTCATGCTACCACTAAACTGAGTCTTCAATTTCTCGAGGTTGGACATAGCCCTGATGACATGTGGTGGGTTATTCTACAAACCAGCCCACGTAACCTCAACAACTCTTTGTTTGAACTTGAGCAACGGTGGGTGTTCAAACTGCGCACTCACATTAAGGGATTAAATGATGATATCCCTTGGACTAGTCTGGTTAATTAACCCCACTGTGTTTCCTTGTACCATTTACTTTGCTTTTTATATAACCTACATCATTGGCTCTACCTTTTTTCTGTTCTTTTGATACTTGAAGGGCATATGGCCAGTCCGCCCATTCACTATATTTTTATTTTATACATATTTGGGTCTGTGTTTAAGCCCTTCACTCAGCCATGGTGGACTCTTTGAACTTTTTTGAGTCCTTCGTTTGTTTTTATTGTCCCGGGCCCCCAATAGGAGAGTCCCTCTTTACTTTCTACATGTTTTTGAACTGTACCAGCGTATCCCGGCAACATTCTATTTCTGGGTCGCTTTGATTATAACCGGCACTTCCGGAGTTCCCTTCACCATTCAGGGAACACGGACCTGGGTAGGTGTACCGACGGTGGCGGCAGCATCGGAAAGTAAGTGACTCTTCTTTGTGTACACAGAACGACCCGTGTCCACCACTCACGGACCGGGGCTCGTCGTACTCGTTCTGTCATCTTCCTGTTATGGCTAATTTTGAACGAGTCTTGGCACACTGGTGCCTTCCCTGATTGCATTATTTTTACGCAATTTAAGCCACCAACATCCGCAAAGGTTCTCGGCCTTTTTTGAAATCCTCTAATCTACTTTGGTCTCTCGACTACTTTACTGTTATCATTGATGATTTGTTGCCATTAGAATACCCACGTATTTTCCTAATGGAGATAGACGCTCTACCCTTAATAACAATATGAGTTTTTATACATAGGTTTGAGTTGTTGATCTATACCTCCTTGTTTTTGAATTAAAAATTACTTTTACGACCAATTGTTGTACATTTGACATAATCTGTCTCGCACTTCTCCCTCAGATTGTTTTTGCGCCCGACCACTGGTCTGTGTGGTCCTAGGAAGTGCGCTCCCCTAATTGGGATGGTAAGTTTAGATGACTTACATGGGCATGTATTTTACCTTGCACTTCTTGACACTCGCACTGTGTAGCACGGTTGTCCTCTACCACCATTTCCCTACCTTGGTATTACGTATTGATCTTTCTTTTGTTTTTTTGAATAACCTGTGTACCTTTATTTTTAGGGCGACAGTTAGGAACAATTTTTCATATTAATGTAAGTGATTGGATACTCTTTTTTTCTGATAATTTCTGTTGAACAGTTATCCAGACCCCTTTACGTCTATGAGATACTCATAGTCATTTTTGGTCCTGACGAAGCATCACTGGATCCGTATGGACCACCAGGATGCAAAACATGTTGACCCTTGATAGGGATGGTTTGGAAGTTCCCCGCCCTCATCTTTGATTCTTTGATATACAGTGATTGATCATTATTTCTGTTTCACTCGTATGACTATTTTTAACCTTGGCCTTTTCTTCTCATCTGGTCCAATAAATTAATTACCCGGTGCTGATTTTGAGAGCCAATTTTAATCACTTCTTTCGATCTCCTTCTGTGCTTTCTTACTCTTAGGGTCACGGCATCATCATTCAAAAAGATCTCCGGCAAAGAGTCCCCCCATTCGGGGTGGTGCCCGTCAGACATTGCAGTGGCGGTCTGACGAGGAGCAGCTCCGATGATGAAGCATGACATCCTTCGGGATGTGTGAGGTTTTTTGCTCCTAAAATTTAGGACCCCTTGCTACGGTATCCTCTCTCTTCTTGTCAATTTGGAACAGTGTATCTTACATTTTGATGTATCGCTTGGGAGGACATACACTGGACAATAATTCCTCCCTATCCCTCCATTTTTTGGTCTATTAGTACAGCAGTCTAGCTGTGGGATTTCTTTTCTTCTCTCAAAACACCCTAAGATGGATAATTTCCAAGGGCTTAGTTTTGACGACGATATAGTATCTGCAATTCTTCAGACTCCTTCTATTTTGGGAAATGATGGCGCTGGACCTTTGGGTCCTTCTAAAGAAGAGTGGGACAAATTGTCTACACTCAAACGTGACCTTGTGAAAACCATTCTACATGGGACCATCAAGACCGAATATCTGAGAGCAAACATAGCCCCCAATGGTCTCCTCGTCTCCAACATGCCCAGGATTTTTCTTCAGGACCTAGCCTTTAGAAAAGATTGGGCTCAGATTGCATGGAAATGCACCAGGGATTGGTTAGTGCTTATCATCAACACATCAAAACGTTTGGCTGAATCCATCATGGTTCAGATTACACACATGGAGGGCACACTCAAAGCAACAGTTTCACTGGCCTCTTTTAAAAGCCGACTAACAGAAATCAACTCTGAACTCAACGAAACCAAGGAGTTCTTAACCCAACAGAAAATTACGAAGTTACAGAAAGAAATCTCGAGGTTCAGCCGAGAAAAAGTTTATCCGTATATCACAGATGATTTCACCACTGAGACACATTCTGTCTCTTTGGATGAGTCCTCTATGTCATTGAAGAAACCACGGAAATACAGCAATAGCTCCTCATCTGATGGGTGGAGCACGGATGATGAGGGCACACATCCATTCTACCATTATCCCCAATACCCTCCAGGACAACCCTTAGCATGGCAGCAACCCTTCCCGTTTTACCAACCACGCCCCATGCTACCATATTTGCCTTTTTTAGGCCGCGGCCGGGGCAGGGGAAGAGGCAGAAGGAGAGGAAGAGGCAGAAGGGTACACTGGGCTCAGGACGAACCACACATGGTGACCTGCAGCCAGGGGAAGAATCCACCAAATCGGATTTAGTGGTCAATCTTTCATCCAGAACACTTTCTCCTACTGAGACGCTGGTCCTGAACAACGGACTAGGTTTTGTACCTACACCGAAAGAAGATCCCTTTCGTCTCCACTGTGAGATGTCCCACTTCCTCAGGAAAATCAGATTACGATATTTCCTTAGTGACAGACCAAACATTGAGCAACCCGTAGACACGGGCCTCAAGAGACCGTCAAAATTCATGCCCCCTGCTTCCTCGATGCCTTGCGAAGTGTTGGCATTTGAGAAAGCAGTATTAGGTGACTTATCTTCTTTACAACCGAAACGCAGCTTCTCAAATCTGTCTACCATTGAAAGAAATGCCCTGAAAATGCTGGCATCTGATACGAGTATTGTTATCAAACCTGCAGACAAAGGTGGAGCCACAGTCATAATGAATTCAACTGATTACAGACAGGAATGTCTACGCCTACTTGGTGACTCGACTTACTATATCCCGATTAATACTGACCCCACAGAGAGACTACAAGCTGAAATACATGGTATGATAGAGGAGGCTGTAGGTAATTCATGGATTTTGCGCAAAGAAGCAGAATTCTTGGATACCCTGAATCCACGTATCCCCTACTTCTACTGCCTTCCAAAGATTCACAAGGACAAGGTACCTCCACCAGGTCGCCCGATAGTCTCAGGAATAGGGTCTATCCTTGAGCCTCTCTCTGTTTTTTGTGACCACTTCCTACAACCTATTGTCCAGACATCCACCACCTATCTAAAAGATACTAAAGACGTTCTCAACTTGATAGATACTATCAACTCAACTGTGCAGGTTCATGCTTTAATTACTCTGGATGTCGAGGCTTTATATACTAATATCCTGCAGGAAGCCACTTTGCAAGTAGCTGAAACTGCTCTCCTGTCTGTCAACCAACCTTTGACTACCCCGGTGCATTTCATTATGCACTGCGCTGCACTGGCTTTGAAAGAAAATTTCTTTCAATTTGAGGACCTTCTTTTTCACCAGATCCGCGGGACATCAATGGGCAGTACCTTCGCCCCTAGTCTTGCTTGCCTATACATGTTTGATTTTGAATCACACTTCATACTGCCAGATACTAATCCTTTCCAGGCCAACATCAAACTATGGCGCAGATATATTGACGACATCTTGATAGTGTGGCAGGGTACTCTCGCTGAGGTTGACCTATTTACCGTGTGGATTAATACATTGAATCCATTTCTGAGGTTCACCTCTTCTGTATCTGACACTCAGATACCTTTTCTGGACCTTTTGATCAGCAAAGAAGGGGGAAAATTGCACACACATACTTACCAGAAAAGCACTGACCGTAACAGTCTCTTATTGTATGAGAGCCACCATTCTAAGGCATTAAGAGATAACCTGCCTTACGGTCAGTTTCTTCGACTACGACGTAATTGTAGCACTACACATATGTTCAACTCTCAGGCTAGAGATCTGTCCAACAAACTCGACAACCGCCACTATCCAGTCTCCGTAGTCAATGCAGCATATAAACGGGCAAAATCTTGCAATAGAGACATTTTGGTATCCACCACCCCTCGTACTACAGACACAAAACTTACCAGTGTATCCACTTTTACCCCTCTCTCCAACTCCATCAAAAAAATTGTGAATAAGAGGTGGTCAATCTTATGTAGTGGAGGTGAACAAATTCCTAAACCTCTCTTTGCCTTCAAACGAACCACTATTGTTAAGGACTTACTAATCCATACCAGACCACGCACCACTTCCTTACGAGCCCGACAGAATGTACTCTGGGATATTCCCCCCGTGGTGGGTCACTTCCCGTGTGGAAATTGTAATGCCTGTGCCTTTACGAAACAACTGAAATCCATTGATTTTGATCCTATAGGCACTTGGCAACTGGTCAAACACACTAATTGCAATACTCGGAATTGCATATATATGATTACTCTCCCCTGTGGATTACAATACATAGGAATGACCACTAGAGCGGTGAAGCTGCGAATCAATGAACATCGCAGTAACATTAGATGTGGTCGTGCTACCACTAAACTGAGTCTTCACTTTCTCGAGGTTTGACATGTGGTGGGTTATTCTACAAAACCAGCCCACGTAACCTCAACAACTCTTTGTTTGAACTAGAGCAACGGTGGGTGTTCAAACTGCGCACTCACATTAAGGGATTAAACGATGATATCCCTTGGACAAGTCTGGTTAATTAACCCCACTGTGTTTCCTTGTACCATTTACTTTGCTTTTTATATAACCTACATCATTGGCTCTACCTTTTTTCTGTTCTTTTGATACTTGAAGGGCATATGGCCAGTCCGCCCATTCACTATATTTTTATTTTATACATATTTGGATCTGTGTTTAAGCCCTTCACACAGCCATGGTGGACTCTTCGAACTTTTTTGAGTCCTTCGTTTGTTTTTATTGTCCTGGGCCCCCAATAGGAGAGTCCCTCTTTACTTTCTACATGTTTTTCCCGGCGTATCCCGGCAACATTCTATTTCCGGGTCGCTTTGATTATAACCGGCGCTTCCGGAGTTCCCTTCACCATTCAGGGAACACGGACCCGGGTAGGTGTACCGACGGTGGCGGCAGCATCGGAAAGTAAGTGACTCTTCTTTGTGTACACAGAACGACCCGTGTCTACCACTCACGGACCGGGGCTCGTCGTACTCGTTCTGTCATCTTCCTGTTACAGCTAATTTTGAACGAGTCTTGGCACACTGGTGCCTTCCCTGATTGCTTTATTTTTACGCAATTTAAGCCACCAACATCCGCAAAGGTTCTCGGCCTTTTTTGAAATCCTCTAATCTACTTTGGTCTCTCGACTACTTTACTGTTATCATTGATGATTTGTTGCCATTAGAATACCCACATATTTTCCTAATGGAGATAGACGCTCTACCCTTAATAACAATATGAGTTTTTATACATAGGTTTGAGTTGTTGATCTATACCTCCTTGTTTTTGAATTAAAAATTACTTTTACGACCAATTGTTGTACATTTTACATAATCTGTCTCGCACTTCTCACTCAGATTGTTTTTGCGCCCGACCACTGGTCTGTGTGGTCCTAGGAAGCCCGCTCCCCTAATTGGGATGGTAAGTTTAGATGACTTACATGGGCATGTATTTTACCTTGCACTTCTTGACACTCGCACTGTGTAGCACGGTTGTCCTCTACCACCATTTCCCTACCTTGGTATTACGTATTGATCTTTCTTTTGTTTTTTTGAGTGACCTGTGTACCTTTATTTTTAGGGCGACAGTTAGGAAAAAATTTTCATATTAATGTAAGTGATTGGATACTCTTTTTTTCTGATAATTTCTGTTGAACAGTTATCTAGACCCCTTTACGTCTAGGAGATACTCATAGTCATTTTTGGTCCTGACGAAGCATCACTGGATCTGTATGGACCACCAGGATGCGAAACATGTTGACCCTTGATAGGGATGGTTTGGAAGTTCCCCGCCCTCATCTTTGATTCTTTGATATAGAGTAATTGATCATTATTTCTGTTTCACTTGTATGACTATTTTTAACCTTGGCCTTTTCTTCTCATCTGGTCCAATAAATTAATTACCCGGTGCTGATTTTGAGAGCTAATTTTAATCACTTCTTCGATCTCCTTTTGTGCTTTCTTACTCTTGGGGTCACGGCATCATCATTCAAAAGATCTCCGGCAAAGAGTCCCCCCATTCGGGGTGGTGCCCGTCAGACATTGCAGTGCCGGTCTGATGAGGAGCAGCTCCGATGATGAAGCATGACATCCTTCAGGATGTGTGAGGTTTTTTGCTCCTAAAATTTAGGACCCCTTGCTACGGTATCCTCTCTCTTCTTTTCAATTTGGAACAGTGTATCTTATATTTTGACCTATTTGGAAGGCGCCATGATGTGCTGTACATCCCTCACAGAGGAAAGGCTCAGCTCGGAGTGGCAGCACGGAGCACACCTGTACGTAGCTGAAAAGCACCAGGGCCCTCCAGCCGTGCCCACATGACTTAAACCATCAAATTCATAGAAGTCCGTCTCTTCCTCCACAGCAGCCTCCCGTGAAGTCGAGTGACAGGTTTTGTAGCCGACGCTATGCAAAACCAACAAACCCACCACCACGCATCAGAACATTATAGTACTGCAATGGATAATTCTGCTCAAAAAGGGGACATCACCTTTTGAATTGTCCAGATTTACTGAGCTGAGGCTGTATCGTACTTGACGGAATTATCTGCTCAGTTATCAAACTGAGGTCTTGCATTGTATGGATATGGATGATTTGGTATTGCTATTTACGTGTGAATTATTATATGTGCTATTCTATTCCGATGCCCTATGAAGACACTCCGTGTATATTTTGATTATAAAAGAGTGTTTGACGCACGTTCAACTGATATCTTGCTCTGTAACTATATTTTTATTGCAAGGCGTTATTTGAAAATCATAAACAAATTGTTACGTGCTATTGCTGGCTGGTAGGACCCGGGTTCTGTTTCTGGTGGCAGTGGTGTCTGGACTCATAACAGTGCAGTCAGACTCTGCCTTTAAACACTACAGGGAGCGGCAGGAAGTGTTAGAAAAGTGCATACAAAGTATTTCAGAGAAATTCCTCGGGCTGTAGCCGTCTGCTTTTCCAAGTAATTGCTTGGGGGCCTGCACTGTGCATGTTCCTTGTGAACAGACTTGTAGTTGCTTGAAGGTGCGCAGTTTTCAGTATACTTTAATGGGCTAGGTTAGCCAGAGCCCCCCAGAGAACAAAAATAAACATGACTCGTGAATAGGGGAAACCAGTTGGAAAGGCGGCTGTGGAGCAATGAGGCCTTTGCCTCAGAGGTAGACCCTGTTATCTTCTTAAACACATCAAAGAACAAGCATTTAATATGCAAAGGGTCTCGCGTTTGATAGAGCGGTCCGTACTAATAATTTTACCTGTGTTCGGACGCTCTTTAGGCCGATGAATCTTTTGACTAAGTGGGACTCTCTGTACTCTATATCGATCAATTTCCTTAAATCAATAATTAATAACGAACATAAGCAATACCTTGATCGACATAACACTTAACAATTAATCCAGAATACATTTCGGCGATCCCTGACCTTTCAGCCAGGAATAACCACACCAGTTTATTGCAAAGTTAGTAAATTTATTTCCCTATATTAACAAAGCTAGCACGATATAGATGTGTCTCAACACCAAATGATAAACATAAATGAACATTAGTAGCTGTCCATAACGGCGAAACAAGTGCAATCTATGCAGCATTTGAATAACAAGGCATTCGATAATGGCAATGCAAATCACTAATACGATAATCTGTAATGAGCTAATTGCATACATTTAGTCAGCATAACAAGGTCTCAAATTGCATTGTGCAACAAAAGGAATCCTCATCTAACCTCAAATTAGCATCGGCATGTGGGACTTCATGCAAAAACAATTTAGCAACATTAATTTAGAAAAACTCCTAACTAGGGCTCTTATCAAAATCAGCAGTTGGTTACCTAAAGGAAACACAATGCAATTTTACAATTTCCTTTCATATTTACCAATTACGATCAGCCTACAAGGAAGTCTTCGTCTCACAGGTACCGTTTCTCGATCAGCATGGGTACCGTTTCGATCAGCATGGGACGGGGCAAAGGGGCAGGGGTGGACGGGGCAATTGCCTCACGGCGGCAAAGTAAAACTACTACTTCATGCAAAGGGACAAATCAAAGTTAAAGTCTCTAGGGCAAGTATCATTTAAAGTCTCTTTCTCTCGATTAGAGAAAGCATCAAAGTCTCTTTCAAAATGGCGTCGCAGCAAAGTGGGCCATAATAGCTACGAAGTCTGCAAAATGGCGGGATGTCCAATAATGGCCGTAATAGCTGCAATGGCTGATAATAGCTGCAATGGCTGTAATGTCGGGTAATAGCCACTTTCTTCTCGTGCACCTGGTTTAAATAGACAACAGTTCAAATCCAGTAGGGTCTTCCATTGGAGGGTTCATAGGTTAGCTTCAAATTGTCCAATCAAAAACGACAGTTCTCAAGCTTTTACTTAAGCATACATTATCCTTGGAGATGGGTACGCAAGTTGCAACATTTTATACCAATTAGCTCACTTTCAGAGCCTCCATTGTCCGCACCTGCAGATCGACCTTGGAGTAAAGAGAAAATATGCCAGGCTGGCACGAAACCTTAAGATAAGCATGTGAACGATCTCAGTGGAAAAGTACAGCTTCAAGCAGAAATACACGTTTAATAGCACATTGGAAAAATACGAGCATCTAAACCGTGAGACCAGGCAACTAGGCCAAAGCCTCCACTAAAGTAATGCTAAGCTAAAACATTTCAAACAAGCAAATCATAGCACACGTTTATGATTATGTCGGATTAGTGCAATTCTAATACACCACGTTATATAAAGCACGCTTATAAATGTTGGCAAACTACTCTGAGGGCACATTTTGTCCCCGTACAATCTTTATTAGTTCGGTTAAAGTCACACATGATTATTTCACACTACGTTTATGCGTTAATAAATGTAAAACCTTCATTTTCTGCTTCATCAATCCCTCCTCTGATGACTACTTGTCATCACACCAAATCATGCCCACAAATTTTATTCCATTAAAATTCTGTCAGTTCTCTTTTCCTTTTAGTTCCCCTAGTTTGCGCTTTGTATTCTTCTGCCATTCTTTTCATAATTTTCTCTTCCTTCCTTCTTTTAATTCTTTCCATAATCATTATTATTCCCCTTTTTATTCCCCAAATTCCAAATATGCAAATTATCACTATTAAAATTCCCTCTATTATTTTTAACAATATCCCATTCCAAATTCCCCCAATCCAATGTCCCACTGAAGCAAGTCCTTTTCCAACCTTCTCCCACACTCCTGGTTCTTTCAATTCCTTCAAATCTGCACTCTCTTTTGTTAGATTAGCAAGCATAGTTTTAATTTTCACACTATTGTCTGGAATATAAGTACAACAGTGCCGTGCACCAAGCATTTTGCAAACGCCGCCATCCTTTGCTAAAAGAATGTCTAAGGCAAGCCTATTTTGAAGAGTCATAGCTCTTTCCGCTGCAAGTTCAGCATCTATCAGGATTATAGCACCTGAAAACTTCGTCAACATGTTATCCACTATAGTAGACAACTTTCTTATTTTGATGGAATTCAACACAACTCCCAATGAAGGAATCATGGCTCCAAATATATCTCCTACCACAGCAGCTGCGGTCTCTCTTTTCTGGATACGATGGGATCCAGATGTCTTTTGAATCATCGATAGGTCATCCAGTTGATAAACCTTTGGGAACACTATACCCAAATAACATCTCCCCCACCATCCCTTTGGAAGACGATAATAGGCATTATACCCACAAATGTAATATACACCTGGAATGACAGGGTCAAGTCCGTTCATCATGAATGTCCATTTGGCCTTAAAGATAAACATATGTTTACACTCACTCGCTCCTACAAAAATGTTATCATAATAAGATTCACCTCGATATATACAAAATTTCCCTACATGCCAAGCATCTAAAGCTATTCTCCCTTGTGTCTTTATTGCAGCAAAATCATAATTATCTACTGAAGTCCTCTTATGTAGCTCTTTTTCTAATTTCGCATTCATTTGTGCCCTTCTATCATCTGTGCGATCTAAAAAGCTTATCTCTACTGCAGAGAGCGAGCAGGTAAGGTTTTCCCTATGAGCGTGAGCCGTTTCAAAAGGTAGCATTGGCTCGAAAAATTCCCTCATTATTTTAGCATCCCAATCTTTAGCAATCTGGCTTAGCTGCGCTATTATAGGAACATATGCAAAGGTAACATCATAATTCGAGTAAAAATACTGTATGTTAGTTTGACCATAAAATCTAGACATTACTATACTACATGTAATCCCGTATGTAAGAGGCATGTGGTGATATGTCACCCCTTCCTTTACTGATGTCGGTATTTGTGTACACACATAACAATCTTTCGCATCCATAGTCTCAACATATTCTGTTAGCAAGCGATAGAAAACATTATACGAGAGTTCTTTCTTATCATGCAAGAGCCTCTCATCTAATTCTAATCTTTTCAGTGCGGTTAGTTCAGTGACAGTAACAGGAGCAAAAGTAGAAGCGTCAATTTTCTCATTCTCACCCTTTCCATGCATTGCAAGCACTATTGCCATTATTATTAGTACACATGCAATTACCAAGCCTATACACACATATTTACAATATTTCTTTCTACTGTTTTGCGTCATGATCTGTATAGAATCAGAGAGCTAGAAGCACCTATAAATGAAACTATTTAGCAATTCAGTTACAAAGCTGAACGAGCGCAATGTTCACACAGTTTTCTTCAAGAGGCCAGTCACTTATCGGTTAGCAGCATTTGTCTCAATTCGGCAATAACTCAGTCTTTATCGGTTTAGCAAATGTCTCATCCGGTTTAGCAATGTCTCGGCTGGTTGTTTTGTATCACGTTAGATCGTAACAAGCAATGTCATTTATCACCCTTTCAATCAACAGAGTCCATAAAACTTTTCTTTTCTATTGGTATCTCTTCTTCTTCGTTCTCGATGCTTAGAGATACAAACTCGTCAGTCCAATCGTCATTGACTGCATATGCCCATTCAGGACCGGAATATCTTCTGTTCGGTATCCTTTTCCTTTTCAATTTTGCTTCTCTTTTCGATTCTGCCTCGCTGGTACTTTCCTCTTTTGTCAAGTCTTTTTCGCCACTCGAGGTTGGTACCACGACAGACACTTCCTTTCTTTTCTCTTTCACTTTTGGCCTTTCTCCGTCGTTCAAACCTTCTCCAGTCCTTTGTTTTACTGGAGATATACTTATCTCCTCTTTGCACCATGTCCATTTGATGGACCTGCGACCTTTTCTGTAGAAGCTTGAACCTTTTCGTTCTGTTCTGCCTTGTCCCCTCCTTCTGGGGAATCAATCACGTTCTCCTTTTCCTTTTCTGTATCGTCTGCTTCTGGGAAAGCCCTCCTCTGATCAGGCTCTCCTGCTTTTTCACCTTTTTCGAGCCCTTCGTCACCGTTACTTTCGTCAGGCTCTGTATCACTTTCAGCTGCTTCAGGTTCTTTGTCACCTTCAGCTTCTTCGTCGCTGTCTGAACTTTCTCCTTGGTCTTCCCCAAGTGAGTTAGTCTCTTCGTCCTCAGAGAATATCTCCCTCTCTCCTGTTTCTGCCTGTTCGCTTTCAGTTCGGTTTTGCTCTGTCTCAGCACTCAGCACTGTTTTATCAGGCACTGGCAGTTTCAGCGCTTCAACTTCCTCATCTGTGGGACACAACACCTTCTTTGTGTGACTGGCGTGGATCCAGTTGGGAACCCCCGCACACTTCACGGCGGTAGTTGTCGTCAGGATCACTTGGAAAGGGCCTTTCCAACGGGGTTCCAGACACGACTTCCTCACGTGCTTCTTTACCACGACCCAGTCACCTGCTTTCAGTGCGTGTCCTGGACCTTGGATCGGTGGCAAGGTGGTCGCTTCCACCTGGTGAGAGAAAGAGCGAACCACGTCAGCCAGACCCTTGCAGTAGTCTAACACCATATCATCTGTAATATTCAAAAGCGCGTTTGCGGGAACTTCAGGAAGTCTCATAGCCCTGCCCATGAGAATTTCGTGCGGAGACAATCCAGTCTTTCTATCAGGGGTGTTTCTCATTGACATTAGCGCCAAGGGCAATGCGTCAGGCCATTTCAAATTTGTCGATGCACATATTTTCGCCATTCTTGATTTCAGTGTACCATTCATCTGCTCCACCAGTCCTGATGCTTCAGGGCGATAGCTACAATGCAGTTTTTGCTCAATGTTCAGCGCTTCGCAAAGTAACTTTATCACCTCGTTATTGAAGTGACTTCCCCTATCTGATTCTAAAGAGATCGGGAATCCGAAACGTGGTATTAACTCTCTCAACAATAGCTTTGCAACTGTAAGGCTGTCATTTCTACGTGTGGGGTATGCCTCAATCCAGTGACTAAAAATGCACACAATCACCAACACATACTTCAGACCTCCATGCACAGGCATCTCAATGAAGTCCATCTGCATACGACTAAAAGGCCCGCTTGCCCTACCAATGTGGCTCGCGTTCACAACTGTTCCCTTTCCTGGGTTCATCTGCTGGCAAGTGACACATCGATGGCAAACTGCTTCTGCAGCTTGACGAAATCTGGGGTTAAACCAATCAGTTTTGAACAATCTTATCATGGCATCTCTCCCTAGGTGAGCCTGCCCATGATAGAACCGCGCAAGCTGTGATAAGAGACTGTTTGGCAAAACAAATTTTCCCTCATTGGAAACCCATAACTCGTCTGGTCTCTTTATACATTGTGATTTAATCCAGGAATCTCTCTCATCCTCCCTGACGTTATTCTGCAATGCTTTTAGTTCATCTATTGTATCTACGACCTTTAAGGCAAATGCTTCAGCTGGTTCGAGTTCTGGTTCACTTATCGAATTCCATTCATCCCTGAGTAATATACAGTTCAAGGCACAAAATCTCGCGACTTGATCCGCATATGCATTTCCCAGAGAAACATAGTCCTGTCCTTTCGTGTGAGCACTACACTTTACCACTGCAACTTCGGCTGGCATTTGAATGGCATGTAACAATTCCCTTATTCTCTCCCCGTTTTTCACTGGGGATCCTGAAGAAGTCAGGAAACCTCTCTGTGACCATAGTTGGCCAAAGTCATGCACAATTCCGAACCCGTACTGACTATCAGTGTAAATGGTGACTTTCATCAATGCAGACAGTTGACATGCTCTGGTAAGGGCTACAAGTTCTGCTACTTGTGCAGAATAGACTCCTTGGAGCCAGGCCGCTTCCAAGACACCTGTTACAGTACATACAGCATATCCTGCTTTCAAAATTCCCATCCCATCTCTTAGACATGAACCATCAACAAAAAGAATTTGGTCATTTTCATCAAGCTTAGTATCCTTAATGTCAGGTCGAGGTTTTGTGCAAAATTCAGTCACCTGAAGGCAGTCATGCTCGACGTCTTCAGCGTTCTCAATTTCAGCATTTTCTCCAGGAAGCAAGGTTGCTGGATTCAACGTAGTGCACCTTTTCAGCTGCACATTCGGTGAACCCAGAATTATCGTTTCATACCTTGTGAGTCTTGCTCCAGTCATGTGCTGCGTTCGGGAGCGGGTCAAAAGTATCTCAACTGAGTGAGGGACCATGACTGTTACTGGGTGTCCCATCACTATTCCTTCACTCTGAGTGAGGCTGATACCAACTGCTGCTACGGCACGCAAACACCCTGGAAGTGCTGCTGCGACCGGATCCAAAGTAGCTGAAAAATACGCTACTGGTCTGTTTACGCCACCATGGGCTTGAGTCAAGACAGACAAAGGACATGCATCACGTTCATGACAAAATAATGTGAAAGGCTTTGTGTAATCAGGCATACCTAAAGCTGGAGCCCTGCACATGCACTCTTTCAATTCAACAAAAGCATCCATCTCATCTCCTTTCAGTTCAATTTGATCCAAGGCATCCTTCTGGGTCAGCTTCAGTAAAGGCTTTGCTAGAGTTGAGAAGTTGGGAATCTACTGGCGACAGTAGCCCACCATTCCCAAAAACTTCCTCACCTCCCTCCTTGTCTTTGGTGGACTCATTTGAAGTACGCTTGTTATTCTTTCCTTCATTATTCTCCTTGACCCTTTCTCTATCTGGTGACCCAAGTATTTCACTTTCTTCTGACAGAACTGCAATTTGGAAGGAGACACCTTATGTCCATTCCTTCCCAAATGATTCAACAGAGCAATGGTATCGGCTGTGCAGCCACTTTCTGTCTTTGATGCAACCAGTAA
Source organism: Pleurodeles waltl (assembly GCF_031143425.1). Classification (NCBI taxonomy): domain Eukaryota; kingdom Metazoa; phylum Chordata; class Amphibia; order Caudata; family Salamandridae; genus Pleurodeles; species Pleurodeles waltl. Next base: position 668,988,340 of record NC_090445.1, read on the forward strand.
GTCATCAATGTACTGTACTAGGGTTGACTCGAATGGCAATTCTAATGCTTCCAAATCTTTCTTTAGAACCTGATTGAAGATTGACGGTGACTCAGAAAACCCTTGAGGAATTCGACACCAACTGTACACTCTGTCTAAGAATTTGAAACAAAAGAGGAATTGGCTGTCCTCATGAAGAGGCACCGAGAAGAACGCTTGTGACAAATCGATGACTGAGAACCACTCAGCATCGCAAGGGACTTGAAACATTATCACAGCTGGATTCGGTACGACAGGGCAGCACTTGACTATGATGTCATTTATTTTTCTCAAGTCCTGCACAAGTCGGACCTTTCCACTTGGCTTTATTAGTCCCATTATTGGTGAATTACATGGACTGCTTAACACTTCTTTCAGTACCCCTGTTTTACAAATTCGTCAATAAGTTGGGCAACCTTCATGAGGGTATCTTGTGCCATGTGGTATTGTGGGGTCTGGGGAAAGATTGCATTGGGCTTTACGGTCACTTTCACTGGTTCCACTCCTTTCATCAATCCCACCTCTTTCCCTGTCATATCCCACACTTCCTTTCCGACTGTTTCCCGTAATTCGGCTGGGATATCTTCTTCAGTTATCATCGGGAAAAGACAAATCAGAGGATATTCTTCATCGACAGTTTCCATCTCATCCCCCTCTACACTGTCCTCTTCTTCCCCATCACTGCTCGTCTGGATTGTTATTCCCTCGTTCGAACACATAATCGAACAACCCAATTTACACAATAGGTCTCTCCCTAACAGTGCTATCGGGCTTGAGTCACATACCACAAACTGATGCACCCCTTGATAGTTACCGATGCTGACTGGTACCGGATCTGTTATTGGGTTCGTCAGGTGCCTGTTTGCTACTCCCACCACTTGAACTGTCCTCCCTGAGAGTGGCAAATTTGGTACTTCACTGCTCTTAACAGTCGAACGTGTGGCTCCTGTGTCAACCAAGAATGAAACACGATGACCCATTACTCTTCCCTCTACGTACGGACCCTTTTGATCAACTTCCAAGGATGCTGCAAGCACACAATCTCCTTCTTCTTCTGAACTTTCACTCTCCCATACATTGTTTATTCCACTCTCACTGTGTAGTGGGAACTGTTGTACTGTGCCATTTGTACTCATTACCTGACCCGAGACCTGTGGAGGAACCATCACTTGCTGCTGACTCATTGGTGCCAAAGGTATTTGCATTTGCTGATTAGGTACCATGGGTAACTGCTGTTGCATTGGCTGCATTTGCGTCATCTGCATGCGAGGCATCTGCATCTGCTGCGGCTGCATAGGCTGTAATCCCTGCAATTGATTTATGGTCTGAAAATTTGGGTTTGGACCTCTCATTTTCGGTCCCCTCATTGTCTGAAATGCATTGACATCATTGTTTTGCTGACCAACACCTGCACCTTCCTGCACCACCATCGGGCACTCGCGTTTCCAATGACCGACGATTCCGCACACGTGACACGGCATCACCTTCTTCATTGCCTGCACACCAGTCACAACAGTGTTTAAGTCCGGACCATTATTCACAAAACCTCCTCTGCCTCTGCCTCTCGCCTGTGGCTGAAACACCATATTTCCCTGCAACTGCGGCTGCGGTTGCGGTACCTGCTGTTGGAACCCTTGCATCCCTTGCAAACCTTGCAGACCTGTCTGAGCTGCTTTAAGTTGCATCATCATCACCTTCTCTTTCAACCATTTCTGTTTCACTTCAATTTCGTCGCTACAGTATTTCGCATAATTCAACACCTCATCAATCGGTTTCGACTGCCAACAAATCAAATGCGACTTTATCATCTGACTTATTTCTGGTCTCAGCCCTTCAACAAATCTAAACACAAAATGAAGCATATCCTTCGCCTCTATTGTTTCCGTGCCACTGTAGTTCTTAAACGCCTTCAACAACCTCTCATAGTAACTATGAATCGACTCTTTAGCCTCTTGGGCCGTTCGATCGATCTTCTGCCAATCCACATTTTTCGCGGCCACTTTCGTCTTCAAATGCTCAATCACCTTGTAGTACAAGCTCATCACCATAGGTGATGGTGCACCCGTATCCCTGTCTCTTTCTGGTTCACTTGTCGGCCAACCTACAGCTCTTTTGCAATCCTCCCACAAATCTGCCGGAACCACAATCTCAAAGAGAGTGTTCAGGTCTTCCCAGAGACATTTTGCAAGCTTCACAAACCTATCAGTCTGTTGATACCATTCAATCGGCTTCTCTATCAGTTTGGGAAAATCATCCGTAAAAGACTGAATATCGCTTCTGTGCCATGGTACATGTATTAATTTTCCCCCTGCTGTCTCCCTCATTGGTAACATGGTTACTGCCTCGCTACTCTGCAGTCTTTTCTCGTTGAGCTCTGTAGCACTGTCCCTCCTCTTTTCCTTTCTCTTTACCCACCTGCTCTCCCACTTGTCTAAGCACCTCCACACTTGTGCACTCTGCAGCAATTCTCTAAGGTGCGCCTTCATACCTGCTGACCTCATGTGTTCAAAATCTGTGGCCCCAAAATCCAGCCTGTAGCTCCTGCTCAAATGTTTTGTCTTGTCTATGTCAACCCCATTTTTGTCGGCTATTTCCTGCAAGCTTTTATGTACCTTCTTCACTTCCTTCGTAATCCTGGGACATAGATACCTCAGCTCTTCTTCCGAGTAGGACTCTAACCTATTCACACCCATAGTCCCTTCCACCAATTCTTGTGCTTCCATGTTCAACCTGACCCTATTCAGATAATCTTCTCCCTTCCCACTGGCTGAACTTTGTGTGGAATTTAGACTGTTGAACCATTGTGTCAGCTGTTGCGCATTCAACCCCATCAGTGTAGCATTCACATCGACTGCCATTGATGGTTGCGGCAACTTTTCAGTGTTCGATGACAGAGGTATTATCAGTGGGGGACTCGACCTCACCAGTGTCGACTGAGCACATATGGGACTAAACTCCATCAGGGTCCCAGATCCATTTGGCTGAGCCGCTATCGGAGTTATCCCTGGAGTGTTTTCTATGCACCTCCTTTCTGTCCCATTCTGCAGCATTGATCCCTGACCGCTCATACCTAAATTAGGCTGACTGTACAGAGGTACCGGTGGACCTACAGTAATGGGTAGCGATATCGCATCTGGGTTTTGTCCATTTCCCATGTTCTGAGGCATGTTCATTCCCACACTACGGGTCATCATTGCCGGCATGCCCATTTGACTCCCCGTCATCTGAGCATGTGCATTTCCCCCCTGCATCTGCTTTTGGGGCATCAAAAACTGGTTTGATTCAGCTTGTGCCAATGTCTGGTTGTGACCATTCTGTACTCCCCTTACGGTTTGTTCTAGAATCATTCCTCCACTGTTGTCACTGCTGTAGTACCCTGGCATCTGCGGCTGATAATTTTCTGCTGGTTTCAACATGGGCACATCTGGATATATTCTCCTAACCTGCGGTATCTGCGGGGTGAACAATAAACTCGGGTCCTTAGATCCCGATGACGCTCCTGAATTCTGACTTTCACTGTTCCGTACCGGTGCCGGAGGGGCAGAACTGGTACTTGGACCTTGTCCATTCTCCGCATAAGGTGGTGGACGGTCGTTCAGCAATTGCATTATTAACTCCTCATCCTCTAACTCCTCTTCTCTTCTCAACTTTTCCTCGTCCTCTCTATCCTTGGAACACTTCCTGTCTGTCTTACAGGTAGCTTTCTTACCTGTCTCCTCTTCTTCCTTAGTAATTGCGGGAAACAATTTTATCCCCTGCAATACATCTGACCTCCACACCTTCTGTGCATTATCCCACCTAGCATCCGCTAGTGTCTTTTCTACCTTTCTCATCCTGGTCTCAAACTTCTTCTGCTGTTGCTGTCTGGCCATTAGTTCCCAAATCGCTAGAGCCTCAAACTGGGCTGGCCTTGGAGGCACCTTCATGTCGTACATCGTGAATCTCAAATTCTCTAGGATCCTTATATTGAATGTCCCATGAATCGGGAACGCTACGCTCCCATGTTTCTCTGTCAGTTTGTGCCATTGCTTTAGCCAAAGACACGGAGCTACCCCCTTCTCTTCCATTACAATGTAAGCTGGTGTGCCCTCGGGCGGCGTCTCCTCTCCTACGCTCGCTTTAATGTAAGACTCCCCCTTCATCGCACTCCTGAATGCTTTAAAGAATTTCATTTTCTCGTCTTTTATTTCGCAAAATTTGTAATCAATAGGTGACTTTAATTCCCGGAATACTCTTCGCTTGCCTTTCCCCTTCCAATCGAGCCCCACGGACTGCGTCCAATCCGTGCGCGACCCTTCTTTGCAACCAACCTATCCCAGCGCGGCTCTTAGTGACGTCACACTCACACACACTGCGGCTGACAAAGCCTCGCGGCTAGTCCTCCTTCACTCAGCTCCTCTCGTAACAACTTCTTGCATGTATCGCGAGCTACCAAAAACTAAAACAGATCTGTCGGTTTACTACAGGAAGGGTAACACAATCGCTTCAGGACCTTAGGGATTTTTCACTAGCCTCAGCAGTTATTCCATCTTTCTCGGTCCCCATGTTCGCAAGCAAATCTGACCCGCAGACCTACTCTCAACTTGTCAATGATCTATTCTAGTGCACTTAGAATCTTGTCAAAGCCCGAAGTCGAAGTTCCTTTCACTCCCTTAACACACGTACCGACTCGTTGACCACGCCCGATCAACCTACTAAACCGCCCAGACCACAACATATATCAACATACTCCGGAGTCTCTTGACCTCGCAGGGCCCGTCTCAACAACAACAACCACGTGGACCTTTTTATGCACGAAGCGCCACACGCACATGAAGTTCGACGACTTCCCTACTCTCACACTCGGAGTCGCAACTCCGCTATTTCTATGAAGTTCGACGACTTCTCTACTTCTACACTCGGAGTCGCACCTCCGCTATCTTCTAAAAAGAAAAATCCTCGCAACCTTTTTACACACCCTGCGGCAATAAGCTGTGCAAGCGCAAAACCCTAACTTCACTCATACCATCACTAGTACCGCCAACGCTGATTCCACACCTCCATTCTCTTCATTCGCAAGCTCCGAGATCCCGGGAAAGTCGCGGTGGACCTAGCCCATCATCATTCTGTCAATCTATTTTACCCAAGAAAAATCTAATTCAACTTCTCGAATGGGGTCTCAAAAGTCGAAACCGTTAATTCAACACCATGTACTTTAAGAGTACAGGGTCCCAAAAGACGAAACCGTCCTCTGCTACCATCTACTGATAGAGCGGTCCGTACTAATAATTTTACCTGTGTTCGGACGCTCTTTAGGCCGATGAATCTTTTGACTAAGTGGGACTCTCTGTACTCTATATCGATCAATTTCCTTAAATCAATAATTAATAACGAACATAAGCAATACCTTGATCGACATAACACTTAACAATTAATCCAGAATACATTTCGGCGAACCCTGACCTTTCAGCCAGGAATAACCACACCAGTTTATTGCAAAGTTAGTAAATTTATTTCCCTATATTAACAAAGCTAGCACGATATAGATGTGTCTCAACACCAAATGATAAACATAAATGAACATTAGTAGCTGTCCATAACGGCGAAACAAGTGCAATCTATGCAGCATTTGAATAACAAGGCATTCGATAATGGCAATGCAAATCACTAATACGATAATCTGTAATGAGCTAATTGCATACATTTAGTCAGCATAACAAGGTCTCAAATTGCATCGTGCAACAAAAGGAATCCTCATCTAACCTCAAATTAGCATCGGCATGTGGGACTTCATGCAAAAACAATTTAGCAACATTAATTTAGAAAAACTCCTAACTAGGGCTCTTATCAAAATCAGCAGTTGGTTACCTAAAGGAAACACAATGCAATTTTACAATTTCCTTTCATATTTACCAATTACGATCAGCCTACAAGGAAGTCTTCGTCTCACAGGTACCGTTTCTCGATCAGCATGGGTACCGTTTCGATCAGCATGGGACGGGGCAAAGGGGCAGGGGTGGACGGGGCAATTGCCTCACGGCGGCAAAGTAAAACTACTACTTCATGCAAAGGGACAAATCAAAGTTAAAGTCTCTAGGGCAAGAATCATTTAAAGTCTCTTTCTCTCGATTAGAGAAAGCATCAAAGTCTCTTTCAAAATGGCGTCGCAGCAAAGTGGGCCATAATAGCTACGAAGTCTGCAAAATGGCGGGATGTCCAATAATGGCCGTAATAGCTGCAATGGCTGATAATAGCTGCAATGGCTGTAATGTCGGGTAATAGCCACTTTCTTCTCGTGCACCTGGTTTAAATAGACAACAGTTCAAATCCAGTAGGGTCTTCCATTGGAGGGTTCATAGGTTAGCTTCAAATTGTCCAATCAAAAACGACAGTTCTCAAGCTTTTACTTAAGCATACATTATCCTTGGAGATGGGTACGCAAGTTGCAACATTTTATACCAATTAGCTCACTTTCAGAGCCTCCATTGTCCGCACCTGCAGATCGACCTTGGAGTAAAGAGAAAATATGCCAGGCTGGCACGAAACCTTAAGATAAGCATGTGAACGATCTCAGTGGAAAAGTACAGCTTCAAGCAGAAATACACGTTTAATAGCACATTGGAAAAATACGAGCATCTAAACCGTGAGACCAGGCAACTAGGCCAAAGCCTCCACTAAAGTAATGCTAAGCTAAAACATTTCAAACAAGCAAATCATAGCACACGTTTATGATTATGTCGGATTAGTGCAATTCTAATACACCACGTTATATAAAGCACGCTTATAAATGTTGGCAAACTACTCTGAGGGCACATTTTGTCCCCGTACAATCTTTATTAGTTCGGTTAAAGTCACACATGATTATTTCACACTACGTTTATGCGTTAATAAATGTAAAACCTTCATTTTCTGCTTCATCACGTTCGGTGCAGTTAGAGCTATTGGCTTTGTAAATTCCTAACAGGACTTTTCTTGCAACATAAATTGAAAAGTATAACAGTTGACATAAGCAAGCCGATTCAAAGTGCCACGGCCGCCATGAGCGTGAGCTCGAAGGAGAGACACAAAATGAAAAAAAAGTTTGCTCGCAGTCAAAGGTATCGGCAAACATGCAATTTATCCATGTGACAGGGTCGAAGGCCAAGCCTGTAACAAAACCGCCCAAAGGAGGGGCAAACGTAAAGCACTGACCAATGCTAACAAAGGATTTTTGAAAGGCAAGCCCCTGAGCGAGTGGTAGTGCTGAGTGTGCAGTGGGCATGGTTAAAAACCCACAGATAGATTACATCAGGCCAGAGTACTTGCGCACTCGACCTAAAAATGTTGATCTAGGCTTTGGCTATCCTTAAATCCCGCCCACAGCACTTGGAATGGGACTAACACGCCTTCAAACCCTGTGATAACCAAGCAAAACATGCAGAAACTCAAAAGCTGTGTAAAGAACAAGCATTGGCAAAGACAATTGGTTTCACCTAAGCCTGGCTGCTGTTCAACAGTTAGTGGCATAGAGGAGAGTGGCGTGGAGTGTCGTAGAGTGGAGTGGCAGAGAATGTTGTGCGTCAGAGTGGCATAGTGTGAGTGGCATGCCCTTGAGTGGCATAGAGTAGTCTGGACTGGTGTAGAGTGCATTAGTGTAGTATTGCAGAGTATAGTGGCATAGAGTGCAGTGGCACTGAGTGCAGTGGCATTGAATTCAGCGGAGTACAATGCAGCATTGTAGAATGCAGTAGCATATATTAGAGTGTTAAATAGACGAGTGGAGTGGCACAGAAAGAGTGGCACAGAGAAGAGTTGGGTGGTGTAGAGTGCAGTTTCATAAAGCAGAGTGGCATAGAGTGATGCAGATTGGAGTGGCATAGAATTGAGTGAGGCAGTAGGCAGTGGTGCAGAGTAGAGTTAAGTGGCATAGAGAGCGGTGGCACAGGCTGCAGTGTACAGACAAATGTATAGAGTGCAGTGGCATAGAGTGGCGCACAGTAGAATAGCATAGAGTGGTGCACAGTAGAGTATATTTCCATAGAGCGCAGTGGTCTAGAGGGGAGTACTGGAGAGTAGTGTGGCGTAGAGTTCAGTGGGAGAGAGAGCAGTGTTGCAGAGTAGAGTGTCAGAGTGCAGTGGTGTAGAGTGGAGTAGAGTGGCATAGAGAGCAATGGTGTAGAGTATATTGATGCAGAGTACAGTGCAGTGGAGTAGAGTGTAGTGACATAGAGTGCAATTTAGTACAGTGCACTGGCTTAGAGTGCAGTGGTTAAGAGTAGAGTGGCATAGAGTGGAGTGGCACAGAGTGGAAAAGATTGGAGTAGAGTGCATTGGCGTAGAGTAGACTGTTTCAGAGTAGAGTGAAGTGGCATAGAGCTGAGTGGTGCAGGGTAGAGTGCAGTTGCGTAAAGTGGCAGAGAGTGTAATGAAGTAGAGTAAAGTGATATAGAGCACAGTGGCATAGAGTGCAGTGGTGCAGTGTAGATTAGAGGGGCGTACAGTGGATTGGCATAGAGTACAGTTGAGTGTTACAAAATAAAGTGCATTGGCATACAGTGTATCAACATAGAGTGCAGTGGCATAGAGTGCAGTGTTTCAGAGTGGCATAGAGTACAGTAGTGTAGAGTGAAGTTGAGTAGAGTAGATTAGTGTAGCCTAGACTGGAATAGTGTTGAGTGTAGTGGCGAAGAGTGCAATGATGTACAGTAGAGTGGCAGAGAGTGCACTGGCATAGAATAGAGAGGTACAGGGTAGAGTAGAGATGCGTAGCATGAGTTGACATAGAGTGCAGTTGTGTAGAGTGGAGTGGTGCTGAGTGCAGTGGCGTGGAGTGGTGTAAAGTAGAGTAGTGCAGAGTAGAGTGCATTGGCATAGAGTGCAGTGGCTAAGAGTAGAGTGGTATAGAGTTCAGTGCCAGAGAGTAGATTGAAGTGGCATAGACTGGTGCAGGGTAGAGTGTAGCTGCATAGAGTGTCGTAGAGTGTAATGGCATAAAGTAAAGTGATGTACAGTGTCATAGAGTGCTCTGGTGCATTGTATATTAGAGTGGCATACTATGGATCAGCGTGGAGTGCAGAGTTGAGTGTTACACATTATGGTGCATTGGCATAGAGTGTATTGGCATAGAGTGCAGTGGCACAGTGTGCTGTGTTGCAGAATGACGTAGTGTACAGTACAATAGAGTGAAGTTGTGTAGAGTAGATTGGTGTGGCCTAGATGGAGTGGTATAGTGTGCAGTGGCAAAGAGTGCAGTGGTGTAGAGTAGAGTGGTACAGTGTAGAGTAGAAAGGCGTAGCGTGAAGTGGCATAGAGTGCAATGGCATAGAGTGGAGTGGTGCAGATTGCAGTGGCGTAGCCCGGTGGAAAGTGGAGTGGTACAGAGTAGAGTCCAGTGGTGGGGAGTGGTAATGAGTGGAGTGACGTAGAGTGGAGTATTCATGGTGTGGTAGCACACTGCCCTTATAGACAACATATTTCCAATAGAAATGACCATTCAAATTGCACAGACAGACACCTATACTAATAAAACTATACAGTGCACAGACAAAGATGCGTGGAAATTGCATCACTTAGTTTAATGATTTGTTTTGAACATATTAAAGTATTTGTTTCCAACGCACATCAGAAATAACAAAAAATATACTTCATTTGTGCGTTGATAATTCTGATATATTCTGAAATACGTACACAGTTCATTTAAATGTTGTCATGTACTAGAAAAAACTATTTTGTGCCTCAAGTATACAGCAAGATTGACACATAAATCCTCTCACTTTGAAGTCAGAGAAAGAAAAGTAAACAAGCCCCCTTGGAAGACAGCGCCTGACGTATGACCTCAGTCTTTGAATGGACAGCAAATGTGACAAGATAAGAACAAGATTTAAAAGCCTGTTAACAGAAAGCTAGTTTGTGGAAGAATACAGAAAATATGGTTTAAGCAACAGGAGGGCCGAACTGAACATGGAGAGCCTAAGCAAATAAAGCCAGAAAATGAAAAGCCAGAAAGTGTGAGTTACAAACCACAAGGCCAATAATAATCAATGGGTGAAATGCATTCCAAGGTCAACTTTCTGAAAGGCCCCACGATGTCTCTAGCAAACCAGACAGCTGTGCAATCTGATAGGCTGTGACCTAAAAAGGAAGGGAGGGCATGTAGGACTGTGATGAAGAAGAATACAATTCAAAGTAATGAAGATTACCAGTAAGTAATTTGAGAATTACCTCATCATCTGCCTTCCTCGTCCCAGTCCTAAATAGTGATGATGGACCCAAGCTATCCTCCCTGATATAGGAATATCAACAGAAATAAAGATGCTAGACCAAGTGTATTCATGAAATACTTGGTCCAAAACTATAGAACGGACTTGTAAACCAAACTCAGTGGACTTATTTCCTCACAACTGTAATCTATAATGAGATTCAAAGTATTTGCGGAGGCCCAAGAAGCAGCATTACATTTATCTTTAAAAGAGGAGCTCCCTTGTATGCTGGCAAGGAAGTAGTGACCACTCATGTTGATCTACCCTGATCTAAATCAAGGAAGAGAAAGTCATTTAGATCATAAACTGAAAAAACAGCCTGTTTACCCCATCTACTGAGGGTAACAAATAAAGGACGAAGCTCTTTATTTGGAGTTTCTAATGCTACAAACAGACATTGTACCTTTCTGAACGTAGAAGTGCATGAAATATAGCTAGAAATGTCTCTAAATGTTTCCAATTTTAAGAATAGTTCTTTAATGAGGAAGGTCTTCTAGATTCCTGAATTGAACAGGTTACCACTTCTGAACATCCTAGTTCAATTAATATTCTCCTTTCAACTTCTAGCCCCAGAGATTGAATTTCCATAGAGAGGATTCAGGAAGAGGAAGTACTAGAAAAGCAGAAGGATGGACTAGAAGAATACATGGATCCAATATCCCCATCCTGAGAATTGCCAGAAACCAAGGTCACTGAGACCAAGATGGGGCGATCAATATCACCTGAACATTTCCTACCTTATTTTCCTCAGTACTCTGGAGAGTAAGGGACTTGGAGGAACACACATAAATAAGATCTTTTGGGAAGAGAATTGCAACAGCATCCAGAGCCCACCCCCTTGGAGACAGAGTCAGAGAACTGAATCTGGGAAGTAATACATTCTGTTCTGTTACAAACATGTCTATCCATGGGAGACCGAACTTCTGAATAATCTAATGGCCAGTTACAGGACCGAGACTCATTGAGGCTGAATTATCCTGCTCAAAGAAGAAGATAAACTGCTTCTAGAGAAAGGAAAATGGACTCTGCCCAAATCCCTGCTCCCTATGCTGAAGATCCAGGACCTAGAATCTTGTTCCACCCTGATGATTACATAAACTCAGGCTACCTGATTGTCCATCTTAATCTTTACTGGCTGGTTTTGAATGGAAGCGATGAAAGCTGGAAGAGCTCAGTAAATGGCATGGTAGGTAAGGGGTCTGGTGTAGAGGAAGGGGAAATGAGCTTGTTGAGGATTGCTTTGGCAACCCTGGAGGCAAAGTCTAGGAAAAAGTTCAAGCCACTGGTCTAGAACAGGGCAGCTCAGAGGCACTGACCTGAGGTGAGGGGGTTGTCTGGATAACACTCCCAACATCGTGGGAGGAAGAAGAAAATTCAATTGAAGAGTGGAATAATAGCTTCAGTTGGATGTGTACGATGGGAGAGTGGGAAAGGAGAAAGTCCAGAGGTGAATGCGAAGGCTGATTTGGCTAGGTTTGGGGGAGGAGAAGTTGGAGTTGGATTACGAGAACGGTGAAACAGAGCTGCAAGAGGGCAAATCCATTGCCAGAAAGATGGGAGCAAAGAAACTGAGAAGGGAAAAAGGAAATGGTGTTGTGAGGGGTGTATATTTGAGGCAGAAAATCTAACACGGAGGGCAGTGTTGATGTATTGCAGGCATCCAGGTGCTGCAAAAAAGAGATTTAGTGGGCACAGGGGCAGCCGGCAGCAGGACATTGCAAAGAGGTTGGTCCCAGTGGTGGGATGCATGGAAAGTGAAGGGGAGGAATCTGTTTAGAAAAGGTAGGGAAGAGATCCATACAGGTGGGAGAGCAAATGCTGACTACAAGTCCCTACAAATGGATTATTACGAATGACAGCAAGGTGAGGGATATGTGAAGACAAAGAAATGATCACGGAGGAAGTGAGTGAACAGCAGAAAGGGATTTCGGGCAGGGACGGGGACGAATACAAACATCAGAATTTTTTTTAATTTGAGCAATTAGAATCAAAAAGATGCAATCAGGAAAATGGAGAATTAGAAGGAGAATAAAGACTTTAGGAAAAGATTGTCATATGGGGGCTTCAATTTAATACCAGGTGAAAACCTCCTCCTTTCTTTTGCACCAAGAAAATAGTGCTTGCAAAACCGTTTGGATGTGGAGCTGAGCGGACTATCGCTTGCTTGCCAAGAAGTTCTCTGACTTCCATGTCTATGAAAGTACTCTCTTGATGGGAAAAAAGGAGATGTAGAGGAGGATGATTTGGAAACGGGGTGGAGTAAAACTCTAGTCTGTAACCCGCACTGTCTGTAGGACCCAAGGATCTTGTGTGATGCGCTCCCAGTTTTGAACATGACTCTCCAACTTCCCACCAAGGAACAATCCTAAAGTAAAATGAATAATCCTCACCTGAACCGGAAGGGTCTGTACTGCGTTCGGTTCCTTTTCCTCTATAACTGCGACCTCGGCCTCTTCTGGCCCTGGATGGGTAGAATCCTGAGGAGGCCCGGTAGTAGCCTCGACCTCTAAGGGCGTAGTTGGGGGAGGTCTGATGAAAACCTTGGCCTGACGCTTGACCCAGATAACGTCCGGCCCTGGTAAAAAGGCCCCCACTGAACATTTGTTTCATTGAGGTCTGGGCCTTATCTAGACCTTAAAAGGTAGAGACATATTTTCCCAGGTCCTTCACGAACCTGTCTTCAAAGAGGAGGCCATTACCAAGAGATCCAGGTTCTGTAGGAGCAAGCTCTGCTAATTTGGGATCAATGCGCATCATCGTTCTGTGGACATAGCACAATTGGCATTTCCTAGAAAACAGATGGCTCTTTGAGCCCACTCGAGAACGGCCTCCAGTTCTAAGGGCGTACCGGACTCTTTAGCTTGGACCGCTAATTCTAGAATCTTGGTTATAGGGCCTGAAAGATCCAACATCTTGTCCTGACAACCTTTCCAGGCACGATCCAGTCCCTCCTTGGGATCTTTTGTAAACTTCTTCAAGAAGGTAGCCACACTGGGAACTAATTCAAGAGTGTTAGCTACTTTCCCAAGTAACGAGGGATGAGGACACTCCAAGCGCAATATACTGCGCACGTCCTTGTCAAAACTCCTGCCCAATCTGTCCTTCCACACTTCCACACACGGGACCCATTCTGTGGATCTAGGATTATTAATGTTCTCCGGGTCAAAAAGTACATTTCTCTGCGTCATTTCCTCTTCCGGGATGTGATGAGCTTTACGCTTACCCGCTTGCTTAGGTTCAGAGAATTCAGAATCAGAATGAGAGTCAGCGGACTGAGACAGCTCCTTCCGAGAACCTGATGGAGGTGGAAAAACATCAGGAACATTCATCAGACCAGGACCATATTCATGATCTTTAAGGACCGCAGTTGCCATCTGCGAAAGAATCTCTGCTAAAGATAAAGAGCCTAGGGAGGCTTTAGGATTCAAACTTCCCTCATCAACCTGAGGTTCTCTAACCCTTGACCCAGAGGGTGGGGGTCCCATCAATTCTCTCTGCCCAAACCTGACCAAGGGCACTGTAAAAGGTTTTAAGGCCTTAATCAAAGCTTGATTAACTGAGTCTTGCACATGGTGGCCCAAGGCTTGAACCAGTTTTTCCTCCATCTGATCTTGGAAGGGTCCTTCAACCTCTTCCTGATAATATTCATCCTCTTCGGCAAAATAAGCCATGATAGGAGGCCAGAAAGAGTTCAAGGGGGGGAGGAAAAAAACCCTATAGGTCAAAATGGCAGGAATATGCCCAAAAACATTTAGAGACACTGTCTCACAAAATAGGCCCAATATAAATGTGGAGGGAGCACCTGTATAGCCTCCTAAGGTAAACCTTTAAACATTTTTGCGCCCCGTTGGGTGTTCAAGGGGCTCAAACGAGGTGTTTTCTACTGTGTAGGGTGCGCACCGAAATCTGACTTAAACAATCAGAATTATCGCCGCACGCGCATGCGCGAGGAAAAATCAGAAATAGAGAGCGGACTAGCTCTCTTAGCAGCGCTCGGCGGGTCTCTGAGAGAGACCTGAAATTCAGGGTCACAGAAACAGGTTCGCCACTCGCAACCGGAAGAGGGAAAGAAAAAACCCTCCGGTCGCGCGGGCAGCCACAGCAGCACTAACTGGACAATGCTTGACAGTGTGGACCACAAAAGTCACCAAATGTGCCTAACCCTCTGTTAACTTGGCATAAAAGCAGTCAGGCTTAACTTAGAGGCAATGTGTGAAGTATTTATGCAACACTCACACAGTAGTAAAGTGAAAACACAACACAAGGAAAATCCCAAACCAGTTTAGAGTACAATTGAATAAATAAAATAACACCAAAATGACAAACGTCCATTCAGTAAAACCCGAGATATGTTTTATTTTTTAACATTTGTGGGTAAAATAGTGGTAAAAAGCCCCAAGCGTTTTCTGGTTTTGCTAGACTGGGGCAAAGTCAGAGTTTAGGCCGATGACAATGGAGCTCGTGTTGGATAAAGGAACCACATTCATCCCTCTAAAGAGTTACCCCTTAAGTTTACACGAAGAGCTGCCATCCGCATTAACGGGGACCAAGAGGAGGTTGTTGTTGGCGCAGGGAGAAGGTCGGGCATCACAGACTGTTGCTGTTGTAGCATAAAGAGCCAGTCATCTCTGGAGCTTTGCACTGGAGTTTGGCATGAATAGTCGGTCTGCACAAAGAGCTGGTCTCGCTGGAGCATCGTATTCGCAGTTGTTGGAAATAGTCGCTGTCAGCTCAAAGAGCATGTTCCACTGCACTGCGGTGGCAGTCGTCGTGGGCCGTCATATCTCTGCAAGAAGAGGTTACTTTCTGTAATGCAAGGAGCCCAAAATCTATGGATCTTTACCTTCTCTGTAGAAGGAGCACACTGAGATGACAGCCAAGGGTCCAGGACGTGGGAGACACCTCTTGGGCAAGGACCTACCTTTCTGTCAAATTTGGTGTAATTCTGTCCAGTAGTTTTGGCACTATTGCTGTTTAAAATCCCTATGGAAAAATGAATGGGGAAAACATGTTTTGGGAACGCAATCCTTTTCTCGCCCCCCCGCCCTCTTCGGATGGATCACCCACAAACTTTTCAGACAGCAGCTGACATGACTGACATATGGTTTTGGAAATTTTCGTGAAGATTTGTCAAGAAGTGCCAAAGATATAGGCAAGTAAAAAAACCCACCTTTTATATAGAAACTAGGTCCTAACTATAACTACCTAGTGGCAACCCCTACTAGATTTAAAAAAAAAATATATATATATATATATATATATATGTATATATATATATAGAGAGAGAGAGAGAGAGAGGGAGGGAGAGATGAGTAATATAATTGGTTGGTGCAAGATTATTTCGATAATATGATGATAACAGTGCCAAATGTGAATTCCCCCATCCCTCCTGTTTTGTGTTTACACACTATGCAAGCATATAGCAACATACCAACTGCAGACCCTGTGCACAGAGTAAAGACTGGTGTGTGCCCCTACCCCACACTTATCTTTCTTAAGGGAACATTTTGATTTCACAACATTATGCTTGTACAAGAAAGCGGAAGTGGCATCTGACACTGGTGATGCCTTACGCGCTGCCAGCTCCTCTAGCTTGAACCAACTATTCAGTGTGTTGAAGATTATTAATGGGATACAATGCTGGGTTCCAACAATACTTGCTGTATGCATGTCACATTTGTCTTCTCCTGACCTTTGGGGTCACCATTTGTGTGGGGAAATAGTTTGTGTGAATATTCAATGGCTACTGAATTTCATTGCTTATTTATTTGAATGCTGATTTCCATTTAAGATGGTACTAGTGTATGCGATTAGAAGGGCTATCCAATGGCAACTTTTTCTTCTTACTTATTAACTGCTTCGGTGATGATATGAAAAATGACTTTAGGTCCAGGAACAGTAACAAAATATTGGCATAACATTATCAGTTGATTTCCAATGTAATTTCTGAATTAATAGCCTGTTACGAATACGCTATAAAAGGAGGGTTTGGTGAATTGGTTATGTACTGACTATGCATTGATTTTTGGCTTTTAACATTTATAGTAATGTGTTTTCTAAATTTATAACTTCCTATTATTTTTCAACTATAATTAGAGCAGTCCATGTTGCAAATGTCAGGCAGTCACGAGAGGAAGAGGGGATTTTATTTCTCTGTACAAATTTATGTCATGTTTCAATATACATTTTTCTTTCAAAGTAATGCAGTTGTGGACAGAGAAGGGAGTCTTTCCCCAACATGTCTAGGCTGGGTTTCCTTGATTTACAAATGATTTAGAGAGGCATATCCCTCCAGGCACCACTTCAGCCTCACCTAGTTGAGTTGAGTTTCAGGTTTCCATTGTAGTACAAGTGTGGTTTGCAATGATAACGATTGTGCTCTTGATAAAGAATATGTGAATGAGAACTTATTATTGCTGTCCTGACTACATTAAGTTGAAAGGAATAGTTCAGTTAACGGTGATGTTGTATGTTACATGCCTTATTATTCTCCTGCTTTTACTATGAGTAACACCTCACACATGGTACCATAGCCTGCAGAATTAGGTGTGCACAAAGAGGAGGGGTGAGTTGATTAATTTGATTCATTTACCCAATAAAAGGTGTGACTTATTAACACCATTGGATCAGCATTTCCTTTTATAAGGCTTTGTTTCCAGGTTTCAACAACAAGTACAATGAACTAGAACAGTGAACTATGACTGTGGCCAAATCTTTATTTCTTGAGTTCTGACTAGAAATCAATTTTAGTTTCCAAAGTGACGAAGTTCCTTTTTCAAAGGCCCTCTGGAAAACGTGAAGTTGGACTTTGCCTACTATTCTCCAACAGAGGGCACAGTAGATTGAAGGAATGGTGTACTAAATGTGAAGTTGGAAAGATCTGTGCATCTGCTGAGCTCTTCAGAAGACTACTCAAGAGTTGTCTCTTTCCCTGTTTCCTACATAACCACCATACTCAAACAGAAATGGACTGCATATCCCCGTGTATGTAGACATTTATAATTTGATTATGTGTATATATATATATATATATATATATATATATATATGTATATATATATATATATATATGTGTGTATTTCTGAGTACAAATATGTACAATAACTATTTTATCTTAAAATGTATACATACTCTTTAGATCTGTTTTAACAAATGTATATTTTACTTACGGTTACATTTACGGTTACATTTATATATATATATATTTTTTTTTTTTATGTGTAAGTGTATGTATGAGGCTGCCCAGCAGGGATGGAGGCCCCTTTTGGAGACTTCATATGGACTTGTAGGTGTGTGTGTGTATATATATTCTGCAGCACACATAGAAGAAGCAAAATGCCATGGATGATTGTTTATGTGTAGGAAGGTGTCCCTTCCTGCACATAAACAATCATGCCAAAATGACACTTTGGTACTTCTATGTGTGCTGCATTTTGCAGCACACATAGAAGTGCCAAATCGCCATTCTGCACATAAACAATCTATCCCCTCAACGCAGACACCCTTGCACTATGATGCAGGGATGCCTGCATTAGTGCAGACAGCTTCATTCATCGCTGGTACAGGGCGAAATGCAGGGGTGCGCCGTATTCCTATAAATACGGTGTATCCCTGTATTTCAAAAGTGGCGCAGCGCGGCACTAATATTTTTGGAACAGCACCACGCTGTGCCACTTTGTCATAAATCAGGGCCTTCCTCCATACCGTTCTATCTGATCTGGCAATGATTAAAGGAATAATTTTTTCTTTGTGACCTGCACTACTGTCAAGACTCCATTACACCAGAGAATTAAACTCCTGTAATTTTGGATTAAAAGTTTAATTAATGGAAATACAGTAAATTAAATTGAAGTTATTTTTATGAAATTGAAACAAAAAATAAACTCTCACCTATAGAAAAGTACGTTTTTAATGTGCATTAATAAATATTAAAAAAGAGGTAGAGAATTAATAAAAATGAACGTAATTATTTTTAATAAAATATGTTGTTAATTTATTTTTGTGCTTGTTTTTATAGTAGCGTGCACTCGGAGTTTGTAAATAATGAAGTGTAAGTTACCTTTGTGGCCTATGGTTTCTCATTATCTAGTTTAAAATGTGAAATATGTTGCATGATTACTTATATTTGCAGATTCCTCTTTGAACTTTCATCAGTGCCATCGTTAGTGAAGGTCAAAGTCTTATCAACTGAGGTGACATCTTCCATAACTTACAGCATTCATATTTACATGCACTGGTCCATTCAGGCAGTTATATCAACAGGGGTTGTGCAAGGGGACCCACATTTTATACCTTCATATGCCCAAAATGTCTTGCTGTTTCTTTGCAAGATTGTGGTTGATCTCAGACTAGTTATGGCGATTTTGGAGACATCTTGAAAATGTCTGGTCTGAGGGTAACTGAGGACAGACTATTTTCTCAGCGTTTTCAATAGGTCTGAGAGTAAATAAGAACCGACTATTTCCTCAGCACTTTCAATTGGTTTGAGGGTAAATAAGGACAGACTATTTCCTTTGCACTTTCAATTAGTCTGAGTGTAAACAAAGGTAAACTACTTTTTCTGCACTTTCAAAATTCTCAGAATCAAACGAGCTTCTAGATATCGCCTTGAAATGGGAGCTAGTGACTTTTAGGTACCTGGGGGACTCAATGTATCATCAAGTGCTGTTCCTGCTTTGAAGACTATTGCTACTCTAATTACGATCTGGCGATCCAACTAGTTTTGGAGACCGCCCCCTCACAGTGATGAGCTGAAGAGCATTTTCCAAACTGATCATGATGCAACAACCCATACAACTCTTTGTGAACAAATCAATATTTATTCTACGGTTTATATTCAGGGATTGAAATAGGTTTCTGACAGAACTCATTTGGAGCAATAGAGGAAACAGGATGACACTCCATAAACTTCAGCTCCCAATGACTGAGTGTGTGTTGTGCACAGTTGACCACAAATCATATTATCTGACTGGACAATTACATTGAGTGCAAACATTATGGTGAACGACTTGACAGCAGCTTTATTGGAGATAGACATTCACTGCATAGAAATCTCAAATGGATGAGTAGTGAGATACTGATAGTAAAAGCACCTAATTATTCATCAATATTGCCTGTGTATCAGCTCTACTATGGTGGGTGCTGCCATCACTTTCACAGCTCAGCACACACTCTGAATACCACATTGTAGTTAAGGGCAGGAGTAACATGCCTGGGAGACACATATGTCAAGAACACACTATAGGAATTTACTGGTCTGATACAAACATATTGGGTAGTCCAGGTCCTGAAGGACTCATGAAGGCAGCCTGGTTGCCTTTGGTTGTAAGACAATCAAGCTTCAGAGATATAAGGTGCTGCACTTGTTGCTGAACCTAGAGGTGGAAAAGTGACACATCACCCAAATATATTGGGTACTGAGGGCAGTAGTGGGGGGGGGGGGGGGAGTCTGTCATCTTGCAATCTAATTAGTCCACAATGTCACCAAGAACTTGTCCAGACTCAAATGGGAGGCAATCTTAAAAGTGCTAGGTAGGGAATCTGGGAACGCCCACTTTAAATTACTGGAATTCAATTTCTTACACTGCACTTATTTGACACCTAAGGGACTAGATAAGATCTACCCAGGTGCTGCTGACACAAGCCCCTGGTGTGGGGCTGTAGAGGCTGTCTTTACCAAATGGCCTGGGAATGTCCTATACTTAGGGACTGATTTGGAGTTTGGCAGAAAGGGTATTCTGTCACAAATGAGATGGTGGTGATCTCTACATATGACAGGCAGGAGTCAGACAATGGTGAAGGAGGTAATGCCCTCCACCACACTGAGGGACAGTGGCCTTTCATGACTTAAATAAGGCCCTTAATATTAAACAGAAATGATAGGCTTGATTGTGACTCTCAACGGCTAGAACTAATATCTTTAACAAGGGAACAGGACTTTAATTGCCGTCATAGCCCAGCCAAGAAGGGCTATAAAGCTATTAGAACATTCTGCCACTAGAGGGCAGAATGTTCTAATAAATAAAACAAAGTCCTCACGGAGCCCAAGGGGATTAATATCCCCTTGGACTCCATGAGGCCTTTGTTCACAGCTGTTGCTGTGAACAAAGAACAGTGGAATGTTGACGCCAGCCAGTAAAAGCCCTGAGCATTGCATTGTCTCCAATGGAGCTCCCACCATTCCAATGTTCTAATAAAATGAAATCCCATGATAGACCACCCTCAACTGTAAATACAGTTGACATAAAACATATGATTTAGAATAGCAGTATTTGCTCACTGAAAGACCTGATGTTTATAGCAGGAACACTGGCTTTTCGAGACATTGGAGGTAACACACGTCAAGATGTGGAGGGATGACTGAACCTGCAGAAGCCCTTATTGTATGACGAAATGGCAGTATGACTCCTTCCTGCAGAAAAACAATCAGTAGAGGCGTTTTCCTCTTTCCTCTTTCCATGTGTGCAGTAGAATGCAGCACACATTGAAAGAGGAAACTCTTCAATGTGTTATTTCTCCCAATTACACCTGGGGTGGCACACAGTTTTGATGCATTTCCAGGTTTAAGGATTCTTGTAAATCTGGGAAAGTGTCAAAACCTATGGGTGTTACTTGGGAAACCCCAATGTAACGCCCATGGAAAGCCTCCTTGATATAGAGTAAGGCAACACACCGCTTTGCACTGTCTTGTCTTACTCCATAACTACAAGGCCATGCAAAGCCGCGCAGGGTGGCTTTGCGTTGCCTCCTAGACATCATTGGAAGGCCTGCACCACCGAAGCATCATAAAAAGTGACACTTTAGCTGCGCAGGCCTCTGGTAAATGAGGCCACTTGTTTTTATTAGTGTCGAGTCTGCGAGTGCAGGTGCAAAAGCATGCTCCTCGATTGCGAGACTCTGTTCTGTACAGTAAAGGGCTTGGAGCCCTCCTGTCACTTACCATTTGTTGGCCTGAGTGGCACTCTCCTTTACAGCCTTAAAATTCATCACAACAGGCCAAGCATCATTTACGTTCCTTTGTGTGGAGCAGGGATCAAGCACTTATTGATTCAACTTAATGATTGCTGTCAGCTGCTCCCAACATAATTGAGGTACTATTTTGTTTTGTTTTTTAACTTTTAGGGCCCTGCAAAGAGAAGGCTTGTGAGGGGCAAAAAGATGGCCAGCAGGACAAACAGATTTGCAAAGTTTTGTTTTTTATAGCTTACTTTCTTTTATTTCTCCAAGTCATCTTTTCTCATTTTGTATTCCAGTTTTCTTTTGCTTTTGCTCATGGGCACTGTTCTCAAAAGACGATGATTATCTTGTCCTAAATATTGGAAAGCCACATTGTTTCTTTATTATGCGTCATTTCTGAAATTATGCTGTAAAACATTATAGGGCAGTACACCCCAACTCACCCCACTCCAATCCGCCCCACTATAATCCACCCCACCTCAACCCATACCAATCCATCCTACTCCAATCAAATCCACACCACTCACCCCAATCCAATCCACTCCAACCCACCCCACTTCAATCCTACCAACCCACTCAATCTAATCTGCCCCACTCCAGTTCACCCCACGCCAATCCAAAATAACCTGTACCACTCCAAAAAAGTTTTTGCAACACTCTAATCCAAAAACATCCCCCGCTCCAATCTGCCTCACTCCCATCCAAAACAATATGCCCCACTCCCATCTAACCCACTCCAATCTGCCACACTCCAATCCAAAACAATATGCTCCATTCCAATCCAAAACAATCTACCCCACTCCAGTCTGCCCCACAGCAATCCAAAGCAATCGGCTTACTTCAATCTAAAACAATCTGCCCCACTCCAATCAGCCCCATTTTAATCAAAAACAATCTGTCCCACTCCAATCCAAAACAATATGCCCCACTCTAATAAATTCCACTCCACTCCAATTCACCCCACTTCCATCCAATCCACCCCGCTCCAATCCAATCCACCGTAATGCAATCTGCCCCACTCCAATCCAAAACAAATATGCCCCACTGTAGTCTGTCCACTCCAATCCAAAACAATCTGTCCCACTCCAATCTGCCCCACTCCAATCAAAAACAATCTGCCACACTCCAATCCATTTCAGTCTGCCTACCTATGATCCAAAACAACCTGCTTCACTCCAATTCCAAACAACCCACTCCAATCCAAAACAATCTGTCCCACTCCAGTTTGCCTGCCTCCAATTCAATCCACTCCAATCTATCACAATCCACCCCACTGCAATCTAGACCACCCACACCTATCCAATCCACCCCAATCTAATCTACCCGACTTCAATCTAATACATCTCACAGAAATCCAATCCACCCTAATCCACTCAGTCCATTCCACCCCAATCCAGCCTAATCCACCCCACCCCACCCCACTCCAACCCATTCATATCCAACCCACCCCACTCCAATCCATCTCACCCCACTCCGATCCAACCCACCCTAGTCCAACCCAACCCACACCACCCCAATCTAAATAATTTCACCCACTCCAATCCACCCACACCACACATAAATCCATCCCACCCAAATACAATCCCCTTTAATCACCCCAGTCCAGCCCAATCCAATTCACATTAACCTACCTGACTCCAGTCCAATCCATCCCACACCAAACCACCTTAATGTACCCCAAACAATCCACCCCCTAAAATTGATCCATTACACACCAATCCGATCCACCCCACTCCAATCCATCACACCCCATGCAATCAACCTGAACCAATCCACCACACTCAATCCAATCCACCTACCCACCCTAATCCACCCCACTCAATCCAGTCCACCCCACTTCAATCCGATCCACCAAAATATGATCCACCCCATTTCAATCCACCCCGCTCCCGTCCAATTTACCCTGTGCCAATTCAATCCACCTCACCTCAATGCAATCCATCCCAGTCCAACTCACTCCACCCCACTCCAATCCAACCCACCCCAATCCAACCTACCTCATTTTAATCCATTCCACCATGTTCCAATCAACCCCACTCCAATCCACCCCACTCTACTTCAATTCACCCACCTCTACAACAATCCAATCCACCCCACCCCAGCCCACCACATTCAATCTAATCCATCCAGCCTACCCCACTCCAATTAACCCCACACCAATCCAATCCACTAATGTCCCCCCACTACAATCTACCCCAATCCAATACACCCCACCCCAGTTCAGTCCATCACACTTCAGTCCAATCAATCCATCCTCCCCACTCCAATCCACTCCACCTCAATGAAATCCATTCCACTTTACTCCAGTCCACCCCACTTTACTCCAATCTACCCCACTCCAATCCACCCCACTCCAATCTACCCAAATCCAATTCTACGCTCCCCACTCCACTCTAATCCATTCCAATCCAGCCCACCACACCCCAATCCAACCCACCCCACCCCATTTCAATCAACAGCACTCCAATCCACCCTACTCACTCTAATCCACCACACTCTACTCCAATCCACCCCACTCTATCACAATCCAATCCATCCCATCCCAGTTCAGTCCACTGCACTCCAGCCAGATCCATCCACCCCACTCCAATGCACCCCACCTCAAAGCAACCATTCCACTTTACTCCAGTCCGCCCCACTGTACTCCAATCTACCCCACTCCAATCCACAGCACTCCATTACACCCAAATCCAATCCTATGCACCCCTCTCCACTCCATTGCACTGCAGTCCACCACACCCCAATACACCCTACCCCATTTTAATCCACTGCACTCCAATCTAATTCACCCCACTCCAATCCACCCCACTCACCCTAATCCACCACACTCTACTCCAATCCATCCCACTCGATCCCAATCTAATCCACCCACTCTACTCCAATCCATCCAGCCCAACCGAATCCACCCTAATCCATCCTACTCCAATTCAATCCACGCAACTCAAATCTACTCCAATCCAGTCCACCCCACTACAATCCAATCCACCTCAGCCCACTCCATTCCATTCCAGTGAATCCACCCATTTCAATCAAATCCACCCCTCTCCAGTCCATTCTAATTCACCCCACTCTAACCCACTTCCATCTGTTCCAATCCACCCCAATCCACCTCATCTATATCACTCCAATCCAAATCACCCACGCCAATCCACTCAAATCCACCCCACTTGACTCCACCACAATGCAATCCACCTCACCCCATTTCAAACCACCTCATTCCAATCCAACCCACCCACACCAGTCCAGTGTACTCCACTCAATCCACCCCACTCTAACCCAACCAAATCCACCCCACTCTACTGCAATCAATCTTCCCCACTACCTCAATCCACACCATCCTACTCCACCCTAATCCACTCCACTCCACTCTATGACATCTCTGCCACTGTATCACTGAACTGTACTCTCCTCTACTCCACTCTACCACACTCTACTCCTCCACTCCACTATACGACAATCCAAGAAATCCACTTTATGATACTTTACTCCCCCACTCCACTCTAACACTCCACATCATTAGCTTTTAGCCATGCTAAAGAGCAGCAATTATATATATATCCTTAAGACAACAGAAAAAGAAACCCTAGCCACTCAGGTAGGTGCTTTGTTAGCGGATGTTGCCACTTCCAAATAATCTCCAAAACTTTCACAAATACTAATAAAAAAACTAGCCACTCAGGTAAGGAGAAATATTTCAATTCATTCACTCAGCAGAGGAAAAAACAAGCATGTTTTGACCTAACAACAAGAGTAATTAAGACAATTATTAAGACAATTCTATATCAGGACCAGAGGCAAGGATTATGGATTTCTTTCTTCACTACTTATTAACAGCCAGGTCAAAGTTCAACAAGAAAAAACATAAATACTACATATCCCATGAGTCCAACACATCTTCATCGTAACCACTTTCAAATCCATTCACACTCTGAATGTCCATATATATATATATATATCTCATCCATTCTCCGAGTCCCTCCTCTTTCTTTACTACTCGAACGTCAGTTAAGTCATACTCCCTTACTGACTATCCGTAGCTGTTTTGAGATTGTATTGATCCTGTGTACTTTAGTGCCTGACTTGTGTGTTTTTGGTTTAAACCTGTGTAATCTGAAGCGATTGCACCCCAGGCAGCAGCCCGAGTGCAGATTTGCTTCAAGCTAACACGTTGTGTCCACCAGAGGGTGCTCTTTTGCACCGCTGAGGAGACCTGGAATGTGTTTGTTAATCTGATCGCGCTGCCATGGGCACTCAGGTGGAGAACTGAGGCACAATGGTTAGAGCAGCAGACCCTGATTCAGAGATCTGGCCCAGGACCAGGGTTCAATTCCCACCTTGGCGGGTCTTGGGCTCAATTCCCTTGGACCAGATCATTCTTGCCTCAGTGCCTCATCTAATTAATGGTTCCCACTCTGTAACTCTGGGCAATAGCTTGCTTAATCTCCACAACCGCCCTCACAGTGCTTGGGTGCCTGGGCCTGTCCAGGAGTGGGTGCCTCACAGGGAAAAGCCAGGAGGGGTTCCACAGCGGTATGCATACAGCGCCTTGAGACCCTAACGGGTGAGTAGTGCGCGATACAAGTGCAAAGTCTACAGTTTCATTTGTTTTATTTATCGCGCTTAAGCGGAAAAGGCCTGTGGCTCATTATAACCGCATTTCGGTCAGAATGAACCATGTCAGGACCCCATAGTGCGCAAAGCACTGATATCCTCGGCAAATGTGCGCAGAGGCTAGCGCCTCCAAAAGCTGACAGAAGGAGTGCGGGAGGGGCTGCCCTCAATATCCCAGTTTTTCTGTCACAAGTGATTAGCACTTGTGTATCTTACCTTCTGGTGATGCACTCCCGTCAGGATCACAAGTATTTCCTCAACCTGCCCTCAGGGGAAGGCCCCTCTCAGCTCTGCCTCCCGCCCGAGGTGGACACCATTTTTTTTGCAGGCCATTGTAAAGGCCCTGGCCCCTTTAGAGGAGAGTGTGGACAAATTATCAGCGGCAGCAGCTCCCAAGAAATTGTGCAAGTGTGACGAGGGGCACCTGGAAGGCTTTGAGCGACTCACTGAAGCCTTCCATAAGCGTGCGCGCACGTTAAAGTGAGCACCCTTCAAGGAGGAGGTATGGCCCGGAGAGACTGGTGGCGATATTCACCCCATATTCAACTCCGAGAAGGGATCAACCGTACAGGAAGAGGGTGACACAGAGGGTGATACATCCTCACAGAGTGATCAAGGTCAGCTATGGCACCCAGCTACGGCCACGCCAGACCCAGAGGTAGTGGACACGTCACTTCGGACATGTTTGTCCCTGAGGGTAAATACTATCCCAGATCCTTAGAGTGACGACCGGACCAGAAAGTCGCTGACTATGTGGCCAGCAAGATCAGACAACCCCTTGACAAGGAGGTCCGGGCCAGATTGAGTGCTCCTGCGGGCAAAGTGTCAGCGACTCCGGACACTGACCTGAAACTGTGTACTTTCTTCGGGAAGTACACCAAGGACCCAAAAAAGGGCATTGCTCTTTCCCAGAGGGCATGCCTAGACAAACTACTGGATGTGTTGGGACCCCAACACAAATCATTCAACAGGCTGAGCAGGCAAAGCACACAGGCAGACTCCTGCCTATGGACATCGTGGCAGGCTGGGCCCAAATGGCAGTTTGTCTCCTGGGGAATGCCAATTGGGCCATCTCGGCTGAGAGGCACTGCTCCCCATTGATAAAGATTGATCCTAAAGTGGGGGAGCTCTCCGGCTCAGAGGCAGGGGCGGTCACCATGGGTGGTCACCATGGGCGACATGTTTGGCGATCCCTTTGTCAAGGAGCTGGGAAAATTTATGGCAACTTTTTCAGCGCTGAATAAAGCGCAAACTTCTATCCAAAACGTTTTTCCTTGGAAGGTTTTTGGCGGGGCTGGAAGAGGAAGGGGTTGCTCCTCCGGCTATTTAAACCAGTAAGGCCTGAGTACCTTATATGCCAAAAGGAATAACAGTGTGATGGCAGACATGTCACTTTCTTCCCCAACTGGGGAAGAAGAAGGAGCAGACCTGGTAGAGATGCCCGTGTTGGAGCGACTGTCCCCGGAAAGCTTTATCCCTTCTTCTCCTCGGGCCCTTGGGGTGGAGGGTTACAGAGGTTTGCACACAGATGGGCAGACATAACCTCCAACGCTTGGGTCTTGCAGACCGTGGAAGGTTTCCACATAGAATTCGGGGGAACCCCAATACAAATGTCTCCTCCAAAACCTATTTTCTTCTCAGACGGCGGAATACCTTCCAGGTACACAGAATACTCTGGGGCATTGAAACGCCAGATATCTGGAGGATACCAGCGACTGAAAGCTGGACAGGAGCGTCTTCTTGGCTCTTATGGATTATTGGGGACCATGCTCAGTGGACCTCTTTGCGCCCAGAATGAACACCAAACTGCTGAGGTACTTCAGCTGGCGACCAGACCCAGGGGCATCAGCAGTGGATGCGTTCCTGAAGGATGGGGGAGCGATCAAGTTTATAGCCTTTGCCCCCTTCCTGTTGATACCGAGAGTGACAGCACAAGTGCGTCGTCAGGGGGCATCGGTAGTGTTGGTAACGCCACTGTGGAGGTCACAAGTGTGATTTCAACCTTGCTGGAACTCTCTCATGACTTTCTGCTCCTTATTCTGACCAGGGATTCTCTTAGACCCTCTGGGTCAGCCTCACCCTTTGGTTCTTCAGGGCAATCTCAATCTCATGGCATGGAGAATTTCAGGAATCGTTGGGAAGACAACAGACTTTCAAAAGAGGATGAAAAGTTCTTCCACCAGGCCTGGGCCCCAGGCACATGTAAGAGATATAGATCAACGTGGAATTGGTGGGTTCGTTGGTGTGTGGAGAGAAATCTCAATCCTGTGGGTGGCCAAATTACAGATATCTTAAACTTCCTAGAGCAGTTGGCTGGATCTGGCCTACCATATTGCTTGGTAAATTCACTTAGATCAGCAATCTTGGTGGGTCATCCTCCGCTCTATTATGCCCCGGTAGGGGAACATCCCTAGGTTTGCAAGTTACATAAGTGCATCAGGATGTCTAGGCCTCCGGATCCTCGATACTTGGGTCTTTGGGATGTCAATGTAGTGTTGCGCCTCTTGTCCTCCTGGCAAAAAAAACAGTATCTTTCGAGGAAAGAATAGTCGGCAAAGTTAGCTATGTTGTTTTGCCTCATATCTTGTGAGAGAGTATCAGATGTGAGAGCTCTGGATATCTCGGCGAGGGCGTTTGTCGCCTGAAGGAGTAACCTTCATTATTTCCTGGAGAACCAAAAGTCCAATTTTGAGAGTGCTCCTAAACTGTGCGTCATCAGATGCTTAAAAGCGTATGAGGAAATGACGGCAGAGTACCATCCCCCGGGATTAAGACAACTGTTAATCTCTATCAAAAAAGCCTTTTAAAGCAGTGTCCTCCCCTTCCATAGCAAGGTGGTAAAATGGATTATGAAAGAAGCGGATATCAATGTGAACATTTTTGGGACACACTCTACTAGAGCTGCCATGGCCTCCAAGACTATCCAGGTAGGTGGTAGATTGGAAGACATCATGAATGCGGTCGATTGGTCATCAGAATCTACTTTCAAATGGTTGTATTTTAATCCTATTCACGAAGCAACTTTGCCGGTGGTACGTAAGCTTTGAACATGCATAATTCTCGCCTCCGGTCCTGACATTGAAATTTCCTGGCTACCGAGAAGGAAAGTTTCAATTCTATTAAGGTCACGGAGGCGAGGATTATCCCAACCGACACAGCTATCATGTCCCCCACTCGATCAGATATCAGAACCAGGATTGATATGAGAGGTAGTATTCAACTTTCAAAATATTATTTTTCAAGTTGAAGTTTGGTAACATGCATATCATATGTTCTGCCACTGTTGGACTGACTCTAGACAGGAATGTGTTTTCTGTTTTACTATGACATGTGGTTCTAGGGGGTTTCCTCTTTGTAAATGAGATTACAAATGGGGCGAGAGTTGATTTTTCTCAAAGATTGCATTATGCTTATAGGAATGGATACAGCGGCGAGTTGAGGATGCCTTAACGTCCGACTGCAGTGAAGTTGAGGAGGGACTCGGAGAATGGATGGCATATATATAAATATATATATATATATATATATCTATATATGGACATTCGGAGCGTGAATTGATTGGACAGTGTTACCACAGATATGTGTTAGACTCATGGGATATGTAGTATTTATGTTTTTTCTTGTTGAACTTTGAACTAGCTGCTAATAAATAGTGAAGAAAGAAATGCATAATCCTCGCCTCTGTGTCTTTAATAGAACTGAAACTTTCCTTCACGGTAGCTAGGAAATTTCTCATTATTAGGAGTATTGAAAAATTGAAGGATGCACACTTATTTTTCTTTTTAACAGATGTATTGGAAGTCTGTCTTTAGCTTTTATGAAGGGGGACGTAATCAGAGATGTTTTAGTTAAAGGACGAATCAATAACAGCGAGCAAGACGTTGTTAGGTCAAATACATTCGTTTTTTCCTCTGCTTAGTGAATGAATTCAAGTATTTCTCCGTACTGGAGTGACTCATTTTTTCACCCGAATTGGTGAAAGTTTGGAGAAAAAACAAACAAAAAACATATATATATATATTATCCTCAGCATAAATGATGAAATAGTTTTCAGTTTTTAGAAACCCGCACATTACATGGCCAAAAGCTGCCTTTATCAAGTTGTCAGAAGGACATTCCACGTAAGTAAGGGTTAAAACATAAAGAAGTGAAAGAACAGCAGTGGTGAGAGTGTAGGCAATTACATATCCAGCCACGCCCACCAATTGATAGCAAAAAGTAGCAACTATTTCGGCAACTCCTTAGATGTACTTTTCATCTGTTTAATAATTAATGAAAAATGACACACATTTTAATCAGTGAATTTTTCCCATCTTTGACCATCACAAAGGTTTTCTTTTATAAGGGATCCAGCGGTGGGTTTGGGACCAGGAGCTGTAGAATGAATGGTGGAGAGGAAGGATTAGGCCCATCCGTTTGCCTATAGAATCACAGTTCCAACACTCCGACATCCACAGATGTGCCAAGAAGGGAGTTTCCAGCGTTTACACACTCAGCCAAAGGCAGATCTAGAAAAAAACAAAGACTCATCAGAGGAAGGGAGATGAAAAGAAGTAGGTGGAGTGGGGGCACAGAGGGACACATTTATGCCAAAATAAATAGCAAGGAATGTGAAATAGAAACAGAAACAGTGACTGATCAGACACAAAATGCAGACAGGCATGATCCAGATATGGGAAAGAGACTCAGTCCCACAGGCTTGCGGATAGCACATACGGGACAGACTCCCTGTGACAGAGATATGAGTCAGATACTCGAAATTAAACCCATATGGTGTCAAGGTCAGTGATGCTCAGTGAAAGATATATAGCATTAGAATAGAGACTTCTTGTGACCTAGAAATGGCGTAAGAGACTGACACTGATATGGGATGAATGTTAAAGGTACGGAATGATACTGGTATGAGAATAAGATCAAAGACTCCCATTGACCAAAGCATGGTATAGGAGACATATGCTCACTAACAAGGTACAGGACAAAGACTAAAGATTACCCGTGACTGACATACAGTGTGATGTGTTAGGCAGCATCCCACTCCTAAGGGGATCCACCCGAAGATCAGCATGGATGAGCGAAGCATGAAGAGATCAGATGCAAGCTGCATTAATTAGCCCGTGTTTCTGCCCAAGTTTAGGAAGGATCCTTTCACTTACCCAGTGACTGCAAACCTGCCTTCCCTGTGGCATGCAACATAATGAGTACACAAACACGAATCCACTAACTTCATGTGTTCTAGGTCTTTATCAAATTAAACATAACATTCAACCCAGAAACAGGTCAACCTCAATGTCAATGCAACAACATTCATAGCACTGAAAAACAACAGGGAAGATCCAGTATGACTGATGCAAAGTCTTTTAAACAGGTAGAAGACGGAATAGGGTCAGATGTCTAATTGGGATTACTGGTTTCTGTCTGCCCAGTATATTTGAGAGTGACTCCTACGAGTACAGGCATGGCAATGGCAGCAGGCACAGGTGCTTGGAAATGGGCAGCCTCAGTATGGGAGTATGATGAAGAGGGCTGTTCTATCAGCATCTTCTCGTTCTTCTATTGCAGCATGGTGGAGCAAACATAATCTAAGGGGTTACCCCCGTCCTGGACAGTACCCTGTGAACTGGCATTCCTGTTGCTGCAGCACCCACATTTCATTGTGGGACACAATGTGAGGAGCTGAATTGTGAAGCGGCTATTGTGGTCTTTTGTTACTCACAACAAGTGTGCTGCCCTATAAGTACAGAACAATAATCACAGTTGTTCGTGCCTATGAGAAGATTTAGATCTGTGTAGTAAATATGGCTTTTTGTGTAGCTGCATGAGTTTCATTAGAGCTTCAAATTCCGTTTCAAAATACAAAATTTTGTGCTGTGCCCTTCACAGTGCAGAAAATGATTTTGGGTTTGTCGACTGATAAGTTTTGTGACTGTTGAAATGGGTTTCTAGGCAGAATATGCAGCTAGTAAGTGGTGCTTTTCATGCTAGACGAAAAAGAGAAGGAGCTGGGAAAGAAATGGCTAAAGAATCATGCAGGTTGAGGATGACTGATGCTTGTCTGCTGATAAAAGTCAACCAAGAAAAATATTTTGCAAAAAAGTGCCCAGGTATGTGGACCTCTTCCACTCCCCCACCCTCTTTCTTCACCAGTCCCACTGATCCAGGAGTCAACTGTGTATTACAAGCGGAACATGGTGGTAGGCCACGTAGAGGTGGGTAAGCCCCTGAAGGCTCGAACATGGTTTGAGCCTGATGTCTGGTTGTGGCTCAGATTTAAGCCCACTTAGACCCTTAACCGGAAAACTAGCTGAGCCTGGCCCCTTCTGGTTGAGCCGATTCCATTTGGGATCTCCCTGCCTCCTGGTGCACCTTCACATGTTAATGCTAAACAAACAAAAGGAAAGCTGCAGTGGACCGCATTGCCAAAAATAAAATGTGGAATCTGCCTGTCCACCAAGCACTAATCTCATCTTCCAAGAATTAAAGGCATAGCATTAACCTTGATGTCAGAAAGAGATACTCATCCAAAGGCTGAAATACACAGCCTGAAACTGTAAAATCTGGGATCAATTACAACTTCACTCTTTTTTTACCAAGTTCTGTGATTCTAGGAAAACACTTTATTTCACTGAGTCTCCTTTATTTTGATCATATATGAGAGCATCTTCAAATACATGAGCTCGGTATGTGCACTGCACAAAACCCTCTCGTGTGTTTGATTTAATAAACAATAATGTTGCTCTGTGTAGAATACAAATCTAGGCCACATCTAGGGTACCCATGACAACTGACGTTCTTCTTAGTTGACAAACAGAATTGTCATAATGGCAGGAACATTTAAATAACAGCAATAATAGGTTTGAGGAGGGTGGTGCCTCCTTTACACTTCTAATTTAACAGAATTAAAACAAAAATCAATTAGCATTGTTTTCAAACAACAAAATGTATATATTTGCATATTGACATACGCACAGTTAGAATAACAATTAAAGGCATCTTCATTGCCGTCACTTTCCGTTGCCAAATAGTCAAGTGGCAGTAGTCTGCAAATATTTTGAGATTTGTAAACTGTGATCCTACTTAAGGGACTTTGGAGTCCATTCATGTTCTTACTGAGGATGTGTTTTGGGGTCAAACCCCTCCCAGCATTAAAAAATTCAAAAACGATTTTACAAATATCTATGAGGGGACAGAGATGAAACTGTAAAAGCAGTGGCGGTTGCCGCCAGTAACGCTTGGTGGGACAGCACACGGAGTGGTGGAGAGTGGCGGGGGGATAATCTTGAAAAAATAAACACTTACCTACTGCCTCGGTGTTCCTCTGCTCCTGTCTCCTCTGTGCTGTGCTTGCTCCCTTCCACACCCAATCCAGACGCTTCTCTCATGCTGCTACCAAGAATGAGAGAAGTTCCAAGTTGGTCTGAGAGGGCTGAAATGCCGCTCAGTTTGGGACTGGGTCTCTGCGCTGGTTCTCCACCCGGCTGTGCAACACAACCCGGGTGGAGAGTTCTAAGTGCGCATGTTGGTCTGGCTGGCCTAAGACAGTCGGCCAAACCAACATGCACACTTGGGGGCTTATTTACAAGCCCCTTGCCCGGCTGGTGCGTCACTTTTTATATGGGAAAAAGAGATACACTGACAGTGCAAGGGGCTTGTAAATAAGCCCTTTGGCGTGCACTGACTGCTACTCCTCCCTCTGCTGATTCAGAGGATGCCCAGGCCCACCCTACACTCAGCACGCCGACTGGCAGAGGTAGAAAAAAATAAAATGATAATAAAATAGTTTTAATATAATTTTCTTTTCTGCTTTAAGCAGTGGGGCTACGCTCCTCCACCAGAGTGGAAGGGCCGCCCCTGTGTAAAAGTTCAATTGTTACTGGAGTGACTTGCATCCCTACCAAAAAAGGACTATCAAGCTTGCGGAAAGAGGTCTACATTTTGACTTCCTTCTTAGTTGAGCTTTAGCCTCACACCCTGCTAGGATAGAGGTGTTGTCCAGGCTAACAGCAAGGACACTCTGAATTTTTATTTCACACTCTTAAACCCGCCCCCACCTTTTCAGGCTTGCCCGGTGTGCATCCTATCACTGATGGACCTGCAAAGGGCAATCATAACAGAGACTCACAAGCAGAAGAACTGTTGGCCTTTATCACACGAGAAATTTAGATACATTCTTGTCTCTTATTCAGATAAAGACACACACAGGAGTAATCCTGGTACATGCCAACCCAAGATGGCCGCTGAGGTATTTCTTCACACTGGTTACTGCTGAAGACCTTTTTATTTCATTTTTTTTAAGTCACTGGAACTAGGGACATATTCCCCTTTTTTCCCCCTTATCTATTTCCCAACCACAGCATCATTCTTTGAGATTTGTTTTTCATACACGGAGCCTGTGGCAAACACAACTACAAAAATATGACACTTTTTTTTTAGAACGCCGTTATAATTACCCATGCAGGGTTGTTCCATTTCTATGTTGACAGCTTGATGGATATATATTGTCAGCAAGCATGGCATCTCCCCAAGATGTCGAAGATACCACCCACGTGAGTTCTTTCGAGGGACTCAGTAAGTTCTGACTTTTAATTTGCAATCTGGTAGCATGGGGTGATAGTAGCCGAATCTTCCTCCATTGGGGTTTTGTTTTCTCACAATAAGGGTATTTTCTTTTAAGGGTTTGACAACGAAAGTTAGGAACAGGGTTAATCACTTTGTCAAATCCGGAGTCACACTTTCAAGAGCTTTTAAGTTCCATTGTATCAGACACCCGCAATCACCATCAGCACCACGACTGAACTTGATGCCCACTTTATGGCTTCAATTTGGCAATAAGTTTTCAAAGCAAGGGGAGTACTTGGATTTTATAAGTTGGTACCAATACCTTTTGATTTTGCCAACCATTCCTCCAACTATGCCAAGATAGTAGCGGGGGATTGCCCCACATAGGCAGCCCAGCGTTTCTAATATCACTCCATGAAGGGCAACGCATGTCGTGCCAATTTCAAACAGAACAGACTCAGGGTCCATTTACCGTCAGTAAGTTGTATGGGTACAGCGCTGCTCATTCATAGTCTTCACACTCAGGACCAGGAGGTGATACCCTCGCGCACCCACAGACCTTTGTACAACAGCTGATTAACTGTGGACAACATAGGAGTGCACTGTGATTTTGTTTGTTGGGCTTTTACAGAGCACATGGCATAGCAGGACACCTAAAGACGGTGGAACATGCTAACTCTTCCTTCGGTACCCCTCCATCACCAGCATATGGTTGCTGGTTTGTTGGCCCACCTGGAGTAGGATAGAGGGGGGGGGAGGGGTAAGGAAGGGCTGCACTGAACGTCTGCACCCCTGACCATTCATAGTTACACAGAGGTAGCACCGCAGCATCAAATAACAATAAGGTGAGTGGACCTCGCTCTCCTCTCCTCTCCTTTCATGCAGCTGCTGCCTGCTATGTCGTGTGGCTGCTGTTTATGTTGTTATATTGATGCAGGATATCTATATAATGTGCAGCTGCTGTCCTTGATGTATCAGGTGTAGGCTATTCTCTTTCCCCATTAACGACTAGCCATAGCACCTGGGCAGCATTTTTTGCATTCTCAGTTACCAATAATTGTGTTGTGCATTTCAATGAAAAAAGTAACTTTTCGGAACTTACTGCTTCTTTTCCTATTGCCAACCGTGTGTACAACTTTCTAAGATCAAACGAAATCAGACATCTTTTGTGTTTAGAAAGTTTTGTTTGATTCGACCAACTAGCGCAAAAGTTTGAAGCGTGAAACTTCGGGGGAAGGGCTAAGTTGCTGTTGAATTCATTTTGCGCAACTGGGCCAAGGTTGTCGGTAATCCAATTGTCCTGAGTCCATGCTCAGCAGACTGAGCGGTCTGGGCCACATGGTCTAGCTAAAGGGTGGCCCATGCTTTAGAAGGCTGCAGGTCATGACCACCAACAGCGTCAAGCAGGCTCTGAGGAAAGTGGTGTGAGCTCAAGGCAGTCCAAAGACTGTGGAGGCAGGGGTGCTGAGCAACTTTGCTAATGTCACTGGTGATGTCATTGCTGATAAAACAAAAAGAGGTTCCATAAAGGGAAATGTGCCTTCTCTTGTAACCCGACAACAAACATTTAGCTGTCCATGATAATCAATTATTTGTGCTAGGCTTAAAGTTGTCTTTTTTTTACAGCTCCCACGGAGTTGGGCATTTACTCACCACTGGCAGATGACT
Organism: Pleurodeles waltl; assembly: GCF_031143425.1. Lineage (NCBI taxonomy): Eukaryota > Metazoa > Chordata > Amphibia > Caudata > Salamandridae > Pleurodeles > Pleurodeles waltl. The sequence goes on from NC_090445.1 coordinate 669,024,366, forward strand.
TATATTATTGCAATTCAATAGTATACAAGGAAAGAAAAACATAACTCGTATGCTCCCAAAGTAACAGTGCTTTTAAGACAATTTTAGGCTTATACAGTAAATGGGTCATAAATAGTTAGCACTGCCTTGAATGGCTGCTGCTATACAAAACAAAAGAAATGCTAAATCAAATGGTCCGAAAGATTCTAAAACGGAAGGCAACGCCAGCAATTAAAACATTTCACCCATGAAGACTCATTTTATCAGAATGGCCCATGTCTGAAACGAATAGCCAGAGAGAACAGAGATTTGGAGTCAATGCTATGTGGTCGTATTTTATTTTTAGTGGCATGGCATTCATTGAAAATGTGTGAGTTTGAGTAACAGAGTCAAGACCGAATCAAACTGGGAAGCTGACACGTCCTGGTATAGCCCCTCCACCAGAACGGACCAATGTAAGAGTAAACAAATGGGACATAGATGGGAATTACTGATATTTGATAGATATCACCAAGTATTCCACTGAGAAGCTCTTTTTTTTAAATGGTTCACCTAGTGACATAATCAGCTTTCAACAACCATGTCTTAATTAGAAGGTTGCACAAGGACTGAAATTCAAACATCTGGCTGCTTGTCACTTTGATAAAGATCCACTTTGAATCTACGACAAGTCACAACTACTATAAAATTGTGCCGCTTTGGAAGGCTACTCGGGTTATCTGTAAATTACCTGTTAACGCTGAATTTTACTAATGAATATTCATATATTCTGAGTGTTAGATGTGCATAGAAAATGATTTAAAGTAGAGAAATAATGCACACATTTGAAACTGCACCTACTTGAGTGTCCATCTATGTTCATGAAATGTATTTATTAATAGCTTATTAATGTAAAATGTGTAAAATGTTGAGCTCTTGTTTGGATTACTGTAATAGTATGTCATATTAAAGGTTATGTATTATGTACTTGCTTTATTAATCATAGGCCTTAATTTAGCGAGGATTTGGGCCTTGTTGCAAGGTCTCATGTAAAGCTGCATTTCTTAGGCGATTATAAAATGGCTGCTCAAAGAATTAAATTGTGATTTTCCACTGCATTGACCAAATGCTCATAGCTGAAATTCTTTCCCATGAGAACTGCTTGTTAGAATATGCTGTACTAGCTAGGGATACAATGTAAAACATAGTGTGTGTAAAGGCGACCTTCCCGGGAGAAGACAATGGATGCAATGACTGGAGTATAAGCTGATACAATATTTATACCTGATAAGCCCAACAACGGGAAAAGGAGAAGCAGAGCCAATCACTGAACCATGTACTAGTAAATTCTTAGATTTGGGGTTCTACTTTCATTGGACTAAATGCAAACGTATGATTCTTTGACCAATGATGATGTGGGAAGTAGTTTTAGGAAATCTAACTTAGCCAGACTGCACCGAGAGGAGATATGCCATTAGCTCTATTCTTTTGAACTGTCCAGAGAGGCCATTCCGCGATATTCTTCTTAACTGTCTTGAGCGTTTTGCAATTATTCTTTCTGTACTGCATGAAGAGACTTTGCTTTTTGAACTTTAATGCTGAATTCTGATGCTTTGCTGACTCAACCGATGTCCAGTTGACGAAGACTGTCATAGCTTGCTGAACCATAATTAGGCAAGGTATAAGACGATGTTACTGATTGTTATATCTATTTCCTTTTGTCCCTAGGTATCAACAGCTAATTTTGATAGAGCAATAGTTAAATGTCTTCTAAATTTGTGTTGACTAAATTGTTTTGCATGAAGTCCAAACATGCTATTCTAATCTGAAGGTTAATTAGGGTACTCACTAATGATGCTTGCTATATGTAGTAACAGTTGATGTATTTATTTTGTTGACTTTAAATGTGTGCCATTTCGTTTGCCCAGTTATTCTTGCTATTGATTTGTACTGTAACTTTTGAATGTGTAGTGGTCCAAGCTTTGATTAAGTTGCGTTTCTTCAGGCGATTTCTGGCAGCCAGCATTGTTTCTGTATGTTTACCATTTGATTCTGAGACTAAGTTACGTGGCATTAGCATTGCTAATATAGGGAAATAAACATTCTAACTTTTACATAAAGGTGTGGTTATTCTTGTCTGAAAGGTCATGGTGTGTGGAAATCACTCACTCCTATTGATTATTGATGTTGTTGATTGACATTACTATTGATTTGTATTGGTACGGGGTCTCATGGTGGAAACTACTCTAAGCAAAATCAAAAGGTCTGTAGAACTCCAAAGGCTTCCCCTTATAAATTAACCAAATAAGGTCCGACCCGCTAACAGATCCAACCATGTGCAACTCTGCAACATTATAGGAAAACTCCAGTTTCTTCTTTTCATCAAGATCTTGCAACCTGTCTTTCATTTAGTTAAAGTTGAAGGACAATGCATTGTTTAAGGCCCAGCTCAGCTTTTTGTGTAAGGTGCTATATGAGCTAAGAGCCATAAAAAGCAAAAATATGAACGATGGTATAAATTACTAGGGAAGGGTGGGAAAAGGCTAACAAAGCAGGGTTTCAGGTTAGAACCTAAGAGTGAGTAAACGTACCTATGCTACATTTAGATGGTGGTGAACGTACTAAAAAAAGGTCAGAATGAGGAAAGGGTGGACTGCATACAGGCAAGTCTGTGAATTTCCACAGAGAGTGTGATAAAGGGTTTTTGGGCAAAGTGTCTCCAGAAGTGAGGATTTACAATGCCATATGCAGGGACGGGAATGCGAAAAGACATGCAAAGAGATGAAAGGATTTTGTAAGAGATCGGGAGGGACAAAGATCAACAGATGAGGTAGTGGAAAGTGGCATATGCAGCTGTAGGTAGAAAAGGGCAGAAACAAGAGAGAAAAGTTGGCAGAGGACATGGGTCTGCAGATGGGATAAAGGACAGAGAGAGTTAGAGCGGTTCCTGATATGGTAAGGGACAGAGACACAGAGAACCACAGATAAATGAAAGAGAGAGAGCACAAAAGACAAAACCACATATGGACAGGGGATAAAGACATACACAGATGCATATATAATTTAAGAATACCAAGGATGTAGGAAGAGAGAGAGAGAGAGATAAAGAGTGAGAGAAAGGACAGATCAATGGCCCTTTATTAAGCACTAGGAGATACTGAATGCAGGGCATGTACCAGGGCAAGAGAGAAAGAAAAGATAAACACTTTCTTGCTTGCAGGTCTTCAAGATTCTCCTTCCTGGTTCAGTTCCATGCTCTGTTTGGGGTCTCACCTTGTATGGTCCGTAGCCAACAGAATGCAGTTGCCTTTAGTATCTCCCAGTCATCGTAGCAATCCTGGCTGGTGGCATGTAGCCAGATCAGGGCGCAGATTGTGGCCCACACTGTGGAGTCAGTGTCCTGAAAGAGGAAGTGAAGAGCCATTAGCAAGATAATGTATACTTCGGTGTGATGCATTAAGAGGGATGGGCATACCTAGACGTGGGTCCCATGCCACTGGAACCAAACTATACTCGACTGATGAACAGAATACCTGGCTTGACAGTATGGACTGGACTGTTTGTTCCCATTAAAAAACGGGTCAAGACTGATTTGCACGTGGCTGGGTCCAAGCTGAGATTGCATGGTCTGTCACATAGTCAAATTTAGTAAAAATATGTTTTTTTTTTTTTTTTTTTACGTGACCATCTTTGGTGAAGGCTCATATTCCAATATTCACAGGTTTTTTTCTTCACCAACTTTTTAAGTGGCATGTGCGTTTTCCACTAGTCATATGCCTATTTTTGCAGCAATTACTTTTGCTATGCAGAAAACATTTATTTCTTTGCTTTTTACGTTATTATGGTGGATTTATTCTGGTGCATATTGCATTGGTTATTGCTATTTTGTTATATGCCGAAGTACAGATTGTTCCCACTGACCCTCGGGTAGGTCGCTCCCCTGCTCACGCAGCGCCTCCAGTCCCTGACTGCCTTCCTCTCCTGTGAGTGTGCTCCCCCCCTTCTTGCCCGTGTACCCCGAGTGCTTGTGCTTGTGCTGTCTGAAATTCCCTTTTCTCTCCTTGTATCCCGTGCGTGTGCCCCCGAGTGACTGAAATTCCCTTTTCTCTCCTTGTATCCCGTGCGTGTGCCCCCGAGTGCCGTGCGCCGTCCTCCCCTCTCAGCCCCTCCTTTTTAGTAGTTTTTAGTAGGCTCTTGTTCCCTTTTCGCCATCTTGCCGCTTTTTCCCGCCGCTCCTACCGCGCTTTTTCCGCCGTTTTTTGCCGCTCTTTTTTGCCGCTTCCAGCTCCCCTGCCCGCCCACCTCCCGCCTCCCAGCTGACCCCGCCTCCCCACCTACCCCTTAAATGGCGGCCGCTGCGAGGCAGAGGTAGCGACCACTGACCCTCGGGTAGGTCGCTCCCCTGCTCACGCAGCGCCTCCAGTCCCTGACTGCCTTCCTCTCCTGTGAGTGTGCTCCCCCCCTTCTTGCCCGTGTACCCCGAGTGCTTGTGCTGGTGCTGTCTGAAATTCCCTTTTCTCTCCTTGTATCCCGTGCGTGTGCCCCTGAGTGACTGAAATTCCCTTTTCTCTTCTTGTATCCCGTGCGTGTGCCCCCGAGTGCCGTGCGCCGTCCTCCCCTCTCAGCCCCTCCTTTTTAGTAGTTTTTAGTAGGCTCTTGTTCCCTTTTCGCCGTCTTGCCGCTTTTTCCCGCCGCTCCTACCGCGCTTTTTCCGCCGTTTTTTGCCGCTCTTTTTTGCCGCTTCCAGCTCCCCTGCCCGCCCACCTCCCGCCTCCCAGCTGACCCCGCCTCCCCACCTACCCCTTAAATGGCGGCCGCTGCGAGGCAGAGGTAGCGACCACTGACCCTCGGGTAGGTCGCTCCCCTGCTCACGCAGCGCCTCCAGTCCCTGACTGCCTTCCTCTCCTGTGAGTGTGCTCCCCCCCTTCTTGCCCGTGTACCCCGAGTGCTTGTGCTTGTGCTGGTGCTGTCTGAAATTCCCTTTTCTCTCCTTGTATCCCGTGCGTATGCCCCTGAGTGACTGAAATTCCCTTTTCTCTCCTTGTATCCCGTGCGTGTGCCCCCGAGTGCCGTGCGCCGTCCTCCCCTCTCAGCCCCTCCTTTTTAGTAGTTTTTAGTAGGCTCTTGTTCCCTTTTCGCCGTCTTGCCGCTTTTTCCCGCCGCTCCTACCGCGCTTTTTCCGCCGTTTTTTTCCGCTCTTTTTTGCCGCTCTTTTTTGCCGCTTCCAGCTCCCCTGCCCGCCCACCTCCCGTCTCCCAGCTGACCCCGCCTCCCCACCTACCCCTTAAATGGCGGCCGCTGCGAGGCAGAGGTAGCGACCACTGACCCTCGGGTAGGTCGCTCCCCTGCTCACGCAGCGCCTCCAGTCCCTGACTGCCTTCCTCTCCTGTGAGTGTGCTCCCCCCCTTCTTGCCCGTGTACCCCGAGTGCTTGTGCTTGTGTTGTCTGAAATTCCCTTTTCTCTCCTTGTATCCCGTGTGTGTGCCCCCGAGTGACTGAAATTCCCTTTTCTCTCCTTGTATCCCGTGCGTGTGCCCCCGAGTGCCGTGCGCCGTCCTCCCCTCTCAGCCCCTCCTTTTTAGTAGTTTTTAGTAGGCTCTTGTTCCCTTTTCGCCGTCTTGCCGCTTTTTCCCGCCGCTCCTACCGCGCTTTTTCCGCCGTTTTTTGCCGCTCTTTTTTGCCGCTTTCAGCTCCCCTGTCCGCCCACCTCCCAGCTGACCCCGCCTCCCCACCTACCCCTTAAATGGCGGCCGCTGCGAGGCAGAGGTAGCGACCACTGACCCTCGGGTAGGTCGCTCCCCTGCTCACGCAGCGCCTCCAGTCCCTGACTGCCTTCCTCTCCTGTGAGTGTGCTCCCCCCCTTCTTGCCCGTGTACCCCGAGTGCTTGTGCTTGTGCTGTCTGAAATTCCCTTTTCTCTCCTTGTATCCCGTGCGTGTGCCCCCGAGTGACTGAAATTCCCTTTTCTCTCCTTGTATCCCGTGCGTGTGCCCCCGAGTGCCGTGCGCCGTCCTCCCCTCTCAGCCCCTCCTTTTTAGTAGTTTTTAGTAGGCTCTTGTTCCCTTTTCGCCGTCTTGCCGCTTTTTCCCGCCGCTCCTACCGCGCTTTTTCCGCCGTTTTTTTCCGCTCTTTTTTGCCGCTCTTTTTTGCCGCTTCCAGCTCCCCTGCCCGCCCACCTCCCGCCTCCCAGCTGACCCCGCCTCCCCACTTACCCCTTAAATGGCGGCCGCTGCGAGGCCGCGCAGCGGGCGCGCCGCTGGCGCGCCGAAGGCGCGCCTAAGGCAAGCCCGTCTGCGCCCGTCCGCGCCCAGCGCCCGAACCCCTGGCCCCCGCGCCCCCGTCTGACCTATGACTCCGCCACCCTTGCCAACCTCAACCCCGGCCGCGTGCCGGGCTGCTACCGCGCCACCCCCAAATGAACCCACGGACCCTTCACCTGCAGCAACTGCCGCTTCACCTGCCTACGGACCCACACCGCCACCACCAAGAACGACGCCCCCGGAAGCAACCTCGAATGCATCCTGGTCAACACCCGCTCCGTCCACAGGCACGCCATCGAACTGTGGAACCTCATCAACTCAACGAACTCAGACATCGCCTTCCTCACCGAGACCTGGATGAACCCCTCCTCGGCACCCGACATCGCCATAGCCATCCCCGACGGCTACAAAATCATCCGGAGAGACCGCTTCAACCGCACCGGAGGAGGCATCGCCATCGCACACAAAAGCTCCATCAGCATCTCGACCCACACTGACAACTCACTTCCCGACGCCGAACACCTCCACTTCGCGATCCACATCGACCCCAAGACAACCCTAAGAGGCACCCTCATGTACAGACCACCAGGACCCCGCACCAAGTTCAGCGAAGACATCGCAGACTTCGTCAACCCCCACGCACTCTCATCCACCGACTACATCCTCCTAGGAGACCTCAACTTTCACCTGGAGAACCACACCGACAACAACACCACCGCCGTTCTAGACAACCTCGCCAACCTGGGACTGAAACAACTGGTCAACACCCCCACCCACTACGCCGGACACACGCTCGACCCCATCTTCTCCTCAAGCAAACACATCACCTTCAGCCACACCACCGAACTCACATGGTCGGACCACAGCTGCGTCCACTTCAACTTCAAGAAAACCACCGTGCATCACCACACCCGGCAACCACCAAAAAGACACTGGAACCGAATCACCACAGAACAACTCGCAGCAACGCTCTCCCTGAACCAACCCACCAGCACCAGCAACCCCAACGAGGCCGCCAACAACCTCACCAACTGGATCTCCGACTGCGCCAACCTCCTGGCCCCTCTGAAGACCCAAACCAACACCAACAACCACAAGAAAAACTCCTGGTTCACCACCGAACTCAAAAACTCCAAGAAAGAATGCCGCCTCCGCGAGAAGACATGGCGCCTCAACCCGACAGAGGAAAACCTGACAGCTCTCAAGGACACCACCCGCCAACACCACCAACGCCTCCGCACCGCACGAAAAACAGCCTACCAGAACAGACTTGACAACAACGCCCACAACAGCAAGGAACTATTTGGCATCGTCAAAGAGCTCTCCAACCCGGACGCAGAAACCAACCCCATCCCTCCCTCACAGGACCTCTGCGACTCCCTCGCGACCTTCTTCCACCGTAAGATCGCCGACATCTACAACAGCTTCACGACCACCAACATGAACCCGCCCCCGGAAGCCGCAAACGACATCTCCACCATCCTCGCCTGGAACCCTACCACCACCGAGGAAACCACCCGCGTCATGAACTCGATCCACTCGGGATCACCCTCCGACCCCTGTCCTCACCACATTTACAACAAGGCCGACAACATCGCACCCCACCTCCGAGACGTCATCAACGCCTCCCTCACCACTGCTACCTTCCCTGAAAGCTGGAAACACGCAGAACTCAACGCCCTCTTAAAGAAACCTACAGCAGACCCCACCGAACTCAAAAACTTCCGGCCTATCTCCCTCCTACCGTTCCCCGCCAAAGTGATTGAGAAAATCGTCAACGCTCAACTCACCGCCGCCCTGGAATCCTCCGACTCCCTCGACTCCACTCAGTTCGGATTCAGGGCCAACCACAGCACCGAAACCGCCCTCATCGCAGCCACGGACGACATCCGAGCCCTGACCGACAAGGGTGAAACCGTGGCCCTCATTCTCCTGGATCTCTCTGCAGCCTTCGACACGGTCTGCCACCGCACCCTGATAGACCGCCTCGGCAGCGCCGGCATCAGAGGCAAGGCCCTGGAATGGGTCATCTCCTTCCTCTCCGGAAGGACCCAGAGAGTCCGCCTCCCCCCCTTCAGATCCGCAGCCACGGAGATCATCTGCGGCGTACCCCAAGGATCCTCCCTCAGCCCCACCCTATTCAACGTCTACATGACCCCCCTGGCAAACATCGCACGCAAACACGGACTCGACATCATATCCTACGCCGACGACACCCAGCTCATCTTATCCCTCACCAACAACCCCACATCAGCAAGGACCAGACTACACGACGGCATGAAGGAAGTAGCGACCTGGATGACAGACAGCCGACTGAAACTGAACACAGATAAAACGGAGGTCCTCATCCTCGGCCCTACCCCCTCCGCATGGGACGACTCCTGGTGGCCCCCCGCCCTAGGCAGCACTCCCCAACCGACCAACCACGCACGCAACCTCGGCTTCATCCTGGACTCCTCCCTCTCGATGACCAGACAGGTCAACTCGGTGACCTCAGCGTGCTTCAACACCCTCCGCATGCTCCGCAAGATCTTCCGCTGGATCCCCATCGACACCAGGAAGACCGTCACCCACGCCCTCGTCACCAGCCGCCTGGACTACGGGAACACTCTGTACGCCGGCATCACCACCAAGCTGTAGAGGAAACTTCAACGGATCCAGAACGCCGCAGCACGACTCATCCTGGACATACCTCGCCACCACCACATCTCCGGACACCTGAGAAAACTCCATTGGCTCCCGGTCAACAAGAGGATCACCTTCAGACTCCTCACCCACGCACACAAAGCCCTCTACAACCTCGGACCCAAACTCATCAACTCCCGCGTCTCCTTCTACACTCCTCCGCGCACTCTGCGCTCCACCGGTCAGGCCTTGGCAGCCGTTCCCCGCATCCGCAAAACCACAGCCGGAGAAAAATCCTTCTCTTTTCTGGCAGCGAAGACCTGGAACTCCCTGCCCAGTCACCTTCGCGCAATACCCGAACACCTCCCCTTCAGAAGGCAGCTCAAGACCTGGCTCTTCGAGCACTGACCCCCTCCCCCCCAGCGCCTTGAGACCCTTATGGGTGAGTAGCGCGCTTTATAAATGTGATTGATTGATTGATTGATTGGTTCTCTTCTGGTTCTCCGTTCAGCTTCTCATTGCTCAAACTAGTCTTACTCGTCTCATGTGGCCTTCATGCTCTCATAGAGACGCTCATTCTAGATGTCAGTCGTAGTTGGTGGGTTAGGGGGTCCAGTGCTCATGTTTGTTACAATGACGGTAAATCCCTTTAAGGACAGATAATGACAACCTTCTGACTGCTTCTCTGGCCCTTAAGTATCATGATTTCTCATAGAACACTGCATTTAAGCCCTGGAGCTCGCTGTTATTCATAAATCATTTGCATTGCAACCCAATGTCCTCATTAATTTTCACCAAGCACTTATTATTCTGAATAGAGAACTTGCACAATGGTATGCATTACTCAACTCACTGCCCAATTGTCTGGAAGAAAGTGGAAGGGCTTTATATGTACAGATGCCACATTCTGGAACAGCCTCTCTTCTAAAACTTCAAAATGAGTTGTCTCATTCGCCCTTTCGGATAAAATAAATCATTGTGTGTTCCCTAGATACAACAATGTCACTAATATTTTCAGGTCTTTGGGCATGTATTAGGAGATGCCTTGAGAAACCCAATGTTGGATTAGCTCGAAACAAAAGCTATATATAAAAGAGAACATAATAAAATAGGGTGGTGGGGGTGGAAAGGTGGTACCAGACACAAATAAGCTATTGAGACAAAGCTCGAGATATACGGTGGGAGAGCTAAGAAAAAAAAGTTGGAAAGCTGGGGGAAGATGGTGTAAGAGTTGGAACAAGAGGATGGGAGATAGGGGCAGATGCCAAAATAGATAACTTTACCTGGCCTGGGATTTTTGCCTTGAGCTCCTCCTCAGTGGTCTCAAGGGCAGAAGCCAATGACGCATTCAGTGTCCAAGAGCCATTATCATTTTGTGACGCCTTGAGTTTTGGGACAGGATCTTCCGCAGCTTTTTTTACTGAAACCAGAAAAGAAATGGAACTTTGAGGGTAACTTGCTATGATTGGGACACCCTACAAAATATGGTGAGGCACCTTTGAGATTGTGGCACTCTACATCTAGGCAAAAGTCATAGGCTAAATGAGTACTCCTGAATGGTTTGTAATGTAGGTCGCAGGGACCTGTGTTTTGCCCATTATGCAGAGCGGTAAACCACCTATGACTGCTGAGGGTAACAAAGTAGCAGTCAAAGGTAACTCCTAGGTAACTACTCTTGTGGCTGCATCATCCCCCTCATATGGATGCCTCTGTATGCCTGACTAGGGTGTACAAGCCTCAAGCAGACCACAGGCTAGGACTACCCCTTCCTATAACTTTATTCTCTACAGAGCTTTGTCCACAGCCACCTCTAGGTGCATTACCAAAACTTGAGGCTGTGCAGTTCACAACAAATAGTTGCTCTGGAACCTGCCATGCTTGGGCTCTCAACAGAGCTTGTTCGAGCCTACGGTACACATCCAATTCTCACCCTGGATGCTGGTGTCAAGCATTCAAAGTATTCCATAAACTTCCTTAAAGTTGGCTGACCACAGAGTCAGGGAGTAAGATGTCTCCTTTGTCCACTACAGGGAAAGCAAGGCCTGCAGGTGACAAAGATTGTATGTCAGAACTGGACCAGTAACTGAATCAGATGCGATGGAGCCATCTGCAGAATGCCGCTTGCTGGCTGGTTCCTGGTAGGACATTGTGGTGCAAGATTCTGCAGCCAATAGGGACATTTAGAAGTGAGCCGTTCTAATTTATTGAAAAAGCAATAGCAATCCTACAAGAAACACTGTTGTAGGTATATGTCAACGGTACAAAAGGCCTGAAACTGTTATTCGTGTTTCATAGAACTGTGAGGATGACCTTAGGAGAGGTGATGATTTAGAACAAAGACAAAACATTAGTCACTTTTCTATGAGAGTGATGTCAGGTGAAATTGGGGTTTGAGAGAAAGTAATGTGATTCTCGCCAGTTCCTCCCCATTTATAAATGTTAAATCTAAGGTAATACTGCACATTTCAACCGTGGCAATCACCACATCCATGGTAAAACCACAGATTTGGCACTAAACGCTAAACGAGAGCCACAATCCATCACAGAGCCACTTATGCGATACGCAAACATTCAGATGAGTTCAGGGAAATTCACATATATTATAACTGAGAAGATGAGTGACAGAAATTCAAAATGGAGAAGACCAGGCTTTTCTTATTACACACTTGGCGCTAAATCACAAATCTGTCAATATCTTTCTCTCGGATATTTTCTGAAAGAATTGACGATTCATCTCCTCAAGGAACACTACATCCGCTGGTAATTACATCTACTGCGCCGTGCTCTTTGTGACGTCCTAGGCCTGACCCTTCTTCAGACACTTTCCTTTTGTACAGTGATCTGGTACTTCATAGGTAGGTCCACATTTTACATCTGTGCACAACTACACACATGCATGCTGCATGCAAGCCTTCATAAATCTCTCTTATGTGTACAAGGAGAGAAGATGTGGAACAAAAAGTGCATACAAATGAAAACACAGAAATCTCAGGAATAAGCATACGTATGCAAACACAGTATGTGTTGGAGAAAAAGTACAAACATAGATTACAAACACATGCAGGCATGCCCGACCCCCCTCTGACCTCGTCCGCTCCCCTAACCCCAAACTGATAGGTTCAATAGGTCAGGCTATGGATGTGTATGCATTACGGGAGGTACTTTAAATAAATCAAAAAGTATTTTTTATTAAATGTTTATATGTGAAAGTGCAAAATTAGGTGGACAAACCCAGTCATCTGCAAGCACCAGTAAAACACAAACCTGAACTGAGTGAGCACACTGTCAGCACGAGTTTCAGCTTACCTCAAAACCGTAATAATAATAGAAATATGTCACACAATCTGTAGTTTGCCTCATCACTTAATTTAGGCACATAAAATGAAAGACAGAAAGTGCCAACACTGCACACCAAATGTGGACATCTGAAGGTCAACGGTTGTAATCGAAACAGCAAAGTTACTGAATGACCGCAGTAAAAGCAAAAACAACTCTTGGAATATATGGAACACATTTAATAAATAATCTCTGTTTTGAATCAAAATGTAAGATAAAGGACTGAATACGATAAAGTGTGATGATTGCACTTTGCAACGTATAACCCCTCATGCATTGTAATAGAAGCACTTCCTAGGAGGTGGAATGGTGCATCAGGTAACAAGAGCATGGGTCCTTTCTGAAGCCCACTGTATGTATTGTGAAAGTTTATAGAAGAGTTGTATGCTACCCGAATATCGAATTCTGAGTATCATCTGACAAAAACATTGTGTCCTAAATATTATTTACAAAAATAACAGACAACTGGAGAAAATAATAGAAAATATACGCCAAATGGGACAGTATTCTAATGTCATTCGATATTCTGACATATAACCTGGAAGAGCATTGACAAAAGCCCTTGGAAATAGCTGTACTTTCAAGCCAGACCTTAAAAAGTGTGATGCGCAAAAAACATACATAAGAAATATTAAGGACAGACACACATACACTGATATACACACTAAGACGCACACACCTGTAAATACACAATGCAGACCCCTGGAAAAGGCACATAAAAACAAACATTAAGAACTCTGATTGCAATCCACCTACATTATAGCAGAAACTGAAGGAGACTCACATTTCCTCAGATAATGAGTGTGAATTTCAGTGAGATGCAGCCATTTCCGAGAACAACAACACAGATTCCACTCATTCATCTCACACCACCATAATGGTCTCTCCAGACCACAGATTCTGGTTTCTTACCTGGTATAAGGATGCCAGGGGGCGCCATTGGGACGGGGTGGCGCTTTGTAAAATAGCATACTGCTATCTGCGGCTTGAACGCCTCCACTGCAAAACATAAATGAAGTGAGTTACTTTATACATTCAGATACATAAATAGCAGGGTGACTGCTGCACACTGCTGGAATTGCCAACCGAACAACGAGTACTGCTCACAGTACAACTCGTAGGTGTACTGGTTCCTGAACATCAGTTAGGAAGGAAAGCGACCAAATAGTAAACCCCGAAGGCAGTAGCTAATGAAGACAAGGCCTTGAAAAATCATCAGTTGGCCTCTAGAGCTACACATATTACACACAGTTATTGAAGCTACTAATTCCACAAGACGTCCATTCAACCCTGTTTCCTTAACGCTCGAATACAACATATTATAGATAGAGTTTTTATTTAGTTTACTATTGCACTGAACAGAGACTGGTGCCTCACACTTCGCTAGACTAATACATTCACTGCAGAGACTTCTTTCTGACTTCACAGTCGCAAGTTCATCCCCTGTGGAACCGCCAGGTTTTCTTTATTTTCACCACGAGTCAATTAGATGTACAAGGATGTTTGGTAAGTGACAGACTCGGCCCCAGCTCTATTGCACTTACACATGCAAAACTGACCTGACACTTTTCTAATGTGATCTAAACATGTGAATGTCTGTGACATACTGGTAATTACAGTTACTGGTAATTGAGTAATGGGCCTGTCATTACATTTGCACACTCCTGTCTGCCTACAGTGGTAAAGGTGATGTGGCTGACTGCCTTAAGCCTGATCCCAAGAGGTGACTGCAACGCAGCCCAATTGCCCGTCGTGTTTGCCATATTCAATCTTCTAGCTTTTTAGGCAGCAGCTCTCTGCCTTCTGTGCTTTGCAGATTTGCATTTTTCCATTAGAGTGTGCTCTCAAGTATTTGTCTGTGAATTGTAGTTGTGAAAAGGTCAGTTGATCCTCTATGCAGATATGTGACTGACAGCTCCCCCATCTCCACCTACCCACTAGGGGTCTCTAGAAGTGATTTCTAGGAGGGACACACACTGGGCTACAAATAAAACTGGAAAGGGAAATTGTAAAGACTACTGCCCATAATTACAACTGTTTGGCACAGGGCAGCTCCTCAACCTTCTTGCTGCACTGCCCTGCATCAAAAGATACAGCACATTCATGCGCTTTCCCCCTGCACTGTTGCACAATGGGCTGCCATGCACCAACACAGGCACTCTTGTACCGTGGTGCAGGGGTGTCTGTGTTGCAGGGATGATTGTTTTTGTTCACAAAAACAATGACAATAGGTGTTTTCCTCTTTCTATGTGTGCCACTTAAAAAAAAAGGGGAGAAAAAAAAGGCACTGTGACGCATTCCCAGGGTTACAAATCCTGGTAAATTTGTGAATTTGTCAAAATCCATGGGTGTTGCATGGGAACACCAACTGCAACAACCAGGGAACACCTCTTTGATGCAGAGTAAGGCAACACGGAGACTTGCGCTGCGTTTCCTTACTCCATATCTACATATCCATATATGTATCTACATTTACATATCCATATCTTGTAAATATGTCCCTGAGAGTATGCATGTCCATGCTCTAACTCGAGGTTCTCAACTTCAAAGTAGGAATGTTTCTGACTCTGATAGACCATGTTGGAGTGGGAGGAGCTAGAAGGGCATTTCACCAGCTTTCCTGGATCAGGTAACTTCTGGCTATGCAGGCAACGGGCACAGGACACACAGAATTGCCAACAAGAAACTGATGGTTTCTCTTGTGTTGGTTATGAGGAGGATAACCAACCAACAATACCATGCTTAAACTACAGCAGCTGTTAAAAACTCTATCAGTCGGGACCTGGGATGCGAGGATATCCCCTATAGTGCTCGTCTTGGTGTTCTATCTATGTTTCTGCTTATTACCCTTCTATGGAGTTCTCTGCAGGTGTAACCAAGTAGTGTAGCTGTGCAATCGACCCCTGCCTCCTTAATTTGAAAGACTGGAAGGAGACTAGGAGACTATGGGGCAGATGGGTGAAAGTGTGTCTATATGATCGTGCACTGATAACAATGTTATGGTTTCTAGTAGCTCTGGAAAAGAGATGGGTAAGCACAACAACAGAAGATGCCATCATCAATGAAGGCACATGTACAAGAACTAGAGAGAAGTGTTTGGTGGGTGAACTGAACATTTTAGGAAATTTGTTGATGAGTTACTTGCCATGGAGGAAACTGCACTACTACTAAAGATGTGTGTTGCACTCAGATAACTGGCACACAAAGGCCAACATGGCATGGCTGATGAAGGAAACTGAGGAAGCTCTGTTTTTGCGAACAGAAGCAGAGAACAAAGCAAAATGGGTGAATAACGTTTTATGGAGTTTCTATGGGATCTCTGGTACTTTTGGAGCTGCAGGGAAGACAATGGTAAAAGGAGGCAGTGGCTGGTAAGGGTTCCCTTTCAGGATGTTGGCACAGTCACACTGTTACCTTAAAATAATGATGGAGTATTAAAGCAAGTAGCTGGAGTAAGGCTTACTGGAGTGTCAGATACAGGGCAGTCTGCACAGCTCACTGAGTGTATATTTACATGATCTCAACCTCAGTTTAAACTGTGGGAAATAGAATAGAATAGAATAGTATAGGAAGAGTAGCAGTATGAAGGAGAGATGTGTTATTGTGATTTAGCATAAAGAAAACAAAGGTCATGTAGAATAAATAATTAAGGAGTGGAAAAGAATGCAATGCGTTTCCATTCGAAGTAAATTTGCCTTGGGGGTTCGGATACTTTAATTGTGTGTGATCACATTACAAACTACATTAATCACAGATGCTAAACTCTTTGTGTTACCAAACGGTAACCGATCTACTATGGCACTGTGTGAAATGATGGGGCGAGAGGGTGGTTTAGGCAGAGGATGCGACCACATGCGAGGAAGGGCCAGAGTCTCACGAAAGGAACACTGGAAAATATGAAGATAATTTGGTCTATGTGAAAGAGAGCATGAGGGAAACAGGAAGAGGTCACAAAGCTACAGGTTTATCTAACAACAAATAGTCTTGGAAAGTATGTTACTCTGATCTGAGCTTTGTGCATCTTGGACCGGATGTTACTGTTAGACAGGGTAGTGTGCAGGTCATCATTTCTGAAAGAGAGAAAGGAAGAACAAGACAGAGGAGAGAAAAGGTTTTACAGGAAAGTTTCATGATGGAGTACCATAGCATGTTGGTTTTTTGTGTCATTAATGTTATCCTACGTTTATTTGTAAAGCGTGCTATTATCCTAGTGAGCAGGTGTGAGTCTAGGCTCGCATAGGCTGGTTGGAGGGCTATTGGATGAGCCAGGTCTTTAATTTCCTATGTAACTCAAGAAGTGAGGGTGAGACTAGGGTGTGAAGCGTCAGAATGCTTCACGGTTTGGGAGCGATGTAGGAGAAAGCTTGACTAATTTTCCATATGCAGGGGATGTGTGCCGGCAGGTGTCTAGCTGAGCAGAGGTGTTTGAAGGGTTTGTGAAAGTAGATCAGCTTGTTATGGCATGGAGGGCCCGTGTTTTGTAGGGCCTTGAAGAAGTGGGTCAGAAGTTTGAAGTGTGCTCATTTATGTATAGGGAGCCTGTGAAGCTCCTTGAGGTGAGATGCGTGTGCAGTGTGGGTAGTTGAGAGTGATTCTGGCTGCTGGGTTCTGAATGATCTTAAACCTCCTGAGGGTATTACTGGAGTCAAAATTGTTTAGTGACAAAAGTGTGAGTGATAGTTTAGTGGGTGTTACTAGAGAGCCACTTGAAAATCTTCCTCAGCATTTTCAGGGCGTGGAGGATGAGGCAGTTTTGGTGTTGACTTGGGCAGTCATGTCGGGTTTGCAGTTGAAAAATTCAGACTGAAAAACATTTTTCCTCACACAAAAACTTATTTTCTATGCGTCTGGGAATTGTACTTTCTCTCTGTCCAATAATGCTCACTATACCCCTGTGCTCATAATTTTCTTTTTTTTTACATTTTGCAGTATCTGCAAATTCATCTCAAATGTCTGAAAGCAAGATGGTGGGAAACATTAATTAAAGTTGTTCATCAACCAAGCATATGTTGATTTTTTTTAAAACCACAGTTTGTGAATCAGGGCCAATAAATAAAACCATCAAGATATCTACAAGTTTAACCCTATGAAGTCTGACCAAAACCTTTTTTGTAACACATATCTCAGAAACTAATTAGAAGATTTATATCAAAGGACAAAAAAGATCTATTCTGGCGAGGTTCTATAATCATGCCAAATTGGCATAATGCTGTTAACCAGAATTTGTTGAAGCAATGACTAAAAAGTCCTATGAGAATTAAAGTGTATATATAAATTGTTTTGATCCCACCCATTCAATTTCACTTCCCCTTAAGTGGATCTGTAAAAAAACGTAATGTACTGCAACTTAACTTAACCGACTAATGTGATATCAAATTTCCTGCAACTCCATCAAAAGGTGACATTAAACATAGTTATAGTCACTAATGCCTAATTTGTAATATGTATGAATATATATGTGCACTACATACGTAGCATGCTCAGTGGGGGTTGGCCGCATGGAAGGCTGGGCACAGGGCCTGTCTGCAGACTAAGCCCTGTGGGCAACCCCAACTGTCCACTATGAAATTCTATGCAGAGGAAATTTGCTGCATGGCATTTAGGTATAATGGAATACACAAATATAGGAATTTAATATAGTATATCATAAAAATAAAGTCTGAACTTTTAAAAATATTTTTACTGCAAACGTGCAGCAAATTGCATTAAAAAAATAATGTTTTGGGCCTGGCGGGGGTCCTTCTGGGACAATTTACACCAAGCCCAGGGGGCTGAGTCCTGAGTTCTAAGATGTCTGCTGGCAAATCCTTGTTGATGGTGCGTCAGTTACTCAGATCTGGTCAGTAGACGTGTTGGCTCCTCAATCCCCCACGGTGTCAAATATACAAAGATTTGATGCTTAATTACTCAAAAACTACTGAACGGATTAACACCAAATCACAAAAAGCATGCTTTTCTGGGCAAACCTCTAGCTTTTTGCCAAAAGTGGTGTAAATCCATTCAGATGTTTGGGCTGTAGCTGTGTCTAATTTTCCCATGGACAAAATTAATGGAGAAACCCCATTATGGGATCTCCCTTTTTCTGGGCCCCCACTTGACTGAAAACAGATGAAAAGTCCACTACCAGCGAGCGAGAGCAGTTTTCCTGCTCCCACTCACTGGAAGCTGACTTACAGTTTGAACTCGCTTGGCAGGAGCTGTCAAAGCAAAAGCAAACTGCTGTCCCTCGAGGTTGAGCTCCTCGGGAGAGAGGAAGCCTGCCCTGGGGGAGCGGAGGGGGCTCAGTACCCAGGTGTAAAGAAATGGCTCCCTGTTGCAGTTACCCCCCACTTTTTGCCTGATACTGATGCTGACTTGACTGAGAAGTGTGCTGGGACCCTGCTAACCAGGCCCCAGCACCAGTGTTCTTTCACCTAAAATGTACCATTGTTTCCACAATTGGCACAACCCTGGTACCAAGGGCCCTGATGCCAGGGAAGGTCTCTAAGGGCTGCAGCATGTCTTATGCCACCCTAGGGACCCCTCACTCAGCACAGACACACTGCTTGCCAGCTTGTGTGTGCTGATGGGGAGAAAATGACTAAGTCGACATGGCACTCCCCTCAGGGTGCCATGCCAACCTCCCACTGCCTGTGGCATAGGTAAGTCACCCCTCTAGTAGGCCTTACAGCCCTAAGGCAGGGTGCACTATACCACAGGTGAGGGCATATGTGCATGAGCACTATGCCCCTACAGTGTCTAAGCAAAACCTTAGACATTGTAAGTGCAGGGTAGCCATAAGAGTATATGGGCTGGGAGTCTGTCAAAAACGAACTCCACAGCTCCATAATGGCTACACTGAATACTGGGAAGTTTAGTATCAAACTTCTCAGAATAATAAACCCACACTGATGCCAGTGTTGGATTTATTAAAAAATGCACACAGAGGGCATCTTAGAGATACCCCCTGTATTTTACCCAATTGTTCAGTGCAGGACTGACTGGTCTGTGCCAGCCTGCTGCTGAGAGACGAGTGTCTGACCTCATGAGGTGAGAGCCTTTGTGCTCTCTGAGGACAGAAACAAAGCCTGCTCTGGGTGGAGGTGCTTCACACCTCCCCCCTGCAGGAACTGTAACACCTAGCAGTGAGCTTCAAAGGCTCAAGCTTCGTGTTACAATGCCCCAGGGCACTCCAGCTAGTGGAGATGCCCGCCTCCTGGACCCAGCCCCCACTTTTGGCGGCAAGTCCAGGAGAGATAATGAGAAAAACAAGGAGGAGTCACTGGCCAGTCAGGACAGCCCCTAAGGTGTCCTGAGCTGAGGTGCCTCTGACTTTTAGAAATCCTCCATCTTGAAGAAGGAGGATTCCCCCAATAGGGATAGGAATGTGACCCCCTCCCCTTGGGAGGAGGCACAAAGAGGGTGTACCCACCCTCAGGGCTAGTAGCCATTGGCTACTAACCCCCCAGACCTAAACACGCCCTTAAATTTAGTATTTAAGGGCTTCCCTGAACCTAAGAATTTAGATTCCTGCAACAAGAAGAAGAAGAAGGACTGCCTAGCTGAAAACCCCTGCAGAGGAAGACCAGAAGACAACAACTGCCTTGGCTCCAGAAACTCACCGGCCTGTCTCCTGCTTTCCAACGAACTCTGCTCCAGCGACGCCTTCCAAAGGGACCAGCGACCTCTGAATCCTCTGAGGACTGCCCTGCTTCGACAACGACAAGAAACTCCCGAGGACAGCGGACCTGCTCCAAAAAGACTGCAACTTTATCCAAAGGAGCAGCTTTAAAGAACCCTGCAATCTCCCCGCAAGAAGCGTGAGACTTGCAACACTGCACCCGGCGACCCCGACTCGGCTGGTGGAGAACCAACACCTCAGGGAGGACCCCCGGACTACTCTACGACTGTGAGTACCAAAACCTGTCCCCCCTGAGCCCCCACAGCGCCGCCTGCAGAGGGAATCCCGAGGCTTCCCCTGACCGCGACTCTCTGAAACCTAAGTCCCGACGCCTGGAAAAGACCCTGCACCCGCAGCCCCCAGGACCTGAAGGACCGGACTTCCACTGCAGAAGTGACCCCCAGGAGTCCCTCTCCCTTGCCCAAGTGGAGGTTTCCCCGAGGAAGCCCCCCCTTGCCTGCCTGCAGCGCTGAAGAGATCCCTTGATCTCTCATTGACTTCCATTGCGAACCCGACGCTTGTTCTAACACTGCACCCGGCCGCCCCCGCGCCGCTGAGGGTGAAATTTCTGTGTGGGCTTGTGTCCCCCCCGGTGCCCTACAAAACCCCCCTGGTCTGCCCTCCGAAGACGCAGGTACTTACCTGCTGGCAGACTGGAACCGGGGCACCCCCTTCTCTCCATTGAAGCCTATGCGTTTTGGGCACCACTTTGAACTCTGCACCTGACCGGCCCTGAGCTGCTGGTGTGGTAACTTTGGGGTTGCTCTGAACCCCCAACGGTGGGCTACCTTGGACCAAGAACTGAACCCTGTGAGTGTCTTACTTACCTGGTAAAACTAACAAAAACTTACCTCCCCCAGGAACTGTGAAAATTGCACTGTGTCCACTTTTAAAATAGCTATTTGTGAATAACTTGAAAAGTATACATGCAATTGAAATGATTCAAAGTTCCTAATGTACTTACCTGCAATACCTTTCAAACAAGATATTACATGTTAAATTTGAACCTGTGGTTCTTAAAATAAACTAAGAAAAGATATTTTTCTATACAAAACCTATTGGCTGGATTTGTCTCTGAGTGTGTGTACCTCATTTATTGTCTATGGGTATGTACAACAAATGCTTAACACTACTCCTTGGATAAGCCTACTGCTCGACCACACTACCACAAAATAGAGCATTAGTATTATCTCTTTTTACCACTATTTTACCTCTAAGGGGAACCCTTGGACTCTGTGCATGCTATTCCTTACTTTGAAGTAGCACATACAGAGCCAACTTCCTACATTGGTGGATCAGCGGTGGGGTACAAGACTTTGCATTTGCTGGACTACTCAGCCAATACCTGATCACACGACAAATTCCAAAATTGTCATTAGAAATTGATTTTTGCAATTTGAAAAGTTTTCTAAATTCTTAAAAGTCCTGCTAGGGCCTTGTGTTAGTCCCTGTTAGCATTTTCTTTTACAGTTTAAAAGTTTGGTAAAAGTTTGAATTAGATTCTAGAACTAGTTTTAGTTTCTTAAAAAGTATTCCAACTTTTAGAAGCATAATGTCTAATACAGATGTGAATGTGGTGGAACTCGACACCACACCTTACCTCCATCTACAGATGAGAGCTAAGGTCACTCTGTAAACTAAAGAAAATAGCAATGGGCTCCAGACCTTCCAAACTACAGCTCCAGGAGCTGTTGGCAGAGTTTGAAAGAGCCAACCCCTCTGAGGATGGCAACACAGAGGATGATGATAGTGACTTGGAGGGTGATTCCCCCCCACCAGTCCTATCCAGGGAGAACAGGGCTTCTCAAGCCCTGACTCCACAAATAATAGTCAGAGATGCTGGTTCCCTCACAGGAGGGACCAACAACTCTGAAATCACTGAGGATAACTCCAGTGAAGAGGACATCCAGTTAGCCAGGATGGCCAAAAGATTGGCTTTGGAAAGACAGATCCTAGCCATAGAAAGGGAAAGACAAGAGATGGGCCTAGGACCCATCAATGGTGGCAGCAACATAAATAGGGTCAGAGATTCTCCTGACATGTTGAAAATCCCCAAAGGGATTGTAACTAAATATGAAGATGGTGATGACATCACCAAATGGTTCACAGCTTTTGAGAGGGCTTGTGAAACCAGAAAAGTGAACAAATCTCACTGGGGTGCTCTCCTTTGGGAAATGTTCACAGGAAAGTGTAGGGATAGACTCCTCACACTCTCTAAAAAAGATGCAGAATCTTATGACCTCATGAAGGGTACCCTGATTGAGGGCTTTGGATTCTCCACTGAGGAGTATAGAATTAGATTCAAGGGGGCTAAAAAATCCTCGAGCCAGACCTGGGTTGATTATGTTGACTACTCAATGAAAACACTGGATGGTTGGGTAACTGGAAATGAAGTGTATGACTATGTTGGGCTTTATAATTTGTTTATGAAAGAACACATTTTAAGTAACTGCTTCAATGAAAAGTTGCATCAGTATCTGGTAGACCTAGGTCCAATTTCTCCCCAAGAATTGGGAAGGAAGGCAGACCACTGGGTCAAGACTAGGGTAACCAAAACTTCCACTGGGGGTGACCAAAAGAAAGGGGTTACAAAGCCTCCCCAGGAGAAAGTGGGTGACACTAGAAACAAAGAAAAAGAGTCCCCTGTAGGCCCCCAAAAACCAGACCAGGTGGGTGGGCCCAGAGACACAACCCAAAACAAAGGTGGGTACCAGGGTAAGAGCTGGGATGCCACTAAGGCATGGTGCCATAACTGTAAACAGACAGGGCACCACACCAAGGACACTTCTTCTCCCAAAAACAAACCCCCTAGCAAAATCCCAGGGGTGACCAGTGTAGCCATTGGGGATGACTCCTCAGATGAGGAGGTCTTCATAGCCTTCAACTGGAAAAAGGGCCCAACAGGTGAGTTGGAGATTCCAGAGGGAAGTAGACACTTTCACCACCTACTGGTGAATGGAATCCCAGCCACTGCCCTGAGAGACACTTGTGCCAGTCACACTATTGTGCATGACAGGCTGGTGTTCTCAAACCAGTACATCCCAGGTGAGATGGCCAGAGTAAGAGTTAGCCCAGACAGGGTCACTGATAGGCCTGTGGCTTTTGTGCCCATAGAAGTGGGTGGGACTTTTAGCTGGAGAAGGGTGGTAGTCAGTACAGACCTCCCCCTTGATTGTCTCCTTGGAAATGACTACCCAGAGGTTAGTCAGAGCCCAAGAGAGGAACTGGTCCAGTGCCAGTCCTCTCCCAAGGATTCTGGAGTGCCTGCCTCTGCAGTAAATGCAAGTAGGCCCCAGAAGAAAAAGAAAAGGAAACAGAGTAGGAAAGGTGGACAACCTTTAGCCAAGGTTCCAGCAAGCCAAGGAGATTCTGCTCCAGTAGGGGAGAACTCCAAAAGTGGCTCTGATAAAGTCCAACCTGACCCACAAGAAGTCCTGGCTAGTCAGGCAACTGTTAAGCCTGAGTGGGTGGCTCCTCAGCTAACAGAAGAAAGAGTGGAAGAAGGGTGTTTACTACAAGATGTGGTAACCCCCCACTCTAATACAGCAGACAGGCACCCTGAACCCAAAGAAGCCTGTAACTTAGCCCCTTCCCTTGTAGGTGAAGAGCTAACGGTGTGGTTCTGGGCACTGATAGCTGTCAGTGGCCTCTGCTGGGTGTTAGCCTTTATGGCTGCACTATCCTTGGCATGGTGGTCTGACCCCATGCCAAATAGCAAGTTAGGCCCCCTGACCCTGTTGGTCATGGTGGGGTTACTCCAGCTCTGGGTAACCTCTTTGGTTAAGCTAGGGGTGACCCTGGCTAAGATAAGATTAGCAGAGGTGGATACCTCTAACCCCAAAATAGAGAGAATGGGTGAAGACATAAAAAGCACAGACAAGAGGCAGTTCAGACTAGGTCCTATCACTGTGGAAGTGGGTCAGTTCCCCAGAGGGAATGACCTGAACAGGAGGATGTAAGGCAGAGTAGGCCCTGCAACAAACCAGCCTATTTCCTCTACTCTTCCTCGCCTGACAGACTAGGAAGACTCTCCCAGCTTTGGCTGAGTCTCCTGGCCTGTGTGCTGGGGGGGGGGGGCTTGTGTAAAGAAATGGCTCCCTGTTGCAGTTACCCCCCACTTTTTGCCTGATACTGATGCTGACTTGACTGAGAAGTGTGCTGGGACCCTGCTAACCAGGCCCCAGCACCAGTGTTCTTTCACCTAAAATGTACCATTGTTTCCACAATTGGCACAACCCTGGTACCAAGGGCCCTGATGCCAGGGAAGGTCTCTAAGGGCTGCAGCATGTCTTATGCCACCCTAGGGACCCCTCACTCAGCACAGACACACTGCTTGCCAGCTTGTGTGTGCTGATGGGGAGAAAATGACTAAGTCGACATGGCACTCCCCTCAGGGTGCCATGCCAACCTCCCACTGCCTGTGGCATAGGTAAGTCACCCCTCTAGTAGGCCTTACAGCCCTAAGGCAGGGTGCACTATACCACAGGTGAGGGCATATGTGCATGAGCACTATGCCCCTACAGTGTCTAAGCAAAACCTTAGACATTGTAAGTGCAGGGTAGCCATAAGAGTATATGGGCTGGGAGTCTGTCAAAAACGAACTCCACAGCTCCATAATGGCTACACTGAATACTGGGAAGTTTAGTATCAAACTTCTCAGAATAATAAACCCACACTGATGCCAGTGTTGGATTTATTAAAAAATGCACACAGAGGGCATCTTAGAGATACCCCCTGTATTTTACCCAATTGTTCAGTGCAGGACTGACTGGTCTGTGCCAGCCTGCTGCTGAGAGACGAGTGTCTGACCTCATGCGGTGAGAGCCTTTGTGCTCTCTGAGGACAGAAACAAAGCCTGCTCTTGGTGGAGGTGCTTCACACTTCCCCCCTGCAGGAACTGTAACACCTAGCAGTGAGCTTCAAAGGCTCAAGCTTCGTGTTACAATGCCCCAGGGCACTCCAGCTAGTGGAGATGCCCGCCTCCTGGACCCAGCCCCCACTTTTGGCGGCAAGTCCAGGAGAGATAATGAGAAAAACAAGGAGGAGTCACTGGCCAGTCAGGACAGCCCCTAAGGTGTCCTGAGCTGAGGTGCCTCTGACTTTTAGAAATCTTCCATCTTGAAGAAGGAGGATTCCCCCAATAGGGATAGGAATGTGACCACCTCCCCTTGGGAGGAGGCACAAAGAGGGTGTACCCACCCTCAGGGCTAGTAGCCATTGGCTACTAACCCCCCAGACCTAAACACGCCCTTAAATTTAGTATTTAAGGGATTCCCTGAACCTAAGAATTTAGATTCCTGCAACAACAAGAAGAAGGACTGCCTAGCTGAAAACCCCTGCAGAGGAAGACCAGAAGACAACAACTGCCTTGGCTCCAGAAACTCACCGGCCTGTCTCCTGCTTTCCAACGAACTCTGCTCCAGCGACGCCTTCCAAAGGGACCAGCGACCTCTGAATCCTCTGAGGACTGCCCTGCTTCGACAACGACAAGAAACTCCCGAGGACAGCGGACCTGCTCCAAAAAGACTGCAACTTTATCCAAAGGAGCAGCTTTAAAGAACCCTGCAATCTCCCCGCAAGAAGCGTGAGACTTGCAACACTGCACCCGGCGACCCCGACTCGGCTGGTGGAGAACCAACACCTCAGGGAGGACCCCCGGACTACTCTACGACTGTGAGTACCAAAACCTGTCCCCCCTGAGCCCCCACAGTGCCGCCTGCAGAGGGAATCCCGAGGCTTCCCCTGACCGCGACTCTCTGAAACCTAAGTCCCGACGCCTGGAAAAGACCCTGCACCCGCAGCCCCCAGGACCTGAAGGACCGGACTTCCACTGCAGAAGTGACCCCCAGGAGTCCCTCTCCCTTGCCCAAGTGGAGGTTTCCCCGAGGAAGCCCCCCCTTGCCTGCCTGCAGCGCTGAAGAGATCCCTTGATCTCTCATTGACTTCCATTGCGAACCCGACGCTTGTTCTAACACTGCACCCGGCCGCCCCCGCGCCGCTGAGAGTGAAATTTCTGTGTGGGCTTGTGTCCCCCCCGGTGCCCTACAAAACCCCCCTGGTCTGCCCTCCGAAGACGCGGGTACTTACCTGCTGGCAGACTGGAACCGGGGCACCCCCTTCTCTCCATTGAAGCCTATGCGTTTTGGGCACCACTTTGAACTCTGCACCTGACCAGCCCTGAGCTGCTGGTGTGGTAACTTTGGGGTTGCTCTGAACCCCCAACGGTGGGCTACCTTGGACCAAGAACTGAACCCTGTGAGTGTCTTACTTACCTGGTAAAACTAACAAAAACTTACCTCCCCCAGGAACTGTGAAAATTGCACTGTGTCCACTTTTAAAATAGCTATTTGTGAATAACTTGAAAAGTATACATGCAATTGAAATGATTCAAAGTTCCTATTGTACTTACCTGCAATACCTTTCAAACAAGATATTACATGTTAAATTTGAACCTGTGGTTCTTAAAATAAACTAAGAAAAGATATTTTTCTATACAAAACCTATTGGCTGGATTTGTCTCTGAGTGTGTGTACCTCATTTATTGTCTATGGGTATGTACAACAAATGCTTAACACTACTCCTTGGATAAGCCTACTGCTCGACCACACTACCACAAAATAGAGCATTAGTATTATCTCTTTTTACCACTATTTTACCTCTAAGGGGAACCCTTGGACTCTGTGCATGCTATTCCTTACTTTGAAGTAGCACATACAGAGCCAACTTCCTACATTGGTGGATCAGCGGTGGGGTACAAGACTTTGCATTTGCTGGACTACTCAGCCAATACCTGATCACACGACAAATTCCAAAATTGTCATTAGAAATTGATTTTTGCAATTTGAAAAGTTTTCTAAATTCTTAAAAGTCCTGCTAGGGCCTTGTGTTAGTCCCTGTTAGCATTTTCTTTTACAGTTTAAAAGTTTGGTAAAAGTTTGAATTAGATTCTAGAACTAGTTTTAGTTTCTTAAAAAGTATTCCAACTTTTAGAAGCATAATGTCTAATACAGATGTGAATGTGGTGGAACTCGACACCACACCTTACCTCCATCTACAGATGAGAGCTAAGGTCACTCTGTAAACTAAAGAAAATAGCAATGGGCTCCAGACCTTCCAAACTACAGCTCCAGGAGCTGTTGGCAGAGTTTGAAAGAGCCAACCCCTCTGAGGATGGCAACACAGAGGATGATGATAGTGACTTGGAGGGTGATTCCCCCCCACCAGTCCTATCCAGGGAGAACAGGGCTTCTCAAGCCCTGACTCCACAAATAATAGTCAGAGATGCTGGTTCCCTCACAGGAGGGACCAACAACTCTGAAATCACTGAGGATAACTCCAGTGAAGAGGACATCCAGTTAGCCAGGATGGCCAAAAGATTGGCTTTGGAAAGACAGATCCTAGCCATAGAAAGGGAAAGACAAGAGATGGGCCTAGGACCCATCAATGGTGGCAGCAACATAAATAGGGTCAGAGATTCTCCTGACATGTTGAAAATCCCCAAAGGGATTGTAACTAAATATGAAGATGGTGATGACATCACCAAATGGTTCACAGCTTTTGAGAGGGCTTGTGAAACCAGAAAAGTGAACAAATCTCACTGGGGTGCTCTCCTTTGGGAAATGTTCACAGGAAAGTGTAGGGATAGACTCCTCACACTCTCTAAAAAAGATGCAGAATCTTATGACCTCATGAAGGGTACCCTGATTGAGGGCTTTGGATTCTCCACTGAGGAGTATAGAATTAGATTCAGGGGGGCTCAAAAATCCTCGAGCCAGACCTGGGTTGATTATGTGGACTACTCAATGAAAACACTGGATGGTTGGGTAACTGGAAATGAAGTGTATGACTATGTTGGGCTTTATAATTTGTTTATGAAAGAACACATTTTAAGTAACTGCTTCAATGAAAAGTTGCATCAGTATCTGGTAGACCTAGGTCCAATTTCTCCCCAAGAATTGGGAAAGAAGGCAGACCACTGGGTCAAGACTAGGGTAACCAAAACTTCCACTGGGGGTGACCAAAAGAAAGGGGTTACAAAGCCTCCCCAGGAGAAAGTGGGTGACACTAGAAACAAAGAAAAAGAGTCCCCTGTAGGCCCCCAAAAACCAGACCAGGTGGGTGGGCCCAGAGACACAACCCAAAACAAAGGTGGGTACCAGGGTAAGAGCTGGGATGCCACTAAGGCATGGTGCCATAACTGTAAACAGACAGGGCACCACACCAAGGACACTTCTTCTCCCAAAAACAAACCCCCTAGCAAAATCCCAGGGGTGACCAGTGTAGCCATTGGGGATGACTCCTCAGATGAGGAGGTCTTCATAGCCTTCAACTGGAAAAAGGGCCCAACAGGTGAGTTGGAGATTCCAGAGGGAAGTAGACACTTCCACCACCTACTGGTGAATGGAATCCCAGCCACTGCCCTGAGAGACACTTGTGCCAGTCACACTATTGTGCATGACAGGCTGGTGTTCTCAAACCAGTACATCCCAGGTGAGATGGCCAGAGTAAGAGTTAGCCCAGACAGGGTCACTGATAGGCCTGTGGCTTTTGTGCCCATAGAAGTGGGTGGGACTTTTAGCTGTAGAAGGGTGGTAGTCAATACAGACCTCCCCCTTGATTGTCTCCTTGGAAATGACTACCCAGAGGTTAGTCAGAGCCCAAGAGAGGAACTGGTCCAGTGCCAGTCCTCTCCCAAGGATTCTGGAGTGCCTGCCTCTGCAGTAAATGCAAGTAGGCCCCAGAAGAAAAAGAAAAGGAAACAGAGTAGGAAAGGTGGACAACCTTTAGCCAAGGTTCCAGCAAGCCAAGGAGATTCTGCTCCAGTAGGGGAGAACTCCAAAAGTGGCTCTGATAAAGTCCAACCTGACCCACAAGAAGTCCTGGCTAGTCAGGCAACTGTTAAGCCTGAGTGGGTGGCTCCTCAGCTAACAGAAGAAAGAGTGGAAGAAGGGTGTTTACTACAAGATGTGGTAACCCCCCACTCTAATACAGCAGACAGGCACCCTGAACCCAAAGAAGCCTGTAACTTAGCCCCTTCCCTTGTAGGTGAAGAGCTAACGGTGTGGTTCTGGGCACTGATAGCTGTCAGTGGCCTCTGCTGGGTGTTAGCCTTTATGGCTGCACTATCCTTGGCATGGTGGTCTGACCCCATGCCAAATAGCAAGTTAGGCCCCCTGACCCTGTTGGTCATGGTGGGGTTACTCCAGCTCTGGGTAACCTCTTTGGTTAAGCTAGGGGTGACCCTGGCTAAGATAAGATTAGCAGAGGTGGATACCTCTAACCCCAAAATAGAGAGAATGGGTGAAGACATAAAAAGCACAGACAAGAGGCAGTTCAGACTAGGTCCTATCACTGTGGAAGTGGGTCAGTTCCCCAGAGGGAATGACCTGAACAGGAGGATGTAAGGCAGAGTAGGCCCTGCAACAAACCAGCCTATTTCCTCTACTCTTCCTCGCCTGACAGACTAGGAAGACTCTCCCAGCTTTGGCTGAGTCTCCTGGCCTGTGTGCTGGGGGGGGGCTTGTGTAAAGAAATGGCTCCCTGTTGCAGTTACCCCCCACTTTTTGCCTGATACTGATGCTGACTTGACTGAGAAGTGTGCTGGGACCCTGCTAACCAGGCCCCATCACCAGTGTTCTTTCACCTAAAATGTACCATTGTTTCCACAATTGGCACAACCCTGGTACCAAGGGCCCTGATGCCAGGGAAGGTCTCTAAGGGCTGCAGCATGTCTTATGCCACCCTAGGGATCCCTCACTCAGCACAGACACACTGCTTGCCAGCTTGTGTGTGCTGATGGGGAGAAAATGACTAAGTCGACATGGCACTCCCCTCAGGGTGCCATGCCAACCTTCCACTGCCTGTGGCATAGGTAAGTCACCCCTCTAGTAGGCCTTACAGCCCTAAGGCAGGGTGCACTATACCACAGGTGAGGGCATATGTGCATGAGCACTATGCCCCTACAGTGTCTAAGCAAAACCTTAGACATTGTAAGTGCAGGGTAGCCATAAGAGTATATGGGCTGGGAGTCTGTCAAAAACGAACTCCACAGCTCCATAATGGCTACACTGAATACTGGGAAGTTTAGTATCAAACTTCTCAGAATAATAAACCCACACTGATGCCAGTGTTGGATTTATTAAAAAATGCACACAGAGGGCATCTTAGAGATACCCCCTGTATTTTACCCAATTGTTCAGTGCAGGACTGACTGGTCTGTGCCAGCCTGCTGCTGAGAGACGAGTGTCTGACCTCATGCGGTGAGAGCCTTTGTGCTCTCTGAGGACAGAAACAAAGCCTGCTCTTGGTGGAGGTGCTTCACACTTCCCCCCTGCAGGAACTGTAACACCTAGCAGTGAGCTTCAAAGGCTCAAGCTTCGTGTTACAATGCCCCAGGGCACTCCAGCTAGTGGAGATGCCCGCCTCCTGGACCCAGCCCCCACTTTTGGCGGCAAGTCCAGGAGAGATAATGAGAAAAACAAGGAGGAGTCACTGGCCAGTCAGGACAGCCCCTAAGGTGTCCTGAGCTGAGGTGCCTCTGACTTTTAGAAATCCTCCATCTTGAAGAAGGAGGATTCCCCCAATAGGGATAGGAATGTGACCCCCTCCCCTTGGGAGGAGGCACAAAGAGGGTGTACCCACCCTCAGGGCTAGTAGCCATTGGCTACTAACCCCCCAGACCTAAACACGCCCTTAAATTTAGTATTTAAGGGCTTCCCTGAACCTAAGAATTTAGATTCCTGCAACAACAAGAAGAAGGACTGCCTAGCTGAAAACCCCTGCAGAGGAAGACCAGAAGACAACAACTGCCTTGGCTCCAGAAACTCACCGGCCTGTCTCCTGCTTTCCAAAGAACTCTGCTCCAGCGACGCCTTCCAAAGGGACCAGCGACCTCTGAATCCTCTGAGGACTGCCCTGCTTCGACGACGACAAGAAACTCCCAAGGACAGCGGACCTGCTCCAAAAAGACTGCAACTTTATCCAAAGGAGCAGCTTTAAAGAACCCTGCAATCTCCCCGCAAGAAGCGTGAGACTTGCAACACTGCACCCGGCGACCCCGACTCGGCTGGTGGAGAACCAACACCTCAGGGAGGACCCCCGGACTACTCTACGACTGTGAGTACCAAAACCTGTCCCCCCTGAGCCCCCACAGCACCGCCTGCAGAGGGAATCCCGAGGCTTCCCCTGACCGCGACTCTCTGAAACCTAAGTCCCGACGCCTGGAAAAGACCCTGCACCCGCAGCCCCCAGGACCTGAAGGACCGGACTTTCACTGCAGAAGTGACCCCCAGGAGTCCCTCTCCCTTGCCCAAGTGGAGGTTTCCCCGAGGAAGCCCCCCCCTTGCCTGCCTGCAGCGCTGAAGAGATCCCTTGATCTCTCATTGACTTCCATTGCGAACCCGACGCTTGTTCTAACACTGCACCCGGCCGCCCCGCGCCGCTGAGGGTGAAATTTCTGTGTGGGCTTGTGTCCCCCCCGGTGCCCTACAAAACCCCCCTGGTCTGCCCCCCGAAGACGCGGGTACTTACCTGCTGGCAGACTGGAACCGGGGCACCCCCTTCTCTCCATTGAAGCCTATGCGTTTTGGGCACCACTTTGAACTCTGCACCTGACCGGCCCTGAGCTGCTGGTGTGGTAACTTTGGGGTTGCTCTGAACCCCCAACGGTGGGCTACCTTGGACCAAGAACTGAACCCTGTGAGTGTCTTACTTACCTGGTAAAACTAACAAAAACTTTCCTCCCCCAGGAACTGTGAAAATTGCAGTGTGTCCACTTTTAAAATAGCTATTTGTGAATAACTTGAAAAGTATACATGCAATTGAAATGATTCAAAGTTCCTAATGTACTTACCTGCAATACCTTTCAAACAAGATATTACATGTTAAATTTGAACCTGTGGTTCTTAAAATAAACTAAGAAAATATATTTTTCTATACAAAACCTATTGGCTGGATTTGTCTCTGAGTGTGTGTACCTCATTTATTGTCTATGGGTATGTACAACAAATGCTTAACACTACTCCTTGGATAAGCCTACTGCTCGACCACACTACCACAAAATAGAGCATTAGTATTATCTCTTTTTACCACTATTTTACCTCTAAGGGGAACCCTTGGACTCTGTGCATGCTATTCCTTACTTTGAAGTAGCACATACAGAGCCAACTTCCTACACCAGGCCATTAGTGATCCCCCTCCTTTTGTCTGCACAGGTCTGGCCCGAGGAGGTGGTAGTCCAAGGGGCCCTAAACAGCCCATGAGGGGGGCGCACAGTCCCCCTGGTATAGGCATGCCCTGGGAAGGTAGTGGTCTCCGGTGCTGAATATGGCCAGGAGGGGGGCTGCGCAGCCCTCTCCCCTTTTTTTGTATCTTTATGGCCCCAGGGAGGTGGTGGTCCCCGGTGCCCTCTAGGGGGAATGAGGTGGTCCGACTAGCCCCCTCCTATTTATCTAACAAGCTCCGAGGAGGTGGTGGTCCCTGGGCTCTTTGAGCCAAGGGAGGGGGGGGGTCTGTGCAGCCCCCCCTCCTAGATCCAATAAAAGCCCTAGGGAGATGGTGGTGCCCGGGGCACTGAGGAGTGCATGCAAGAGGGCCGCATGTGCCCCCCTCCATTTGAAATTTAAATAAGCATGCCCCTGGGACCTGGCCCACTTGGGGGCTTAAAAACCCCCAAAATATATTCACTTAAAAAAAACAAAGGTTACAGGGATTCATAGTTAGGTTCTGAATTTACTTCTGAATTAACTCGCACAAAGAAATTCAGCAGTTATAGTTATAGTTACTTCAAATAACTATAACTTGCACACTAAGGTAACTATAGCTCACGCCCCTGCCATGCACAGTTTTTGATTCAACAATTTGGCTGCTAATGTTTCATTTATACTTGTAATGACATTATAGAAAGTGTCATGAGTTCTGTAATGTAAAATGTAAATTAGCACTTGTATAGCGCACTACTCACCCGTTAGGGTCTCAAGGCGCTGTACTCATACCGCTATGGAACCCCTCCTGGCTTTTCCCTGTGAGGCGCCCACTCCTGAGCACCCCCAGGGTGAAGCCAGGCATCCAAGCGCTGTTGGGGCCGTTGTGGAGATTAAGCAAGCTATTGCCCAGAGTTGCAGAGTGGGACCCATGAATTAGATTAGGCACCGAGGCGAGAATTATCTGGTCAAGGGGAATTGAGCCCAAGACCTGCCGAAGCAGGTAATGTCTAGGGTAATTAGCAGTGCATGGCCAGGGCACGAGTTATAGTTACTTGAAAGAACTATAACTTCTGAATGTCTATGGCTTGTGCAAGTGAATTCAGAACCTAACTATAACGTCCCTGTAACCTTTGTTTTTTTTCTGTTTTTTTTAATGTAATGTAATTTTAATTACTATACTTTAATCCAACTCCCTATAACCACAGAACTCTGCCCTGCGCACAGCCGAAGGGTCTGTCTCTCTGAGTGTGAGAATAGGCGTGAGAGGGTGTCTCTAGATGTGAGAGTCTCTGGGTGTAAGAGTGGGTGTGTGAGGGTCTGAGTGGCTCTGTGAGTGGATGTGTGACCTTCTGAGTGGGTCTGTGAGAGGGTGCATCAGTGTGTGGGTGGGTCTGTGAGTAGGTGCGTCAGTGTCTGAGTGGGTCGGCAACTGGGTGCGTGAGGCTCTGCGTGGGCCTGTGAGTGGGTGTGTGATGGTCTGAGTGGGTACATGAGTGTTTGAGTGGCTCTGTGAGTGGGAGAAAGAGATTGAGAGAGGGAAAGAGAGTGAGATGGAGAGAGATAGAGAGTTTTTAGGCTTTGATGAATGATATACTTAGAATGAGATGGAAGGGGTCCAAAACCAACCCTTTTTCTTTTTTTTGCATTTTTTTGGAGGGCAGCTCCAGGGACACTCTAGATTTGCTCAACTCAAATGTCTGTTTTTCTAGCAAAGTACAAATGAGAAAAGACTGTGTTGCTTTCTAGACCGGCGTGGATGGCACTGTGTCAATCCTATGCTTAAAAACCGTGCTCTCCACCTAAACTTGGGAACTACCCAGAGTTCTCTTTTTTGTTTTGCATAATTTATGTGTCACTCTAACCCTGAAAAGGTGTAGTTTTGACTTTTACTGGGTGCTCCCTTGTGTCTGAACAAAGCTAAACCTCTCTGAAGAGATGTAATGACACCGAAACACGTGTCAGGGGTTACATTTGCTCATTCCAGGTTGGCTTGGATGGTATTTTACCAGTCCAAAGCTGTAATACTGTGCCTGGAGTGGTGATAGGCTTTTGTCATTTTATAGCTCGGCAAGGATGGCTCTGAGCTAATCTTATGCTTAAAGATTTTGCTGTACAAATGGCAAAATATGTTTTTGCTTTCTAGTTCGGCATGGATCGCACTTTGACAATCCTATGCTTAAAAACTTTGTTACAAAAACAGACATTTGAGGTGAGCAAATCTAGAGTGTCACATGTGTTGCAGGGTGTTGCTTACTGGAGCTGCTCTCCACCTATACTTGGGAACTACCCAGAGTTCTCTCTTTTGTTTTGCATATATATTTATAAAAATATAAAAATATGTATACACACACACACATACATATATATATATTTTTTTTTGTCCACTGAAAAAAACAAAAGGTACAAAGAAGTTATAGTGGGCTGTTTCTCCCACTCACAGCCTCGCAGAACACTGACACATCCACACAACCACTTACACACCTACTCACACACCATAGGGCCACTTACATATCCACTAACATATCCAGAAAACCACTAGCACACACACATGCAGGCAAAAAACAGCTACTCACACACCCACACAGTCAATTACAAAGTTACTCACACACCCACGCCAGTTATATAAATGACAATAGGCTATGTTTGTATTAAATGTGCTGTTGGTTTATATTGAATGTTTGCTTTTGGTTGGGAACGGATCCAGCAATATAACAGGCATACCCCTTATTTGGCCGGGGTCCATGGTAGATCTGCGGATTCAAGTGAGAAATAAAAAAAAAAAAAGGATTTGAAAACCAAAAGAACCAGTGTTTAAGTAAAAGGTTGGCTCTGGAAACAGCCTTTGTGTTTGTGGGTTGTAGATGATAAATTCACATCAAATAGGATGCAGTCTTTTTAGTTGTTGAGGAACACCCTGTTGCCTCTGCCTGTAAAATGAACTTCGTCTTTTCAATATATTCCATCCATGTCAAAGCATAAGTTGTTATGATATATAGAGCCCATGTTGTGGTCTCTGAGAAATGCAGAAACAGATTTACTGACATGTATACTGGATTTCTCTACCTGTGGACAAAATCAGGTTGACCACTACCACTTTTGTCTTTGGCAAATATTGGAGAATACCAAGGCAGTATGTGGGAAAAGTGATATTAATTTAGCAAAGGTATCCTTCATTTGGGATTTTCAGTCTTACCCCAGAAATTGTGCCTAGGTCATTGCTACCACAGTGCACAATCACGAGGTCTGGGTGTAGGCAATCTGCAATTCTTTCACCCAAAGGTAGAAACTGATGCCACTTTAACCCTCTGTGGCCAACTCAAGCAATGTCTATGTTAGGTAAACCTATGTCCCTGTCACTGCCACTATCTAGGAGTCTCACTCACTCAAAACACAAAACTATGGCCGACAATCCAGAGTCTGACCATTTTAAAGGGAAGCAGGAGTAGCACCCAGGAAAAGGCTGCAGAAGAATAAGGCAGGTTTGAAGATGAAAGACAGTTAAAATGGAGGACAGCAAGTAAAATATAAAAAAATATATTTGACAGGATGGTGGAGATGTGCAAGGAAAAAAAACTAGGCAGGGCCTTTAAGAAAAAAAAGTAAGTAATGGTGATTGGCTCTGGAAAAATCAAAATAAAAGTTATGTTGTTTCGGATATGCTTGGAATTGGAAACAGTCAACCACACCTGCTACAGTTAATGTGAAGTTAGAATGCTGTTGAGAGAAAGTCTTGTGAACTTTAGTCCGACTGCTAGACAGAGACCTTTAGAAAAATGGTTACTGGGGAAACGAAGCTAAAAGAGTATGGGGTGAAGGGACCAAAAGAGACTGCAGTGTGAAACTGAAAAACAGACAGGTGTACAAAATTGCTCAGAAAGGAGTGTATGTCTTGTAATAGACAATATTTTACAAAATAAAATATAAATGAAAAGCGTTGATAGCAGATTGTGAATGCTTTTAAAGGCGGTCATGCAGACCACATGGGGGGGCATCCAACATTTTCGAAAGAACATTCTTTTCTCCTGCAGAGATGGAGAAATATTTTCAAACATCGGAGGGAATCTTTGGAGGTGGTACGTCTTCGTCTTCTTCATCCCGCTGTTCTTTTCTATCTTCAGCATAAGACTTCTGAACTTCGACACCCTCTTCTTTTGAAGGAAAGCCATAAAAATGATGGCGTTGTGGTTTTCAGTCTGTCTCCAGAGAAATGTGTAACCCAAATAACTGATTTAGGATGGGGTTTGCAATGTGGATGGTTGGAGACTTGGTGCATCCAATGAGAACGTGACGTTTGAGTGTGTTTCTGTAATTGCGGTGGAGTCGTGGTGGCATTGCCATGGATCTACTGAGCCATAAAACAAATACAAACAATAGAGAAAGGCTTGCTGTATTGCATTTATAGGAAGTTTAAATAAGTTACTGTATGTTGGTTTGTTCATTGTTGCTTTTAAAATGTATAATAAGAATAAATCTATTAATAACATTTATTTATAAACTTCTAAACATGTATATTACTCATTTGAACTTATAAGAAATTGTAGTACAATTGATATTTAAAAAATGGTACAATTCACTAAAAAGCCAAAAGTTACAGGGTTGTTATAGTTAGGAAATAGCATTACAAAAACCACAGAAATTCACTGGAAAAAAACATAGGTTACAGGGATGTTATAGTTATGAAATAGAGATGTTATCAGTGATGTCACTGACTATGTCATGAGTGATGTAATATGTGAAGTCATAAGCAGTGCATTGCGGGGGCATAACTTATAGTTAGCTCAGATTACTATAACTGCTGAACTTTTATAGTTTTGTTTGTGTAAAATATGAGCCCAAATATAAGGCACTCAGAAACTGAGATATTGTGAGAAAATATACAATAAAAAGGTAATCAGGACTATGGGGGTTATTCTAACTTTGGAGGAGGTGTTAATCCGTCCCAAAAGTGACGGAAAAGTGACGGATTTACCACCAGCCGTATTACGAGTCCATTATATCCTATGGAACTCGTAATATGGCTGGTGGTATATCCGTCACTTTACCGTCACTTTTGGGACGGATTAACACTCCTCCAAAGTTAGAATAACCCCCTATGAGTTTGCACATTCATGCTACTTCATATGTGTCTTACCTGGGCACTCACCAACATCTGAATTCATGGCAGCCAGAGATCTGTGAGGAAAAGCAGGAATTTTAGATTTCATGTAGACAGTTTAAAGATACAATATATCAGTCTACGGGGAGTAATGCAGTGAAAGGAAGCACATTTGATACTCCCTGGGAGTAGCTGACAAATTGCAGGAGATGTATGAAGGAAGAATACATTTTCTTTCTGTAGTTTAGATTGTCAACAAACCATTAGTGTGTTGCTGTG
Organism: Pleurodeles waltl; assembly: GCF_031143425.1. Classification (NCBI taxonomy): domain Eukaryota; kingdom Metazoa; phylum Chordata; class Amphibia; order Caudata; family Salamandridae; genus Pleurodeles; species Pleurodeles waltl. The sequence continues at coordinate 669,061,781 of NC_090445.1, forward strand.
CTGATTCAGGAAAGACGTATTCTGCAAACACTTTTTCTTGTAACATCAGTACAGCTTCACAGATGGTCTATAATATAGGGAATCACTGATGATTCATATTTCATAATCCTCTCCGAACATCTCAGTTCATGCTCACCTCTCATCACCAACTGACCCATAAATCAGAACTCCTGCTCACGCCAACACTGTCTCCCATCCTCAGGTCCTCCTCCAGCTCACACACCCTCTCTTTTCCAAATTATTTTCCAGCTCACTCACAAGTTATCTATCCCCTTACCTTTAACACCCAGATTCTATATTCCCCACATCAGGATCAACACCTCCTTCATCCATCCAAATCATTCCTAAAGCACTCTACTACAGAGCTTTCAACTCTGCTAGCTCATCACCTAGGCCAACAAGTGTTAAAGTCCTGACTGGGTTACCAGGGCACCAGCTGGATTAATGCACCAGAGAACAAGGATGTGTATTTTTAAAAGCTTAGGAAATTAAGGGGGTCATTCCAATGTTGGCGGGCGGCGGAGGCCGCCCGCCAGAATTCCCCCCTCCGAAATACCGCGCCGCGGTCAAAAGACCGCGGCGGGTATTACAAGTTTTCCCCTGGGCTGGCGGGCGGTTGCTGAAAAACCGCCCGCCAGCCCAGGGGAAAACGACCTTCCCACGAGGATGCCGGCTCGTAATCGAGCCGGCGGAGTGGGAAGGTGCGACGGGTGCAGTGGCACCCGTCACGTATTTCAGTGTCTGCAAGGCAGACACTGAAATACTTTGCGGGGCCCTCTTACGGGGGCCCCTGCCGTGCCCATGCCATTGGCATGGGCATGGGCACGGCAGGGGCCCCCAGGGGCCCCGCGACCCCACCTACCGCCATCCTGTTGGCGGTGCTCCCGTGGTCGGTGGCCCTGGCGGCCACCGGCCGCCAGGGTCAGAATGACCCTCTAAGTCTAGAGTTGTTCTGATGGTGAGACGCTCGACCTTTCCCTCTTTGTGTTAATGTGTCATTTTCTCCTTAGTTTGCATTTCCTCCCAGCAACCCTCCTTTTTCCATGAAAACACTTCACCTCTTTCCTTTCCCCACTTCTCACTTTACTCTCATCACCTCCAGGTTCCCCAAGCATGCTCAGATCCTCCTCCATCACTTTACTTACTTTCTCCAAACCTTGCATTCCCTTTCCAGCTATTTTTTATTTACCTCACACCTACATGTATAGAAGTATGCCCTGACAGTGATAATAAATGTAATCCAATAACACGTTGTTTAGAGAAACTGTACTAAAATACACATTGACACTTGTTACTGCCTCACAAATTGCTCTCCTAACAGTCACAATGTGTATTCAAAGTGATATACTGTACTGCACAAATGTAGTCCCTTGTATCCTGGTTTTGGTTTAATATCTTTTGTCAAAACAAGTACACATGAAAACATACCACTACATAAACAATGGAGTGCAGATAATAATATGCTATTTCTTACTATTGTTCAGGGGAGGAGATCATGACTCGCTCAAGCCTTTGCCTCTTGTGAATCATGCTCCCTTTCCACACTCGGCAATGGTAATAACAGCATATTAAACTTTGAAAATCATAATAATAGTTATAATTTTATTTATATACACACACCTGTATATATATATATATATATATATATACATATACAAACATCCAAAAAAGACGCCAAAGCTTGAATTTCCACATGGCCACGCACCTTATTCAGCAATCAAGGCAGCAGCACAACTCTCTCCATCCTGACGCGTTTCGACTCCTCAATGAGCCTTAATCATAGGTTCAAGGCTTATTGGTATCAGGTGGCCCTCACACTTATCAAAAACAGACTCCAGGGTGATTGGCAGTCCTTGTGGGCGTACATTGACCAGAATGCACCTTGAATGATATAACTCATTTTAGACTGCAATGCATTAATTTTCAGTTTCAGTCTGTTGTTCACAGCACTGCAGTTTTCATTTCAATCAATCATATTCTTTCAAATTGCAGTGCAATACTTTTCATTATACAAAAAAGCATTACAGTCTTGTAATTAATCATTGTTTTCAAAATGCATTGCTGTTACTCAAGCGATTTTGTCACAGTCATTGCTATTGTTAGGGTCGAGTCTGCGTCGCATGCGCTTGCGTATGCGTTTCGCTAAGCGAGACGCTTTAGGAATTAAAAAGGGCTCGGAGCCCTGTCCACGTCACGTCAGTGTCTTTCATTGGCTCGTGGGCTTGCCTGTTAGAATCTGCTCGATTTCATTAGTGGAAGGCATGCATACATCATGCCTTTTCTGGTGGATAGCCCTCCTCGAGTGCATCGACCAAGTATAGAAAACATGCGAGGCTCGCTGTTTTCCGTCAGGCTCGTGGACTACTTTTTCTCTATTTTCCCAGAACGATCTCGCTTGGCAGAAGTCGAGCGCTTTACATAATATCGACCCTGTTAGACAGTTAATTGCACTTTTTCCGGTTACGTACATAATTGCACTTTTGCCGATAGGTTTCATTACCAGTGAAAAATCTCTGTCAGCTCTAACACGAGCAAACGCGAGACCCGTCGCATTGCAAATGCTTCTTCTTAGTGCGTTTACAATGGAAATCCATAAGAGAAGGCATAATACCTCTGTTACCTCCCTTGCTCTCCAGCACTTATATATTTCTTTCAGGGTAAATCCTTCTTTATCTGAAGAGGAGGGGGTGGGTCAGGCTCCCACATTTTTCACCAAAACACAGTTCTCTCCGTTTGTCGGAGCCCCAGACCTGCACGGCAGATCTGGTGTCTTTTTTGGATGTTGTCTAAATGGGATGCTTCGTTACCGTCGTGCCAAAGCTGCCCTGCAGTGTCTGGGGCTCAGACAAACGGAGATAACTTTGTTTTATATATATATATATATATATTACCCAGTATCTGTCATAGTTATAGTTAGGTCAGCTTTTCAATTGAAAATGCATTTTTTTGGTCCAGGGAGACAGATGACAACACACCATGATATAAACCATAAGACACACAGGGGGTTATTCTAACTTTGGAGGAGGTGTTAATCCGTCCCAAAAGTGATGGAAAAGTGACGGATTTACCACCAGCCGTATTACGAGTCCATTATATCCTATGGAACTCGTAATACGGCTGGTGGTATATCCGTCACTTTACCGTCACTTTTGGGACGGATTAACACTCCTCCAAAGTTAGAATAACCCCCACAGTCATAAAGGGTTGAATCCGCAGCCGTCGCAACAAGAGAGTCTTGGTGGAGACCAGAGAGGAGTGAGAATGTGTCTGAGGTGGGATGGGACTCCCTCCTCGTCCCCCCTCTATATGGCAGACACATAGGCCCTCATTCGGACCTTGGCGGGCGGCGGAGGCCGCCCGCCAAAGTCCCGCCGTCAAAATACCGTACCGCGGTCGCAAGACCGCGGCGGGTATTTTGACTTTTCCCCTGGGCTGGCGGGCGGCCGCCGAAAGGCCGCCCGCCAGCCCAGGGGAAAACGACCTTCCCACCATGAAGCCGGCTCGTAATCGAGCCGGCGGAGTGGGAAGGTGCGACGGGTGCTACTGCACCCGTCGCGTATTTCACTGTCTGCTATGCAGACAGTGAAATACTAGCGGGGCCCTCTTACGGGGGCCCCTGCAGTGCCCATGCCATTGGCATGGGCACTGCAGGGGCCCCCAGGGGCCCCGCGACACCCCCTACCGCCATCCTGTTCCTGGCGGGCGAACCACCAGGAACAGGATGGCGGTAGGGGGTGTCAGAATCCCCCATGGCGGCGCAGCGAGCTGCGCCGCCATGGGGGATTCAAATGGGCAACGGAAAACCGGCGGGAGACCGCCGGTTTTCCATTTCTGACCGCGGCCAAAGCGCCACGGTCAGAATGCCCAAGGGAGCACCGCCGGCCTGTCGGCGGTGCTCCCGCCCCCGTTGGCCCTGGCGGTGCAACACCGCCAGGGTCATAATGAGGGCCATAGTCATAGATGACTCTCCTTGAGGAGAAGATGGCTGTGTTTAACTCCCTTCCTTTAGTTTTCTTTCTAGGGGGAGGATGAGCAACTAGGGTTGCATGACTTACAGGGCCGACAGCTCTTATACTTTGGCACCCACTCTTCTTATCCCTCTTTTGTCTTTCTGTTTTCCATCTAGCCCCTCCCCCTTTTTTCACTGTCACACTCTTGTCTTCCCTCCCCCTCCGGATTCCTTGTTTATTGCAATATTTTCATTTATAGTTCTTAATATTTAGATAGTCAATAAGAGAAGCACAGTTTTTACTGCTGACAGACAAGAGGACAGGTGGGGGGAGTAGGTGTGGAGAGAGTGCTCGTTTGAGACTTGAGTACTACCAAGTTTAATTAGGGTGTTGGGTAGGGAGGGCTACATACCTCACTGACTGTACTTGCAACGCAGTTGTTGATTGTAATTGACTGGGGGTGCGTGTAAGGAACGGGGAGAGGTGGAGATGGAGGGGATGGCAGTTACGTTTTTGAAATATTGGAGGAAGTTGCACTGCACACATACACTGCCAGGTACCCATTGAGGGCAAACACACGATTTAGACAATGAGGACGACTGAGAGGGAAAGGATAGCACATGAAGGGGCCACCATCCTATCCTGGAACGTAAATGGTCTGGGCAATAAAATAAAAAGACGTTTAGTCACTAATTACATCAGGAGATTAAAACCTGCTGTGGTCCTACTGCAGTAGACACATCTGATGGGATCACACTGTAGACCGCTCAATAGAGGAGCCTATACCACCTTGGTGCAAGCCAGTTTCACTTACGGCTCCCGAGGAGTAGTGATTTTAATTAGAAAAACACCCCTTTCCACAGAGACAAGCAGTGGATAGATCCAGATGGGAAGTATGTAGGCTGTACAGAGCATGAGGGGAAGGAGAGACGTGGCATTTATCAACATCTATGACCCCCCACGCCTGCAGAGGGTCTCTCTAGGAAGGGTAACTGAAATTTTGTTGACCTCCAACTCTTCCTTATATATAGCAGGGGGAGATTTTAATGATGTAATGTACACTGACATGGATAGTTCCAGATCGTCTCCACACGCCACACTGGAAACACCCTTAGCTCGTTTGTAAGTATATTGAGGTTAACGGACCTCTCGCGCAGACATAAACGGGACAGTCAGATGTATTCCTACTATTCCAGCACCCATGGAGTATTTTCAAGATCATATTACATCTCCGCTCCAGTAGGGGAAGTGCTGGTGATGTAGACAGTCAAATACATGGCGAGGGGACTATCCAACCATTCTCCACTCTTGATCACAATAGGACCTAAACACTGGGCTCCGGGTGTGGGATTTAAGCTGAATGCCTTGGAGCTCAGGGAGGTCCAAATTAGGAAAGCGCTTAGGGTTGGTACTGAATAATACTTCCAAGAAAATGCAGACTCAGTGGAGCCAGCCATAACCTTGTGGGAGGCGTTTAAAACTGTACCAAGAGATAGAGCACAAAATATTATTGCCAACAAGAGAAAAAGGGGAAAAAGGGAAATGGAAATAATAGAAGGAAAGCTGCTCTCCCTTGAAAGGGAGTTAGACCCCACGACAAACTTGCAGGCATTGTGGACTATAACACTACTCAGAGAAGAATACCGGACCCTAGCTGATAGAAAGGTAAGGTCTCAAATTCTTGCCACGCACCATAAACTATGTGATACAGGAGACAAAGCAGGCAAGCTATTGGCCTGGCTGGGACGCAGAGAGATGGGGGTGAGGTGGGCCCTCACTACTGTAGACGAGAACACCGCTGAACACAATACAAACACTGCAATAGCACAGGCGTTCGCCGAATATTACAAGGTCTTTTACAAAGCTCGTCCGCTAGTGGATGCATCGCAAATTGAGTCTTACTAAGCCGCCATCCTCATACCAAGTCTCACACTAGAAGATAGCACAGAGTTAGAAGAAAACATCTCCCTTTCGGAGGTCCAAGAGGCCATAGCCAGGATGCACGCAGGTAGAGTCCCCGACCCCAACAGTGGACCAGCAGAATTTTTTTTAAGTAACTCCTCTATCCTGGCCCCACATTTCCTGAAACTCTATGTAGAAGTTATAGGCATCTCCTCCTGATCTCCGACGAGCCATAATTGTGGTTATACACAAGAAAGGGAAACCGCCCAGTGGTTGTAGCTCTTATCGTCCGATCTCCTTATTAACAAACTTAACCTGCAACATTTATATAATTGGTTAGCGACAATCCAAGATTGCAAGCATCTGCACGTTTTCCTAACGTTGGATGCGGAAAAAGCGTTCAACGTGGTTCACTGGCCCTTCCTAATGAAGGCACTAGAAAAATATGGCTCTCGCCCCATGTTCCGATGCTGAACTCCTTTATGAAAGCCTCACATCAGCGGTTAGAGTAAATGGTGTTCAATCTGCTGACTCTGCAATAGAATGGGGCACCAGGCACGGTTGCCCACTTTCTCCTTACTTGTTTGCTTTAACGCTAGAGCCATTAGCCTGCCTGATTCGGACCCACCCATTTATTAGAGGGTTTTTTCATGTGGAGGAAACCCCAGGGAAGGATGAGAGGATCTACCTATATGCAGATGATGTCCTCCTCTATGTTAAAAATCTACAGAGACCATCCCGGCTATATTACAGGTATTTGATAAATATGGGGCCCACTCAGGATATAATTCAAACTGTGATAAGTCGCACCTATACCCAATTGGAGAGGGGGGGAGGGCTGCATAACCTACCTTGTCAACTCTGCATAGACCGAGAAGGATTTATCTACCTAGGAGTTTATGTCACATTAGATAAACAAAAGGATCTGGCTTGAAATCTCCACCGATTGTTAAATAGCCAACTTTAGTTATCCAGAATGGTGTGAAAATTGATCATCCAATTTCTGTTTTCAAAATTGTCATTGTAGTACTTCAGACCGACCAACTCACATGGTGTAGGTGTGTGTCGCACAATATTGACTTCCTTCACAAGGTCACCTATGTGAAGAGACAATATCAAAAGGTTGAATGAAAGGCGAACTGGAAACCTTGGCACTGAGTGGGTTTTCAGTTCATCTTTGGAAGCTCTGAACAGTTAATTTCCATTACAGGTTTTGTAAACACCACAGGACACCAGTGGAAGCCCTGGCAAGCTTCCTTTTTTGGGGTTGAGTTGAGTTTTTGGGTTGGGATAGGTGGTGAGGGGAGGAGGCAAAAGTGCTTCCCAAGCAGTTCTTGGCACGAAGCCCTAGACCCTTCTCTCACGTGGTGAATTTCTTTTAAATTGGTAAGTCTGATACTTCTAGTTCTGCAGTGCTAACAATACACGTAAAAATAAACATAAGGACACAAGTGCAAAACAGGTCACATCTGGCATGGAACAAAATTAGATAATCATATTATAGCTGTATACAATATCAGGATGCAGGTGTTCAATGCCCATTGGGCTAAAAGGGCTGTAGCCACCCATTTCCTGTCATGTGGCTTAGCCCAGCCTGCTGAAGCTTCCAAGACACAAACAGTTTTTTAGCTGATCTGTGCTGGGCTGCGCTGGAGATGGGGCCTTGATAATTACGTTGCGCAAAGGATTTCAGAGGCCATCTAGAAACTGAAATGCATAAAAAAGAGCAATAGGTAGGGTCGGCCCCAGAGATGTGGCTACAAAAGAATAAAATATTCTACAAATATTTTCTTGGCCTTTCACCTTCAGGTAAATACATATAAAATATAACATGCACACTTCGAATGAAAAATAAATGCAAGTTGAAGTAATTGGGGGGAAATGCAGTCTATTGTTTTGATAACTCAGTTGTTTAATGTGATGACTGCAGATGTCAGCATATGTAACCAGAAAGTCACAGAACCAAATCCTGGATTGTGCAATAGGGAATAGTGGTGTGAGTTACAATGCTACAAGGTCCCACCCTGAGACTGAAAGCACTACTAATATGCAAGTCATTATTTTAAAACTGTGCTATAACCAGTATAAGATAGGCTGCCACAAAATGTGCAGAAAAATATAGGAACTAATTATGAATTGGTTGTAATTTTACAACTGCTGGGTAAACTTCTGTTTAAGCAAGGATTGGAATTCCGAGTTGGGTGGTATTTACTGCATCCAGTAATTACTAGGAGCATTAAGTATCTCACCCTTTGCTATATTTCAGCAGGTCAAACATACCAGAAATTAAGGTGGTCATTCCGACCTAGGCGGACGGCGGTTGCCGCCCGCCCGTCGGAAGCCGCCTGAATACCGCCCCACGGTCAATAGACCGCGAGGGGTATTCTGACTTTCCCGCTGGGCCGGCGGGCGATCTGATTCAGATCGCCCGCCGGCCCAGCGGGAAAGCGCCTTCCACAAGGAAGCCGGCTCGGAATCGAGCCGGCGGAGTGGAAGGCGTGCGACGGGTTCAGCAGCACCCGTCGCGCTTTTCAGTGTCTGCATCGCAGACACTGAAAAGCCTAGTTGGGCCCTGTTAGGGGGCCCCTGCAGTGCCCATGCCATGGGCATGGGCACTGCAGGGGCCCCCAGGGGCCCCAAGACGCCCGTTCCCGCCGGCCAGGTTCTGGCGGTAAGAACCGCCAGAGCCAGGCCGGCGGGAAGGGGGTCGGAATCCCCATGGCGGCGCAGCATGCTGCGCCGCCATGGAGGATTCCCCAGGGCAGCGGGAAACTGGCGGGAGACCGCCAGTTTTCCCTGTCTGACCGCGGCGTTAGCGCCACGGTCAGAATGCCCTTAGGGGCACCGCCGGCCTGTCGGCGGTGCTCCCGCGCCCCTTGGCCCTGGCGGATTGTATCCGCCAGGGTCAGAATGAGGGCCTAAGTGTACTGTATTTACTGTGCCATGCAGATTTGCATGTGATAAGCAACATGATATGGATCTTATTTCCAAAAACTCATTATAGGTGCTATTCATCACACACAATAAAGAAAATACCCAAAGGGTACTGTGCTAAATTAAAACGCCCTTGGATTCCAATAAAAAAAGCCCCTAGCTTCCAACAACCTCAGAATCAGTGACTTAGGGCCTGATTCTAACTTTGGAGGACAGTGTTAAACCGTCCCAAAAGTGGCGGATATACCACCTACCGTATTACGAGTTCCATAGGATATAATGGACTCGTAATACGGTAGGTGGTATATCCGCCACTTTTGGGACGGTTTAACACCGTCCTCCAAAGTTAGAATCAGGCCCCCAGTGTTTAAGATAAAACAATTGCATTAAAAATATTTTTTTTTACCAATAAGCATCTAAGCTGTTCCTAGTGCAAACTTTTTTATAATATATTTCTCTTAGAAGGAAGCATTTTAGAACTCAGCTGATAACACCATTCCACTACCTCTCAAAAAGAATACATCTTTGTCACTGTGAAGCCTAAAATGGCAAGCACAAACTGAGCTGTGAAAATAGTTGGTATGCAAATCAAGAGACATATATAATGTACTTCTTTAACATGCTGAGGAGTGTCACCTTAGTACATCAGTCTTTATCACTGCATTGAGACAAACTTACTAAAAGTGATAGTTTGTTTATATGAATTTAGAAATGTTCACGCTCTCCACACCCCTGCCATCACAACAATGCCACTAGTGAACTGAGAGGCAAGTCAGTTTTCATGTGTACCCTATATGTGGCCTAGATTCTTATTATGCATTGAAACAACATTACAGGCAATTAAATCAAATACAAGAGTTTTTTGTACAGCGCACGCCCTAAACCAGGTATTTGAAGGTGGTTTCACATATGATAATGAATAAAAAGGATGCGTGCTGAAATAAAATATTTGCTTAGCATCACACAGTATGATCAAGCTGGGAAACTAGAATTGAGTGCTGGTTTTCTGATTTGACACTGTGCAATTCAACCACTAGATGGGTATCTCTTTTTTACATCAAAGGTCAGCATGGGTGGCAAACTGAAGCCACATGAAAGCTTTAGGCATAAGGGTCCAAGACCACCTCAAACTGAGGAAGAGAAATACATCTGTCTCAAGCCTGGCTTGAGTTTTCAGTCGCTTGCCAATTGCTAAAAACAGAAGACGCCCTCCCTTATCATTCAGGCAGAGGTACCTGAAGGTCGTCATTATCTATTTTATGTCGGTTGCTTTTAACAAAATGTATGGAAACTGTTATTGTATAATTAAAAAAGGTTGGGAGCATCATTTCTAACAAATCCCTACCACTTCAATCATTGAGGTCATCTAAAAGTCATTTAAAGGTACAGGGCGCTTTGTTTGCTTTTTTCATTCCTTCTTGTGCCTCATGGTGCTGTGATCTCTCTGCCTAATCAGCCGACATGCAAGGTGCCCATTAAAGACATCGACCAAGACTGGGAACTTTGCATAGGTAATCTCTGAGTGAAATTCCATCAAATACAAATATAAAAGGTCATGTGATCCTTCACCCAAATTTTCTTGGGGTGGGAATAACGAGTTGGATTTACCAACAGGAAAAATACAGCAGGTGAAATCACCGTGGACAAATGCTAGATTGTAGCCCAGACCACTTCCATAAACCCCTGCCAGAACCTCAGACCAGGTTTGGGGATGCATTACATGCACTCTTCCTTCACCTTCCTAACCCCGACTCTCACCCTTGCCTTACAACAGCCCTGCGCACTTTTACCACCCGTTCAGAGCAAGTGGTAACTGTGTGTTACCACCCTAAGGAAAGGGAATACTACGTGGAATCCTGCCTGGTAAAATCCAGGTCTACAAGTAATTCTCCATTCCCTGAGGCTCAAGTCACAATTGCACAGTACTTATGGGTTGTTACTCCACGGTGAAATATTCTGAAGTCTGCACCTGTGTGCGGCCAAGTCTGTACCGGTGTGCGGCCTTAAACAAGTATATGTTACAGTATCTGATGAGCAGACTGAAATCGTACCTTTGGTGAACAGTCAGATAGGAGCTTCTTTCTAAAGATGGAATTAAAAATATTTCATGAGCTCACTGACATTTCACAGAAGCAATTAGAAAAACAGTCATCGTCTTGAAATAGCTTTGTTCAAAACCGGTCCTAAAGAGCTTTATAATGTAGTCTGTAGAAGAAGCTTTTTTTATGTCAAATCACTCATTCCCCTTTTTAAAGAGCTCTGTCAGTAGGGTATATACATTATGGAAGGTACTAAAACAGTTACTTTATTTATATCAGGTTTGATCAGTATGTTTAACATGCACAATTTGTCACTCTAGTTTCTTGCATTTACTCTAGGGATAACATTGCCCCATTGCTTGACGTGTTAGCACCAACTCCATTTGTTGACATGTTAGCCTCCCTCAAGGTTCGGGTCTAGTTGCGCTCTGTAGCATTTCACTTTGCTTGTAGCATGCCTCATTTTTCCAAAGCCAAATAAATAAAAGTGCCCAATACACCAAGAAAATATTTGGCCGGGATTTTAAATGGCATATTAACTGGACTTGTTCATTTGTCCCACACCAGGTAGTTAATCCAGTCATTTATTTTCCTGTTGCATTTTGGGACATCTCGTTTTGATATTTTTATTTTAGACACAAAACAATATGCCCCACACGGGCACACTGCAAACAGAAATATACCATATATCCACATAACTGTCAACAGTGGTGGCTTGTTGGTTTTCAGGAGAGTTTATATTCTTTAAAAATGGCAGATACCAGCCAAATGAGGGTGAGGTGAGCAAAATGTAAGCTATGTAAGTGACTGTCCATACTTGCACTGCAAAATTCAAGACTTTACTCAAGCTTCAGTATATTATCAAATATTAAAAGAAGTGATGGTTGGAATGCCAGAATAAATCACACCCACTGGTAATTACTCGGGCTGCATCTCAGTCTATCATTATTTTGCATACCATGCCCCCTCAGTTTGGATCCAGCCTTTTACAAATCAGGCTTGGCCCTGCTCCATCCTCCCTTACCAGGTCCTCCCTGAACCAGAACACATGAAATTCAGGACTGGTTTTGCCCTTATTAGGGTTCGTCAGACGGATATGGCTTGGTCCCAAGTCTTGGTATGCCAGTCCCATATAGGGCATCACACTTAAGTATACAAAGAAGGGATAGATAGAATGCTTGACTAAATCTCAGCCATTGGTAATTAATCCAACTGTATCCCGGTCCATTGTTATTTTGCACACCAAGCTACCTCAGTTTGGACACAGCCATATGCAAACCAGCCTTGACTCTGCTCCAATAGGAACAATTCAGCTCAGAATGCCAGGCCAGGTCCTCCCTAATGGGAATACGAGTAACCAAAAACAGGTTTCACCCTTATTCGGGATTACCAGCTTGGTATAGCTGGGTACTGATTTAAATCTGGCTCATTGGTCACATACACTTCACTGTTGCTGATGTACACTATAAACAGAAAATTGTGGATGTTTTAGCTAGAGATGGGCGAGCCACAGAAAGTTCGAACTATTTGCTTGGCTCAGCTTGAGGTTCTCTTGGAAACTCAAGACAAAAGCGAGCCGCGTTTTCACATAAAGTGATGTGACCTAGTGGCTACAGCTGCCACCCAAGCAACATGATGAACTGGTGCGAACCGGGGTCTCAGCTCTGTGACTTTTGACAAATCTCTGTGGTTTAAAAAAAATATAAGTAGTTTGCATCTGGTGTGAAACACTCTTATGTTCTTGAGCAAGGTGTGCTGCTGTGTAAAACTGCAAAACAAAATGTGAGTTCCGCTCTACACCTACGCTCTGATCTCATACACCAAAATTAAATGACACAGCGTTAACTTTAGATGTTGGAAGAGATGCTCATCTAGTGCTGATGTGCACAGTGTGACATTAGAAAATCTGGGAGTAATCCTGGCTTTCCCGTTAGAACACATTCTGTGATCCCAGGCAAATAATTTATTTCACCAAAGCCTGATTTTTTTTCATGATCACATCTGAGAGCACTTTTAAATATTTCCTTTCAGGATAGGTACTTCACAAAAAACTTTCTAATATTTATTTGCTAGCCCACAATTCTGCACCACATACATTAGGAACCGGTATACAAGACAACTGACTTCCTTCTTAGTTAACTAAGGGCAACGTCGCCAGTGCAGGGGAGGGGAAAGGAATTTTCTAAGTTCATGTTTAAAAACTATCACTTTTAATAACTATTTTTAATAACTACCTCTCAAAGAGGAGTTGTAATCTGATGAAAAAGGGTGTTAAATATGTTTTGAATGCTGATGAGGCTTTTATATATATATTTTTTTTGCATGGTAAACATGTCAAATATTTTCATGGGCTGGGCTCGTGCACAACCTCTTTTGGAGCAGGAGCCGACTCTGCTCTGGTCTTGCTCGGATCTTCCTGTTAATTTGTTTGCTCGCCCACCTTATTCCAGAGACACAGACTCAAACTATAAATACATTATAGAATCAAAGAAAGACACCCCATCCTCCCTTACCAGACACTTCACTGAAGAAAGATTGGCACTGTAGTGAAACTTGCTCCCACGGCGAGGCTGTAATGTTCGGCTGCTTTGAAGAATTGCTTCCTGTTTGTCAGTGCCTTTTGTAGGTTTTCAGCTGTAAAACGGGGCTTGGGCTGGGCTCCATCTGATTGGTGGCGATATTGACCCAGCCCCAAAGCACCCTGGGATACGTGTAGGGTTTCTAGTAATTGTTCTTTTCACTGCAGCGCGGTGAAAGGCGTAAGGGAGGGGTGGTGTGGTAAGCAAGGCAGATTCTTTAGATCTTAAAAGGACGTCTGGCCAGACAGGCGTCGCACGCACACTAAGAATGACGTTACGTGAAAGATACAAACATGCCGATGCACATGGAATTACATGCACAAACGTGCACGCTCAGCTAAATGTGCATTCACTCAAAAAAGGTGGCCAAAAAAGATTACAGGTTACACATTTTACCTATTTAGAGGTCTTGACAATGGTAAAATCGATCAAAAAATTATGTTTTAAATAGGTGTAAGTGCAGGTACGTAGAATCAAATGAGTGCATGGACTGGACACCCTCTAATAATTTCTTTGTGGCACTGCAGTCGACCAATCTTCTGCAACAACACTTGCTGCAAATTGGGAAGTGGTGGGTGAGCCAACAAATTAACAGGGAAAGGTGAGCCAGAAGTGAGACAAGACTGGTCTGGCTTACTTTCAAGAGCCCATGCACAAGCTACCATTAAAGTATTTGATATGTAAATCATGCAACAAACATAAAAATATGAAGTCACTTCAAAATTAAAGTAGCTTATTTCTTTAACATGCAGAACCAGTTCACTTTATTAATTCAGATTAAAATCAGGCGTGGGCCGCGAGCTCCACTCCGCTGGCGGAACTGATGGCTTTTTGGTGCTCCGTTTGGAGCGCAGAGTTCGCCCAAATACCCTACTAGCCCCGCCAGCAGAGCAGAGCTTTCCGCGTGCACACTGCAGCCCAGCTATGGGCCACACAGCGCAAGCGCAGACAGCCTGCCCATGTGCTGTATAGCCCATAACTGGACTGCAGTGCACGCACTCAGCCCAAACAACATTGGCGCAGCAGCATGAAGCAGCTGCCTGCACCAGCTCCGATCCAGTCCTCTAGCAGCCCGGGCCAGGCACGGGAGCAGAGTGAGGCAGACTGCCAAGCCGCTGGCAACAAGGACCCAGGTGAGTCCTCATTTTTTTTTTTTTCCACACTTGTACACAAGAGCCCTGAAATAGCAGCTTTCGCTGCCTACGGCTAGGCCATGGTCGTAAGCAGCGAAAGATGCAATTTCAGGCCTTTTGTGCACCGGCCTGCCCAGGCCGCTTGTGCACTGCCCTGCCCCGTGTGCAGTGCATATGAGGCAGACCGGTGCACAAGAGGCCTATAACAGAAGCTTTTACTACCTATGGCCCTGGCCTGAGTCCAAGCCAGGGCTGTAGGCAGCCAAAGAAAGCTGCAATTTTAGGCCTTTTGTGCACCGACCTGACTGCACAGGGGGCAGGCCAGTGCACAAGAGGCCTGAAATGGCAACTTTCACTGTCTACTGCCTTCTCCTGAACGCACCCGATCTCGGAAGCGCAGGCCTAGCTTAACAGGCCCGACCTTGCTTAGCGCTTCTGAGATTGGATGCATTCAGGAGAGGGTGCCACACTGCCACTCTGCAGCTCCAGGAACTCCGCCTGCCTGGAATTCCACTGAGTTTTTTATCAACTCTGCGGAATTCCATGGAGTGGAACTCTGTGAACTCCGCCCAGGCCTATCACTGCATTGAGAGGTATTGAGAGGTAAACGTTTTGAAACATGAGTTAGAAATATTCATACCTCTTCGCACCCTGACGACAATACCACAACTTTATTCAGAGGCAAGTCAGTTGCCATGTGTACCCTATATGTTGCCTACATCCTTATGATAGATGGAGCAAAATTATGGTTTTTAATCGAACACAAGAGGTTTTTGTACAGTGTATTTTCTGAACTCATTTGAAGGTGCTCTTGTGTGTGAAAGTTAAGGAGGCTCAGTGAAATAAAATATTTGCCTAGGATCACACAATTTGTTCAAGCAGGGGCAGCTACATTTATCCCAGATTTTCTGGTTTCATGTTGTGCAATTCAGCCGCTAGATGATTATCTCTATTTCTTGTCTCTTTGACATCACAGGTCACTGTTTTGTGAATAATTCTTGGCTTCTTAAGATGGAGTGTAGCAGCAGGTAGAAGCCTCATGAAAGCTCAGCTTGTTTTTGGCCAAGAAGACTTCAAGCCGATCCAGAGCCAGGCAGCAGGCTTGAGCTTTCAATGGCTTGTCCATCTCTAAGACTGGTCCGGGATCTATGAAGCTTTGTATATGACACACAAGTACAGCAGATGGCATGGACCTGATTGGGCCTCTTCCTTTCACTCATTCCACTTCTGTGTGCCGCCAGCAGGGCTTTAAGTGGGCTAAGTTTTCGCAGGCCTTAGATATGGCAATATTTAAATGCTCTTTGAAATCGGTCCTTATTGAGTCCTAAATTCATGTCCTTTGCAGGCAAAAAAATGCTTTATTTCCCAGCAACGACTGTACCAAGCCTTGAGGTAATCCATTATAGCGATTCAGACCCTGATTACATTTCATTTAATCTTCATCTTGCTGTGCCTGAGAATTTGTTTTTTTCTCTGTGTTTCTGTGTTTTTTTCATTTAACATATGACTTATATCTGAAATTAGTCACCTCTAGGAGACTGGGTGGGATTCAGGTGTGAGTGAATGTTCATGACGGGGCATGTAGGAGGCTGACCTGGCTTATAGTGGGTACCTGATGGTACTTACACCATGTGCCAGGTCCAGTTATCCCTTATTAGTAGATTAGTAGTGTTCTAGCAGCTTAGGCTGATAGGGGTAGCTATAGCAGAGTAGCTTAGGCTGAACTAGGAGACATGCAAAGCTCCTACTATACCACTTATATCATATAGGTAATATATCATAAGAAACACAATACTCAGAGTTACCAAAACTAAAGGTACTTTATTTTAGTGACAATGTGCCAAAAATATCTCAGAGGATATACTCCCTTAGGAGGTAAGTAAAATCACAAAATATACACACAAACCAAAATCAGGTAAGTAAAACAGTCAGAAAGCAGTGCAAACACTGTAGAATACAATAGGATGCAATGGGCCTAGGGGCAACACAAACCATATACTATGAAAGTGGAATGCAAACCATGAATGGACCCTTAGGCTAGTGTAGTGTGTAGAGGGTCTTGGATATCCCACCCCAAGACCCTGAAAAGTAGGAGTAAAGTGCAACTACTTCCACAGAAACACACTTAACTCGTGATAGGGGATTCTGCAAAGACCACAACAGACTGCAAAGCGCTGAAGACAGATTCCTGGACCTGAGGACCTGCAAAGGAAGGGGACCAAGTCCAAGAGTCATGAAAGTGTCCAGGGGGGGCAGGAGCCCACTAAACCCCGGATGAAGGTGCAAAATGGCTGCCTCCGGATGGAAGAAGCTGAAGATTCTGCAACAACGAAAGGTGATAGGAACTTCTCCTTTGTACAGAAGATGTTTCACAGAGTGCTGGAGGATGCAGAGTTGTTTCTTTTGAAAAAGACTGCAAACAAGCCTTGCTAGCTGCAAAGGTTGCGGTTGAAGAAAAAGAGTGCTGCTCGGGACCAGGAAGGACCAGGATGTCGCCACTTGGGAGAGGAGACAGAGGGGGCCCTCAGCAACACAGAGAGCCCATGCACAAGAAGGGAGCAAGTGCAGAAGTGCTTGAACATGGGTTCAAGAAGACTGAGCACAACGGTCGTCTCAACACTACAAAAGAGGGTCCCACGAAGCCGGAGTTCAACTCGGCGAATTGAGCAATGCAGGATGGAGTGCTGGGGACCTGGGCTAGGCTGTGCACAAAGGATTCCTTGCAAAAGTGCAGAGAATTCCTAGCAGCTGCAGTTCACAAAGCGCACAGAATTACTGTCTGGAGAGAAGTTGCAAGGACTTAACTCCTCCAAATTTGGACAGTTGGACCACTGGACAGTCTGGGTCACTTGGGTCCACAACCTGTGTTCCAGGGGCCACGCTCGTCAGGATGAGAGAGGTCCCAGAGTACCAGTGATGCTGAAGTTTGGTGCCTGCTGGAGCAGGGGGAAGATTCCGTCAACCCCTGGGAGATTTCTTCGTGGCTTCCAGTGCAGGATGAAGGCAGGCAGCCCCCAAAGCATGCACCACCAGGAAACAGTTGAGGAAGCCGGCAGGATTAGGCGCTACAATGTCACTGGTAGTCTTCTTGCTACTTTGTTGCAGTTTTGCATGCGTCCTGGAGCAGTCAGCGGTCGATCCTTGGCAGAAGTCGAAGAGAGAGGTGCAGAGGAACTCTGGTGAATTCTTGCTAGTCGTTATCTCAGGAAAAGCCCACAGGAGAGACCCTAAATAGACCTCAGAGGAGGATTGGCCACCTAGTGAGGTAAGCACCTATCAGGAGGGGTCTCTGATGTCACCTTCTGGCACTGGCCACTCAGAGGCCTCCATTGTGCCCTCATACCTCTGGATTCAAGATGGCAGAGGTCTGGGACACACTGGAGGAGCTCTGGGCACCACCCCTGGGGTGGTGATGGACGGGGGAGTGGTCCCTCCCCTTTCCTTTGTCCAGTTTCACGCCAGAGCAGGGACTGGGGGTTTCCTGAACCGGTGTAGACTGGCTTATGCAAGGAGGGCACCATCTGTGCCCTTCAAAGCATTTCCAGAGGCTGGGAGAGGCTACTCCTCCCCAGCCCTTAACACCTATTTCCAAAGGGAGAGGGTGTAACACCCTCTCTTAGAGGAAATCCTTGGTTCTGCCTTCCTGGTACTGGGCTGCCAGATCCCAGGAGGGCAGAACCCTGTCTGTGTAGTGGCAGCAGCGGTAGCTGCAGAGAGAACCCCAGAGAGCTGGTATTGCAGTAGCCGGCGTCCATAGTGGAGCCCCCGGGATGCATGGGATTGGCACCCCAATTCCAGATTTGGCATGGGGGGGACAATTCCATGGTCTTAGACATGGTACATGGCCATATTCAGAGTTACCATTGTGAAGCTACATATAGGTATTGACCTATATGTAGTGCACATGTGCATTGGTGTCCACACACTCACAAAGTCTGGGGAAATTGCCCTGAACTATGTGGGGGCACCTTGGCTAATGCCAGGGTGCCCTCACACTTAGTAACTTTGCACCTAACCTTCACTAAGAGAAGGTTAGACATATAGGTGACTTATAAGTTACTTAAGTGCAGTGTAAAATGGCTGTGAAATAGTGTGTGCGTTATTTCACTCAGGCTGCAGTGGTAGTCCTGTGTAAGATTTGTCTGAGCTCCCTATGGGTGGCAAAACAAATGCTGCAGCCCATAGGGATCTCCTGGAACCCCAATACCCTGGGTACCTAGGTACCATATACTAGAGAATTATAAGGGTGTTCCAGTGTGCCAATTAGAATTGATGACAATTGTCACTAGCCTATAGGGGCAATTTTAAAGGCAGAGAGAGCATAAGCACTGAGGTTCTGATTAGGAGAGCCTCAGTGACGGTTAGTCACTACACAGGTACACAGATTCAGGCCACAAACTATGAGCACTGGGGTCCTGGCTAGCAGGATCCCAGTGAGACAGGCAAAAACAAACTTACATACATGTAAAAATGGGGGTAACATGCCAGGCAAGATGGTACTTTCCTACAAACCCCTCCCTGCCCCCCCAAACGAGGGACAATAAGGCTAACCTTGCCCAGATGAGTCTTCATTGTCTAAGTGGAAATATCTGGAGAGTCCATCTGCATTGGAGTGGGTACTCCCAGGTCTATGTTCCACTGTATAGTCCATTCCCTGTAGGGAGATGGACCACCTCAACACTTTAGGGTTTTACCTTTCATTTGTTTATGCCATAATAGAGGTTTGTGGTCTGTCTGAACAATAAAGTGAGTACCAAACAGGTATGGTCTCAACTTTTTCAGTGCCCAGTCCACAGCAAAGGCCTCCCTCTCTATGGTAGAACAACGCTTTTCCCTAGAGGTCAACCTCCTGCTGATAAAAGCAACAGGTTGATCCTGGCCCTCAGCGTTAAGCTGTGATAGAACTGCCCCTACCCCTATTTCAGAAGCATCGATCTGGACTATGGATTTCTTGGAGTAACAAGGGCTTTTAGGACAGGTGCAGAGCTAGCTGTCCTCAATACCTTTTTAGGCATCTTTTTGCTGGTGAGGTCATTAAGAGGGGCTGCAATGGAGCCATAGTTCTTAATGAACCGCCTATAGTAACCTGTGAGGCCTAGAAAGGCTCTCACTTGGGTTTGAGTTGTAGGGGGAGCCCATTCTATAATGGTTTGGATCTTCCCCTGTAGTGGTGCAATCTGTTCTCCACCTACCTTGTGTCCCAGATAAGCCACTTTCCCCTGCCCTATCTGGCACTTTAAAGCCTTGATAGTGAGGCCTGCCTTTTGCAGGGCCTCAAAACCTTTCCATAGGTGGACCAGGTGATCATCCCAGGTGGAGCTAAAGACAGCTATATCATCTAGATATGCTGCACTAAAGGCTTCCAATCCTTGCAGGACTGTATTCACCAACCTCTGAAAAGTGGCAGGTGCATTTTTCAAGCCAAAGGGCATAACAGTGAACTGATAGTGCCCTCCAATGGTTGAAAATGCTGTTTTAGGTTTAGCATCTTCTGACAACTTAATCTGCCAATACACTGCAGTTAAGTCAAAAGTGCTTAGATACTTGTCAGAAGCCAGTGTATCTATGAGCTCATCTGCCCTGGGTATAGGGTGAGCATCTGTCTTGGTTACTTGATTGAGGCCTCTATAGTTAACACAAAACCTCATTTCCTTTTTACCATCTTTACTACGAGGTTTGAGTACAAGCACCACTGGGCTAGCCCATGGGCTTTCAGAAGGCTCAATCACCCCCAGATCCAACATTTTCTGTACCTCTTGTTTTATGCAGTCTCTGACATGGTCAGGCTGCCTATAAATCTTACTTTTGACAGGTAAACTGTCTCCAGTGTCGATTGTGTGCTCACACCAGGTAGTTGTACCTGGGATCAGTGAGAAGAGGTCAGAGAACTGGTCTAGGAGATTTATGCAATAGTCCTTTTGCTCAGCAGTAAGGCAATCTGCAAGCACAACTCCCCTCACTTAGCCATCAGCTTCAGTGGTGGAGAAGAGGTCAGGGAGAGGGTCACTCTCTTCTTCCTGCCCCTCATCAGTTGCCATGAGTAGGGTTAAGTCAGCCCTGTCATAATAAGGTTTTAGGCGATTGACATGGAGCACCCTAAGGGGACTCCTGGCAGTGCCCAGGCCCACCAAATAGGTGACCTCACCTTTCTTTTCAACAATGAGATGGGGTCCACTCCATTTGTCCTGGAGTGCACTTGGGGCCGAAGGCTCCAATACCCACACCTTCTGTCCTGGGTGGTACTGGGTCAGGATAGCCTTCTGGTCATTCCATTGCTTTTGGAGCTCTTGGCTAGCCTGGAGGTTTTTACTGGCCTTTATCATGCACTCAGCCATCCTAGATCTCAGTACATAATCCACAAAGTCTTGCTTGGGAGCTTTTAAAGGTTGTTCCCAACCCTCCTTCACAAGAGCAAGGGGACCTCTTATAGGGTGCCCAAAGAGAAGTTCAAAGGGGCTAAAGCCCACTCCTTTTTGGGGTACCTCCCTATAAGCAAAAAGGAGGCATGGTATCTGGACATCCCACCTCCTTCTGAGTTTTTCAGGGAGTCCCATGATCATACCTTTGAGAGTTTTATTAAACCTCTCAACCAGACCATTTGTCTGTGGATGATAAGGAGTAGTGAACTTGCAAGTTACACCACACTCCTTCCACATAGCTTTGAGGTATGCAGTCATGAAGTTACTACCTCTGTCTGACACCACTTCCTTAGGGAAACCCACTCTGGAAAAGATTCCCAGGTGGGCTTTTGCCACTGCAAGAGCTGTAGTGGTCCTTAAGGGTATAGCTTCAGGATACCTAGTGGCATGGTCCACTACCACAAGGGTAAACCTATTGCCTGAAGCTGTAGGAGGGTCAAGGGGGCCAACTATGTCAACCCCTACCCTCTCATAGGGCACCCCAACCACTGGGAGTGGAATTAAGGGGGGCGTAGGTGTGCCACCAGTCTTGCCACTGGCTTGGCAGGTCACACAGGAGCAACAAAACTCCTTGGTGTCCTCTGACATATGAGGCCAGTGAAACAATGGAACAAGTCTGTCCCAAGTTTTACTCTGGCCCAAATGCCCAGCCAAAGAAATATCATGTGCCAAAGTCAGAAGAAACTCTCTATATTGCAAAGGGATGATTAATCTCCTGGTAGCTCCAGGTTTAGGGTCCCTTGACTCAGCGTAGAGGAGGTTATCTTCCCAATAGACTTAATTGCTATCAGTGATATCCCCATTCTGCTGTTTGACAGCTTGCTGTCTTAAACCCTCTAGTGTGGGACAGGTCTGCTGTGCCACACTCAACTCTTCCCTAGCAGGCCCCTCTGCACCCAAAAGCTTAGCAGTGTCTGCTGCCAGCTCATCCGGTGTAGGTTCTGTACAGGGAGAGGATTCCTTTTCCTCAAAAGGGAAATCTTCTGGAGAGGGAGGGATAGTGGGCAAGGATTTACCCTTTCTATTCCTAGCTTTTGCAAGCACCTGGTCCATTGTTCCAGGATCCAAGCTTCCCTGTCCTCTTTGCTTCTGGGCCTGAGTCCTTGTGAGAGCAAAGATATGCCCTGGAATGCCCATCACTGCTGCATGAGCTTCCAACTCCACTTCAGCCCAAGCTGATGTCTCCAAATCATTGCCTTGTGAGCAGTCTACAGGTAAATCAGTGGCTACCACAACTTTCTTTGGACCAGTAACCGCCCCCCAGTTGAGATTCACAACAGCCATGGGGTGGCTATGAGTGTTGTTATGAGCAGCAGTCACTTGGTACTGCTGACCAAGTAGATGTTGATCCGGGTGAACCGGTTTCTTAATCACCATAGTGACACTGGCACCCGTATCCCTATAGGCCGCAAACTCAACACCATTTATTAGGGGAAGTTGCGTGGAATCACTTGCCCAAAGGCCTTTACTTTTACATAAATAACACCATGGCTTCTTTTGATTGTTAGAAGATGATTTGGACCCACCTCCCCCAGAGGATTTTTGAGGGCCTGATGAAGACTCAGAATGCTTTTTATCTTTGTCCCCACCCTTGTCAGAAGACTTACCAGCCTTCTTCTTGCCATCCTTGTCACCACCTGTATGTGCTTTTCTTCTCACTCTTAATTTTGACCCATTTGTCTGCCTTCTTTCCCAATTCTTGGGGAGAGGTCCGATCTGAGTCTACCAAGTACTGATGCAACAAGTCAGACACACAAATATTCAAAATATGCTCTCTCAAAATAAGATTACATAGGCTTTCATAGTCAGTCACCTTACTGCCATGTGACCATCCCTCCAAGGCCTTCACTGAACAGTCTACAAAGTCTGTCCAGTCTTGAGTGGACTCTTTCAAAACTTTGTAGTTGTTGGCATCACTCTCTCTGACACTAAGGAACCTATCCCTACCCTTGCCAGTGAAAGATAGCCACAGGATAGCAACCCACTGCCTTTGAGTGACCAACTGTACCATAAGGCCCTCTCAAGTGCAGCAAACCACTTGCTTATGTCATCCCCCTCCTTGTAAGGGGGGACAATTTTGTGCAGGTTTCTTGGATTTGTTTCTCTTATAGGATGACTATCAAGAACACTGCTGCTGCCACCATGGGGAACTAACCCCAACTTCTGTCTCTCCCTCTCTACATCTAGAGACTCCCTGTCAAAGGCCAACTGCTGCTGTCTCAGCTTCAGTCTGGCCTCTTCCAACCTCATCTTTCTGAGTTCCCTGTCTACGGTGTTATCCTCAGGGTGGGAGGCTTGGGAATGTTCTGACACAGAGGTGATGTGGGAAGTGGCAGAAGTGGACCTGTCTCTAACTGCCTGAACTCTAGTTACCTGGCCCTTTGGAGTGAAAGGTGCCCTACTGATGTGTGACTCCCTCCCACCACCAGCTTCACTAGATGGCCTGTTAGCTGACAGGTCCTCAGGGCCCTTCCCTGATTCTACCTGGGTACCCTCCTCCTCTACCTCCTGATCCTGGGATGGGCCAGACTGGTTCTCGTCACTTTCTAGGAGAAGGCTAAGGGGAAGATCTTTGGTAGGGTTCTTACCAATGCTTAAACTTCTTTCTATGCAGAGTCCCCTCACACTTTTAAAGTTTAAACTGCCATAAGTTGCCTAGATAACTTTGGGAGTAGTCTCTACTACAGACATAGTAGCAAGAAAGAGTTTAGGGTAGATAGAAAAATAGTTTATACATTTTTAAAGAAAGGAGAAAACTTTTTCAAACTTTTCAAAACCTTTTAGAACCTTTGTAGAAACTTTTTAGAAAGAGAGTTAGACTGTTTAGGTTAACTGTGTATATTTTTAAGTAATTGGAATATATTTTTCTTATGAAAAGCACCAATGACAAAGTGGTAAAGCAGTTACAAGTACTTATCCCACTGCTGCACCACCAATGATGGTACTTTCCTACACAGCTGCTAAGGCTTCTGTGCACTTTTGCAAGGGATCCTTCATGCACAGCCTAGCCCAGGTCCCCAGCACTCCATCCTGCATTGCTCAACTCACTGAGTTGACCACCGGCTTCGTGGGACTCTGTTGTAGTGTTGAGACGACCACTGTGCTCAGTTTTCTTGAACCCGTGTTCAAGTACTTCTGTGGATGCTGCCTTCTTGTGCGTGGGCTCTCTGTATTACTGAGGCCCCCCTCTGTCTCCTCTCCCAAGTGGCGACTTCCTGGTCCTTCCTGGGCCCGGGCAGCACCTTTTTCTTCAACCGCAACCTTTTTAGATAGCAAGGCTTGTTTGCGGTCTTTCTCCAAAGCAACAACTCTGCATCCTCCAGCACTCCGTGGGACATCTTATGCACAAAGGAAAAGTTCCTAGCACCTTTCGTTGTTGCAGAATCTTCAGCTTCTTCCGTCCGGAGGCAGACAATTTGCACCTTCATCTGGGGTTTATTAGGCTCCTGCCCCTCCTGGACACTTTTGTGACTCTTGGACTTGTTCCCCTTCCTTTACATGTCCTCAGGTCCAGGAATCTGTCTTCAGTGCTTTGCAGTCTGTTGTGGTCTTTGCAGAATCATCAATCACAAGTTTACTGTGTTTCTGGGGAAGTAGTATCACTTTATTCCTTCTTTTCAGGGTTTTGGGGTGGGATATCTTGGACACCCTTAGTGTTTTCTTACACTCCCAGCAACCCTCTACACACTACACTAGCCTAGGGGTCCATTCGTGGTTCGCATTCCACTTTCAGAGTATATGGTTTGTGTTGTCTCTAGGCCTATTGCATCCTATTGTATTCTACAATGTTTGCACTATTTTTTTAGCTGTTTACTTACCCGATTTTTGGTTTGTGTGCATATTTTGTGTATTTTACTTACCTCCTAAGGGAGTATATCCTCTGAGATATTTTTGGCACATTGTCACTAAAATAAAGTACCTTTATTTTTAGTAATTCTGAGTATTGTGTTTCTTATGAAATAGTACCTATATGATTAAGTGGTATAGTAGGAGCTTTGCACGTCTCCTAGTTCAGCCTAAGCTGCTCTGCTATAGCTACTTCTGTCAGCCTAAGCTGCTAGAACACTACTAATCTACTAATAGGCGATAATCAAATGCAGTGCTTGAAGATAAGTTGATGGTTTGTGTGAGGAGATGGTGAAGTGAGCAGATAAATAGAGGTATGCGCAAAAGAAAAGAATGTCAAGGCAATCAGAAGAACAACATGATGTGTGGTAGATGCAGATGGAGCATTTTCCGAAAGATGTGGGGAGAAAAAGGTGAGTGTCTAACAGCGTGAGAGACAGCAGAAGAAAATGGTGTGAAGGGGAATATAAGTGACAGAAGCTCCGAAGGCAACCTCCCGTCCACAACTCTTAGCAATGTTTAATTCAGTCTCAAAGTTTCAGAATTTAAACATTTTCAGTTTTATGTAGTCACAAAAATATTTGTTGTTGCTCTCATTTATATGTCTAGATGCAATAACATAAAACTCACAGAGAGGTACCCAAATACTAGCCAGGTGGCATGCTTTGTGAAGCACAGGATTTTAGTTTTCTTGTTTTAAACCTTACCATTAACTACTTATTTACACTTTTTGCCAATGTCACTTTTAGAAACTTTCCACCATTTTCATCCCACTTAAAGTACTAGCACCTGGGATGATGACCATAGTGATCTGATAAATGCACAGCATTGGAGCATCATGCGTTTCTCAGGTTTCATGTGTTTTGCTTGGACACAGTGCTTCAGCAACTGAAGATGGCTCTTAAATTATGTATTCTCTGCTGCAGCATCCGTTTTCCTTCATTTGAATCCCCAAGTGTATGTGAGAAGTATCAGACACAGGATCTGCATGCCATTGAACTCATCTTTAGCTGTAGGGTCCTATGGAAAATGCACCTTTGTTTACTTTCACCACGTGCAAGCCCCCAGCAGTGCCTCATGTTCTTTCATGAAGATGTGGTGCAAAGATTATGTTCTGCAACATGGGGCACATGGTTGTTATTGTTGAGATCGCTCACTGCTGTTCTTTCACTTATAAGCTTTTAAGTACAGTCAGCAGTGGCCAAGTCAGTGTCATTTCAAAGCGATCGCCTGTCATTGTAGAATATTCTGCACATAAGACAACCCCAATCACTGGGTAGTACTAGGATTTATAATGGTGTAATTTCTGCAACTTCACCTAATGAGCGTAAAATGAAATTCCCGAAATTACACCAGTTATGCTGGCATAATTAAGTTTGACTCTTATCTACTGCATACATATATACAACCTACACAAAGCGACTTTTAATCCATCCATACTCAGAAAATAACCATAACTCACAAATATTCATCATCCCACAGATATTTTCCTTTCATGTGCATTCTCCATCCACATTCTCCATTCCCCTACTCAGTCATCTGTCCACACAAATTCAGCATTCACCAAAGTATAAATTCATGAGTCATCCAGCCTTCGATTCACCCAGCTGTCCACTAACTCACAGCACAATCCATTTCTCCACAGAATTACTCATGTATCAATGCAGCCATTCACCCTTCCACACATAACATAACATGATCTGACATATATATTTGTAGTCACATGTTCACCACATAGGGTGTCTAGGTGCTGAAATAATAGATCTGTATGCTCAACTAAATATACCAAACTGTTTTACTTGCTCAACTATACATATACTTAGCAATTAGACATGGATGTTTGCACTGCTTCTGTAGTGTGTGCTGTACCTGTTATTTGACTTTCTGTTCTTTACCTGGTCTGTGACAGTGGGACCTCTGCTGCTGTTGTAGTGTCATGGAGGAACATTTCCACTTCAGTTACAATGCTTATCTGTGCCATGAAGGAGGGAAGCTTCTACTTCTGCCCAAGCTGTACCTGTCCCTTGAGTGGTGGAAGCCTGCACTGCTGATGCCCAGCTGTGCCTGTTGCATGAGATGTGATGTGATGTATGTCTGTGATTATGGGAAATTGTCAACTGATGAATATGGTGTGCCTGCAGTATGAGAGACAAACTTGCACTGCTCATGCCCGACTGTGCCTGTTTTGTAAGTGATGCTTGTACTGCTGATGGTGTGCTATACCTACTCTGTGAGGGAGGGAAGCTTGTTTACTCACTCGCACCCTCCCCCCTTAAGCCCATTAGGGTCCCGGGGACCATCACCTCCCTGCGGCAAAGATGATTTAGTAAAAATGGAAGGGGGGCATTTTCGACCCCGGGGACCACCACTTCCCCCAGGCTTGGCCAAATTTTCAATGGGGAGGGGCACTGCATGGTCCCCCTTCTGGGCCACCTTTCCAGCTCCTTATGTTCCAAGGTGCCCACCCTCAGGACATAGTTGTTTGCTGTCACTTGGGGGAGCTTTGACAGCTTCCGCCGTTTGAGAGCAAACAGAAAGTTCGAGGGTGGGTGCTGGCAGGGACTGCAGGGCCATTGAGGCTCCCCCACAGTCTTTAAAAGTGCACACTATGGCCGGTCCCTGGGGAATACAGGTATCTTGACCCTAGAGGACAGATGGAGAGGTCTCTGAGGGACCCCTCATGGGCAATAAACTGCCCAAAAATATATGTTTTTGACCTTTGAGAGGATCCTTGGATCCACTGCAGTGCTCTGCATGGTTCCCAGTGTAACTTCAGGATTGATCAGCAGATCCAAAGCACAATGAAAAATAAATACACCTACTTACTCACCAAACCCCTACTGTGCATGACCGAAGGCTGTGCGCAGCATGAGATTGGCTACATGTGGGGTCTGTCCCGTGCCCGGCAGGGATTGGATTAATGTATAGCACTTAAATATTACTTTATGTTAAAAAACATAGAAATTCACTGGTGAAAACAAAGGCTACAGAGACATCATAGTTAACAAACAGCATTAAAAAACATAGAAATTCACTGCAAAAACCATAGGTGACAGGGGTGTTAAGTTAGGAAAAAGAATTAAAAAAATAGGAATTTACTAAAAACAACAAAGGTTACAGGGACGTTATAGCCATGGCTACCGCCAGTAGGTTATATATAAATAGAGAGTGGATCACATAGTCCGGAGTATCTCACTGAGGCCCTGCAGTGAATGTCTTTACTTTTCCAAGTAGTTAGAAACTAATGCCCCTAAATCTATCCATTAGCACAATCCAGTGGCTCCAGCCTACCCAGTCCTAGTTAGTTGGGTACACCTCAGTGATTGTTGGGAAATCTCAGGCTTACACCCCTAACATTATTGACTGAGCTACGCCCCTGGTTAAGTGCAGAGCTGATCTAGGCCCTTGTTTCCAATGTACTCCTGTATTGCAATATCGCTCTGAAAGTCCTGATACTGCACTGCTCTGGAATGTCGACAAGCAGAACAACCTTTGCATTTTGAGACATCCACTATAGAATAAAGAATTACCTTAACATACTGTGTTACCACATTGATTTCCACTGGGCTGTTTTTCATGGGCAAAGTTTGCCTCGTTTGAAATGGCAAACATACCCGACAAAAACACTGAGGCAATTCAACATGCTGTAATACAAGGTGCAAAATAACAACATTACTCAGAATTCTGATTTGGGTGGAAACTCCAATTTCTTGACAAATGATGATTAATGAGTAATTCAGAATGAGGTCTTCAGTTGCCATCCGTTGCTTTCAGGCCTATTGTGTTGTAAGTGGTATCAGCAGCTAAACATTCAGGCAATACTCCCCAAAAGTTTGCCTTTGTGCAATAATAAATAAAAAAATTAAAAAATGCATTTGTACTGGTTTTGGCTCCCGTGTAATAGGGAAAGGAACATATAAATAAACATGATTTTGCACTATGTTTCTTACGCTTGCAAATTTACAAAGGCTAAGGCTAGTTCATATTAAATGGCATTGCACAGACTTCACACTCTCTGCCCTATTGTAGAGACAAGGAGCACATCTCACCAACCTATGTCGAATACCACCCTAGTTGCATAATAAAGTAACAAAGAGAGAGAGAAAATTGGCTTGCCTCTAACGAGATGCTACATTCGACTGCAAGGAGCTGTCTGGATCAATTCTACTGGGGGTGCATGGTGGATCCTTTTCTCGCTGAGCTTTTCTAGGTTCGGCATACTTTAATCTCTCTGTGTGTCTTGGCATTTGAGAGCTCTACTATTTATGGATTTTTCCACTTTTTGTCTTTTATTATGTGTAAGATCTCTGAACGATAGGAAATATTTTTCAATTGTTGAAACTGAACTTGTGTGTTGGGTCAGCTGGGAGTAACACTGTTTTACCTTAACCAGTCAGGGTAACCTGAGACCCATTAAGAGAGGTTTACTAAAATTCTATTCTCCATAGCTGGGTAGATTGGGGATGAACACCACAAGCAATACCTGGGCTGCAGTTCGTGCTTGTGGGTCGGAATGGGATTCAGTCCACAAGCTGCCACCAGAGAAGGTGGACGGCGGAATACTGATAAGAACTTTTTGCTGTGAAGGTCTATCTAGTTTCCGCCTTGATTGCCGGAGGAAAGGGTAACTCCACAATGCCATCCTCCATTCACTATACAGGTGAAAGGTGTCAAGTGTCTCTTTGAGGCCTCTCAATTAGAAAGAAAAAGCCACAAAAGGCAGAAAATTCCTCTTCTGCGATCTTGGTAGATTCTGATTGGAGAAGATGATTTAATTTTAAGTATTGAAAACAAAGAGACAAAACCACTCTGAACCAGGATTGAGAAAAAGGCTAGCAAAGGTTTTCCAAAATTAAAATCTGGGCAGGAATTTAGCTCCAAATAAAGAAAAGACATGGCTTAGAATTATAGCAAGAGCTAGAGGAACAAGAAGGAAAAAATGGATCCATCTCTTATAAGTGCCTCCTTATATTGTCTAAAAAGGGAAATGGCACCCTAGTAAATAGATTAGCCTCACTTTAGATTTGGATTGAAGCTTCTTGAAGCAATCACTTTAAAAGCCACCACCTTGGGAGAGTTATTTATAAGAATAATCAAGTCTACATCTTGAGACTTATAACATCTTTCATGTACAAGAAAAAGAACCCTGTGTTTGATACCCTTCCTTAACATGCAAGCTTCTATGCACAACCACCGCCCTTTATGTCGGTACTCTGTGCAGGCTGCAGAACACCATCCTGGCTATCTCATCTGCAGAAATGCTGACATGATGTGGGCAACGAAGAGAGAACACTCTTCTATGTGCTGAGCATGGGGACCAAAGATGCACTGCCTCACTCGCACAGAGCGTGGAAACCAGGAAAGTCCTTTTTGTTCACAACTACATACCTCTGGTAAGTTTATGGCACAGATATAATAAATTCATGCTGTCGCCATCAAGCTTCGGGTCTGGCAGGTGCAAGGGAGCTGCTCTTCAGACCTCCCTGAGCTTGGGGGGTGGAATTATAGGACATGTTTTGGGAGTCGACCTGCTCTTCCTTACATTGGTCCTTGTGCTGGTCATTACTGATCCTATACTGGCTCTTAACGTAGAAATCATGTAGAATGGAGGAGGGCCTCTACAGGCAACATGGTTCCACCATACTCTTGAGACTTGTCTTCAAAGAGAAGATAGGGCCGTGACTATATAGTGGGAGGAATCTGGGGTGTTACAAAAGGCTGTTGACCAATCCTTAGTGATGGAGAACAAGCAAAGAGGAGCTAGCCCAAACAATATCCAAGTCAGTTTGTGATAAGAAGAAAGGACAAGGGATATGTGAATTCATGCAAAGGTTGGCAGTATTAATAGATGCACTGTAAAAGTTTAGGTATTGTTAGGTTTCAGGAGTATGATTTTCAAAGAAAAGGTTGTGGTTTTTGAGGTGATGTGTGACAAATTTGCAGAGATACAATATTAAGGATTAAGGCAACCTGCAAGTGACTTGCAGCAGCATGTGCTTAGAGAGAGAGAGAGAGAGAGGAGACAAGCAGAGGCTGAAAAGGAAGGAGGGAGTCATTGAAAAGAAAAAGTATATTTGACAATCTGAAGTTTTAAGTACAGGTCAGTTTTCAAACACAGTTTTTGGGAATAATGTGGAAGTTTTTTGAGAAAGCAAGCTGAATTGTACATGGTAACATGCGCATGCATTACAATACCACTTTAGTCCTTTAGAGTCCCAGTGCACACACATCCACTACCCTCATCCAGAGGGTAAACAGAATTCAATAAATATGCTATCATGTTCCCTTACAATCCATTTTAAAGAAATCTCAAAACACAGGAATGTCCTATTTCAATTGTTGGTGTTAGAAATGCTACTCTGCTTTCTCTCTGATCATCAAGGCAGGGAGAAGGAGAACAGAGTCTGTTTCAGTGAGTTTGTGTAAAGTAATACTTCTCAGGGCAAGCTGCACTGGGGATGTCTGCAATCTGGAGCAACTACATGATAGGCACCAGGGCGGCTGTAGACCTGGTGACTGCAATAATCTTTTTTGCCATGAAAATTAATCACAGGAGTTAGCTTGGCGTTTTTATTGCTGCCTGAAGCTGAACCCAAGAAAATCTGCAGCAGATGCTTTTAAATCCAACCTTATTACAAACACAGAGCCCCCCCTGAGGTCAGTACCCTCCTCCAGGTCCAGTGTGGTGATAGGCACAATGACATTTGAGATCTTGTATCTTGAAGTCCTTCAGCCTTCCTACAGCATTAATGAGAGCCATACCAGGAAGGGCCCTATCTAGAAACTACTTCACCAGAGCGATAAAAATTGCAAATCCCAATTCCCCCCACCCTACCGCCCCAAAAAAAGAATTTCTAAGGGGAACACTGCCTGCCACTTTTTCCTCACTTCAGTGCCTGGTCTGCTCCCTCAATCCATAGAAATACAATACACTCCCACCGTCTGGAGAGGCTGTTGGTAACTTCCCATAGGCTGGGAAGGGGATGGTTAAATCAAGAACTACCTTTAACACAGTTGCCATGTTTATAAAGTATCTGCCTGTCAAGATCCTCCATATTGCACTATGTATAGATATAGTAAATAATTGTGAATACGCATTGCTATATCATTTTTGTGTCCGACGGGATTATAGTGAACGGGTTTCGGTGCTGTAAATCGGGGTGTTGACGCAGAACTTCATGTTATTTGCCTATTCGAAATATATTGATCGTGCATGGTCTCCGGCTCTACCTTTGCAGTACAGTAGCCCCCACCCCTCTGCACATCAGATGACTTCTTACTATTTTCCTTGACTCCACTGCTGCAAGAAACCAACCTCAGTATAACTTCAGACCCGGACACAATTATATTAATGTACAGAAATGTAGAAATTAGCGGCTTGATGTTCACATAAGTAAACCGCATTGTGTTGTTAAGCCATCTGATGTACGCAGAAATATATACATCCTGGAGGTGCAAGGCTCTAAGGCTTGTGGGAACAACTCAGCATGCCATGTTTAAAAGGTCGATAGAAGGAACTCGACTATATACAACGCTGTAATGATCGCACCATTAACATGCTTTAGCCCCTTCGCTGCCAGGCTTTTTCCCCCTCCTGTGCCAAGCCTTTTTTTGGCTATTTGGGGCAGTTCGCGCTTAGGCCATCATAACTTTTTGTTCACATAAGCTACCCACGCCAAATTTGCGTCCTTTTTTTCCAAGATCCTAGGGATTCTAGAGGTACCCAGACTTTGTGGGTTCCCCTGAAGGAGACCAAGAAATTAGCCAAAATACAGTGAACATTTTGTTTTTTTCAAACAAATGGGAAAAAAGGGCTGCAGAAGGCAGCTCGTGGTTTTTCCCCTGAAAATGGCACCAACAAAGGGTTTGTGGTGGCAAGATCACCATCTTCCCAGCTGTCAGGAACAGGCAGACTTGAATTGGAAAAACCAATTTTTCAATACAATTTTGACATTTTACTGGGACATACCCCATTTTTACAATTGTTTGTGCTTTCAGCCTCCTTCCAGTTAGTGACCAAAATGGGTGAGAAACCAATGCTGGAACCCAGAAAGCTAAACATTTCGAAAAGCAGACAAAATTCTGAATTCAGCAAGGGGTCATTTGTGTAGATCCTACAAGTGTTTCCTACAGAAAATAACAGCTGAAATAAAAAAATATTGAAATTGAGGTGAAAAAAACAGCCATTTTTCTTCACGTTTAACTCTGTAACTTTTTCCTGCGATGTCAGATGTTTGAAAGCAATATACTGATACGTCAGCTGGACTCTTCTGGTTGCGGGTATATATAGGGCTTGTAGGTTCATCAAGAACTCTAGGTACCCAGAGCCAATAAATGAGCTGCACCTTGCAATGGGTTTTTATTCTATACCGGGTATACAGCAATTCATTTGCTGAAATATAAAAAGTGAAAAATAGGTATCAAGAAAACCTTTATGTTTCCAAAATGGCCACAAGATAAGGTGTTGAGAAGCAGTGGTTATTTGCACATCTCTGAATTCCGGGGTGCCCATACTAGCATGTGAATTACAGGGCATTTCTCAAATAGACGTCTTTTTTACACACTGCCTTACATTTGGAAGGAAAAAATGTAGAGAAAGACAAGGGGCAATAACACTTGTTTTACTATTCTGTGTTCCCCCAAGTCTCCCGATAAAAATGGTACCTCACTTGTGTGGGTAGGCCTAGCGCCCACGAAAGGAAATGGCCCAAAACACAACGTGGAACCATCAAATGTTTTCACAGAAAACAGAGGTGTTTTTTGCAAAGTGCCTACCTGTGGATTTTGGCCTCTAGCTCAGTCGGCACCTGGGGAAACCTAGCAAACCAGCACATTTCTGAAAACTAGACACCTAGGGGAATCCAAGATGGGGTGACTTGTGGGGATCTGACCAGGTTCTGTTACCCAGAATCCTTTGCAAACCTCAAAATTTGACCCATAAAACACTTTTTCCTCTCATTTCGGTGACAGAAAGTTCTGGAATCTGAGAGGAGCCTCAAATTTCCTTCCACACAGCGTTCCCCCAAGTCTCCCGATAAAAATGGTACCTCACTTGTGTGGGTAGGCCTAGTGCCCACGAAAGGAAATGGCCCAAAACACCACGTGGACACATCACATTTTTTCACAGAAAACAGAGGTGTTTTTTACAAAGTGCCTACCTGTGGATTTTGGCCTCTAGCTCAGCCAGCACCTGGGGAAACCTAGCAAACCAGTGCATTTTTGAAAACTAGACACCTAGGGGAATCCAAGATGGGGTGACTTGTGGGGATCTGACCAGGTTCTGTTACCAGACTGCTTTGCAATCCTCAAGATTTGGCCAAAAAAACACTTTTTCCTCTGATTTCGGTGACAGAAAGTTCTGTAATCTGAGAGGAGCCACAAATTTCCTTGCACCCAGCGTTCCCCCAAGTCTCCCAATAAAAATGGTACCTCACTTGTGTGGGTAGGCCTAGCGCCCACAAAAGGAAATGGCCCAAAACACCACGTGGACACATCACATTTTTTCACAGAAAACAAAGGTGTTTTTTGCAAAGTGCCTACCTGTGGATTTTGGCCTCTAAATCCGTTGGCCCCAGGGGGGGCAGAAATACCCTAAAATAAATTTGCTCCCCGCCCCAACCCTCCTCCAGGGAGCGACCCTTGCCTACAGGGTCGCTCCCCTTGCGTGACATTGGCGCAAAAGAAAAAATCCCCAGTGCCTAGTTGTTTCTGCCCCCCTTGGGGGCAGATTGACCTAAAATCCGCCGATCTGCCCCCAAGGGGGGCAGAAATGGTCTAAATACAATTTGCCCCCCAGGGGAGCGACCCTTGCCTAATGGGTCACTCCCCATCTCTAAGAGGTGCCTAGAGGTTTCTGCCTCCCCCGGGGGCAGATCGGCCTAATAACAATAGGCCAAATTTGCCCCCAGGGGTGGCAGAAATGGCCTAAAATAAATTTGCCCCCCCCCCCCTTGCCTATGGGGTCGCTCTACTTGCGTGACATTGGCGCAAAAAATAATAATCTTGGGGGCAGATTGACCTAAAATACGCCCGATCGTGCGCTGACGACACAGGGGCGGTGGAAGGGGAAGGTCTTCCCCTTCCATCCCTGCCTTGGGGGTGTGGGGGGGAACCCCACAGAGGAAGCGCTAGCGCTCCCTCTGGGCTCTGTGACCAGGACATAATGGTTACGGCCTGGGCACACGAGCACTGTGCCTCAGGACGTAACCATTACGTCCTGGGCACAGAAGGGGATAAACCGAGAAATGGACAGATTTGGCAGCACGCTGCTTTGAGATGTGAATTTAGTCCAGCAATGAGTGCGCCCCATGATCTGAGAGACCCAGATCTAGTGTCGGAAAAAGCACAATTGTTACAGCAGATATGGCAAGTAAGGTTATTTATAAAGATCGCAACTTGAAGTCACCTGCCTCGAAGCACTTCCCGGCAGCTTGAGCTGGTCTGCTCTGCAATTACCCACTGGCATTTCCACTTCAGCGGGCAAAGTATCAATCCACCACATCAAACTGGAAATCGGTCTGCGGCAGATGATGAATCACATAGACCCACCGGGACGGGTAGTACCCACAACAGCAAGTTTAATTAAAACAACTGTTCACATAGTTTCCAATTTACATTTACAACGTCTTTTCTGGTGTTGTCTTCAGAGCTATAGAGGTCCCTTTATTTTAAGAGCAAATGCAAAGATTATACATTAAAAGGTGGGTATGTGAAACACTTCTGTATACACATGGGACTGTTCAAGGAAAAAAATATATAGGCCCAGATTTAAGAGGGCCTAGCGCCTCCTTGCACCATATTAGAGTCATTTTTTTAACGCTAATGTTGCCCAACGAGGCCAAAATCGCTGCACAAAATTTACAAAAATGGCGCAATGCCTGCATTGTGCCACTTTGTAATCATTTGCGCTACACTAGGCCTGCGCCAGGCATAACATATGCAAAGGGGACGTTTCAACTGTTGGGGGGCGAAAAAATGGCACAAAAATCTCTTAGATTTCTTTGTGTCATTGTTTTCAGCGCACGGCTCAGAGTGGGTGTTAAAAGGAGGCACACCATTGTTTACAATGGGCTTTGCAGGATTAGCGTTAACATTTTTTACACTAATCCTGCACAGCTTCGAACTAGCGTAAACATTTTTGACGTTAGTTCTTTAACTACCGCCATGGTGCGTCTTATCTTAGATATGGCACACACATGGTGGTGTTAGGGGGGTGCAAAGAGGTGCAAGGACTGTACTGGATGCAGCTCCGTCTTAACATAAATCAGGCCATTAGTGCCTTAGATACACCTTTGTATTTCTGCTGCGGTGAGAAGATGGGCTGGGATTATTGAAGCCTATGGTATGGGTAATCTGTGGTGCGGCCATCCCAATGTGGTATTCCCAACCTACTTGAAGTGGAACACCGTGCATTGTGCACAGAGCCATTAACAGGGGTTGCCATTAATACCTTCAGAGCAGGCTGGCTCATTATAGGCTAACTCACTCTCTGTCAAAAAAAGAGTTCCGTTCTTGCTCCATCAGTAAGAAATAATTGTTCTTCAGTGCTCCAATTGACTTGTAATATATTTTGGTTTTGAAAGAAAATAAAATGTTTCCCTTTTTTTTGTTAATAAACATCGTTACCATAGCGTGCTCTGTAAATACAAAATACAAATGCATAAGGATGCTGCCTTTTAGAATGTGCCTTGCAGGGAGTGGCCCGCTGAAGCATGAGGTTTCTCCAGCTGTTGTTGATCTCTTTCCTGGCAATGACGGAAGTGGATCCCCAGACAGATCTTATCCAGCTTAATGAGGCATCCAATCAGACGTATACGCACGCATTGAAGGACATGAAGATACACAACCACACACACATGCATACTTCAACAAAGACACCCTTACATTACATGTAGGGCACAAGTCGGTGGTAAAACACGGTGAGATAGCGTCCACCCGCTATTTTCTGCCAAAAAGTTGTGTCCTACCGTAAATATGCTGAACTCGCCCCAGTGTAATTTTCAAACACTGGCACACAGCAGCGCCTGCACGTGGTCTGCTCTCGATCTGCAACAATGTGCAGGTTGGGAGGCTTTCTTATTCAGCAGGTAAAAAAGGCTGAATTTGAGGGGCCTTCAGACCTTCTTTGTTCTAGCCTCCTGGCCGGGAGCAGTCTAGAGCCTCACACGTAGAGGCAGATGCAGTGGAGGGGAAACAAAGGAGGCACCTTGTTACAACAGTCTTTACACGTACTTAAGAGAGGCATGTTTTTGACTTTGTTCAGTTCCTGTATAGGAGATATGCAATCACTGTAAGAATGCCAGATTTGTTGGTCTTTCCCAGTATGTAAACAAAATTAGTTACATTTACATATTGCTTACCCTCCAGCCCCCCAAGAGGCGTTCAAATAACAATTCAAACACCACTTTTATCTTTTATAGCACTAGTCATCCCAGTGCATGGTGTCAGAGTCCTTTACGTCACACAAACACATTGCATATACAATAAATCATGTAAAATCTAGAAAGGGCCCAGCACTCTCTTACTTAATGCCCCAATGTAAGCAATATGGGTGACCAATGGGGTATGGACCCCTTTCAAAGATGATCTCAATATATAAAGTGAAATCAAAATGTAGGTAAACCCATATGAATCATTACTTGCTTTTCACAGTTCAAATCTGGAAGAATGCATCCAATCTTTTCGTAACATCTGTGTGAGTTTATTTTGAACTTGAGAAGAATGAGAATTCATATGAAATTCAAGAGAGATGAACAAGCGCCAAAGAAGCAAACACCGACACGTGTTTCACCCCCAAGTGGTAATTGTACCTGGTGCTTTCTCAAGGCTGTGGAGAATAGAAAAGCATGTTGAAACAAACTATTCTTCATATAAAAAAAAGAACAAAAAACAGTGACGAAGTACCCAAGTGTAAAAGTTTGGGAAACATAGTGGGAAAAGTCCGCTTTCCAAAGAACTATCGCATAAGGGAACCTTCTATGAAAACAATAGTAAAGAAAGCTAATCAGGTAGCTGACAATATTGTTAATGGTGTAAGGACAACAGAATATGGAGATGAATTGTTAGTGGGTAATGAAAGAAAACTCTAAACGAGCCCCAGAGAGAGTTAGTGAAGAGGATAATATGAAGATTGCAAAATTCACCATCTTATCCTCTAAGGATAGTGATATCCACATTGTATATCAAAAACAGAAACAACACTTGAAAGTGTCCAAACAGTAAGTTACCCATGCAATAATCCCTCGTGATCACATTGTCACAGAATTTATTTAGTACCTTTCCAAATAATCTTAAGAATAATTTGTTCAGAGTCTCATCAACCTTGTACATTCACTGTATACCATATAAATATAAACATGATGTAAATCGTATGCAGATTTAGTATTACAATACAACCGAAGACCAGATATACAACATGAAAGTTATAGAATAGAAATAATAAATACATTCAGCACCATGTCGAAAGAAAAGTCATGGCTGATGGCTCGTAAGTGGAGTAAGCAAGAAGAAAAAAAGAAAGAAAAAGGAAAATCTGATCCTGATTGGCGAATTATAGCAGTAAAACTGAAGATAATGCTGTTAGGAGTTATAACAGCAATGAATGCAGCAATGCCAAATAAGTGTAATTTAAAAAATATATTTGTTAAGTAAGGTGAAACAGAGAAGTCCTGTGTGTAATAGACTAAGGAGGTAACTTAAAATACCTGCGATATCTAAGAAAAGAAAAACAGGCTTTGAAGAACTCTTAACAGACTCGGGGTATCCGGAATGAATCCAGCGTTACAGTATCATGGTTTCCTAGAACCGGCGTTCAGGTATGAGTAGCAGCCATCTTGGAAGTAGGAGTTGCAAAAACGATCCCGACTCCTACTTTGGTTTTGATTAGCCGTTTGCCCGGGAAACAGTGCCTAATAACACACAGTGCAGATAATTTTGTTAATAATTAAATACCCGGCCCAGGAAGACCGGTGCCTATATATTTCTAAATCAAGAGGTTATACAGTTTCCTAAAAATTAAAAACAATGCAAATAGTTTTACTGCCAAAGAAAAATTACGAATTGAACAAAATAAAATTGAAAATTAAAGACAAACGGCAGCCATCTTAAAATGGACAAACAAAATCACTAATACTAAAACCAATGAGAATGGTGAAGGTAGTCATGGCAATATGCAAAATGAAATAAGAGAATAAGTGGAAAGAAAATTCCCGTGGTCAGTTGGAGGCTCAAAGTAAGTTAGAACTAAGCTAAAGGTAGGCTGCTTCTCCAAAAGGGTACTTGAACAAGGCATAACGACCATACGCTTCCACTTTACATGAGTTTAAATATGTACATATATTCTTCAGGAAAGGCTCAGTTAAGGCACCCATACCTGAATCATTCTAACTCCTAAATGTGTTGTAAGTACTTGAAAGCAAACAATTATAATATAACATCCAAAGAACAAAAAACATAGCAAGAAAAGTTACAATAGATATATCATATTATACAGTCTTACAGTAACCAATAGTGCCATTCTGCATCTTTGTTCAAACCATTTCTAACAGTATCAAAGTGAATAATGAGTGAGCTTTCTTGTTGACGCAGTTTGAGTTCCTGATCTCCTCCTTGGGGATGGTGTTCCATTTTCAAAAGACCACAGAAAGAAAAGGACCTTGTATTTGGATGAAATTATATGAAATGTTCAACCAAAGGAAGATGCACGTCATTTCATTGTATTTTGCGAAAGTGTTCCTGAATCCTTTGTTTCAACGGTCTGATAGTGCTCCCAATATAGTATTTATTACAGGGACAGATGATAAGACATGCTACAAAAGTGCTATCACAGTTGATGAAATCCCTAATAGTAAAATCATGATCATTAATAGAGATTAGTTTTGTTTTGGACAAGCCAAGTTTCCACATCAAGCAATTAGCACAAATGTAGAAGCCTGCAAGCGGTTGAAGAAAATGTTGTGATGATTGCTTATCATGAAGGAAAGAGGGACAAAGTCTGTCCCTGAGGTTTGGTGCCCTTTTGCAACATATTTGGGGAGATGATGATATTTCCCTGGAGATAGAAGAGTTGGCACTTAATAAGTACCAATATTTTTGTAGCAATTTACAAATATGATGATAACCATTGCAACATTTTGTGATGAAACGGATTGATGGTTTTGTTTCCGGAGATTTGACATTGTAGAGAATATTTTTACGGTCTATATTAGCAATGCAAGCTTGTGTTTGGTTTAACTGAGTTGAGTAATAGCCCCTCTTGATTAGTCTTTGTGAGATCTCTGATGCCTGTTGTTCATATTCTTCCTTTTCACTACAATTTTTCTTGCCCGCTTGAATTCTCCCAAAGGTATATTAAATTTCGTGTTGTGGGGATGACAGCTAGATGCATGTAAGATAGAGTTGGCTGCTGTGGCTTTTCTGTGAAGACGGGTGTGTAATCTATTCTCTTCTATGTACAGTGTTAAGTCAAGTAATTCAAGAGATTTGCGGGAAGTTTGATAGATAACTTCAATATTCCATCTATTTGGTGCTAGCGTCTTCAAAAAATGTAAAAGGTTTACCTCCTGGCTTTGCCAAATAAGTAAGATATCATCAATATAGCAGCCCCAAAAGATAATATGATTGGTCAGATTGACCGTCTTATAATTCCATGACCAATGTCTTTCCACCTCTCCCATTAGGATACAGGCATACGGAGAGCAAACCAAGCTCCCATAGCAGTCCCTTGTAATTGAAGGAAATATTCACCCTGAAACAAGAAGAAGTTGTTCTTGAGGCAGCAGGCAAGTAGCTCCAGGATCATGTTGTTTCCCTTTAAAAGATGAACTGAGCGAGTAGAGAGACATTTGTGGACTGCTTCTATACCATCTTAATGTTTAATTGAAGTATAAAGGCTAACCACATCAGTTGTAGCTAGTATGTAATCCGGTTGCGAGTCAATGTTCTGTAGTTTTGAAGTATATCTTTTGTGTCTTGAATAAAAGATGGTAACTTTTTCAGGAAAGGGTTGTAATTTGAGATCAAAATAGGTGTCTAAATTAGAGCAGATTGAATTGATACCAGCAATGATAGTTCTACCTTTTAGAGGAAAACCACCTTTGTAAACTTTAGGCAGGAGATACAGAGTTGGAGTGGTCGGATGTTTGATGAAGAGGTAAATCTTTTCTTCCAAAGAAAGTAGTTGTCTAGAGTGCCAACGATCCAAGAGGTCTTTTAACTTTTGTTGTATTGCCTGAGTTGGATTATGGGGCAATTTCATATAACAGGTATCATCATTCAGTTGCCGATATGCTTCCCCAATGTAATCTGTGTTATTAAGGATAACAATATTCCCTTCTTCATCCGCCTCCTTGATGATGATTGACTTGCCATTTTGTAGATCATGTAGGGCTTGTCTTTGTTTGTAATTGATATTTTTCGGTAGGTATTTAATCCTCGATGTGTATTTTGTGTGTACTCGGTCAAGGTCTTGCATCATAGCCGTGAAGAAAAGATCAATAGTATTACCAGCTGGTAAGGTAGGTGTGAAGGTCGATTTTTTTAGACAAGTCTGAGGATTCAGAAAGTGAAGTCTCGATTCCAAGTTCCTCTGCTGTTTCTGTAATAGATTGATCAGTACCATCCGTGTATGAGAGATTGTTAAGTAAATTAATAATTTCCAAATCTTGCACGCCAAGGTTACTTGTAAAGAATTGATCAGCAGCCCTATTGGTAGGCAACTCCAGCGTAGAGAAGAAAGATTTTAGCTTTACTTTCAGCGCAAATTTAAATAAATCAAGTTTGGTTTGAACCAAGTCCCATTCAAATGTTGGACAAAAAAAGAGACCTTTGGACAAGATCTTGATTTGGGATCTTGAAAGTACTTTATGGGATAGATTTAAGATGAATTCTTCATTTAAGTTCTGTTCCTGGCTTCCTTGCTGCAGGCTCTTGTCTGTATGCCCGAAGTACTGGGTTCTTGAGTTTTAGAACTTGGTGGTCTTGTGCGATTGTCTTGTGCTGTACCTAAATGATGTCTTTGTGCCACCTCGTAAAAATTAACTCCTAGTTTCATGGTAGATACCATGTTAGAATGAGTATCAAGTTCATCAGCCGATTCCAAATCAGATTAGGGTCTCGTTTCAGAGCAGCTAGGTGCTTCACCTGTGGGTTTGGATATTTTATTGTTGTCATATTTCTTCACAAAGGTGTAAACTCTACCCTGTTGGTAATCTGTAAGGTCTCTTCTGAATTTTCTATTTTTTCGTTGGATTAAGTCTTCCTCATACTCATCAATCCATTTATTCAGAATATCATAGTTCTTTTGCGTGATGTCGTCCCAATTGGCCTCTTCTATACGTTTGTTTAATGGAATGTGGATATCACTATCCTTAGAGGATAATATGGTGAATTTTGCGACCTACATATTATCCTCTACACTAACTCTCTCTGGGGCTCGTTTAGAGTTTTTTTCTTTACCCACTAAAAATTAATCTCCATATTCTGTTGTCCTTACACCATTAACGATATCGTCAGTTACCTGATTAGCTTTCTTTAGTATTGTTTTCATAGAAGGTTCCCTTATGCGATAGTTCTTTGGAAAGCGGACTTTTCCCACTACTTTTCCCAAACTTTTACACTTGGGTGCTTCGTCACTGTTTTTTGTTCTGTCTTTTTGATATGAAGAATAGTTGGTTTCAACATGTTTTTCTATTCTCCACAGCATTGAGAAAGCCCCAGGTACAATTACCACTAGGGGGAGAAACATGTGTCGGCGTTTGCTTCTTTGGCGCTTGTTCATCTCTCTTGAATTTCATATGAATTCTCATTCTTCTTAAGTTCAAAATAAACTCGCACAGGATGGTACGTAAAGATTGGATGCATTATTCAAGATTTGAACTGTGAAAAGCAAGTAATGATTCATATGGGTTTACCTACCTTTAATTTTACAATAAATCATGTAAGTTTATAAATCAATGTACAGGATATTTTACAAAAGGCAGTGAGGTTACAAAGGTCTAGAAGTCACATATCCTTCATAGCTCTCTGTCCTATATTAGGTTTAAAATTCAACTACAAACAACATAAGGATCTCTATGTTCAACTCAGTAACCTACTTGCTATGCTACTTTGAGTCAAAACTGGGGCTAGATAAAAAATGAATCTTTCCAGCAAGTGCATTAACTTCCAGACTTATCTTACCATTATTATTCACTCAGATTGACCGAGAACACACTTATCTCTGCAGCAGGCGCTTTAACCTCATGAGATATTTAAAAAATCTGGCTTTGTAACCAATTAAGCAGAACAGATTTACTGTAAATTTTGTCCGTGTTGCCAATTTCTTTGGTGCAGAGTTTTCAAAAAATTCAGGCCCTCATAATGACAATGGCAGTAAGTGCAGCTTACCGCCATACTGACTGCCGCCAACATACCGCGACTGCGGCGGTATGCTGCTACAGGTATTA
This sequence comes from Pleurodeles waltl, assembly GCF_031143425.1. NCBI lineage: Eukaryota > Metazoa > Chordata > Amphibia > Caudata > Salamandridae > Pleurodeles > Pleurodeles waltl. The sequence goes on from NC_090445.1 coordinate 669,105,026, forward strand.
TGACCCACACATAGAAATCCACCACTATACAGACACACACATAAGTCCACCAGCCCAAAGGTCAGTGATAAACTGGCGGTACCAAAACCCACACTGTTACGCCAACAGAAATACGGCCACAGCATCATGACCCACGAATCACCGCGGTGGACATTCAACCGCTGTAAACCATTGGCGGTACAGACCGCCGCGCTCAAAATACACACACTAACAAAACTACACCACATTGGACAATTCAAACTACACACACCTGACACACATACACACACCACACCCACACACCCACAACACGATAAAACACACACACCCAATACCCACAACCTATTACAACGAAAGAAATATTGCCAGCTGAGAGAGAGACAAGCCAGGAGCACTCATTAAATCTGAGACACAAAACACCATCACCCATACACCATCCACGCACCTCACAGCACACACACCAACACATCACCCCACAGACCCACATACACACCACTCACACTACACCCATGGCACCACAACGACACCCCAGATTCTCTGAGAAGGATCTACGGGTCATGGTGGAGGAAATCATCCGGGAAGAGCCAAAGCTATTTGGATCACAGATTCAGCAGACGTCCATTGCTAGGAAGATGGAGCTATGGTGGAGAGTCGTGGACAGGGTCAACGTCGTGGGACAGCACCCAAGAATAATAGATGACATCAGGAAGAGGTGGAACGACCTACAGGAAAAGGTGCGTTCCGTGGTTGCAAGACGCCAGGTAGCTGCACAGAGGACTGGCGGTGGACTCCCATCTCCCCCCCACAACTAACAACATGGGATGAGCAAGTCTTGGCGATCATGCATCCTGAGGGCCTAGCAGGAGTAGCAGGAGGACTAGACTCTGGTAAGTAAAATCTTTACTACTTTCACCCCCCTACCTGCATGCCATAACAAACTCCTACACCTACCCTCACCCCCATCACTCCATCACCTCACATATACCCTACCATCACAACCTACCCATCCCAGCACCAAGCCCTGCATGCAACACCAATGCATGGACCCTCATCACAGACCTCCATGGACCCCCATCACCACAGCATGCACACTAGTGACAATCACTTAGCCAACCAAATCACAACTCACACAAGTCAAAGCTGCCTTGCTAATAACAACCATAGAGGGAAACATACACATGCAGAAGATGGCACACGCAGAAACAATAACACTGCATTTACATCCCCACAGGACCCCCACACAACGTCACTGCAGAGGAGGTGCCAGCAACATCCAGTTCCACCACAGAAGAGGCCCACAGTGATGATAGCAGCTCTGCAAGCCTGGATCAGGATGGTCAAACTGGCCCATCAGGGACCTCTGGACAGTCGGTTACCCAGCCACAGTCCCACAACACCACAGAGCCTTCCCCTCAGGAAACACCAGCACAGCACCCACCCAGCGGTCCCATCTCTCTGTCCCCAGGACACATCAATCAGCAGCGTGTCCATCACTACAGGGACTGCAGGCAACCCCACAAACACAGGATGATCAGGTACCTGGGATCAGTGGGAGTGGGCACACGGTTCAGGGGACAGAGGCACAGGACAACAGGGAAGCTGGGAGGACTTCTGTGTGACAGGGGGAGCACAGGCCAAGGGAACCGACTCTCCACGAGGCACTCACCAACATCCTGGGAGCATACCACCATTCCCAGGAGACCATGGGCCAGATACTGTCCAAGTTGCAGGAGACCCAGCGGCTGCAGGAGGGACAGTACCTGGGGATCAGGGAGGACCTGAGAGACATCCACACCACCCTGGTCACCATTGCAGGGGTGCTGGCAGACAGGGCCAACACCATGAGGGAGGCAGTGGCACACCAACGGGCCCCTGACACTAGCCACTCCGAAGAACAGCCCTCTACCTCCGCAGAAGCTAGTGGACAGGAGGCCCGCCATTGGAACAACAGGCCACCAGCACCCCACCCCCTGCAAAAGGAGAACCACCATGCAAAAGGTTCCTGCGGTCCAGGCAGGAGTCAGAGAACATTGCCAAGACTCCGACCAGGAAATAGGACTTACCTGATTGTCACCCTTCTGTCCCACCCTGTCACCATGTCCACCTTGAACTGACATTGCTACACTTCCTATGTCCCCTTGGACAATGCACCTGTGATACCAATAGACTGGACTCTATCCTGGACATTTCTCCACCATCACCCAGCCCATTGCAATACCCCCTACACATATTCTCACACAAATAAACACCCTTTGGAACAAATACAAGAATGGAGTCTGTCAATTGTTTTACGTAAACATTGCAAATCAAATGTACAGTTACATTTACATAGGTATGACCTGTAGTGGGAAGCAGTAAGCACACCAGGAGCCAGAGTGGGGCACAGATATCTGAAAATAGAGATGCCAAAGGGTACAGTAAGTGGCCATAGAAATAGGGAAATCATGCTGCCATGTACAATGTCCAACACAAAACTGCAATGGAAGGTAAGGTTACAGTGTCTTACCTGTGTGTCAATGGAAGTACTGTTGGATTATTGTAGTTCAGTTGTCCACATCTTCTTCCTCTGCCTCGTCTTGTTCACTGTCCACAGGCTCCACCGCTGCCACACGACCATCCCCAGGCTCATCCTCCTGCAGAAAAGGCATCTGGCGTCTCAAGGCCAGGTTGTGCAACAAGCAACATGTAACGATGATCTGGCACACCTTCTTGGGTGAGTAGTACAGAGATCCACCTGTTAGTTGGAGGCACCGGAATCTGGCCTTCAGGAGGCCAAAGGTGCGCTCAATGATCCTCCTTGTTCGCCCATGTGCCGCATTGTAACGTTCCTCTGCCCTTGTCCTGGCATTCCTCACTGGGGTCAGTAGCCATGAGAGGCTGGGGTAACAAGAGTCACCTGTAAATATCCAAGGATACCTGTTAACCAGACATTCACCCTTAGGGACAACCCCACACCCATATACCTACATCAACTAGGTGGGGACCCTGGGCTCACCTATTAGCCACACCCAGTGCCTCTAGAGTTGAGACATCACATATGGGATGCTGCTATTCCTCAAGATAAAGGCATCATGCACAGAGCCAGGATACTTAGCATTGACATGGGAGATGTACTGGTCCACCAAACACACCATCTGCACATTCAGAGACTGAAAGCTCTTTCGATTTCTGAACAACTGTTCATTTCTCCGGGGGAGGAGACAAAGGCAATATGTGTACCATCAACAGCACCAATGATGTTGGGGATATGTCCCAGTGCATAGAAGTCAGCCTTCACTCTGGCCAAATCCTCGACCTAGGGGAATACGATGTAGCTGCACATGTGTTTCAGCAGGGCAGACAACACTCTGGTCAGCACATTTGAGAACATAGGCTGTGATATCCCTGATGTCATGGCCACAGTCGCTTGGAAGGAACCACTTGCCAAGAAATGGAGCACTGACAGGCCCTGCACTAGAGGGGGGATACCTCTGGGGTGGCGGATAGCTGAAATCAGGTCTGGCTTCAATTGGGCACACAGCTCTTGGATTGTGGCCCTATCAAGTCTGTAAGTTAGGATAATGTGCCTGTTCTCCATTGTCGCCAGGTCCACCAGGGGTCTGTACACGGGGGATGTATCCATCTCCTATTCATACTCAGTGGTTGAACTCTAGAGTGAAAAACTGTGAGCAGAATGTCGTAATCAAACATGTACTGAGATTAATATGCAATTTGTGTTTTACAGAAACAGTATGTGACCTATAAGTCAGTCGATGTGCCTAATTCTGCTGTGATGCAGTTAGGTGCCATTGCCTTTGCCCCCCTGAAATGGCAGCTGGCTGACCTGTGAGGAGGGACAAGTGGAAATGAGGTAATTCCGCTGGTGTTGTGCGCTGTTGCGGTCGGCGGTTGATGACCGCCGTGCAACACCGCATTGGTTAACATTGGGGCCTACGGGTTCCAGGAGCCAATGGCGATGTACGCCGGCGGTGACATTACGCACCACCGCGGACGTGACCGCCATTTTCTATCTGTTCACTCACTTGCTACCTGACCTTCAACAGGAGAGGACCTACACTGCAAGTGCTGCTGTGACCTATGTCTGGAAGCGACCATGGCTCGAGTGTCTGGGGAAAGGGCCCCTGCCTTCACTTCAGAGGAGTTGGAGAGACTGGTGGATGGGGTCCTACCCCAGTACCCTTTACTACATGGTCCTCCAGACCAACAGGTGAGTATACTGTGAGCATGATGCGTGGGGCATGAACGTATGGAGTGCTGTGTGTGTAAGCCTCATGTAGTGGGGGGCTGAGGGGTCCTGGGCAGAGTGCTGCATGTATGGTGGACAATGTATGTGCGTAAGGGGATGGGAGGGATATGGTGGGCCATGAATATGACAGTCCAGACGGTATGACTAATACCTTTTCCACTGTATTTGTCCTGCAGGTCAGCACCCATCAGAAAAAGGGTATTTGGCGTGCCATCGCCAAGGAGGTGTGAACCCTGGGGGTCTTTGACAGGCAGAGCACCCACTACCGCAAACGGTGGGAGGACCTGTGCCGCTGGGCAAGGAAGACGGCAGAGGCCCAGCTGGGGCTCCACTCCCAACGAGGAAGGGGTGCCTGTCGTACCCTGACCCCCCTGATGTTCCGCATCCTGGCGATGGCCTATACGGAGTTGGATGGGCACTTGAAGGCATCACAGCAGCCACAAGGGAGTGAGTACAGATTCAGATTCTTGACTTTGCGCACGTTAAGGTGTTACCTGGGTCAGGAATGTGGGCTGCGGGTGCCCCTAGGCCAGGGCAAACATGGCAGGATAGGTTCCATGATGGGCAAGCTCAGATGCACTCCAACCACAATAATGTTGGTGGGCATCTACTACTGGGTTTCAGGTGTGCAGCTAATGGCGTTAGGCATTGAACCCCATGGGCTAGTGACTAGCATTGTAACAGGTAGCGCATGGCCTAGTGCATAGGGCTGTTACCTGTGGGTTGTGTACGCTAGCGGTAGTGTAGTTGCTGGCATTGACCAAGTGTATCCTCTGTCTCTCCCCCAGCCTTTTGTTATACCACCCGGTTCTTGTGTGCATTAGCATCATCAGGTGGAGGCGCAGAGGCACCGGCGACGGAGGGAGCTGCATCTCACATGGGCCTGGAGGCCGAATCCACCGACGGTGAGGGCATCAGTGGGACAGAGGGCGAGGGGAGCACCACAACGGAGACAGGAGGGGACAGTACCAACAGCTCCTCCTCCTCTGATGGAAGCTTCCTGACGGTGGCAGACACCTCTGTGCCCACCCCAACTACAGGTATAGCCGCTATCCCCTGTACCAGCACCGCCCTCCCAGCAGCCCCTCAGTGTGTTTCCCGTGGCGACTCACCCAGGAGGGTGGGCATCTCCTTCGCCCCAGGCACCTCAAGCCCTGCCCCAGTCAGCCCTGCTGCCCTCAGTGAGGAGGCTATTGACCTCCTGAGATCCCTCTCTGTTGGGCAGTCAACTATACTGAATGCCATTGAGGGTCTAGCAGGGCATTTGCAACACACAAATTGCATTCTGGCATGGCGGCCCAACAGAGAGCATTCCAGGCTCTGGCCAATTCCCTGATGGCAGCCATTGTCCCTGTCCCCAGCCTCCCGCCTCGAACTTCCTCCTACCCTTTACCCTCAACCCCAGCCCATTCCAAGCACACCTTCGGACAAGCAATCACCCAAATCAACACACAGAAGTGGCTTAGGCAAGCACAAGCACCACACTTCATCTCACAGGCACTCACACAAGCACCATCCACATGCAGGTACACCAACATCCACTGCCTCCACTGTGTCCCCCTCCTTTTGTCGTGCACCTCACTCCCAGTAGCGTCTCCAGTCACATCTGCATGTACTACATCCTCATCCACTACCTCCATCACCAGCACGCCTATCACTGCACGCCCCTCACTGGCAGTCACCACCCCCACATGCATGCACACGTCCCCTGTGTCCTCTCCCACTGTGTCTGTGCCCCCTCCTCCCAAAATACACAAACGCAAGCACACAGACAACCATCCACCTCACAACAGTATCCAGCCCATGCACCTGCACCGAAACACAGCAGTCTGACACCTCCTACAACCACTCCCTCTTCCTCCACTCCCAAACCTTCACTCTCTTCCCTTCCCAGTGTCCCTAAGAAGCTTTTCCTCACAACCATTGACCTATTCCCTACACTCTCGTCCTTAACTTCGGGCCAGGGTGGCCAGAACCCAGCCTAGCACCTCAGCCACCCAGTCCACAGCCACCTTGGTTTTTGCAGCTACTGCAGGTGTGAGAGGCTCCAAGGAGGCACCCGTCAGCACAGCCAGTGTGCCAGCACCACCTGCCAAGGCCAATAAGGGTCCGCCACCTACAAAGGCCCAGAAGGGGACACCAGCCAGCAAGGGGAAGGAGGCACCACCAGACAGCAAGGGCAAGAAAAAAACACCAGCTGGCAGAAGCAAGGAGGCACCACCATCTGCCAAGGGCAGGAAGGGGCACACAAAACTAGCCATGGCACTTTAGCCGTCCGAGGCTGCAGGTGAAGGCCTGGAGCTACCACCACCATGGCCAGCACCGCTACCTGCACCCCGGCCAGCACCGCCACCTGCCCCGCCGCCAGGTGTACCACTGCCAGCAGCAGCGGCCCTAATGGGCAGCCGTCTGAGGCTGCAGGTGAAGGCCTGGAGGCTACCACCACTGCGGCCAGCACCGCTACCTGCACCGTGGCTAGCACCACCACCTGCCCTGCCGCCAGCAGCACCACTGCCAGCAGCAGCAGCCCCAGTGGGCAGCCATCCAAGGCTGCAGGTGAAGGCCTGGAGGCTACCACTACCTGGGCCAGCACCGCTACCTGCACCGCGGCCAGCATCGCAACCTGCACCATGGCCAGCACCGCCACCTGCCCCGCCGCAAGCAGCACCACTGCCAGCAGCAGCCCTAGTGGGCAGCCATCCGAGGCTGCAGGTGAAGGCCTGGAGGCTACCACCACCACTGACAGCACCCCCACCTGCAGCCCAACTTCCATCCACTGAGCAGCCATCACCGCCGGCGAGCAGTGTGTAGTAGTGACTACATGGGCTGCAGTGCGTCGTGGCCCCTGCAACACCTGTCGGTGTGACACCCAGGTGAGAGACGGTGACCTTCCCCATCCAGGATGAAACACACTGGGCACAAAACCCCCTCCAGAACCAGTGGAGATACCATCCACTTGAGAGACTGCGGATTTGCACCTCCCAGGACCTAGCAGTGAGCAACCCACCGACTAGAGAGCCTGTGGCTTTGCACTCCCCAGGACCAAGCAGTGGGCATGGAGCCCCCTCCAGGCCAGTGGCATGGTACCATCTTCTGGCTGAGGTGCCCCCACATTCCCCATCCCCCTGAGGTGCCTGTGTTTTTGCGACCTGATGACCCTGCAGTGTTTTCTCCGTTTTGAGGCAGGAGTCAAGTGTGGCCTTGGCCTATGTGTTATGGCCCCGTGGGCCACGGACATTTTGGAATGGGCATTGTCCCTCCTTTTGTATATATTGCATATATTGTACATACTGTTTATTGTTTAAGGACGCATATATCTAAAACTGTACTATTACACTCATTTTAATCCATTCCTTTTGTCCTTGCGTTTTTCCTGAGGGTCACGGGTGCATATGTAATGTTGTTGCATCTGCTTGTGTGTATGGTGTTGGGGGCGGGGGTGTGGGTGGGGTTGTTGCGTGTGTTTGTCACTCTCTTTTTCCTTCCCCCTCCCTTGTGTGCTAGGTGCAATGCTCACCGTGGTCGTCCTCACCGGCGTTCGTGTTCCTGGTGTATGAGAAGGTACACCAGCATTGGAAAAAAGTGCAGCTCGGGCTCCATGACATCGTGGTTCTTCCTTGAGTGTCGAGAGGTGAGTCGTTTCCCTTCAGTGTACTGTTTCCGCCGTGCTTTTGATGGCGTTGGTACCGCCCCGGAAAAGGTGGCGGATAGGCGTGTTGTAATGCTGTGGGCGGTACATTGTCTTCCGCCTGGCTGTTGGTGGTTACCGCCGCAGTGTTTGTTGCTACCGCCATGGCAGTTGGTGTGTTAAAGTGGCTGTCTGTGTTGGCTGTTTCCGCCGTGGTCATGATTCAATTTTTTTTACCGACGGCCTGCTGGTGTTACCGCCACTTTATCACAGACCGCCAGGGTTGTAATGAGGGCCTAAATGTAGCTTCAAGGAGCGTAGCTTCGAGGGGTTGTTTGGGGCATTACATCTCCCCTAATAGATGTATCTACTGATAAATAGTTGGGTTCAAGTGCTTTCAGTCGGTATGGTGAGGTGTCTGTCAGATTTCACCAGGGACTTTATATACACACAAACACAAACGCACACACACCCTCTCACTCTGTGTTACGAAAGTCTCCGAAAACATTAGTCAAATTACAAAATATTGTGTATTTCCTTACATTAACCTTTCCAACCCTCCTTATTCCCCGCCCATGTGCCCTGGTTGCTGTCTAACATATTTTAACATTATATGCCACCATGATTGTTGGAAAATCTGAAGCTCACACCCCTCCACGATATTACTGACCAAGCTATACCCCTGTACATAACCCTGCTTTTCAATACCTTACGTCAGATAGGCATTACATAGGTGGTGATTGGGTGTTCCCATGCAGCCACCCATGTACTTTGAAGCAAACCCATATTTACAAGGACTTGTAAACATAGGTTTGCATCAAATTAGTGGGTCTACCTGAGGCTGGTCTAACAAGAAGAAATATCTTTATTTCTTCTCATTATTTCCTCTTTGCATGTATGCTGCATTCTGCAGCACACACACAAAGAAGAAATAGTCTGCCTTGCACTACCATGCATTAGGTAGACATTACATGGGTGGCGCATTGACATTCCATACACTCATGCACTTATGTATAACTATGATGCACAGTCTTCTTAAGGCAGGCTTTAAGTCTAACTAGCTTTCCTTGGATCAGCTTTGTGTTCCACTTCCTTGCAAAAGGGTCGAGGTTATTCCTTATTTATGTGAGGCGACATTCCATTTAGGCCCCTCTAGTGAGTTTGAGTCTTAGACGTTCTATGATGGCTTTGAGAAAGTCAAAGTGCCTCCTCGTTGTAGTGTGTCAGTCAGAGAAAGCCCAGTACTGAAGATCCAGTATTCAGTCTTACTCGCTCTCGTTGGAGTGGAGGCATGCATCTGTGGCCCAGCAGTGAGCAGAAGACTGGATGCTACGGTAGAGATGGCAGGTATCCACATGCTCCTCTGTCTATGTGGTACGCCTCTCTGAATCCGGCAGCAGGTCTTGGGTCCTTCATGATTGTTGAGTAGTTGAATTGTTGCTCTTCCTGCATGAGTAATGACTTGCTTCTCCTTAAAAGCTGTACGTTGCCCCAGGACGCAAGCCCTCTCACTTCACTGTTGCCACCCTCCTGACATACAGGGTATGTGACAGTGCTCCAGAAAGCTGGCCTGGGGTGCGGTGAGTACCTATGCAACTTACACCTTATACCAGGTCCAGGGTTCCCCTATTAGTGTTGTGTAGGCAGTGTCTAGAAGCCAGGCTCTCTAGAGGTAGCTGTGGATGAGCAGCCAAGGCTTATCTAGGAGACATCCAAAGCTCATGCAATACCACTGTAGTCACACAGCACTTACACACATGAAAGAAAACACTCAGTGTTACCAAAATAAAGGTACTTTATTTTAGTGACACAATTACCAAAAGCACTAGATAGACAACCCTTCAATAGGAGGTAAGTAAACACACTAAGGGGGTCATTCTGACCCCGGCGGGTGGCGGGAGTCGCCCGCCTGGCGGGAACCGCCGAATGACCGCACCGCGGTCAAAAGACCGCGGCGGCCATTCTGGCTTTCCCGCTGGGCCGGCGGGCGACCGCCAGAAGGCCGCCCGCCGGCCCAGCGGGAAACCCCCTTCAACAATGAAGCCGGCTCCGAATGGAGCCGGCGGAGTTGAAGGGGTGCGACAGGTGCAGTGGCACCCGTCGCGATTTTCAGTGTCTGCAAAGCAGACACTGAAAATCTTTATGGGGCCCTGTTAGGGGGCCCCTGCACTGCCCGTGCCAGTGGCATGGGCAGTGCAGGGGCCCCCAAGGGCCCCACGACACCCGTTCCCGCCATCCTGTTCCTGGCGGTAAAAACCGCCAGGAACAGGATGGCGGGAAGGGGGTCGGAATCCCCATGGCGGCGCTGCAAGCAGCGCCGCCATGGAGGATTCCCTGGGCCAGGGGTAAACCGGCGGGAAACTGCTGGTTGCCCTTTTCTGACCGCGGCTTTACCGCCGCGGTCAGAATGGCCCAGGAAGCACCGCCAGCCTGTTGCCGGTGCTTCCGCGGTCCCCGGCCCTGGCGGTCATGGACCGCCAGGGTCGGAATGACCCCCTGAATATGTACACTAGAAATCAGAAATAGGCATAAGTAGCAATAGACAAAAGTGACCCTAGGGGGAGCCCAAACCATATACTAAATAAATGGAATGTGAATGCAGAACCCCCACCCAGGTAAGTGGAATCTGTAGAGGGGAGCTGGGGGAACTATGAAACCCCAAAGGTAAGAACCACAGTGCTCCCCAGCGACCAGGAAGAATGGAGTAAGTTACTGGATTTTCCCCAAACCACCAAAAGGACTGAAAATACGGATAAAGCAACACCCAGACAAGACTGCAAGAAACCAGTGGTGGTTTCCTAAACAGGAAGACCCGAAAAAGAAGGGGGCCAAGTGTGGTTGCAGGAGTTGGTCGCCAGTAGGACAAAGACGATCAGCAATGCAGCCCTGGAGTTTGTGAAGAGTTCCTGGAAGATGCAATTGATGTTCTACGCCGGATGGAAGATTGCATTCTGTCTGTAGTGTGGAAAAGCCACCAATAAGCCTTGTCAAAGGCAAGGGATGCAGTGAAGGAAAAGGGGAGCTGCCAGGGATCAGCAAGGTCCAGGAGGACTCAACCCATGGGGGCGAGTCTCAGGAGACCCTCACCAAGGCTGAGAGTCCACAGAATCAAAGGCAAACCCCACAGGAGACCCACTGGAGGAGGACCCAGGAGTTGTAGAGGAGACCACCCAGCACAAATGAAGAAGGGCCCCACACTGCAGGAGACCCATGCAGAGCTCTGTGTGTCACAGGGAAGAGTGCTGGAGGCTGGTGCTACATGAAGCCTGAAGATCCCTTGGGGAAGATGTCAAAAAGCCTTGGTAGCTGCATGAGACGCAGTGCACCGGGGTACTGTCCTGCGTGGGAAGGCAGGGGCTTACCTTCACCAAAGTTGGAAAGATGGCATAGAGGACTGAGGGAACCACTCTAGACTACCACCTTTGATGCAGAATCCACACAGCTCAGGGTGAGGGGAGACCCACAGAGCCAGTTGTCATTGCAGTTGGTGCCTGCAGATGCAGGAGAGTGATTCCTTCACTCCAAGGGAGAATCCTTCTTCCTTCTCATACAGACTGAAGACTTGCCACCCTCAGAGGATGCACAACCGGGGAAATATTGCAGAACCTGGAAGGAGCAGTGAAAACAAACTTTGCAAGCAGAGACTTCATCGTGAATGCACACTGTTGGTTCCTGGAGGGTTCAGTTGCAGTTTCGGAGACCAGAAGTCAGTGTAGAGGTTACAGAGGAGGCCTGCTGGAATCTTGCAAGCCGAATCTAAGGACCCACCCAATAGGGAGACCCTAGCTCTCCCTGGAAGCGGGTATTAGTCTCTTAGCTGGGTGACCACCTATCAGGAGGATGCTCTGATGTCACCTGCCTGACCTGGCCACTCAGATGCTCCCAGAGGCCTCTGCCCACCTTGGAGTCAAGATGGCAGAATCAAGGACCCTCCGGAGGAGATCTGGGCACCACCCCTGGGGTGGTGATGGACAGGGGAGTGGTCACTCCCCTTTTTACTGTCCAGTTTAGTGTCAGAGCAGGGACTGGAGGTCCCTGAGCTGGCGAAGACTGGTTTATGCAAGGAGGGAACCAAATGTGCCTTTCCAAGCATACCAGTGGCTTGGAGAGGATAACCTTCCCAAGCCATGTAACACCTATTTCCAAAGGAAGAGGGTTTATCCCCTTCTCCCAAAGGAAATCCTTTGTTCTGCCTTCCTGGGCTTGAGCTGTTCAAGCAGCAGGAGGGCATAAACCCATCTGAGGGGGTGGCAGCAGCTTCGGCTGCCCTGAAAATACAAGTAAGCTGGAAGCAGCAATGCTGGGGGTCCTCTAAGAAGCCCCCACAGTGCATGGAATCATACTTCCAATACTGTCAACAGTATTAGGGTATGATTCTGACATGTTTGATACCAAACATACCTAGGTTCGGAGTTACCATGATCCAGCGGAACATAGGTACTGGCCTATGTCCAGTACACGTGCAAAATGGCGTCCGGCACTCACAAAGTCCATGAAAATGGAGCTGGCGTTTGTGGGGCCACCTCTGCTCATGCAGGGGTGCCCTTCCACACAGGTACCTGCACCCTGCCCTCTGGGCTAGAAGGGCCTACCATAGGGGTGACTAACAGTGACCTGGTGCAGTGACCTGTAGTGAAAAGGGTGCATGCACCCTTTCACATAAGCTGGAATGCCAGGCCTGCAGATACACTTTGCATGGGCTCCCCATGGGTAGCATAATACATGCTGCGGCTCATGGGGGACCCTTTGCACCCCAATGACCTGGGTACCTGGCTACCATATACTAGGACCTATGTGGAGGCACCAGAATGCCAGATGTGGGATGTGGAATGTGGAATGTGGGGTGTGTATGGTCCAAGCATCCACGTTTAAAGGGAGAGAGCATAGTCACCAGGTTGCGGGTTAGAAGGATTCCAGTGAACACAGTCAAAACATACCAACAACAGGCAAAAGGTGGTGGTAACCATGCCCAAAAGAGGGTACTTTCCTACAAACACATACAGGAAAACAGCCCCTTCAGGTCACAGCATTGCACAGGTCAATGTCACTCTTCTTGCTAGAGCAATGCACCTGAGCAATACACCTCACTCATCACCGTGGCCCCCAGGTGGCATATGGAGGTCCTGGGCAGCACACCGGTTGTTTGCTTCCCTTTGTGCAACTCAGCCACTGAATGGACATCTCTTTATTTCTCCTATTTCACATTAAAGATCAATGTTTTGTTTTTAATTCTTAGCGCATGACGTTAGAGTGTGACTGGCAGGCTGAAGCCACATGAACGTCATGTCAAATGCTTCCTATATGTGAATCAATCAGGATTTATAAAGTGCAACTAATCACCCGATAGGGTATCCAGGCGCTTGCATGTCCCGGAGGCTTATTGGAACAGTCAGGTCTTGAGGACCATTCGGGATTCCGGAAGTGAAGTGATGGTCTGGAGGTATGTGGGGAGTCTGGTCCCGGTTTTTGCTCCAGCGTGAGAGAAGGAGCGTTCTCCACTTCTGCTTCTGTAGATGCAGGGAGTCTTCTTGATGGTTGGTGGAAGTTTAGGTGGTGGTTAATGTACGCGGGTCCTTGGTTGTGTAGAGCCTTGTGTGCCAGTGTGTCAGTGGCTTGAACTGGCATCTCTTCTGTACGGGGAGCAAGTGCAGTTGCCTGAGGTTGGGAGTGATGTGGGTTTGTCAATGGGATTTGCACGATTAGTGTCAAATTTTTTTACACTAATCCTGCAAAGCGCTGAACTAGCGTAAAAATTTTTGACACTAGTTCCCTGGATACGGAACACACAGGGTGGCGTTAGGGGGGTGCTAAAGGGCGCAAGGAAAGTGGCGCTGCACTGCGTGCAGTTCCACTTTCCATAAATCAGGCCCAAAGTGCTTTAGATACACCTTTGTATTTGTGCTGTGGTGAGAAGATGGGGCTGGGCTTATTGAAGCCTATGGTATGGGTAATCTCTAGTGCAGCCATACCGATGTGGTATTCCCAACCTACTCGAAGTGGAGCACCTTGCATTGTGCATAGAGCCATTAACAGGGGTATGCCTTACTACCTTCAGAGCAGGCTGGATCATTATAGGCCACCTCACTCTCCGTCACAAAAAGAGTTCTGTTCTTTCTCCATCAGTAAGAAACAATCGTTCTTTAGTGCTCCAATTGACTTGTAATGTATTTTGTTTTTTAAAGAAAATAAAATATTTCCTTTTTTTTGTTAATAAACATCGTTACCATAGTGTGCTCTGTAAATACGAAATACAAACGCATACGGATGCTGCCTTTTAGAAGGCGCCTTGGCGGGAGTGGCCGCTGAAGCATGAGGTTTCTCCAGCTGTTGTTGATCTCTTTCCTGGCAATGACGGAAGTGGAACCCCAGACAGATCTTATCCAGCCTAATGAGGCATCCGGTCAGACGTATACGCACGCACAGAAGGACATGAAGTTACACGTCCACACACATGTACATACTCCAGCAAAGACACCCTTACATTACATGCAGGGAACAAATCGGTGGTCCACCCGCTTTTTTCTGCCAAGATGTTGGGTCCTACAGTAAATATGCTGAACTCGCTCCGGTGTTATTTTCAAACACTGGCACCCAGCACGCGGTCTGATCTCGATCCGCAACAACGTGCAGGCCGGGAGGCTTTCTTATCCAACAGGGCCAGTAAAAAGGCCTAATTTAAGGGGTCTTCAGCCCTTCTTTTGTTCTAGCCTCCTGGCTGGGAGCAGGCTACAGCCTCACACATAGAGGCAGATGCAGTGGAGGGGAAACAAAGGAGGCACCTTGTTACAACAGTGTTTACACGTACTTAATAGATATGCAATCACTGTAGGAATGTCAGATTTGTTGGTCTTTCCCAGTATTTAAGCAAATGAATTATATTTACATATTGCTTACACCCGCAGCCCCCCAAGAGGTGTTCTAATAAAAATTTAAATACCACTTTTTTTATTTTATAGCACTTCTCATCCCAGTGCATGGTGTCAGAGTGCTTTACGTCACACATACACACTGCATATACAATAAATCATGTAAGTTTGTAAATCAATGTACAGGATACCTTACATAAGAGAGTGGGGGTTACAAAGGTCTAGAAGTCACATATCATCCTTCATAGCTCTCTGTCCTATATTAGGTTTACACTGCAACTGCAAACAACATAAGGTTCTCTGTGTTCAACGCAGTAACCTACTTACCTATCTATATTAAACAAAATCTGTCATCTACTTGTTGCATGATGTGCTTTGCAGGAGACTCATTGACCTGCTATGCTACTTTGAGTCCAAACTAGGGCTAGATAAAACAAGGATCTTTTCAGCAAGTGCATTAACTTCCAGAGTTATCTTACCATTATTATTCACACAGATTGACTCTGCAGCAGGTGCCTTAACCTCATGAAATATTTTACAAGTCAGGCTTTGCAACCAATTAAGCAGAACAGATTTACTGTAAATGTTCTCCTTGTTGCCAATTTCATTGCTGCAGAGTTTTCAAATAATAAATGTATAACTTGAGGGGTGTAGATTTGGGGGTGTTTGGGGCGTTACATCTCCCCTAATAAATGTATTTTCTGATAAATAGTTGTGTTCAAGTGCTTTCAGTCAGTATGGTGAGGCATCTGTCTGATTTCACCAGGGATTTTTATATACACACAAACAAAAACGCACACACACCCTCTACCTCTTTGTTACGAAAGTCTCTTAAAACGTTAAATAAATTAAAAATATTGTGTTTTTCCTTACATAGACCCCTACCAGTCTGCATTCCTCTCCCTTTCCACTGCCCCTTATTCCCCTCCTACATGCCCTGCTTGTCGCTTAACATATTTTAACATTATATGCCACCACGATTGTTGGAAAATCTGAAGCTCACACCCCTCCACAATATTACTGACCAAGCTACACCATTGTACATTGCCCTGCTTTGCAATACCTTACGTCAGTTAGGTATTACATAGGTGGTGAATGGGCGTTCCCATGCATCCACCCATTTACTTTGAAGCAAACTCACATTTACAAGGACTTGTAAACATAGGTTTGCATCAAACTGGTGGGTCTACCTGAGGCTGGTGTAACAAGAAGAAATATCTTTATTCTCATTATTTCCTCTTTGCGTGTATGCTGCATTCTGCAGCACACACACAAAGAATAAATAGTCTGTCTTGCATTACTAAGCCTCAGTTAGACACTACATGGGTGGCGCATTGGCGTTCCATAAACCCACAAACCCATGTATTTTATGTATAACTATTATACACAGTCTTCTTAACCCATTTGCTGCCAGGCCTTTTCCCTGTCAGGTGCCAAGCCTATTTTTGGCTGTTTGGGGCAGTTTGCGCTTAGGCCCTCATAAGTTTTTGTTCACATAGGCTACCCACGACAAAGTTGGGTCCTTGTTTTCCAACATCCTAGGGATCCTAGGGATTCTAGAGGTACCCAGACTTTGTGGGTTCCCCTGAAGGAGAAATGAGCCAAAATACAGCGCAAATGTAGTTTTTTATAAAAACAAATGTGAAAAAAGGGCTACAGATGAAGGCTTGTGTTTTTTTCCCTGAAAATGGCATCAACAAAGGGTTTGCAGTGCTAAAATCAGCATCTTCCCAGCTTTCAGCAACAGGCAGACTTGAATCAGAAACCCCAATTTTTCAACACAATTTTGACATTTTATTGGGACATACCCCATTTTGACTATTTTTTGTGCTTTCAGCCTCCTTCCAGTTAGGGGCAGAAATGGGTGTGAAACCAATGCTGGATCCCAGAAAGCTAAACATTTCTGAAAAGTAGACAAGATTTTGAATTTAGCAAGGGGTAATTTGTATAGATCCTACAAGAGTTTCCTACAGAAAATAGCAGCTGAAATAAAAAAATATTGAAATTGAGGTGAAAAAACAGCCATTTTTCTCCATGTTTTACTCTGTAACTCTTTCCTGCAATGTCAGATTCTTTGAAGCACTATACTGTTACATCGGCTGGACTCTTCTGGTTGCGGGAATATATAGTGCTTGAGGGAGTGACTTGTGGGGCTCTCACCAGGTTCTGTTACCCTGAATCCTTTGCAAACCTCAAAATTTGGCCCAAAAAACATTTTTTCCTCACATTTCAGTGACAGAAAGTTCTGGAATCTGAGAGGAGCCAGAATTTCCTTCCACCCAGCGTCTCCCGATAAAAATGGTACCTCACTTGTGTGGGTAGGCCTACTGCCCGTGAAAGGAAATGCCACAAAACACTATCTGGACACATCAAAATTATCAAATACAAAACTACCTTTTTTTTGCAGGGGAGCACCTGCGTTTTTAGTCTTGTTGCTCAGCAGCCATCTAGGGAAACCTACCAAACCCAGACATTTCTGAAAACTAGACACCCGAGGGAGTCTAGGGAGGTGTAATTAGCGTGGATCCCCCAATGTTTTCTTACCCAGAATCCTCAGCAAACCTCAAATTTAGCTACAAAAATCAAATTTTCCCCACATTTCTGTGTGGGATCACCACCTGGACAAATTTCCTAGCACCCAACGTTCCCCTCAGTCTCCTGGTAAAAATTATATCTCACTTATGTAGGTGGGCCAAGTGCCTGTGACAGGGAAGAGCCAAAAACATGTCGAAGGAGGAAACAAAGCGGGTCCTAAAGGGAAGTTTAGAAAAAAACATTTTTAGGCTGACAAGTGCAGCAGAATTTTTATCGGTATAGATGAGACAATGCTGGTTGGTAGGAACTTTGTGGATTCCTGCAGATTCCGGAAGGTTCCCTCACAAAAATGTGGGAAAAATGTGTGATTTCCAGCAAAGTTGGAGGTTTGCAGGGCATTGTGGGTAAAAAATGGTGCAGGGTGCATGTAAAGCACACCACCCTGGAATCACCGAGATGTTTAGTTTTCAGATGTGTCTAGGTCTTGTGGATTTTTCTATGTGGCAGTGACCCAAAGTCCAAAAAGTGTAGCCCTCACCATTCTAAGTGGGACAATTTTGAGAGTTAGCCAAGTTCTCATGGCCCAAATGTAAAACCAAAACCCAAAATAATCAAATGTCCTCTTGCTTGCCGTGGGATAGCATGTTTTTGTGTGGAGGGGTGAGCTGAAAGACTGTTACCCCCTTCAGCTGAGGTGGGGGCATACCCATACTGGTTGGTAGTCACCACCAACTATTTATTTTTTTATTCCCTGGCAACTAGTAGGCTTTCTGCCCCCCAAGGGAGTGGATTGGGGGTAATTGCCTCATCTGCCCACCGGTGGGCAGAACAACTTTGGCCCTATTTATTTGGGGTGGGGGTATGGATATACCCGCACCCTCTATTTTTTTTTTGTTGAATAAAAAAATCTTCCCTTGTCTCTGGTGGGCGTTCTGCCCCCGTTGGGGGCAGATGGGCCTTCCTAAAATAGGCCGATCTGCCCCCAGGGGGGAGCAGATATGGTCAACAGTAATGTGCCCCCATGGGGAGCAACCCTTGCCCAAGGGGCTGCCCCCAAACAAAACACACACACTCCAATCCCTGGTGCCTAAGTGGTTTCTGCCCCCCCCTCCGGGGCAGATTGGCCAAATAGAAATAGGCCGATCTGAAATGGCCTAAAATAAATTTGCGCTCCCGGGGAGTGACCCTTGCCTAAGGGGTCGCTCCCCTTGCCTGAAATTGGAGCAAAAAAAAAATCCCTGGTACCTAGTGGTTTCTGCCCCCCTTGTGGGAAGATCGGCCTAATAAAAATAGGCTGATCTGCCCCCAAGGGGGGCCGAAATGGCCTAAACTAAATTTGCCCCCCAGGGGAATGACCCTTGCCTAAAGGGTCGCTCCCCTTGTGTGAAATTGATGCAAACAAATAAAAATCCCTAGTGTCTAGTGGTTTCTGACCCCCTTGGTGGCAAATTGGCCTAACAAAAATAGGCCGATCTGCCACCAAGGGGGCCAGAAATGGCCTAAAGACAATTTGCCCCCAGGGGAGTGACCCTTGCCTACGGGGTCGCTCCTCACATGTATGAAAAAAAAAAAAAAAAAAGGTGTCTAGGGTTTTCTGCCCTACCCTGGGGTCAGATCAGCCTAATTACAATAGGCAGAAATTGTCAACATCAGGACAGTGCTCACTCTACGGGCGACGAAAATGCAAAAACCCAGCCTTCATTCAAGAGCATAATTCATGCATTGTGTTTATATGCAGTTTGTTAACCTTTTCCATTGCAGACTTTAACCTTGAAAAACACTATTAATGATGTTTGCAATAACTGTTCAATTGCAAGGTGTTGCTGCAGACTTATTGAGTGTGTTAGAGTGTGGTCCCTTTCTAGGAGCTTCTAGAAGTTTTCTCTGCAGCATGACTGGGTGTGTTCTGTGGGCTGGGCCAGACTCTATATAAGGGAGCCAGCCCAGCTCCACGTGCTCACTATTCAGAGGTCCAGAGCAGCAGCAATTTCCTGAGCTCCTGTTCCGGAGGCCTACCTTGAAGTTCCAGGTCTGCACAGCATTATCTTGGTGATTCTAGAGCAGGGTGGTAAGACGGTGGTCGGGCTGGGCCCCCGACCCCGCTGTAAAAGGACTCTTGAATTTTTGGGCCTATTCTTGAAACTTTCAGAGTACGCAAAGCATTGCTCTGATATTAATCTTGGTGTTCCGATCGGCAAAGGTTTGTGCGATCGTTTCATGGCAATTACATACTCTTGTTAGAATCGTCTGTGTGCGCGATTCATTTCCTGCATGGCAATGTTGGTGTTCGGATCGGCAAAGGTTTGCCCGATCGCTTTATGGTATTTACATACTCCTGTTGGAATCGGCTGTGTGCGCGATTCATTTCCTGCATGACAATATTGGTGTTCGGATCGGCAAAGGTTAGCACAATAGTTTCATGGCATTTGCATACTCTTGTTAGAATCAGCTGTGTGCGCGATTCATTTCCTGCATGACAAACTTGGTGTTCAGATCGGCAAAGGCGTGCGCGATCATTTCATGGCATTTACATATTCCTGTTGGAATTGACAGTGTGCACAATTCATTTCCCACATGTTAGACTTGGTGTTCAGATCGGTAACAGTGTGTGCAATCATTCATGGCCATACAAAAAACTTTGAAGTGTAATGTTATTTAATGTGCATATATTTATTTTGTGAAGATGACAAATCCTAAATGTGACGTTCTTTGTGCATATTAGGTTCCTAGTACAATTCCAATTGTTTTCCAGGGATGGTTTTCAGACAGCCTTTAGTTAAAAAGGCAGTGTTTGTTCTGAAGCAGTATTCTAGAAGGTTCTTGTATTTCTAGGCATTATGTGACATGTTATGAAAGGCTCATATGAAACATTGCGTTAACCATTCTTGATTCCTTTCCAGGTACCTAGATTTCTTGAGGCCTAGTTAAAGTCTAGTGCTAGGCCATTCATGTTCTTTCAGTCTAAGTGTTATTTCATGTTCCGTGTATCATTGAACTCTAGACTCAACAGAGTGTTATTTCATGTTCCGAGTATCACAGAACTCTAGATTCAACACAGTGTTACTTCATGTTCCGAGTATCATTGAACTCTAGACTCCACAGAATGTTATTTCATGTTCTGAGTATCATACATCTAGGACTCTAGATTCAACAGTGTGTTATTTCATGTTCCGAGTATCATTGAACTCTAGACTAAACAGAGTGTTATTTCATGTTCCGAGTATCATTGAACTCTAGACTCAACATAGTGTTATTTCATGTTCCGAGTATCATTGAACTCTAGACTCAACAGAGTGTTATTTCATGTTCCGAGTATCATTGAACCTTAGATTAAACAGGAGTTTTTATGAACCTAAATGTGATTTTATTCTGATTTTGTGTTGTTTAACCTTTTGCTTCCTACAGGTCTCCTTCCAAGCTGTTCCCTACCTAATCCCCTTTTCCCCACTTGGACTCTCTTAGACTCTGTGACATTCTAATCAGAGTATTGGAGCTGTCTTGTGGTGGACATGTTGGGAACGTGCGCAGACCCCGAGGATCTGGTGACTCTGACAGAAATGGCCTACAACGAATTTACACCCTCCAGGGGAGCGACCCTTGCCTAAGGTATTGCTCCCCTCACATGAAACTGACAAAAAAATAATCCCTGGTGTCTAGTTTTTTCTGCCCAAGGGGCCGCTCCCCTCATTCAATATTATAAAAAAGAACAAAATCCCTGGTGTCTTTTTGCCTAATAAAAATAGGCCGATCTGCTCCCAGGGGGGGGTGCAGAAATGGCCTAAAAATAGTTTTGCCCCCCCCGGGAAGCGACCCTTGCCTAAGGGGTCGCTTCCCACATATAAAAACCAAAAAAAATGTATCCCTGTTGTCTAGGGGTTTCTTCCCCTCCTGGGGGCAGAACAGCCCAGGGGGGCAGAAATGGCCTAAAAATTATTTGGCTCCCTGAGGAGAGGCCCTCACCCACGGGGCCGCTCCCCTCAAGACAATAACCTGAAGAAAAAAAAAATCCCTGGTGTCTGGTGGACATTTCTGCTGCCCGATCACATCGCGATCGGGCAGCAGAAATGCTGAGAAAGACATCAAAGGAAAGGTCTTTCCATGTGAACAGAGGAGAAATGCAAAAGCATTTCTCTTCTGATACACACTGGAAGCTCAGGGGCAGGCCTCTGATGAGGTCAACAGACACCACAGGGGGAGCAGGAAGGGGGCGGGATGGAAGGGGAAGTGATTGCCCTTCCATCCATGCAGTGGGGGTGCCGGATGCTCATGGGGGGAGTGCTAGGGTTCCATCCTTGGCCCCTCAGTGCCACAGCCAAGGACATAACTGTCACGTCCTTGGTTGCCAAGGGCTTAAAGAGGCTTTAGGACTAGCTTGCCTTGGATCAGCTCTGAGTTCCACTTGCTTGCAAAAGGATCAAGATTATTCCTTATTTATGTGAGGAGACATTCCATTTAGACCCCCCCCCCTATTGAGCTCAAGTCTTAGACGTTCCGTGATGGCTTTGAGAAAGTCAGAGTGCCTCCTTGTTGTAGTGTGTCAGTCAGAGAATGCCCAGTACTGAAGACCCAGTATTCAGACTTATCCGCTCTTGCTGCGGCCCAGCAGTGAGCAGAAGACTGGATGCTATGCTAGAGGTGGCAGGTATCCACATGCACCTCTGCCTATATGGTAAGCCTCTCTGAATCCAGCAGTAGGTCTTGGGTCCTTCTTGATTGTTGAGTAATTGAATTGTTGTTTTTCCTGCATGAGTAATGGCTTGCTTCTCCTTCATAGCTGCACAGTGCCCCAGGGTGAAAGCACTCCCACTTCACTATCGCCACCCTCCTGACATACAGGGTCTGTGACAGCTCTGTCAAAAACTGGCCTGGTGTGTGTTGGGTACCTATGCTACTTAAACCTTCTACCAGGACCAGGGTTCCCCTATCAGTAGAGTGTAGGCAGTGTCTAGAAGCCAGGCTCTCTAGAGATAGCTGTAGATGAAAAGCCAAGGCTTATTTAGGAGACATGCAAAGCTCATGCAATACAACTGTAGTCACACAGCACTTACACACATGAAAGAAAACACTCAGTGTTACCAAAATAAAGGTACTTTATTTCAGTGACACAATTACCAACCAGCACTAGATAGGCAACCCTTCAATAGGAGGTAAGTAAACACACTAAAGATGTACACTAGCAATCAGAAATAGGCATAAATAGCAATAGAAAACAGTGTAATAGCAATAGACAAAATTGACCCTAGATGGAGCCCAAACCATATACCAAAACAATGGAATGCAAATGCAGGACCCCACCCAGGTAACTGGAATCTGTAGAGGGGAGCTAGACGAACTATTAAACCCCAAAGATGAGAACCACAGTGCCCCCCAGCGACCAGGAAGAAAGGAGTAAGTTACTGGATTTTCCCCAAAACACCAAAAGGAATGAAAATAAGGATAATGCAACACCCAGACAAGACTACAAGAAACCAGCATTTGGATTCCTGAACAGGAAGACCTGAAAAAGAAGGGGACCAAGTGTGGTTGCAGGAGTTGGTCGCCAGTAGGACAAAGATGGTCAGCAATGCAGCCCTGGATTTGGTGAAGAGTTCCTGGAGGATGCAATTGATGTCCTACGTCGGGTGAAAGATTGCATTCTGTCTATGGTGTGGAAAAGCCACCATCATGCCTTGGCAGAGGCAAGAGATGCAGCAGAGGAAAAGGGCAGCTGCTAGGGACCAGCAAGGTTCAGGAGGACTCAACTCCTGGGGGCAAGTCTCAGGAGACCCTCACCAAAGCCAAGAGTCCACAGAAGCAAAGGCAACCCCCACAAGAGACTCACTGGAAGAGGACCCAAGAGTTGCAGAGGAGACCACGCAGCACAACTGAAGAAGGGTCCCACGCCGCAGGAGATGCATACAGAGCTCTGTGTGGATTGCAGGGAAGAGTGTGGATGCTGGTGCAACACGGAGCCTGAAGGTCCTTTGGAGGAGATGCCAACAAGCCTTGGTAGCTGCAAGAGACGCAGTGCGTGGAAAGGCAGGGGCTTACCTTCACCAAATTGGAAAGCTGGCATAGACCACTCCAGACCACCACCTGTGATGCAGGATCCATACAGCTCACGGTAAGGGGAGACCCATACAGCCAGTCATCATTGTAGTTGGTGCCTGCTGATGCAGGGGAGTGATTCCTTCACTCCAAGGGAGATTCCTTCTTCCTTCTCCTGCAGACTGAAGACTTGCCACCCTCAGAGGATGCACAACCGGGGAAGTGTTGCAGAAGCTGGAAGGAGCCGTGAAAACAAACGCTGCAAGCAGAGTCTTCATCGTGAATGCAGATTGTTGGTTTCTGGAGAGTACAGTTGCAGTTCCGGAGGCTAGAAGTCAGGTAGAGATTACAGAAGAGGCCTGCTGGAATCTTGCAAGCTGAATCTGAGGACCCACCCAATAGGGAGACCCTAACTCACCCTGGAAGGGTGATTGGCCTCCCAGCCAGGTGACCACCTACCAGGAGGAGGCTCTGATGTCACCTGCCTGACCTGGCCACTCAGATGCTCGCAGAGGCCTCTACCCACCTTGGATTCAAGATGGCAGAATCAAGAACCCTCCAGAATAGCTCTGGGCACCACCCCTGTGGTGATGATGGACAGGGGAGTGGTCACCCCCCTTTTTATTGTCCAGTTTAGTGCCAGAGCAGGGACTGGAGGTCCCTGAGCTGGTGCAGACTGGTACATGCAAGGAGGGAACCAAATGTGCCTTTCCAAGCATACCAGTGGCTTGGGAAGGCTACACCTTCCCAGCAATATAACACCTATTTCCAAAGGGAGAGGGTTTTCCCCCCCTCCCAAAGGAAATCCTTTGTTCTGCCTTCCTGGGTTTGAGCTGTTCAAGCAGCAGGAGGGCAGAAACCCATCTGAGGGGTGGCAGCAGCTACCGATGCCCAGGAAAACACCAGTAAGCTGGTAAGAGCAATGCTGGGGGTCTTCTAAGGAGACCCCAGAGTGCATGGAATCATAATTCCAATATTGGCAACAGTATTGGGGTATGATTCCGACATGTTTGATACCAAACATGCCTACATTCAGATTTACCATTATGTAGCTGAACATATGTAATGACCTATGTCCAGTACACCCCTAAAAAATGGCGTCCCGCACTCACGAAGTCCATGAAAATGGAGCTGGAGTTTGTGGGGGGCACCTCTACTCATGCAGGGGTGCCCTCAAGGGTACCTGCAGCCTGCCCTCTGGGATAGGTGGGCCTACCATAGGGGTGACTAACAGTGACTTGGTGCAGTGACCTGTAGTGAAAATGGTGCATGCACCCATACACATAGGCTGCAATGGCATGCCTGCAGACACACTTTGCATGGGCTCCCCATGGGTGGCATAATACATGCTGCGGCCCATGGGGGACCCCTTGCACCCCAATGCCCTGGATACCTGGGTACCATATACTAGGGACTTATAAGGGGGCACCAGTATGCCAGATTTGGGGTGGCTATGGTCCAAGCAACAAAGTTTAAAGGGAGAGAGCATAGTCACTGGGGTCCTGGATAGAAGGATCCCAGTAAACACAGACAAATCATACTAACAGGCAAATGGTGGGGGTAACCATGCCAGAAAGAGGGTACTTTTCCTACAACGTTAGAGAAGGAGTGTTCTCCAGTTCTGCTTCTGTAGATGCGGGGAGTCTTCACGATGGTTGGTAGAAGTTTGGATGTTGGTTAATGTATGCGGGCCTTGGTTGTGTAGAGTCTTGTGTGCCAGTGGGTCAGCAGATATAATTGGCATCTCTTCTGTAAGGGGAGCCAGTGGAGTTGCCTGAGGTTTGTTGTGATGTGGGTTTGTCTGGGAAGGTCAAGGATGAGTCTGGCTGCGACGTTCTGTATGGGTGGAAGTCTCTGCAGGAGGTGTACGGTGATTCCTACTTAGAGGGAGTTGCCATAGTCCATTCGGCTGGTGAGGAGGGCCTGTGTCTCTCATGTGCTGAGGTAGCCACTTGAAGATCTTACGTAGCATGTGCAAAGTGAGGAAGGAGGCGGAGGAGATGGTGTTGATCTATTCCTTGTGACCTTGTTGTCAATGATTAGTCCGAGGCTTCTGGCGTGGTCGGAGGGAGTGGGTTTGGGTCCTAGGTTTGATGGCCACTGTAGGAAGTTGGCTCTGTATATACTATCTCAAAGTAAGAGATGGTGTGCACAGAGTCAAAGGGTTCCCCTTAGAGGTAAGATTGTGGCAAAATTAGATAATTCTAATGCTCTATTTTGTGGTAGTGTGGTCGAGCAGTAGGCTTATCAGAGGGTAGTGTTAAGCATTTGTTGTGCACACACAGGCAATAAACGAGGAACACACACTCAAAGACTTAACTTCAGGCCAATAGTTTTTATATAGAAAATATATTTTCTTAATTGATTTTTAGAACCACAAGTTCAAGATATGAAGTAAATTCATAAAATGCAAGGTACTCCACAAAGGTAAGTTAGGAACTTTGAACTAGAGCAGTCACATATACAGTTTTAGTTAAAATGGCAATAAGCTATTTTAAAAGTGGACCCGGTGGGGTCCATACCTGGGGGAGGTATCTAATGGTTAGTTTGCCAGGTAAGTAAGGCACTTAGAAGTTCAAGTTCCTTGGCATAGGCAGTCCACCATTGGGGGTTCAAGGCAACCCCAAAGTTACCGCACCAGCAACACAGGGCCGGTCAGGTACAGAGGTCAAAGGAGGGCCCAAAGCACATAGGCGCCTATGAAGAACAGGGGTGCTCCGGTTCCAGTCTGCCAACAGGTAAGTACCTGTGTCTTCAGAGGCCAGACCAGGGGGGGTTTTCTAGAGCACTGGGGGGGACACAAGTAGGCACACAAAATACACCCTCAGCGGCACAAGGGCAGCCGGGTGCAGTGTGCAAAGCAAGTGTCGGGTTTGTATTAGAAATCAATGGAGGGAACCGGGGGTCACTCTAGCGGTGCAGGCAGGGCACAGGGGGGGTTCTCGGGCCAGCCACCGACTGGGCTAGGCAGAGGGTTGCCTGGTGGTCACTCCTGCACTGAAGTTTGGTTCCTTCTGGTCCTGGGGGCTGTGGGTGCAGTGCTTGGTCCAGGTGTCGGGTTCCTTGTTACAGGGAGTCGTGGTCAGGGGGAGCCTCTGGATTCTCTCTGCATGCGCCACTGTGGGATACCGGGGGGGTCGTCTCAGGTTACTCACAAGGTCGCAGTTGCCTGGGAGTCCTCCCTGTAGTGTTGGTTCTCTGGAGCTCGAGCCAGGGGTGTTGGGTGCAGAGGGTGAAGTCTCACGCTTCCGGCAGGAAGAGTGAGTTCTTTAAAAGATTCTTCTTTGTTGCAAAGAAGTTGCTGTGGGTGTACAGTGCCGCTGTTCTCAGGAGTTTCTTTGTCCTTTGGATTTCAGGGCAGTCCTCTGAGGCTTCAGAGGTCGCTGGTCCCTGTCAGGTGCGTTTCTGTGCAGTTTTCTTTGAGTCAGGAGACAGGCCAATAAAGATGGGGCCAAAGCAGTTGTCGTCTCTGTCGTTTCTGCAGGGCTTTCAGGTCAGTAGTCCTTCTTCCTGTTTCAGGTTGCAGGAATCTGATTTCCTGGGTCCTGGGGTGCCCCTAAGTACTAGATTTAGGGGTGTATTTAGGTCAGGAGGGCAGTAGCCAATGGCTACTGTCCTGGAGGGTGGCTACACTCTCTTTGTGCCTCCTCCATGAGGGGAGGGGGGCACATCCCTAATACTAAGATGGAGGATTTCTAAAGGCAGGGGTCACCTCAGCTCAGGACACCTTAGGGGCTGTCCTGACTGGTGGGTGACTCCTCCTTTTTTTTCTCATAATCTCCTCCAGCCTTGCTGCCGAAAGTGGGGCAGTGGCCGGAGGAACGGGCATCTCCACTAGCTGGGATGCCCTGGGGTGCAGTAACAAAATGCATGAGCCTTTGAGGCTCACCGCCAGATGTTACAGTTCCTGCAGGTGGAGGTGAGACACACCTCCACCCAGTACAGGCTTTGTTCCTGGCCACATAGTGACAAAGGCACTCTCCCCATGTGGCCAGCAACTGGTCTGGTTATGGCAGGCTGGCAGAAACTGGTCAGCCTAGCACTAGGAGTCAGACTGGTATTCAGGGGGCATCTCTAAGGTGCCCTCTGGGTGCATATTACAATAAATTCCACACTGGAATCAGTGTGCATTTATTGTGCTGAGACGTTTGATACCAAACTTCCCAGATTTCAGTGTAGCCATTATGGAACTGTGGAGTTCATGTTTGACAAGCTCCCAGACCATATACTCTGTATGGCTACTCTGCACTTAAAATGTCTAAATGTTTGCTTAGACACTGTAGGGGCATAGTGCTCATGCACATATGCCCTCACCTGTGGTATAGTGCACCCTGCTTTAGGGCTGTGGGACATGCTAGAGGGGTGACTTACCTATGCCACAGGCAGGGTGAGGTGGGCATGGCGCTCTGAGGGGAGTGCCATGGGAACTTAGTCATTTTCTCCCCACCAGCACACACAAGCTGTGAGGCAGTGTGCATGTGCTGAGTGAGGGGTCCCCAAGGTGGCATGAGACATGCTGCAGCCCTTAGAGACCTTCCCTGCCATCAGGGCCCTTGGTACCAGGGGTACCATTTACAAGGGACTTATCTGGGTGCCAGGGCTGTGCCAATTGTGGGAACAAAGGTACAGTTTAGGGAAAGAACACTGGTGCTGGGGCCTGGTTAGCAGGGTCCCAGCACACTTTCAATCATAACTGTCATCAACAAAAGGCAAAAAGTCAGGGGGTAACCATGCCAAGGAGACATTTCCTTACAGCCACCAAGAGTCTTTCCATGTGTTGCTTCTGTTGCCAACGATCAGTACTTCCGTCTTGTCTTTGTTCAGCTGCAGGCAGTAGTTCTTTATCCAATCAGCAACGCTTGTCATGCATCTGTGGAAGATTATTCTGGTGGTAGAGGTGGTGAGAAGCTGAGTTGGGTGTCATCTGCGTAGGAAACTATGTTGAGATTGTGGGATCTGACGATGTTGGTCAGCCGATCATATATGTTTGCTTTGAAGAGCGTGGGACTGCTGCATAAGCCCTGGGGGACACCGCAGGTGATCTCCTTGGGTTTGGAGATGACAGGTGGGAGGTAGATCTTCTGAGTTCTTCCTTAGAGGAAGTAGATGATTTATTTAAGCACCTCCCCTTGGATTCCGATGTGGTGGAGTCTTTTGATCAGCATGTGTTGTGATACAGTGTTGAAGTCTGCCGAGGGGTCGAAGAGGATCAAAGCTGCTGTTTGTCCTCGGCCCAGGAGGGTTCGGATGTCATTGGTGGCTGCGATATGGCCAGTTTTGGTGCTGTGATTGCTGCGGAAGCCGGATTGGGAGGCATCAAGATGTTGGTTCTGCTCCAGGTATGTCATGAGTTGCTTGTTGATGATCTTTTCCAGTACCTTCGCTGGGAATGGGAGAAGGGAGTTTGGCCGGTAGTTTTTTTGGGTTTGCTGCAGTCGGTGAATGGTTTTTTAAGTAATGGTCTGACTTTGGCATTTTTCCAGGCATCGGGAAATGTTGTGGTGTTGATAGAGGTGTTGAACAGGGTGGTGAGCTCCTGGCCGATCCTTTGGTTTCCCGATCCTTTGGTTTCCAAGGGTACATCTCCCACTTGGGTAGTTTTTCTATGCAAACTAGTAATATTTCTTTCCAATATTTTCTACAAAGTGCTAGTTGGGACTGGAATTGCATGTGCCTTTTTCTTATGAGTTGCCTTTGTCACCATATACTGGATGCTGGTTACACCAGATATTGGATACTGTGCAGCTTGCACTTATTTTGATATGCTATTGCTGAATGCCAAGGTTGCCATCACCTTTGTCTTTCACTTTCCTACAATTGCTTATTTCTTGCCGCTTCCTTTTTTTGCCTTCATCATTGTTTTCTTATCTCTCTTTCTCCTTTCTTCCCGCTTTCTCTTTCTATCTTGTTTTAATCTGGTTCTTGTTATTTTGTAAACATGATAATATAGTCACAGATGCAGTATGCAAATCATGCCTCAATAATCTACAATTGATAAGAAAACAGGAGCACTGCATAGAAACTGCAGGACATTAAACAACAACTTGAGACATGGGCAGTGTTAGCCATATTGACCCTCCCTTGGACACACGCTCTAAGTAGTCGATTGCACTGCACGGCGTTCGCCGGCTTTCTCTATCTATCTTGTTTTGGGTCATGGTCGGTGTAGTGTTTTGCATGATTTAGAATGGAGCTTTTCTGGCTCCCCGAAGACTCCATATCAGTGTGACAAAATTTCTAGAATAGAATGTATGAAAGCTTGGTGTACAATGTTGAAGTTTACAGGTACACACAAAGGAATAAAGACGTGTGATTAACAGCTCTGTGCGTGGTCTTGTAATTCAAGGGATACCAGGCTGGGCGGGAAGCTACAACTGGCGATGAGATAGATGATAAGTAACCCGAAGACAAAAGTGCTTTCCTGGAGAGTTTGACTTGGTCCAAACAAACTGCTTGTGCATGACACTTGTGCTTCCATGGAAGTGCTGAGTCGACGGTTGGCATATGTGGAGTCACAGCGCAACCCCAGCAGGTGTGAAGCATGTGAATGGAAAGGGGGCTTCACGGAATAGTCTACGCATCGTTGGTCAAGAAACTACGACCAAGATCCTACAAGAAGGTACTGCACTGCCACGTAAAATAAACTTATACATTGTATGGAGTGTTATTGCTGAAGGTGAATTCAAGCAGGTTTACAGAGTGCAGTTAAAGACAGTTATCAGATACCAAATACCTCTGAAGGCGGATCAACCAGGTGTTAGATAATACAAACTGAAGTATAAACAGAATAAAGTAAATAATGTATCATGCCAGATAGACAGAATCATCATACCCTAAATGAAGGTGGCCCCAAGAGAAGTGCCCGGGCGGTGCTAACAGAGCGGCCCATATCTCCAGCAGACAGAAACTTAGCAGAAGACAGTTCTGCCAACGGATCCCATCAAGGACAACCCAGAGGCTGGCCCATCACAGGGCCAGGACTGGGGCATGAATGGAACTGATTCTGATTTCCAGGCAGAGATGGCCAGGTAAAGCACTACTCTCAAAGTCAGTAAGTTCCACACTAGTTTAAAATGCTGCCGCCTTCCTCAAACCACTATCACCATTCGACATTGCCAAAAAGCTAAATATTGGTGATAGATGGACTGCATGAATTCAGACATTTGAAGATTTCATAGATGCACTTGAAGAGACTGTTGACTGGAAGATTATCAAGTATCTACATTTTTTTGCTGATGACAGTGTGGATGAAGTCATAAAGAAAATGTCAGGAACTGAAAAAGTCACATACCGTCAGATTAAGAATGCGTTGAATCTCAAGTTTAATCCAGTACTGAAAGTCAATTATGAACAATATGTTTTCAGTCAAGAACATCAGAGAGTTGGTAAAACAATAGATGAATTCATTGAAAGACTCAACACACTCATCAAACACTATAAGTTCAATTAATTTAATGATGAGGAAGCCATGAGGCTTAGAGTGATCAATGACTGCTTGTCCAATTCATTCAGACAATGAATGCTGAGAGAAACTCCTAGTCTGGAGCAAGTGTTGATGACTACCAGATCTGAGGAACATGCTGAGCGACAGGCTGTTGACATGGAGGACGGAGGTGCCCAGAGCGAGTCAGTCATGAGTGTGAAAAGTAATTTGAAAAAAAAGACTGAAGGACACAAAGTGATGTCTAAATACAAAAAGAAGTTGTGCTTCAGGTGTGGATTTTACTTTTTACATGAAGTTTCCTGCCATTGGTCAGATATGCAAAGGCTGTGGCAAAGAGAACAATTTTTTGACAATGTGCAGAGCAAAGGAAGAAGTAAGTGCATCACAGCTCAGAGACAAAATGGCCACCAGAACGTTCCAAAAGCATAATTCAATGCACATCTACAAGCCAAGTGGTAACATCAGTTGAGGCAAATGGATACTAAACAAAGTTGATCGTCATCTAAATCATCGTCAAACAGTTCTTCAGCCTCAATAATAAGTGAAAGTGAAGAAAGTGATTGTGCCATGTCAATGCTTACCTCAAACAAGCATTTGCAATACAATCAGTCTCGCATTTGCTCCAGTTAGAGCTATTGATGTTGTAAGTTCCTAACTGGACTTTCTTTGCACATAAATTGAAAATAAAAAGTAAAACTGATGACATAAGCGAGCCGATTCAAAGTGCCATGGTCACCATGAGTATGAGTGCGAAAGAGAGACACAAAAGAAAAAAAGAATTTGCTCACAGTCAAACATTTTGGTAGTCGTGCAATTATCCATGTAACATGGCCGTGTCTGAAAGGCAATAACAAAACCTCTCCAAGGAGGGACAAACGGAAAGCATTTATTAGTGATAACAAAGGATTTTGAAAGGCAAGCCCACAAACGAGTGAAAGTGATGGGTGTGAGGTGGGCTTCGTTAAAAGACCACAATATTTACAACAGGGCAAAGCATATGCGCGCTCGACCTAAAAACGAGCACTAGTCGGTCTGGTTGCCTGTGAAGAGGAAAGTCTAAGAAGAGTCGAAATGTCGATGTAATGAAATCATACAAACACTGTCCAAAGATTACATTGTGAAAATAAATGAATGTTCAATGACTTTCGTTATAGTGATGCTTTGATAAATATAATACCTGAAGAAAAGTACAATGGACTGTCTCCATAACAGTTGCTTAAGCCGTCAAAGACAAAAGTGTACACTTGGACTACATCAACTCCAATGAAAAGTAAAGGTTTGTTTTCAGTGACAGAGAAACATAAGAAAACAAAGGTACAAGCACTGATCTATGTGCCTCAAGGTACAGCGCAAGTGCCTGCTTACTCAGTTTCAACACAGGTGCTGACACAGGACTGATTTCAGTGAATTATAACATGAATGCTCATCACAAAAAAAGTAAATTCCCTTCATTGTTTCATGGTTTAGGAAAATTTATCATTGTGAAAGTAAGACTGCATATTAATGAGGATGTCTGTACTCTTGCTCAGAGACAAAGATGAGTTGCATTTCATTTCGCCAGCGTCCCACCCACCAAGGCAGGACGCAACCATCTCATATGTATCCTTCTCAACACCCGCTCCGTCCACAAACATGCGGTAGAACTATGGAATCTACTTGACTCAGCTTCCCCAGACGTCGCCTTCCTGACCGAGACCTGGATGAACCCCTCCTCAGTGCCTGACATCGCCATTGCCATCTCGGACGGCTACAAGATCACCCGCAGGGACTGCTCCAACCAATCAGGAGGAGGAATCGCTATCGCCCACAAGAACACCCTCAGGATCACAACCAGCATCGAAGACACCCTCAGCACCGCCGAACACTTGCACTTCCAGATCCACACTGACACAAACACCACCCTCCGAGGGACCCTTGTCTACAGGTCCTCCGGCCCCTGACAGCAGTTCAGCGCCTCTATCACCGACGTCATGAGTACACACACTCTTGCATCCACCTACTACATACTCCTTTGGGACTTAAACTTCCACCTCGAGAACACCAACGACTACAACACCACCACCCTGCTCAACAACTTCTCCAACCTGGGCCTCAAGCAGCTTGTCAACACACCCTCCCACTCCGCAGGACACACACTCGACCCTATTTTCTCCGCCAGCAAACACATCTCCTTTAGCCACACCACTGAACTCCAATGTACAGATCACCGCTGCATCCACTTCTCCTTCGAGAAACCCAGAACACACCATCACCTGCAACAGATTCCACACCGCAGATGCAACAAGGTCACCAAAGAGAAACTAATCACTAACCTCTACCGGAACCCACCGATCGACACCACTGACACTGACACAGCTGCCCGCAACTTCAGGCAATGGATCGACACCTGTACCAGCATTCTCGCCCGATCAAAAATCCCTCCAACAGACACAGCGTCAGAAAGGCCTTCTGGTTCACCGCCCACCTCCAAGAATCTAAGCAGACTTGCCAAAGACTCGAAAAGACGTGATGCCATAATCAAACACTGGACAACCACACAGCCTTCAAAAATGCCATCTGCAGACACCACCAACTCATCCAAACAGCCAAGTGAACCGCCTTCAAAGAACTCATCAACAACAACACACACAGCCACAAGGAGCTCTTCAACATCGTCAAGGAACTCTCCAACCCCAGCTCCAACGGCATCCCGCCATCACAAGACCTCTGTGACTCCCTAGCCTCCTACTTCCACCGCAAGATGGCAGACATCCACGACAGCTTGAGCACTCAGGCCCCCCCGGCAACCAACAACACCACAGTCACAGTAAAACAGTCACCCACGCCCTAGTCAGCAGTCAACTGGACTTCGGCAACAAGCTCTATGCAGGAACCACAGCCAAACTACAAAAGAAAATGCAACGCATCCAAAACGCCTCCGCCCAACTCATACCTGACGTCCCACGCTGCAACCACATCTCAGCCCATCTCAGAGAACTACAATGGCTACCAGTATCGAAGAGGATCACCTTCAAACTATTCACCCACACACACAAAGCCCTCCACAACACAGGTCCAGCCCATCTTAACGACAGACTCACCTTCCACACCCCCGTCCGCCAGCTCGGCTCCGCCCGCCTCGTCCTCGCCTCCGTGCCCCGTATTCACCTCTCCACCACAGGAGGAAGATCCTTCTCTTACCTCGCCGCCAAGACCTGGAACTCCCTACCGCTCCAACTATGCCAGACCCACGACCTCCTGGCCTTCAGAAAACGCCTCAAGACATGGCTCTTTGACCATTAACTCCCCTCCCCCCCACCAGCGCCTTGAGACCCTAACGGGTGAGTAGCGCGCTTTATAAATTGTTTGTTTGTTTGTTTGGTTTGAGACTCACCACCGACCAGCCTCCTGCTCTCCTGGACCCCCATCAATGACAATGACACCATCGAAATCATGAATACCATCCACTCCGGCTCACCATCCGACCCCTGCCCTCACCACATCCTCAACAAAGCAAGCTCCGTCATCGCACCCCAACCCAGGAAGATCATCAACAGCTCCTTTGAGTCCGCCACCTTCCCGGAGAGCTGGAAACACGCTGAGATTAATGCCCTCTCAAGAAACCCAAAGGATCTCAAGAACTTCCGGCATATCTCTCTGCTCCTCTTCCCGGCAAAAGTCATTGAAAAGGCTGTCAACAGACAACTGACCCGCTTCCTGGAGGAGAACAGCACTCTGGACCCTTCACAATCCGGAATCCGCAGCAACCACAGCACCGAAACTGCCCTCATCGGCTCCACCGACGACATCAGAACAATAATTAGCCAATAATGGCTAAACCGCGGCCTTCATCCTCCTGGACCTCTCAGCCGTGTTTGACACTGTCTGCCACCACACCCTATGCACACGCCCCAGCAATGCAGGAATCCGCGACAGGGCCCTGGACTGGATCACCTCCTTTCTCACCGGCAGAACGCAGAGAGTCTGCCTCCCTCCATTTTGCTCTGAAGCCCACCAAAATCATCTGTGGCGTACCCCAGGGTTCATCCCTCCACCCGACCCTCTTCAACATCTACAAGGCTCCGCTCGCTAACATCGCCCGATCTCACAACCTCAACATCATCTCATAAGCCGACGACACCCAGCTGATCCTCTCCCTCACCAAGGACTCTGCCAAGACCAACCTCCACGAAGGAATGACGGCCATCGCCGAATGGATGAAGAACAGCTGCCTCAAACTCAATTCCGACAAGACTGAGGTCCTCATCTTCGGCTCCACCCCCTCCGCATGGGATGACTCCTGGTGGCCTGCCACACTCTGATCCACTCCGACTCCCACTGACCACACACACAACCTAGTATTCATCCTGGACTCCTCACTATCCATAACCCAGCAAGTCAACACCATCTCCTACTCCTGCTTGAACACACTCTACATGCTCAAAAAGATCTCCAAATGGATCCCCACGGAAACCAGAAGAAAAGTCACCCAAGCCCTCATAAGCAGCAAACTGTCTATGCAGGAACCACGGCCAAACTCCAGAAAAGGCTGCAATGTGTCCAGAAGACCTCTGCACACCTCATCCTGGATAACCCCCGCCACTGCCACGTCACAGGCCACTTAAGAGACCTGCACTGTCTCCCTGTCAACAAGCGAATCACCTTTAAACTCCTCACCCACACTCACAAGGCACTGCACAACACCGGACTAGAATACCTCAACAGACGGCTCTCTTTCTACACTCCCGACCCGACATCTCCACTCCACCGACCTCACCCTTGCAACCGTCCCATGCACCCGCAGAACTACAGCCGGCAGCAGATCATTCTCGTACCTCGCCGCCAAGACGTGGAACACTCTTCCCACCAACCTGGGTCAGACCAAGGACCTCCTTACCTTCAGGAGACTTCTCAAGACTTTGCTGTTCGAGAAATAGCAGCATCCCTCTCTCTCCCCACTCACCACCTTGAGACCCTCACGGGTGAGTAGTGAGCTTTACAAATTCCTGATTGGATTGATTGGATTTACAAGAAGCTGTTGAAAAAGAAACTGAATCATTTATTAAGCATGAAATTATTTAATGTCCTACTGGTCCAATGCCATGGGTTTTCGCATAGTAGTAGTGCCTAAAAAGGACCATGAAAGAGCTGTTCACATATGCATTGACATGCACCAGGTGAACAAAACGATTGAACAAGAACGACATCCAGAACCGCTCATTGCTGACATGATCATGCAATTGAATGGTGACGAAATCTTCTCTTGACTTGATCTGAATAAAGATTATCATCAATTACATCTAGAAGAATGCTGCAGATATATTACAACCTTTGCTACACATGTTGGTTTATTTAGATACAAGAGATTTAGGGCCTGATTTAGATTTCAGCAGACGGGTTACGGGTGACGGGTATATCCTATCCGCCGAAATAATACAGCTGGGATGTCCATAACCATTGCGACAGAGTAACCCGTCCGGCGTCATCTAAATCAGAACCTTAGTTTTGGTATCTCATCAGCTGCAGAACGTTTCCAAGACGTCATGTGAGGCATTATGCAACCTGTTGTGAATGCATTTAACTGTAGCAATGACATACTGGTTTTTGGATCTACACAGAAGGAGCACGGTAGAGCCCTCACACAAGTAGGCCAAATTCTCAGTGTTGCAGTTTTGACATTAAAAGTAGACAAGTGTGAGTTCAATAAGACAAAATTTAAATTATTTGGCTATATCTTTTCGGAACATAAAGCATCACCTTATGGCCACAGGCTAATGGACTTGTTGAGAGTTTTATCACTTCGCTACAGAAAGCAGTGCAGCATTCAACTGCTGAGAAGCTCAGTCTAAAGACAGTACGGAACTCTACAAGCTTATCATTCAACACCCCACTTGACCACAGGTGAAAATCCTGTGGCTATGATATTTTGCTGATTGTGAAATCGTGAATGCCATTTCACAGAATATGTCTGAAAGGCAAATTCATATTTTTCAAGATCCAGGATGCAATTACTTTAGGGTCACTGAAAATGTTGCTGCTTGAACGCAATCATGTGTGTTCCTTTAGAACTCTCTTTATAACTAGGGCCACTGGAATAATGTGATTCTGTAGCATTGTACATACAGTATAATTATGGATCTGCCACATAATTTATCATTTGCTGCATAGCTCGCAGATTTTAATAAAATAAATTGTTTGTATCTCAAACAGGTCTGAGGTTAATAAAAGCATGGTGACGTGTCACAAGGCTATAGAAAGCCTTCCCAAAAGTTGACTGGTCATCTTTAAATTGCTAATTGCTGTATTTGGGTTTTAAACTGGTACTAATAAGGTGAAAGCATTGACCTGTCCCAAAACAATAAAATGATGAAGTAATGCTTTCAGAAAATGTGCCGCATTACGCTGCGGAATTTGCATTTTTTCCCCACATAATTTAGTCAACCCTGCTATGTACTTTGATCCTCCCCTTCCGTTTAATTCAAGTGGCCCTGTTTATAAGCTATCGTTTGAAACAACGTATTTGGAAAAATGTTTTAGAATCTGAACAATTTGACCACACTGTTTTAGCATTTCTCTGCCCAGCCCCCTGGATTTCAATAGGTATTCAGCTTTACTCACTTGCTCAGTAACATTGTCATTGCTAACTCCTTTAATATTTGTGTGGGGTTGCCAAAGATAAGCACTCGCACTCAGAAAATTGTGCCAGCACCACTATGTCTGAGGCATTCGATGGAGCAGAAGAATCCATGTAAGTTTATTAAGATTTGAATCTGTGATATGCAAGATGCACACAGTCCTGTACAGAAGGTACATAGGTACATTCACGTTGCTACTAAGCAGCAGGAATGTAGTAACAATTTGCATGTATAAGAAAAGAAGCAATCAGGTGAGTGTGTTTGCGTTCACATATTTAAAT
This sequence comes from Pleurodeles waltl, assembly GCF_031143425.1. Classification (NCBI taxonomy): domain Eukaryota; kingdom Metazoa; phylum Chordata; class Amphibia; order Caudata; family Salamandridae; genus Pleurodeles; species Pleurodeles waltl. The sequence continues at coordinate 669,142,646 of NC_090445.1, forward strand.
ACACACACATATATACCTATACATGTCTACATATATATTTTTTCACATAAAAACAAAGTTACAACTTAGTTATAATTATGGGATATTACATTACAACAACGCATATAAACTACACAACTTTCATTGAAACTTGGTTTATACAAATAGTCTGTGGTCCATAATCCTACCTCTCATTTCATTTCTTAGTGAGTGTGAGAACCCCCATTTTATAATTATTGATTGTGGAGGCAATGGATATTAGTCTATTCACTGGTGTACGAATTGAAATGCAGATGAAAGCTACTTTGAGTTCTCTTGTGAGTTTATTTACTCACACTCATTTTGAATATTGTAATATTTGCCAAGGGATAAAATGGAAGTACTCAATAGAAAATGCAGGAATGTGTGAAAAACATACAGTCATACCTACAAAATCGTGTCTGCCTTCCTAAGAGATCACACCATGCCTTCCATATATCACCTCAACATTATGTTTTCCAAACCTTACCTTTACAATGCAGATTGTGTACTTTTTACCAAAACTGGCAATAACATCTTTGTTAATAACATCCTCCAACTCTATTAAATCATATTTAAATCCAAATACACACTTATAAGTAAAGACCATTTTAAGAGGCAACCTAACAGGACCATAAGTAAATATGAATATAAATGGTTATTTAAAAAAATATTTTTAAGGTATTGCAGTACTCTCTAGAGACTAATGTGAACATAGTGAGGCACTCTGTAATTTTTCTACAACACATTTATACATTTCCAAACTTTATGGACTACATAGCACAATAATAGTGTCCTCAGTACACGTACAAGCCTCAACTTTTTTCACAAGACATTTGTAAGGTGTCTTGCAAAACAAGTACTGTGTAAAAGAACATTGCTGCTATCAGGTTTTGAAAAAGTACACATTAGCTAATTAGATAATCCTGTGTCTTCGCTATGTACCAAGGTTGTACCACAGTACTACCATGACCACAGCACAAAAAATCTTATAACTTAAAATTGACTTACTGTACTTTCTTGCACTAAACCACAGAATCATCTACTCTCCCGCTATGTAAAACTGCCAAATTTCAGAAAAATCCAGCTGACGGGACATAAGAAATCTAAAAAAAAATGCTGTTTTGGAGCCCACCCTTTTTCTTTGCACCCCCTTCATGAAATGCCTTAAAACCTCATGGACTATGACAATTAAATGGGGGCATCAGGTCTGCAAAGTTTTGCTGACATTTGTAAAAGGGTGTAAAGTAATTATAGGATACAAATAACCAAATCCCTATTTCTGGACACTCTAACTATAACTACAGAGTGGCTACTGCCACTCTGTGAGATATATATATAGCACGGAGATAGATTCTGTAGCGCAGATCACGCTTTTTGTGGTGTGGTAAATCCGTTCAGTAGTTTCGGAGTAATTTAAGGCCAAAAAATATAGATATATAGAGATGCAGATCCTCCGCGGATACGGACTTGGAATTTGTGAATTCAGGGGAAAAGCAAGTCCCTGATTGGCTGGTCTCAACCTGACAGAAAGGTTGCTGCCACCATTTTGTTTGCAAAACATCAGGAACACCTTGATATCTTGATATGGCATTGATTCTTCAAACTCTATATGAGCACCGGAGACAATGCCAAGCAATGCATCTGTTCCTTCTACAGGATGCTACCTAATACAGAGCAAAATCACCAGTGGCACTTTTTGATGCATTTCTGTTTGACTGGCTTCACTCGCTGTTATATTTTGAGCCCCAAGTCTCACAAACTCCTCTTGTGACCTCTGTTCAGTGTGATTTTCACACAGGGCTCATGTTGCTTTTTCCCAGTGGTACCTCATGGCCTTCTGCAAACCCTTGTTTCCCTCCCAGAACCCTTTACACCATTGAACACCATTGAACCTCCTTTATTGTTGCTTTCCCTGGTAACATGCCTGCATGAGTATCATATGTTACCTAATTATTAGCTCCATCCGCCTTTACCTGTTGCATATAAGCACTAGGCAAATTTTTCCATGTGCCTTGGTTATTGGCGCCAACTGACATGACCTATTGACTCTTGGTTCCAGCAGTTGGTAAATTGATTTCTAACCATCATTTCCACCTGCATCTGCAAAGGGTCACATCTGTTATGTTAACATGTATTTTCTCCCAGGTTTCCAGCTTTTCCATGTGAGCCAAGTGCCCTTCTGGAACAATCTTCCTATCAGGTATACAAACCCCATCTAAACCCAGAGTTAGCGCTTGGCCTTGTTCCAGTCCTGTGCAAGCACCTTCCGTGCCCTCCCCTTCTGAGTCGCTAGGAACCTCGAGCCTTCTAGTCTTCCAAGACTTCCTATGATCCTGTAATCCTGACTCCGTCAATGTCTCCAGTGTCTTCACATCTTGAGCTACAATTGAACCTCCTCTTGCAGCTTCTTGCTCCTCAGTCTTCTGCCTTTCTCTGGATACCTGTAGAAGAACCTATTTCTAGGATAACTATTGTTTTGCAGATTAATGTACACTAATCAATTGTCTATGACTGAATTCCCTTGAGGAGATTCATCCTATTTTAGGAATATGGACTAAATGTGTGCCTATGTTTTAAAAGTCCTAGCGCTCTTAACACTTTACTTCGTGGTTGCGCAGAACTTTACTTGACTCTGATGTTAGTGTTTTCATGTTTGTACACTAGAAAAAACTGAATGCATAATTGTGAGTCTTGAACTTTTGAATTGAACTTTTTATCTTGGACATTCAATGGAGTGCCGGAAAACTCATTTTTGTTCCTTTTGAATCTGTATCTGCTCTCCAGGCTAATTTACAATGGAGCCTGAAACTGTTATTGTTGTAAATAGCTGCTTAAACACCATATGCTACTGTTAGTAAAGTACTTTTCTTGTTGTTTCTAGTGCATCGCACCCGTATCCACACACTAGGGTCCAGGAAGTACAGGTTATCCTTTCCAGTGTCGCAAAGCAGCAGAACAGATACTGTGAGGCAAGCCCATCTTTTTTTCTTGTTTTATTCCAGCCATCCTCCTCCTGGATGTTAGTTAATTAAGGTTGTTGTTACTTAATTTAATTCCCTGCCTTGGGTGGGATTAGAGGTCCAGCATTGTCTCCACGGTAGTAACCAGATAAGTGTGTGGCACCAGGTGAAGAGCTGCAACTACAATGAGTGCCCAAGACAAGCAACTAATTGCTGGACCCTCAAATACACCGAACATGAACTATAAACATACTCTGTATGGTTTTTGTAAAGATCACATGTGTGCTGGGTGTGCACATGACAATGCTGTCCAATCCTCTGATGAGGAATGAACTCAGCAAGTATGTCGACCAACAACAAACATTCAGCAAATATACCACAAATGAACTATGTTCTTTTTATGAGACTCTTTTTAAGTTTCCGTCGTTTCTTTTTACCACATATTTTATTTGGCCTATTTATATCACCACTTGTATGTTTTATCCCCCACCACATATACAGCATGCGAGATAGACTATGATATACATATTTTAATCATTTGAAACAATGCAAGGCTTAGAAGTATTCTTACTGCTATATGAATCACTTATGTCATTTTTTACACATATACTGTATTAATCACCTTTCATTCTGCTCCATTTAAATTCGATATTGAAAGTGTTCCATTATGCTTCATACAAACAGTTTGCTTACGTGTGCATTTTGTTTAAGGCACTTTTTAATCTCAGCAACATGAGAGCATGAACTTCCCAATGCATTATATAAATCCCTGTTTATTGGACATGACACTACAATGTCATTTAGACGTACAAGCAGGAGGTGGCGTAAAAGTCCATAAAGTCCAACTCCATCCTATGTAGGCCTCAACTTCATTATGACTAATGGAGGCCACCATCTTCAAACAATAGAAGTCGCCATCTTCTCTGTTTTATGCAGAATCATTTTCATGTCTGCTGTTAGACACAGATGTCACCTGACCGTATCTTTCTAAGTACTGTGAAAGTGTCAAGCCCTTCAATCGATGACACAGATACAATCAACAAGGTGACATTTGCCTTGGCCAGACGTCTATTTTCTACCATATCAACTTTAATAAAGAACACATGCTGATATTTAATCAAAATATTGTAGTCAGAATTGACACCCTTTAACCCTATATGTTCATAAGAAAATGTCTAGGATGCATACCTTGATCCACATATCCTCTGTCAGACATTCCTAAACTTATGTCAGAAAGTCTAATCACTGATAAACTTTAGTAAATAAGAATGACACTTGTCAGAAGAGGTCTTTCCCCCAAATTATCACCCGAAATCCTAGCAGAGATGGTCTCACCTACTGCCGGCATGCTTCGCACTTGCTACATCTCACCTGAAGCTGATTACACTGAGTCATGGAGGAAGACTGACACAGTGTGTTTTGTCCTTCATGAGAAACACTGTATTTGCACCTCTGCTGATAAAGACAGCCTTTGCTGTCAACACTGTATGTAGTGCATTTTACTTCTTCTTAAGAAACTCTAGATTGCAAGTTGCTCTGCCTTTCATGCTCTCACAGCATAGCACATAGAAGTAGACGTTAGGGTGTTAGGTTCTAGATGACATTTTAAGTGACATTTTAAACAATGCTAGAAATGTTACTTTTATTTTCATTATTTATAATGTGCCTTCTTGCAGTCCTTATAATATTTTATGTGGTTGTTTTAGATGTACTGAGAAACAAATCGTTCCTTTAGCAATAACTGCTTTTTACTTAAAGGTGGTCATTCTTCTTAGTACAGTGTGCGTGAAACTGTGAATAACTCAATAAGGTTTGTTTCTGTTTCCCCAGTACCCCTGATCTCTTTATGTGGTTGTTTGTAGCCAAAAGCAACACTCCTTAGTCAATTACACACTGAATAGTGTTTTCTGGAGGTTTAAAAACCTGCCTTTCACACTCATCGCTGGTGCATTGAATCAAGTTTACTCATGTCATCCATGGGTGGGAAAGCATACCTTTTAGAGTTACACCAAAGTTGTGACTTACGCAACAAAGGGAAAAAAATCAAATATCCTCAACAAGCTCAGACTGGCCCTGAAGCCAGAAAGTAAAGACTATTATTCATAAGAATAGGAATTACAGACTAAAGTTGGCCTCTAACCATTGCTAGCCACATATGCTGAGTTTAATCGTGCTTATAATTTGTATTAGGTACGGCAGAAAGTATGAATGAAAGGAAACTTGGATGCCATGAGACTTCATGGCAAGAGTTGAATCTCACAATTTAGAAGAATTATTTTAAGATGTTCTAGACATTGGTATCTGATGATTTCTCTGTATCAAGAGACTGAGAGGTCCCACAAGTTACAAATTCTCAGGTGGGGAAAACATATTTGGGAAAGTGTACATACCCTCAACCATGCTTTTAAATGACATTGAAATACTAGATGACATTGATGAGAATACTGACTGTGACCTAATTAGCTCAAAGGAAATCAAGAAAATCATATAAGATATACAAATGGGCTGGGCTTATATACTATAATTGTAGTATATAAGAAAGATCCAGAGTTGTAGGCTATTTTTTATACCCTTATGTTAATTTTATAAAAATAACTAGAACAATTCATCGGTCTTTTGGAACGGTGCAATAATTACAGTGATTTTTAAAAAAAGGGAAAACTAAGGATCCAGCAGCATACATCTTGTCTCACTTCTTGATGCATCCTCTAGAACTTTTTTATGCTTATTGTTACAGGGAGTTGAATACTGAGTTATGGCTAATTCCTTGATATTTTAGGAGCAAGCAGGATTTAGACCTGGTCAGTCGACCTTACACCATACCTTCACACTAGACTAAATTATCAATAAATCCACCTGCCCAAGAGGATGAAACCTATGTTCTTGTCAATTACTGCTCCGCCTTTGATGTGGTGGATATGGTGGATTGTTCTGCTCTAAGCTAAGTTAGCCGAGCAGGCTATATCCCCATACTCTACTAACATTACTAGTAAACGAACACCTGGGCAACAGTTAGGATAGGTCCCTTAGGTGGGCAGACAGCAAGAGTGACAACGCGAAACAGCCTTAAGGAGAGGTATGTGCTGCCTCCTTTGTTGTTTTCTTTGTTTATACATGACCTTCCTTCTACTCTGATGAAAGCTATTGGCAGTCCTCCCCTAATACTTCTGATATATGGTGGACCAGTTAACTCTCTGCTCTGTTCCCGTGATTTGGTAATGCTTGAGCGCGCGCCCATTGGGTTGCAAAGACAGTTGAATGCTCCAGAAATGTATCACAAAATTAATAGACTCACCTTTAATGCGACTAAAACGAAGGTTAGGTTTATGCAGTTAGGCAAGAGTAAGGCTCAGTTTGTATCGTATGTACATTTTGATTGAAAATTGAAGAAGGCACATCATACAGGCATTCGGAGGTATAGTTTGATATGGCTTCCAATTTTACCACATGTGCCAAATAAGCATTTTCCAGGGCGCATGTGGCACTTGCTGGTCTCTGCAGATTCAACTGAAATAGGGAAACAATAGAGTTTGTCCGTCGTTGACGATTTATATAGGTAAAATAGTATCTTTTTTTACATCCAGCCATTTGGCTTTCTTTTCAGAGGCACAACCTGATTTGAAAATATTGAAGACCAGGGAGTACACAAGGTTTTAGACATGCCCAGTATGCAAGTGGCTTATGCATTGTGCCTTGAATTAGGTGTGTGACCTTTATTAAATAAAGTAACCATAATAACATTTATATCAGCTTTATTGATGCCAGGAAACAAATCTCAGCATACTGCCTATTAAATATGTGTACTAATGAGCTTGCATTCACACGTACGGACAGGCCAAAGTTAGTGGTCCTGTGTTTTGATTATGGAATATTGCTTAAATTTGAGCAGCGTATAAACGGGCAACCATTATTAACAAAAAAAAGCAGAGAGCAACGCAAATGTCATATGGCACAGACATTGTGTATGTTAAAATTAAAAACAAGCACGGAAACAATTGGATAATGCAAACGATGCTCTTTGAATATTAGTGTATTTGATTAAAGTCCCTAGACCCAACTTGTGTCATGATTTCCTGCTATTTCTTGCGAGTATTCAATTAAATCGACATGTCAGGGTCGACTCATCAGAATATCACACCAAAGCTTCATTGCCCCTGCGGGGACTCGACGAGCTAGTGCGCAAAATACCCCTTTGTCCTACATTTAAAACAATTAGTGTAGCATCCTTCAAGCTATTATTTATTGAGAATAGCCTTAGCATTGCTGCATCAGCATTCAGATTCTTACTCATGTTGAATTTAGGTAGGGGGGCCAAAGCGCATTTGTAAGAGGGTCCGATGTGATAAAAATGTCTGTTTTGTTAGTGAGATTGTACTATAAATATCTCAGTGTATGTGTATTTGCTGATTTAATTGCATTTTTATAGCGATCTGATTGTCTTGTTTTATGACAATGGAATTCATTCTTTTTATGGACATATAGGTCTAATAAACGTTTCTTTTAATTCCCGATTTCATGTCGTGTGTCTTGTATTGCTTTTAGGTCTTGGGGTGTCACAGAAGGACTCAGGAAAGCCCGCCTTCCCTCGCCACATTGGGGACAAGGCTGAACCTCGTGCTGTGCCATGCTAGTCGCTCTCTACTCTCTGGATGACATCTTTGACCCAATCAAAAGACTACTGGTGTTGTAACACGGTGCCCCAGTCTATCTGCCTGCCTACTTGTAGACCACACCAGTGCTGCCTAGCACTCCAGAATTGTGTGCTCCCCAGGGAGGTGTGCTCTTCCCGACATGGAGCATCAAAAGAAGCACACCTGTGTCACGCAGTAGACAGCCTTGTACAAATCCAACACTATAACACACCCCCTTCTTTCCTACCAGTCATAGTGCAAGGGCTAAATGGAGAATTATGCACCCCTCTTGTAACTACCAGACCTTTTCATAGTGCTGAGCGAGTACCAATGATGAGAATCCTGGGACATAGCAAATATATACCTTCCACATATCTGTGGTTCCCTTTGGCTGAAGAAGCCTGCCTAATGATGATGATGACGGAACAAAGTCTGGGCTGACTTTTACATCCGTCCTGGTGACAGAGACCTGCCAGTCCTTGTGGATCAATGCACAAAGTAACCAGTAGCCGAAATTGTGCAGTCAACGACATTTGATAGTGTCAAACCTAAGCTAGAGAAAATTACACGTGGCTTTTCAATACAACTCAAGACAGGCATGGGTCCCCCATTTCAGGAAGGTGAGTTTAAGTTACACTATGTGAGGTTGGAGTTTTCACACAGCAATGTAACCCCCCTGCTCCCAGTTCCAAGCTCACCGGGATATGGTGAGGTTCACGAGGACACTCAAAAGATCTCTAAGCATTGGTATGGAAAATATTGAAGAATTTAAATAGGCAATCCATAACTTCCTGTATGTCTCTCACAGTACTCCACAATGTTGGACTCAGTCCAACCCAGCAGACCTCACGTCGGATAGACAGTCAAAGACACCGTCTCATTAGTGCCATACTGGACAGCCCAGGACATCCTACTGAGCTAAAAAACACAAGACTAACATAAGGGCAAGTGAGAGGAGGAGCGATTATCCCCCATATATCTGCATGGGGGGAGCCAATTGCCTGTTAAAGGTAGACACCTTTGAGGAAAATTCAAGACACATTTTGAGAGTGGCCCATAGGTAGCTACTGGTAGAAAAGGTGTGATAATCTTAGGGGGGCAAGAAATCATCACAGTACCATGTTCCTGTTAAACAAACTATGAAGCATTCCACATTAAAACAGTCCACCTCTACTGAACTTTGGTTGCTGTGCTGCATTGTGCAAGATTTCACTAAATCCCGCCCACAAAATTCTAGTTCTGAAAGAACACCACTTCAATTCTCTACCCTTTTGTTGAACTGCTAAGCTAGTTTAGTGCCCTGCACAACACTTAAAGCCATACATTTGGGAACCATATTCAATTCAGACCTTTCATTCACTCTCACATTAATGCTGTGGTTAAGGAAAACAACGTGCAGCTCTCAATGTTCTAAAAAAAGTATTCCTATCATTCAAACTGCGCATTAGATTAAGATTACAAAATCCTGGTTATTTGTTACCCAGTTTATTAGCTGATTAGCAGACTTCAAAAATTCCAAAACCAATCTGCAGAGATGTGTCTTAACCTATAAAAGTACGACCATGCCAAGTCAGCCCTGAAAGCATTCAACCAGCTTCCAGTTGATGCCAGAATTAAATTCTAGGCATATTATCACCGAGGGCTACTGGAAAAAGAGTCTACTATATGTACAAAAACTGGTTCCATATTTTCTCAGCACCATGAACCTTTGCTCCACCTCCTGCTCCCTCCACAGCCCAGAAGCAGCAAAAATATGGCTGCCAATCCCTCTGTGATCATAGGGAAAGAGTCTTCTTTGTCACGAAGACTGTAGCCAACAATGATGTCAAAGTCATTTATGGATTGCAGAATGCAATGACAGTGACAGAGGCGTGCAATGGATCTAATGTCTTGGATCTACTGTATGTCTAACATCATAGGAAGGATCCCTTGGATGTGCCTAGTATATTCATTGGACAATAAACAACAATATTGGAATAAAAAGGCCCATTTGCAACTAATTACTTAACTTCTGTTGTGAAATGTGCTGATCCACAAATAGGAGCTGCATTAGAATACCTCTGATTAGGTAAAGCTTAAAAACTGAAGTCTTCAGGAAAATATTTTGAGGAATGTACTCTATTGCGTATCTCATTTTGAACAATGCTGGCTGATGGTTTTCAACTCGCCCTTCAAAACTCTACAACACAATACCTCCTGTATATTGTTTTTCATAGTCCTGCTCCGTACAAACACAAAAATGCTACAAAGTTATTTCAAGAAGACATTCAGCGCTCCACAAGACAACTAAATAATTAAATAAATGTCCTCATTACTAGAGTTCAGCAGAGTTCTGCTGGTATAAACTGCTCAGACTATGATGCAGGGACTTGTGTCAATCCACATTCTACCACAGACAAGACCTGTTCTGAATGGCTGAGGGGAAGAAGGGCAGTGACCATGTTTGCACAGGACCCGATGAGAGTGGGTGAGGAGAAGGGTGAATTTGTTATGAATTGATGCATGGAGTAGGCTCAGGAGCAAGCAGTTTGTATCCAACCAGTATTTTCACAAGGGGAGGTCAGTTACTGTGGGAGATTTTGTATGTGCTAGAATTCTAGAATATATGAGAACACAAAGTCAAAATTCGGCCATTCTGAGTGTGTGGAAGGAGTGAGAGGCAAGGCTCTGCATGGTAGTGGTGGCAGATGGTGTAGCTGGGACAGACAGGTTGAAGTGGAAATAGAAGCTGGAAAGTTTGGTCATGGGGGCAGGATGAAGGTAGGGGTTCTACTAGTAAGAAAGAGGTCTACTGACAATTCGAAGGATGTCTGATCTGCTGTCATGAGAGTTCATTGACCTTGAGGCAGAATCTGGGGGGAAATGGTTTTGCTCCAGAATCGTAGAGCCAAAAGGATGCCTCAGTGCGCGGAACGCTCGATGACCTCCACCTCGTGATTTCGGCATTCCTTCTTCCGGAAAATCAAACAATTGACTACTATTTAATTTGGTAATGGTAACACCTATTATTTACAACAGATAAAAGCAACGGAAGTGTGATATGTTCCAATACATCAAATATTATGAATTTGCTGCATTTTTGTGTTTTCATTACAGATAACTTTTCCTGCCTGTGACAGACACACACTCTATCATATAGAGGCAACTTTGTGTCTGTGCCTTGCTCTTGATTTGATGGCGTTCATGTATATTTCAGTTCCTTGACCCCGATTAAACAGCTTTCCCTGTTTTGTTTTCTTTGCTTGTGAGTGGTAGTTCACATGGTTTCTTTTTTGCTATTTTATACGGTTGTTCAGGGGAAGATGTGTTGCATTGGGCTGCGTGGTCGCGTGCGTACTCTACTGCTAGGTGTTGTATACGTGTAATGTCGTCCGTCTCCTCTCTCATTCTCCCTCTTTCCCCTCCAGTCTACTTGTCACTATCTCTCACCCACTCCCCCTCATTTCTTCTACTTTCCACTGCATCTCGCTTCCTCTTTTTCTCTTTTTCTTCCTTCCTTAGACCATCCCTCTAATTTTCTCCACTTTCTCATGCGTCTCTCACGTTGCTTTCTTCTTGTGTCCATATTCTTTCCCTACCTCCGTTTTTAGGGTCGAGCCTGCATCTCATGCATCTCATGCGCTTGCACATGCGTATCGCTTGCGAAACTCTTTAGCAGTTAGAAAAGGTATCGGAGCCTCCATGTCACGCCAGTGTCTTTCATTGGTTCGTGGGCTTGCCTTTTAAAATCTGCTTGCTTTCTGTAGTGATATGCTTGTAAGGTGGAATGGAATGTGGAAGGGTGCTACATTATAGGAGGGATGATTAGAAGGTTGTGGCAGAGGACTGGGGACTGTGGAACTGAGAGGAAGCTGGGAGTTATATATGCTGTTCAAGACTGATGTAACTGGAATAAAGGACTTCTAAACTCCATCAATCTTGCACAATCACTACATAATTGATGACGAGGGACTCTGCGCAGGGGGCAGAGAAGATGTATAACTCCCAACCCCTGGATAAAGGAAAACAAGGAGAACAGTAACATAAAGAATCGACGCATGAGGCGAGTTTACTGTGAGTTAATTGATTTTCTTATCTGCTGAATTTGCCTTGCATTCGGACCTTTAATCTGATAATTTTTACATTTCTAACTGGTATTGGCCACTGCACTTCAGTCCTAGTGGTTGGCTTTAACTGGATCGTTGCCATTTGAGTGCTGCGTAGTGCTGTTCATCGGAATTGGGCTATTATAATGGCAGTTTATCACCGTGATTTATGCTCTGATTTGATGGCGTAATGTAAAGTGATACCAGGACATAATGGCCTGTGCGCGCGCTGTTATTTTGAAATAAAAGCAGCACGTGCAATCTCATTCTGAGCGGCAGAGGCGGTGTGCAATGGCAGCATACACACACTGACGGACAATTGGCATGTGCGCTGCTGGCATACACCTGCTGACGGCGTCGTGCTGAAAGTGGAGGCACAGCATGCTAAGGCACACGTGCGCTGTTATTGTTAAGTACACTGTTTAGAAGATCAAAACGGGAGGTGTTGGAAGTGCGGCAGTGCGGCAGTAATAGTAAAAGATACCTGAGTTGCCGCACGCTTTTGGGACTTACAGGATCCGCCCATCGTGAGTCACTGTACACCGTTTGACAAGCTGAAATTCCATAATGGAAGTGGCATAGAAAGAAAAGAAGGACTGAAATTGCAAGAGAAGGCAATAGAGAAAGAAATAGGACTGCTGTATCTGTGTGGAAGTGAATTTCACTGGAGATACTTATTTTAGATTATTATTTTAGATTGTTATTTTGGATTATTATTTTAGATTGTTATTTTAAATTGTTATTTTAGATTGTTAATTTGAATTATTATTTTAGTATTTTATGATAATTTGTTGTTTTGAACTTTCTTTTGCATGTATGGCTGAACAGAACATTTCGGTACCACCATGTTTTTTACCTGTACCAGGTGAACCGACTATAATATGGAAGAGATGGAGGAATATGTTTACGACCTATTTATTAGCTATAGCTGGGGATAAATATAGTCCGATTGGAAAACAGGCAATTTTGTTACACCATTTGGGAGCAGAAGGTAGGAGAATATATGATGGCTTGCCTTAAATATCTTTGGGGATGGGGGAAGGTCAGCCTATGAATGTTTATGAAATGTTACTGCAAATATTGGAGAAACATTTTACTCCAAAGATTAGTTCAGTATTTGAACAACATACGTTTTTCTCTCGTATTCAAGGTCAGGATGAAGATGTAATGTCCTATGTTGCCGACTTGAGAGGTTTGGCTGTCACATGTGATTTTCGTGACTTGAGTGACTCTTTGATACGTGACCAAATCGTACGTGGCACGAGTAACAGGAAGATGAAAGAGAATTTGTTATCTATGGATCCTAAATTGGAGGAATTTATACAGATAGCGAGGAGCATGGAATATACTGATGCATGGATGAAGGAGATTGAAATAACTAAGAGTTACACGAAAGACGCTAGCAATTAAACCACTGTTCAGGTGAAGGAAATTAGGTCTAAGAAACAAGAAAGAGTGCATGAGAATGCCAGTGTAAGGACTGGAGAGAAGAAAAATATAAGTGTCTTATGCTTTTGATGTGGTTGTCCAGGGCACATTGCTTCAAGTTCAATGTGTACTGCACGAACTCTGACGTGTAGGCTGTGTAGTAGAAGGGGCCACATAGCAGAGGTGTGTAGATCTAAAGGGAAGATGCTGAATACTAGTGTTAAGTCCGTGGATGACATAAAAGATGATCATCATGAAATTGTATTAACAGTCATTGAAGTTGAGAAGGTCAACCAGCAAGTTATGGAACCTACAAGTAAGAAAAACCTCATTGTAATGTAAGAATAGAAGCTACAATTGTAAAAGTACTGGTGGACTCTGGTAGTTTGCTTGCACTGATATCTAGGGAAACATATAAAAATGTTTTGGGAAAAAAATGTGAAGACTAGCTGAAAGCTGATGTGAAAGCAGTTGGATATGGTGGAAAGAGAATTGGAATATTGGGAATGCAATGGATGGACATTTCATTTAAAAGTAATGGGGTACATGGTAAAGTGTATATCACTGATGAAGGATCGAACCTCTTGGGATGGCGGCATCAAAAGGATTTGAACATTGTACTTGATCCTAATGCGGCTGAACCAGTTATGGTCGTGGAGCAGATGGATTGCATGAGTAGTTTGAAAACAGATGGGCAATGGTGTGAAAAGTTGATGATTACATTTTCAAAGGTCCTCACTGACAAGTTGGGTAAATTAAAGGGGTTTGCACACCGGATAATTTTGAAGGACAATGCGATACCGGTGGTGCACAAGGTGAGACCGGTGCCATTTGTGATGAGAGAGCCACTTCAACGGGAACTGAACAAATTGCTGGAGGAGAAGAGAATTGAACCAATTGAATCATCTGAATGGTTGGCACCCATTGTTGTGGCACCTAAGGAAGGAAACAAAATTAGTTTATGTATTGATCTGAGAGATCTTAACAGGAATATTTGGGTGGATGGACAACCTTTACCGAACATAACTGAAATGTTAAGCATGATGGGTGGTGGCAAGGTATTTAGTGTACGAGACATGTCTGCAGCATATCATCAGGTCAATTTGCATCCTGAATCACGACCTTTGACTTCCATTGTGACGCCTCTGGGGGCATACCGATATTGTAGGATACCTTTTGGTTTGGCGTCGGCATCAGCAGTATTTCAACAAATAATGCAGAATATTTTTCAAGGTGTAGAGAATGTACTGTGTTTCCAAGATGACATAATAGTAATAGGAAGATCATTTGATGAGCATGATGAATTACTGGAGAAGGTATTACAAAGGATTGAAAGTTATGGATAAACTGTGAAGAAGGAGAAGTGTCAATTAAGGAAATATTGTGTGAATTTAATTGGGGCATGAGATATCTGCTGAGGGGATCAATCCTAAAAAAAAGTATTGTAAGAGCAATTAGTGAAGCTCCAAGACCATGCGACAAGGATCAACTAAGATCGTTTCTAGGGTTAGCAGAATATTGCTCAAAGTTTATACACAACGTTGAAGACCTTGTGGAGCCTATGAGAATGATGTTGAAGGAAGGGGCAGTTTTTGAATGGAAGACTGAGAGTGAGATGGCATTTGAAAAAATTAGGCAGTTGATTGCCGGTGCTCCCACATTGGGACATTTTGATGTTAGAAGGAGAACAATTGTGATGACTGATGCCGGTAGTGTGGGTCTGGGTGCAGTATTGATTCAGATGGTGGATGGTGAGGAAAGAATCATTGGATTTGCGTCACAACGATTGCAAGGTGCCGAACGATTATATTCTGCTATCGAAAAGGAGGCATTGGCTTGCTGTTGGGGCATAAAACACTATAGGTATTACTTGTGGGGTTTACCTTTTGTGCTCTGCACAGACTATAAGCCATTGTTGCAGGTTTTCAAATGTGGTTGAGGATTGGAAGGGAGTATGAAGCCTTGTATTTCTAGATGGTAATAACTATCATTGATTTAAATTCTGTGGTGGAATTTGCGAGGGGAAGGAAAAATGTGGTAGCCGATTATCTGTCACGCATGCCTATTGATGAAAGTTTGAATGAGATGTGTAATACAGAATTGGAGGCATTCTCAATAGATGGAGAGTTAGCGTTGGGACAAGATAAATGGGAAGAGGCCAGGAGGGGTGATGTGGAGTATGATGAATTGAAAAGCCTTATAACGGAACAAAAGTCAGATACATTGCAAGGGAATTTGAAGTAGTATTCAGTAGTATTTTGAAGTAGTAGTGAAGGATGAGCTGAGCGTGCAAGGTGAAAGGGTGCTAAAACGTGATAGGATTGTGCCTCCCACAAAATTGAGGGTAAGACTAATAAGAATTGTTCATGAGGGACATTTAGGAGGAAGCTTGACAAAGAGGAGGTTGCAGCAGTTTTATTGGTGGCTTGGGATGGACAAAGATGTGGAGAAAATGGTGGATGAGTGTCAAGCCTATAGAAACAGTGATAAGGCGAAAGTGGTCAGACAACCACCTTTGGGTTGCGTGCAATTTCCTGAAGGACGTGGGAGAAACTAGCTTTGGATTTTCTGGGGCCAGAACATAAACTAGGGAGAAGGAATTGTTTTCTCATCGTCTTAGTCGATTATTATAGCAAGTGGTTTGTGATTAAGAATGTGGAGCAAATCACTACTAACAATGTCATAGAATTCATTAGAGAGACGTTTTTGGAGGAGGGTGTTCCGAAGGTATTAGTTACCGATAATGGTGTGCAGTTGGTTTCTGCAGCTATGACAGAGTTCCTTGAGGGGCTGTGAGTTAAACATGAAAGGGTGGCACTGTTCCGACCACAGGCGAATGGTTTGGTTGAGAGAGTGACTAGGATTGTGATGGAGAACATTCAACTTTTGTTGGCCAATGGATTGAATTGGAGGGAGGAGTTGTACAAGATGTTGTGGGCTCATAGAGTGACGCCTCATTCAGTGACAGGTGTGTCGCCTTTTATTGCCCTCAAGGGAAGGGAACCAGCAACGAAGGAATCTCCTTGGTGGCTGCATGATAAGAAACAGGTATGGGTGGATTGTGAAGGCTTGAAGGCGAGGGCTTTGAGTTTTCAAAAGCAGAATAAAGTGTGCTATGACAACAGAAAGAGTGTGAAGAGTGTTGGTGTGAAAAGTAGTGATTGGGTGGTAGTAAAAAAAAATGGGGATTATAAAGAAAGGTGAGAGTAAGTTTCTTGAACCGCAGAAGGTAGTGAAAGTGATGAACTCTGTGGGTAAACTAGATGATGGTAAAGAGTGAAGTGTAGGAAATTTGTGTAAAGTTAAACATGGTTAGAATTTGTTTGGAGTGGCATGGGTTTCATGTCAATGAAAGGAGTAATCAAGTGTATATAGTTTATTTGGTTTTGTATAACTTGTATTATATGTAACTTGTAGTGAATTTTTATGTAAACAAAATTGTTAGGATTTATAAGGGGGAAGATGTGTAGTGATATGCTTGTAAGGAGGAATGGAATGTGGAAGGGGGCTACATTCCAGTAGGGATGATTGGAAGGTTGTGGCAGAGGACAGGAGACTGTGGAACTGAGAGGAAGCTGGGAGTTATATATGCTGTTCAAGACTGATGTAACTGGAATAAAGGACTTCTAAACTCCATCAATCTTGCGTAATCACTACACTTTCATTAGTGGAAGGCATGCGTACGTCATACCTTTTCTGGTGGTAAGCCCTCCTCACTGTTTTCTATCCGGTTTGTGGACTACTTTTTATCTTTTTTCACAGCGCAATCTCACTTGGCAGAAATTGAGCGCTTTGCATGACATCAACCCTGTTACATATTTAATTGCACTTTTGAAGGTTACGTAGACAGTTGCACTTTTGCCGATAGTTTTCACTACGAGTGAACTGTAGCAGCGCAATCACACTCTTTTATTCCATTTAATGTGGCAAGAAAAGTCCGGTTGGGAGTTTACAACTGCTAATAGCTCTAACTCGGAGAAATGCGAGACCCGTTGCATTGCAAATGCTTGTTTCCCTTCCTAGTGCTGCTTCACGCTGCCACCACCTCACTCTTAGATCTTTCATTGTTCCCATCCACTTCTCCCCTAGTTTTACCTCTCCCAGTCTCTCTTTCCCTCATTCTTTGCATCTTTCTATTTCCTCCATCTTTGTCACCCTGACTCAGTCTCCTTTCGCACAGCATCGTTCTCTTTTATTGTCCATACCTCTCCCTCCTCTACTTCTGGTCTGTTACTCTTTGCCCCCCACCCTTATTTCTACCAGAGTGGTTCCTCTTCCTCTGCCTGCCTTCCCATCCATTTCGATTCCTTCTCCTTTAACTCCCCCTAAGATCTCCATGACAGGTCTCAGAAGCTCGCCTCGTGCAGGTGTTTTGTTTGCAGTCCTGTACATGCAGCCATACTTTTATATTGGGAAACAAAACTGTAAACAGGCAAATTCAAAGAAAATCACGACTGGGCACGCCACTAACACCTGGCAGTGGACAAGTTGTGATATCTCCACCCAGCCTCGCACGTGCACCTTCTTTTGTCTCTCCCAGGTGAGAAGTGCATAGGAACCCCTAGGAACTGATTTACACTACCTATATGTTTACTGATCTGTCGCTCCAATTCTTGTTTATTACCACTTACACTGCTCTGGTACTTCGTGCTTCGGAAACGTATCTTCCTTTGAGATTACAGCTAATATGCTTGATGTTCTTTTTTGTTAATTTATAGCATAACTTCACACCGGATTAGCAATGACTGTCTCCATACAAAATGCAGAGACTACGCACAGGACAACAGCACACCCAACTCGGCAGAAAAATACAAAGGGCCTGATTACAACTTTGGAGGAGGTGTTAATCCGTCCCAAAAGTGATGGTAAAGGGACGGATTTACCACCAGCCGTATTACGAGTCCATTATATCCTATGGAACTCGTAATACAGCTGGTGGTATATCCGTCACATTTGGGACGGATTAACACCTCCTCCAAAGTTGTAATCAGGCCCAAAGTCCTTTGACACACCCATCCATACATTTAACAACTAAATGGATCTGAAAGGAGATAATGTTTCGTTCACATTAATCAACATCAGTGCTTAGCTTTAAAAAAAAAAGTGTCATGTCCCTTTGTCATGAGGCCACTGCAACTGCACAATCAGTTGCCCCTGCTGATGCTGCCAAAGATAGTAGCAACATAACTACAAGTGTGACAGTTCAAACTTTTGCAAGGCCCCAGAGCTGTAAGAATGCCTTGGGGGTGTTGGAGGCTGGCCAGGTTTGTAGTGGGCACCTATGGTACTTACACCATATAGCAGGTCCAGTTATCTCTTAAAAGTGAAATGTAGGCAGTGTCCAGAAGCCAGGCTCTCTAGAGGTAGCTGTAGATGAGCAGCCAAAGCTTATCTAGGAGACATGCAAAGCTCATGCAATCACACATGTGAAAGAAATCCCTCAGTGTTACAAAAAATAAAGGTATTTCGTTTTGGTGACACAAATGCCAAAATTACCATAGACTCCCTTAGGAGGTAAGTAATACACAAATTATATGCACTAATATGCAGAAATGTGCATACAACAGTTAGAAAACAGTGTAAATAATGAAAGTCACAATAGTTAGAAATGGGCCTAGGGGGGAACACAAACCATATACTAAGAAAGTGGAATGCAAATGTCGGTTTCCCACCTAGCCAATTATAGTGTGTAGAGTGGCGCTGGGAGTATTAGAAAACACCAAAGGTAAGTAATAGAACCCACCCCAGAGCCCAGGAAAGCAGGAGTCAATCACAGTAACTTTCCTAGAACACACAAGAACACGAGAAAGAAGATTATGCAAGAACCAGAAGAGGCTGCAAGACACCAATAGTTGATTCCTGGACCTGAAGACCTGTGGAAGATGGGGAACAAGTCTAAGAAGCACAGAAGAGTCCAGGGAGAACAGGAGCCCCTGCTAACTTGGATGAAGGTACAAAAGAAGAACCACTGTCAGTACTGCACCCAAGAAGATGGTGGTTGGTGCAGGCGATGTCTCACACCGGATGGATGACTGCAGTCTGGTTTGTGTCACTGGAATCTGCCAACATGCCTTGGCACATGCAAAGCTCACAGTTAGAAGGAAATGGCACTGCCCGGGGCCAGGAGGGACCTGGTGGACTCTACCCAGGAGAGGGGGTTAGAGGGGGCTCTCAGCAACTCAGAGAGCCCACAGAAGACCAGGCAGCGTGCACAGGAGTCCCACAGCATGGGAACAAAGGAGGTGAAAAAGGAGGCCCATGCAGCACTATGACAAAGGATCTCTCGCCACTGGAGAACCACTCAGGGAAATGTGTATCACAGGTTAGAGTAATAGGGGTGGAGCTGCACGATGCATAAATAACTTTGTGGAAGTATGCCTACAAGCCTTGGTAACTGCAAAACACGCAGTGCATAGGGGTACTGTCTTGAGTGGGGAGGCAAGCTCTTACCACTACCAAAGTTGGACAGTAAGACGACAGGACCGACAGGGCCAGTTCAGTACACCACATGTGATGCAGAATCCGTGCAACTCATCAGGAGAGGGAACCCACACCGCCGGTCGTGGATGCAGTGAGGTGCCTGCTGAAGCAGGGGAGTGACTCCTTCACTCCAAGGGCGATTCCTTTGCTCTTCTTGTGCAGGCTGAAGACAGGCTGTCCTGTGAGGATGCATGACCGGGAAACAGTTGCAGTTGCTGGCAGGAGCTGAAGATACAATGTTGCAGAAGTCGTCTTTGATTCTTTGTTGCAGTTTGTAGAATTCCAGGAGGGTCCAGATGCATTTTCTTCGGTGAGAAGGTGAAGTAAAGGATGCAGTGGATTCCTGCAAAATTCTTGCAATCCGAATCTGAAGAACCACCCAAGAGAGAGACCCTAAATAGCCCTGAAGAGGGGTTTGTCAGCTAAACAGGTAAGCACCTATCAGGGAAGGGCTCTGACTTCACCTGCTGGCTCCTGCAACTCAGATGCTCCCAGATTTCCCTGCCAACTTGGAATCCAAGATGGCAAAACCCAGGGACCCTCTGGAGGAGTTCTGAGCACCACCCCTGGGGTGGTGATGGACAGGGAAATGATCACTTCCCTTTCTTTTGTTCAGTTTCGTGCCAGAGCAGGGACTGAGGGGGTCCCTGAACTGGTGTAGAGTGGATTATGCAAGGAAGGCAGCAAATGTGCCCTTCAAAGCATTTCCATTAGCTTGGGGAGGCTACCCCTCCCAAGCCTGTAACACGTATTTCCAAAGGGAGACAGTGTAACACCCCTCTCCCAAAGGAAATGGTTTGTTCTGCCTTCCTGAGCTTGAGCTACTTGAGCAACAGGAGGGCAGAAACCTGTCTGAGAGGTGGCAGCAACTGGGGCTGCCTGGAAAACCTCAGAAGGTTGTAATGGCAGTTTTGGAGGTCCTCTAGGGAGCCCCCAGAGTGCGTGGAGTCTTACAGCCAATGCTTGCAAAAGCATGTGGATATGATTCCTACAAGTTTGATATCAAATATGCCTACGTTCGGAGTTACCATTATGTAGCTGGACATAGGTAGAGACCTATGTCCAATAAACATGTAAAATGGCGCCCCGCACTCATGAAGTCTGGAAAAATGGTCCTGGAGGTCGCTCAGGACTGGAAGGCCTGCTATAGGGATGATTTATGAGTGACCTTGTTCAGTGTAAATGGCAGTGAAAGGGTTCATGCAGCATTTAACGCAGGCTGCAATAGCAGTCCTGCAGAAGCCATTGCATGGGCCCCCTATGGGCGCCCATGCAAACTGTGTGCTGCAGCCCACAGGGATCCCCTAGAACCCCAATGCCCTGGGTACCTAGGTACCATGGACTAGGGACTTATAAGGGGGCACCATTATGCCAATTGTGGGTGAAATACTGGGTTACCAGTATGCAACAACCATAATTTAAGGGAGAGAGCATAACTACTGGGACACTGATTAGCAGGATTCCAGTGGACATAGTCAACACCCACTGACAAACAGGTCAAAAGTGGGGGTGACCAAGCTAGAAAGAGGCTACTCTCTTACAGAGGGAAGGTGTAATTGTTTATAACATACTGAATTAATAAACAACTGTTGTTGTTCTCATCTCTAAATTAGACATACAGTGCCATCAAGTGGCAGACTAACATGCAGGTGTTGACAATTAAGTGTGGGTTCCCAGCACCAGAAACCACCCCGGATCAAATTAAGCACTGAAAATGAATCATTAGTAAATTAAGCTTTTAACAAGTCTCTACTAATCAAACTCAATCAGGCAGAGCGAAACAATCTCAAACAATCGATTGGCCAAAAACCTCATAATCGAATGAAACAGAAGCTCGGTACAAGAAAGCGCTTTCGTGCCGTAGTAATGGAAGAGGTGCTGGTAACATAGCTTAATGTACGTTCTTGAAGAGGGAGATCTATTTTGACCAAACCCCTTTTGCTCCTGCCATCCTCCAATGCCCCACCCTCCGTCAGAGTTCTACTACTTTTGTGGTAGACGGCGACATCTCCCCATGCCTTTCACCTACTTCTGATCCCTACTGCCCTGTGCTACCCTCCACCCTTCCTGCCCCCAAACCATCCCTCTTTATTCTTACTTCAAGGGACGAAGCACAGTTACTGAAACTTCCATTAACTTTTGACTATCTGTTCTCAGAGTAGAGTTGGTGGCACCTATTTGGAAGGCGCCATGACCTGCCATGCATCCCTCCCAGAGGAAAGGCCCAGCTCAGAGTGCCAGCACAGAGCACACCTGTACATAGATGAAAAGAACCAGAGCGCTCCAGCCATGCCCACATGAATTAAAACATTAAATTCAGAGAAGTCCGTCTCTTCCTCCATGTCTACACTCTGCCTTTCTAGTGCTGAAGCCACAAGACCCTCAGGACGGCCACAGCAGCCTCCACCCCTGAAGTCAAGTGACAGGTTTTGTAGCCAACGCTATGCAAAAGCAACAAACCCACCACCACGCATCAGAACATTATAGTACTGCAATGGATAATTCAGCTCAAAACGGGGACGTTACCTCCTTTTGAATTGTCTACATTTGGGGGCACATTTATACTCTGTTTGCACTGAATTGGCATCATTTAATTTACTCTAATTCGGTGCAAAACTAACTCCATATTTATACTTTGACGATAGACCTGTCTAGCACCAAATTTATGGAGTTAAGGTCATTTTTTGGATGTGGAAACCTACCTTGCCTTAATGATATGAACGGTAGGAGTTCCCATGCTAAAATGACTCTATGGCCTTAACGCCATATTTATACTCCCGTGCAAAAATGGTGCATGGGAGGGAGGAGGGGTCAAAAAATGGTGCAAAGCTTTGCCCCATTTGTTTTAATGCCTGGGTCAGGGCAGGCGTTTAGGGACCTGTGGGCCTATTTGCATGGTGAAACACCATGGAATAAACCCACAGGTGCCCTCCTCAGGCCCCAGGGACACCCCCTCCCACACCAGAGGGACAGCGGAAGATGGAGGACCCCATCCCAGGTAAGTACAGGTAACTATTTTATTTTATTTTTTAAAGTTGGGCCCCCATACGTGGCACAGGGTGCAATGGCCATGCCCAGGGGACCCTGGTCCCCTGTGCTGGCCACTGGGACGGTGGGCATGACTCCTGTCTTTTCTAAGACAGGAGTCATGTGGTATGGATGGTTGAGCATCAGAAAATGACTTTAGGCAGGTTAGAGTCATTTTGGGCCGTATTTATACTCCGTTTGCGCCGAATTTGCGTCGTTTTTTTCGACGCAAATTCGACGCTAAACTAACGCCAACTAACGCCATATTTATACTATGGCGTTAGAGGCGAATAGCGCCAAAGTTCCCGGAATGTGCGTCATTTTTTAGCGTGAACCCCTTCCTTGCGTTAATGATATGCAAGGGAGGTGTTCCCGTCTAAAAAATGACTCCCAGGCCTTTACGTGGTATTTATACTCCCGGGCAAAAGAGACGCCCGGGAGTGGGCGTGGCTAAAAACGGCGCATTTGCGCCGCTTTTTAACGCCTGGGTCAGGCATGGCGTTAAGGGACAAGTGGGCTCAAAATGAGCCCAGAGTGCCCTCCCCTGCCCCCAGGGACCCCCCCTGCCACCCTTGCCCACCCCAGGAGGACACCCAAGGCTGGAGGGACCCACCCCAGGGACATTCAGGTAAGTATTTTTTTATTTTTTTTTAATATTTTTTTTTGGCATAGGGGGGCCTGATTTGTGCCCCCCTACATGCCACTATGCCCAATGACCATGCCCAGGGGACAGAAGTCCCCTGGGCATGGCCATTGGGCAAGGGGGCATGACTCCTATCTTTACAATGATAGGAGTCATGTTGATGGGGGATGGGCGTCGAAAATAAATGGCGCAAGTCGGGTTACGACGATTTTTTCGACGTAACCTGACTTGCCCCATTTTAAGACGCCCATGCGCCATTTTCCCCCTACGCCGGCGCTGCCTGGTGTACGTGGTTTTTCTCGCGCACACCAGGCAGCGCCGGTCTGATTGCGCCGTCTAACGCCATTCCATAAATACGGCGCCCGCATGGCGCTTCAGAATGGCGTTAGACGGCGCAAAATATTTTGACGCTAAACTGCGTTAGCGCAGTTTAGCGTCAAAAAGTATAAATATGGGCCTTTGTTTTACTCTAACCTGCCTAACGTCATTTTGTGATGCAAAACACCCTTCTCCCATACCGCCAGCCCCACCCGACTAACATCATTTATTTTTTTACACTAGCCTACCCTTTGCACCGGCTTGCACCATTCCATAAATATCGTGCCCGGCTGGTGCACAGAAATGGTGCAAGCCAGTGCTAAACGTATTGATGCAATTATCTGCTCAGTTACTGAGCTGAGGTTGTATCGTATTTGACGCAATTATCTGCTCAGTTATCAGACTGAGGTCTTGCATTGTATGGATATCGATGATTTGGTATTGCTATTTATGTGTGAATTATTATATGTGCTATTCTATTCCGATGCCCTATGAAGACACTCCGTGTGTATCTTGATTATAAAAGAGCGTTTCACGCCTGCTCAACTCATATCTTGCTCTTATACTATATTTTTATTGCTAGGCGTTATTTGAAGATCATAAACAAATTCTTACCTGCTATTGCTGGCTGGTACGACCCGTGTTCTGTTCCTGGCGGCAGTGGTGTCTAGACTCGTTCAGTCAGACCCTGCCTGGAGACATGACAGGGAGTGTTAGACAAGTGCATACCAAGTATTTCAGAGAAATTCCTCAGGCTGCAGCCGTCTGCTCTTCCAAGCAATTGCTTGGGGGCCTGCACTGTGCATGTTCCTTGTGAACAGACTTGTAGTTGCTTGAAGGTGCGCGCTTTCAGTACACTTTAATGGGCCTGGTTAGCCAGAGCCCCCTCAGAGAACAAAAATAAACATGACTTGTGAATAGGGGAAACCAGACGGCTGTGGAGTACTGAGGCCTTTGCCTCAGACTTGGACCCTGTTATCTTCTTAAAAACATCAAAGAACAAGCATTTAATATGCAATGGGTCTCGCGTTTGTTGAGTTAGAGATATTGGCATTGTAAATTCCTAATTGTACTTTTCTAGCCACATAAATTGAAAATGAAAACTAAGACAGTTGACATAAGCGAGCCGATTCAAAGCGCCACGGCCGCCATGAGCATGCGCTCAAAGGAGAGACACAAAAGGAAAAAGAAGTTTGCTCGCAGTCAAACGTATCGGCAACTGTTCGATGCAAGGCTGTAACAAAACTGCCCCAAGGAGGGACAAGCTTAAGGCATTTCCCAATGCTAACAAAGGATTTTTGAAAGGCAAGCCCATGAACGAGTGATAGTGCTGAGTGTGCAGTGGGCATGGTTAAAAACCCACAGGTAGATTACAACAGGCCAGAGTGCTTGCACGCTCGACCTAAAAATTCTGATCTAGGCTTTGGCCTTCCTTAAATCCCGCCCACAGCACTTGGAACAGGACTACCACGCCTTCAAACCCTGTGATAAACAAGCAAAGCATACAGAAACTCAAAAGCTGTGTAAAGAACAAGCATTGGCAAAGTCAAACGGTTTTGCCTAAGCAAGAGTCATTGGCTTTGTCATTGTGTTTTAGCCATGTTGTTCATCAGCCTAGCTGCTGTTTAACAGGTAGTGGCATAGAAGGGAATGGCGTGGAGTGTCACAGAGTGGAATGAGGAGGGGTGGAGTAGAGTGTTGAAGAGTGGAGTGGCAGAGAATGTCGTGTATTCGAGTGACATAGTGTGGAGTCACATAGAGCGGCACACACTAGAGTGGCATAGAGTAGTGTGAACTAGTGTAGAATGCATTGGTGTAGTCTTGTAGAGTATAGTGGCATAGAGTGCAGTGGCATTGAGTGCAGTAGCATTCAATTCAGTGGTGTTCTAGAATGCAGTAGTGTAGATTAGAGTGGTACATAGACAAGTGGAGTGGCACAAAGAAGAGTGGCACAGAGAAGAGTAGAGTGGCGTAGAATGCAATGTCACAGAGCAGAGTGGCATAGAGTGATGCAGATTGGAGTGGCATAGAGGAGTGATGCAGAGGGCAGTGGTGCAGAGTAGAGTTGAGTGGCATAGAGACTGGTGGCACAGACTGCAGTGTAAAGACGAATGGTATAGAGCGCAGTGGCCTAGAGTGGATTAGTGGAGAGTAGGGTGGCATAGAGTTCAGTGGGAGAGAGTGCAGTGTTGCAGAGTAGAGTGTCAGAGTGCAGTGGTGTAGAGTGGAGTAGAGTGGCGTAGAGAGCAATGGCACAGAGTATATTGATGCAGAGTACAGTGCAGTGGAGTAGAGTGTAGTGATATAGAGTGCAATTTTGTAGCGTGCACTGGCATAGAGTGCAGTGGTTAGGAGTAGAGTGGCATAAATTGCAGTGGCATAGAGTGGAGTGTCACAGAGTGGAAAAGAGTGGTGCAGAGTGCAGTGGCGTAGAGTAGACTGTTTCAGAGTAGATTGAAGTGGTATAGAGCTGAGTGGTGCAGGGTAGAGTGCAGTTGAGTAGAGTGGCACAGAGTGTAATGACGTAGAATAAAGTGGTGTAGAGCACAGTGGCATACAGTGCAGTGGTGCTGTGTAGATTAGAGTGGCGTACAGTGGATTGGCATAGAGTACAGTTGAGTGTTACAAAATAAAGTGCATTGGCATGCAGTGTATCGACATAGAGTGCAGTGGCATAGAGGGTAGTGTTTCAGAGTGGCGTAGAGTACAGTAGCATAGAGTGAAATTGTGTGGAGTAGATTAGTATAGCCTGGACTGGAGTGGTGTTGAGTGCAGTGGCGAAGAGTGCAATGGTGTAGAGTAGAGTGGCAGACAGTGCACTGGCATGGAATACAGAGGTACTGGGTAGAGTAGAGATGCATATCATGAAGTGACATAGACTACAGTGGTATAGAGTGGAGTGTTGCAGAGTGCAGTGGCGTGGAGTGGTGTAAAGTGGAGTAGTGCAGAGTAGAATGCATTGGCATAGAATGCAGTGGCTAAAAGTAGGGTGGTGTAGAGTCCAGTGGCATAGAGTAGATTTTTCAGAGTAGAATGAAGTGACAATGAGTAAAGTGGTGCAGGTAGAGTTAGCTGCGTAGAGTGGCATAGAGTGTAATGGAACAAAGTGTTGTACAGTGCAGTGGTCTAGAGTGCTCTGGTGCAGTGTAGATTAGAGTGGCATACAATGGATCAACATAGACTGCAGGGGCCTAAGGTTGAGTGTTACAAATTATGGTGCATTGGCATAGAGTGTATTGGCACAGAGTGCTGTGTTTCAGAATGTTGTAGAGTACAGTACAGTAGAGCGAACTTGTGTAGAGTAGACTTTGTCGGCCTAGATGGAGTGGTACATTGTGCAGTGGCTAAGAGTGCAGTGGTGTAGAGTAGAGCAGTCCTGTGTAAAGTATAAAGGCGTATCTTGAATTGGCATAGAGTGCAATGGCATAAGGTGGGTGGTGCAGATCACAGTGACGTGGACCGGTGGAAAGTGAAGTGGTACAGAGTAGAGTGGAGTGACGTAGAGTGGAGTGTTCATGGTGTGGTAGCACACTGCCATCACATACAACACATTTTCAGTTGAAGTGACCATTCAAATTTCACAGACAGACAGCTTTACTAATAAAACTATACAGTGCACAGACAAAGATGTGTGGAAATTGCATAACCTAGTTTAATGATTTGTTTTGAGCATATTAAGGTATTTGTTTCCAACGCACATCAGAAATTAAAAATATACTTTATTTGTGCGTTCATAATTCTGATACATTCTGAAATACATACATAGTTCATATAAATGTTGACATGTACTGGAAAAAACTCTTTCATACCCCAAGTATCCAGCAAGATTGGCACATAAATCCTCTCACTTTGAAGTCCCAGGAAGAAAACTAAACAAGCCCCTTGGACGATACCACCTGACATTTGACCTTGGTCTTTGAACGCACAGCAAATGTGACACGATAAGGACAAGATTTAAAAGTTTGTTAACAGAAAGCTATTTTCTGGAATAATACAGAAAACATGGTTTAAGCAACAGGAGGGACAAACTGAACATGGAGAACCTAAGCAACTAAAGCCAGCAAATGAAAAGCCATAAAGTGTGAGTTACAAACCACAAAGCCAATAGTAATCAATCGGCGAAATGCATTCCTATGTCAACTTTCTGAAAGGCCCCAAGATTTCTCTAGCAAAACAGACAGCTGGGCTAACTGATAGGATGTGACCTAAAAAGGAGGGGAGGGAGGGCATGTAGGACTGTGATGAAGAAGAATACAATTCAGAATAATGAAGATTACTGGTAAGTAATTTGAGTATTATCTCCTCATCTGCCTTTTTCGTCCCAGTCCTAAATAATGAGGATGGACACAAGCTATCCTCCCATATATAGGAACAGGAACAGAAATAAAGATGTTGACAATAATATATGCTACACCAAGTGTATTCATGAAATACTTGGTCCAAAACTACAGAGCGGACTTGTGAACCAAACTCAGTGGACTTATATCCTCACAATTGTAATCTATAATGAGCCACAACATATTTGGGGAGGCCCAAGAAACAACATTACATTTATCTTTAAAAGAGGAGCTCCCTTGTATGCTGCAAAGGAAGTAGCGACCACTCATGTTGATCTACTCTGAACTGAATCAAGGAAGAGAAAGCCAATCAGATCATAAACTGAAAAAACAGCCTGTTTAACCCATCTACTTAGGGCAGCAGATAAAGGACAAAGAGGGTCATTCTGACCCTGGCGGCCGGTGGCCGCCAGGGCCACCGACCACGGGAGCACCGCCAACAGGCTGGCGGTGCTCCAATGAGCATTCTGACCGCGGCGGTTCAGCCGCGGTCAGAAGCGGAAAGTCAGCGGTCTCCCGCTGACTTTCCGCTGCTCTTTGGAATCCTCCATGGCTGCGGAGCGCGCTCCGCAGCCGTGAGGATTCTGACCCCCCCTACCGCCATCCAGTTCATGGCGGGAAAGCCGCCATGAACAGGATGGCGGTAGGGGGGTCGCGGGGCCCCTGGGGGCCGCTGCCGTGCCCATGCCAATGGCATGGGCACGGCAGGGGCCCCCGTAAGAGGGCCCCGAAAAGTATTTCAGTGTCTGCCTTGCAGACACTGAAATACGCGACGGGTGCCACTGCACCCGTCGCACCTTCCCACTCCGCCGGCTCGATTACGAGCCGGCATCCTCGTGGGAAGGTCGTTTTCCCCTGGGCTGGCGGGCGGTTTTACTGGAACCGCCCGCCAGCCCAGGGGAAAACTCGTAATAACCGCCGCGGTCTTTTGACCGCGGCGCGGTAATTTGGAGGGCGGGATCCTGGCGGGCGGCCTCCGCCGCCCGCCAGGGTCATAATGAGGCCCAAAGTCCTTTATTCAGAGTTTCAAATGCTACAAACAGAAACTGTACCTTTCTGAACTTAGAATGCATGGAATATAGTTAGAAATGGCTCTATACACATCTCATAAATAATGAAGCTGCATCAGTTCTTAATACGTCTTAATCTAGAAGCAGTCTAAGGTAGGGATCCTCCAGTCATAAGTTTCGGGTCTCTCCTAATTGTCTAACAGGCGTTATAGCCACTAGGAACACAAGTTTAAAGGTTTTAAATTTTAGAGAAATTGTTTTGAAGGTTCATAAGGAGAAGTCAGCGAGTTTTAGGAACCAAAAGTAAATCCCAAGAAAGGATGGGGAAATGAATCACATGCCTTCTGTTTGAAAAACCTTTCAATAATCTACCTACCAGATTTTTTTTTCTAGAACAAAGTGGACACAACTAAATCTAATAGGTATTCATCTCTAAGGAAATCTAATGTTAATGGAGGAATACCAGTACTCTGCATCGATTTTCAAAATATTTCCAATTTCAAGAATTTTTCTTTAGTGTGTAAGGTCTTCTAGATTCCTGAATTGAACAGGTTACAATTTCTGAACATCCGAGGTCAATTAATCTTCTCCTTTCCACTATAGACCCAGAGATTGAATTTCCATAGAGAGGATTCAGGAAGAATTACTAGAAGAGGAGAAGGATGGACTAGAAGAATACATGGATCCAATACTCCCATCCTGAGAATTGCCAGAAACCAAGGTCACTGAGACGAATATGGGGCTATCAATAACACCTGAACCTTTCCTACCTGATTTTCCTCAGTACTCTGGAGAGTAAGGGACTTGGAGGATCACTCATAAATAAGATCTTTTGGGAAGAGAACTGCAACAGCATTT
Source organism: Pleurodeles waltl (assembly GCF_031143425.1). Taxonomy (NCBI): domain Eukaryota; kingdom Metazoa; phylum Chordata; class Amphibia; order Caudata; family Salamandridae; genus Pleurodeles; species Pleurodeles waltl. The sequence goes on from NC_090445.1 coordinate 669,172,423, forward strand.
AGAGCCCACACACTTGGAGGCAGAATAAGAGAACTGAATCTGGGAAGAAATACTTTCTGTTCTGTTGCAAACATGTCTATCCATGGGAGACCAAACTTCTGAATAATCTATTGGACAATTACAGGACTGAGACTCATTGATGCCAGATTATCCTGCTCGAAGAAGAAGATAAACTGCTGCCAGAGAAAGGCAAATGGATTCTGCCCAAATCCCCGTTCTCAATGCTAGAAGAGCCAGGACCTAGAATCTTGTTCCACCCTGATGATTATATAAGCTCAGGCTACCAGACTGTCCATCTTAATCTTTACTGGCTTTGAATGAAAACGATGAAAGCTTGAAGAGCTCTGTAAAAGGCGTGGTAGGTAAGGGGTCCGGTATAGAGGAAAGGGAAATATGCTTGTTGAGTATTGCTCAGGCAACCCTGGAAGCAAAGTCTAGGGAAAAGTTAAAGCCACTGGTCTAGAACAGGCCAGCTCGGGGGCACCGACCTGAGGTGAGGGGGTTGTCTGGGTGACACTCCCAACATTGTGGGAGGAAGACGAAAATTCAATTGAAGAGTAGAATAATAGCTTCATTGGGATGTGTATGATGGAGAGTGGGAAAAGGAGAAAGACCAGAGATGAGTGCGAAGGCTGATTTGGCTGGGATGGGGAGGAGAAGTTGGAGCTGGATTATGAGAATGGCGAAACAGAGCTGCAAGAGGGCAAATCCAATGCCAGAAAGATGGGAGCAAAGAAACTGAGTAGGGGAAAAGGAAATGATGGTTTGAGGGGGTGCATATTGGAGGCAGAAAATCCAACACAGAGGGTAGTGTTGATGTATTGCAGGGCATGCATCCAGGTGCTGCAAAAAAGAGGTATATGGTGTTGGATGGTATAGAACAGTGGTTCCCAACCTTTTGACTTCTGTGGGCCCCCACTTTATCATTACTGGAACCCGGGAACCCCCAATGAATCATTATTGGAATCCGGGCCCTGCCCACTGAGTCATTACTTAAAGCTAGAGACCTGGGGCCAGATGTAGGAAAATCCAATTTTGCAACTTGCAAATTGCGAGTCTGACCGACTCGCAACTTGCAAGTCGCAAAATTAGATGCAGAATGGTGTCTCAGACACCTTCTGCGACTCGCTATGGGGTCGCAAAGACCCACCTCATCAATATTCATGAGGTGGGTAGCCTTTTGCGACCCCATAGCGAGTCCCTTCACTCACAGGAATGGTGGCCTGCTGTAGTAAGCAGACCTCCATGTCTGTGACTGCTTTAAAAATAAAGCAGTTTTTTTTTCATTTTGCAGCCCGTTTTCCTTAAAGGAAAACGAGTTGCAAAATGAAAAGTAAACCGAAACCATTTGGTTTCGTTTTTTTCAAAGTAGGCAGTGGTCCATAGGACCACTGCTTGCTCTGAAAAAATATTTTTTTCGACATTCACAAAGGGGAAGGGGTCCCATGGGGACCCCTTCCCTTTTGCGAATGAGTTACCACCAGTGTGACACTGGTGGTAACTGCGAGTTGGTTTGCGACCGCATTCGCGGTCACAAAGCAACTCTGAATTGCGATGCAGTCGCAAATAGGAAGGGAACACCCCTTCCTATTTGCGAGTCGCATTCCCAAATTGCGAGTCGGTACCGACTCGCAATTTGGGAATGAGCATCGCGTTCGGCTGTTTGCATGCCGCAAACTGCGATTTTTGCAGTTTGCGACATGCAAACGGCTTACTACATCTGGCCCCTAATCTGTTAAGATTATTTAATTTTCTAAGCAGTCGCGCACCCCCTGAGGAGGCTTCACGGACCCCCAGGGGTCCCCGGACCACAGGTTGAGAACCACTGGTATAGAAGATAAAACAGGGAGCTGAAGAAGTGGGCACAGGGGAAGCCAGCAGCAGGGCATTGCAAAGAGGTTGGTTCCAGTGGTGGGGTTTCACATATGGAAAGTGAAGGAGAGGAACCTGTATCAAAAAGGTAGGGAAGAGATCCATAGGGGTGGGAGAGCAAATGATGACTACAAATTCCTACAGTGGATGATTATGAATGACAACAAGGTGAGAGATATGTGAAGACAAAGACATGATCACAGAGGAACTGAGTGAACAGCAGAAAGGCATTTCGGGCAGGGAAGGGGACAAATACAGACATCAGAAGAAATGAAATTTGAGCAATTAGAATCAAAAACATGCAATCAGGAAAATGGAGAATTAGAAGGAGAATAAAGACTTCAGGAAAATATTGCCATATGGGTGGTTTCAATCCCATTGGGAACTCATCTATCATTGGCAGGGAGGGAAAAGATTTTTTTAAGGAAAGTTCATTGATGTGTAAGTTCATTCAAAGAAACATGTAATCAAAGGAAGGTTCAGAAGAAGAGAACCGTCCCTGCCATACTAACATAGACGCCTAAACATCAGCTTTTCTGATATCTGTGAGCATATATTGTAAGATAGTCTCAGAACCATTGGTGTCTTTGTTTAGACCCATCAACATCATTAGGAAAGCTGAAATGGAGTTTGAGGAACTCTCCTGATTTATAAATGATGAACAATTCCAGGGCAGAATGAGTTTTTACCCAGAAAATCCATGGAGGAGGTAGACAGTGAGTTGTGGTTGCAGTGGATGGTGCCCACTATTCTTACCGCTATATATATATATATATATTTATATTACATATATGGTCAGGTGAGTTGGGAAGTAGAATTATTTGTGGGTTGTGCAAGAGAGTGAGGCCAAGTGGAAAAATGAGAAGACTAATTACAGCTGAGTTACTTTGTAGAGTTATGGACACTTTGAACAGAATAAATGTGTCACAATATGAAGGGCATTGTAAGAAAGTGGGTTAGTAGTTGGGAGAAGAGGAAACCCCACTCAAATAATAAACACAATGCTTGACAGTGTGGACCACAAAAATCACTAAGTGTGCCTAACCCACTGGTAACTTGACATAAAAGCAGTCAGACTTAATTTACAGGGAACATGTGAAGTATTTATGCAATGAAAAGGTGAAAACACAACACAAGGAAAATCCCAAACCAGTTTAGAGTACAATTGAATAAATAACACCAAAATGACAAGAGTCCAATCAGTAAAACCCGAGATTTGCTTTAAAAAAAACATTTTTGGGTAAAAATAGCAGTAAAAAGCCCCAAACATGACTTGTGTTTTTCCGGTTATGCTGAACTGGGGCAAAGTCCATAGGTTTAGGCTGACAACAATAGAGCTTGCTTTGGCTAGAGGAACACCATTCATCCCTCTAAAGAGTTACCTCTTAAGACCACATGAAGAGCAGCCATCCACATTATTGGGGACAGAGAGGAGTTTTGTTGCTGGAGCAAGGAGCAGGTTGGGCATCACAGACTATTGCTGTTGTAGCGTAAAGAGCCAGTCATCTCTGGAGCTTTGCACTGGAGTTTGGTGTGAGTAGACGGTCTGCGCAAAGAGCAGGTCTCTCTAGAGTATCGCATTCACAGTCGTTGTGAATAGTGACTGCCAGCACAAAGAGCAGGTTCCACTGGAATGTGGTGGCAGTTGTCATGGGAGCTCATATCTCTGCAAGAAGAGATTACTTTGTGTAATACAAGAAGCCCAAAACCAATGGATCTTTACCTTCTCTGTAGAAGGAGTACACACAGATGACAGCAAAGGATCCAGGACCTGGGAGGCACCTCTTGGGCACCAAAACTCATTCTAGAAGGTGCCAGCAGCAGAGCTCGGGCAGGTCCAGTTGGTGCTGGTCTGCTGGGTTGTTGCTCGGAGACCTCTGTAAGTTTATTGTGCTCCTATAGCATGCATAGGAGGTTGCCCAACTGACACTAGAATCACTTCTCAGGAGCCTATGTTCAAGCAAGCAAGTCCTTTTCCTTATTTAGATATCAAGGCAGTCCTTCTGAATCTTCCACAGGTCCCGAAGTGGTTCGATGAAAGGTTCTAAAGGTGACACTGGTATTGCAAATGCCAGCCTGTGATTGGAGGATACCCCTTTTGTGGAAACTGGCTAAAGAATCAATTTTTTATTTCCCCATGCCTGTCCTCATCCTTTGACACTCAGTGATGAACTAGCCTGCAAAACGTATGCAAAAGGTAAGATGACCTTCATTAAACTAATCTACCCCCACAGCTAGCTTGTAATGCAAGGCTTGCTTAAAAGAGACACCTCATGCGACATGCATTGCTTCATTTGCCCAGAAGCACACAAACATCTGGATGTCCACATAGGTCTGGATAATGGATGTGAAGAAATTGTTTTGTTGACACCTTGGAAAGTCCCAACTATTTGAGTAATGTGAAGGTTGTGATAGTTTGTCATTTGGTATCACACTGCCATCACAAAAAGTTGTTTTACTGTGATTGTTTTGATGCTTAATATATGTGTAACAACATGCATCTTCTGATCACAGCATGTATATGATGAAAAAATAACCTTTCTGTTGTTCTGGCTGGATAATGTATCTTCACGCCTTTGTGGTTTTCATGTATAATAGATCTGATGGAACTTCTCCAAATTGATCATGTTGTTCAAGGACACATGGCTCTGTGATCACAAATATACTGCATTTGAACTTGACTATGTCTGTGTCTCTTTATTTCAAAGATCTTCCACATCTCTGGTGAAGAATGCATTCCTCGGTGGACAGCCTGGACACCCCTGTCTTCGCTTTGGTACTGCAGACGGTGGATGCCTCCCAGGTCCCTGCTGCCTGACTTCTCTGCTGTGAGGCCCCCCCACTGCTACGTCACCTGCAACACCTGGTGAGGGTCCTCACTGTTCTGTCCTAGTTTTACTCCTGCTCCTCCCCCTTTAGGCATGCTCTACTGCTTTATTTTCTGCAGTGCTTGTCTCATTCGTAATATATTTTTGGATATCCCCTTTTGCTTCACTGTCTGCCACATTTTCGAGTCTTCTGGTTTACGGTACTGGGCAGCTGGTGCTTCCCCTTCCACGCCATTCACTAGCTGATACCAAGGGTGTGCCTAACTGTAGAGTGTTTCTGGATTACGGACAACTGTGGGGTCTCCAGTAGTCACCAGGGTCCCTCCCTGGTTAAAAGAGGAGGGTGGTGTCAGAAGGGAGGGAATTGATGTGATACATGTCAGGTGGTTCCCGCATTTAGTGCATGCACACGGTTGGTTTTACATGACCTGCTGAGGTCCCTGGGCCCAGGGCATAGCACCTGATGGTTGAGTGGTTACTGCATACCGAGGGCAGGGCCTCACGACTGGGTATTCCACTACGTACCAAGGGAGGCCATGCCGTGTGCACATGAGAATTGACAGTACCATTCCCTTTCTAATTCTGGGAGAAGATTATGCCTTTTGAAATATTCTGCCTGAGGTGTCCAGATTACATTGTCCCTGTATTGGGTCATACCTTTTGTTTGTAATGCAGTCGTAGCATGGAAGTGGATCCCCATTTCATTGGTAGCACTCCCATTCCTCCTCCTAGATGAGTAGGATCCCAAATACTGGTGCATGGGTAGAAAGCACCTAGGTTAACAGGGAAAGTTCCTGCACCCATGTGTGCGAATGCGTTTCTGAATAAACAAGGGCTCACTACTGTCTGAAAGAGCCTCTGTGTGCTTGAATTTCCAGTGGATTCTGGAAATTTCTGCAGAATTACAGCCACCCTTGCCCTGGGCAGAATACCTGTCCAAAACATATAGAAAAGGTGTTTCTGCACTACCACTATCTTCTCCTCACTTCGGTGGCCAGGGCACTGGGAATCTGGCATCTATAGCTACCTTTTGTACCCCTAGAAAATTTCTCATCTGTGTTTCAGGTGTGAATGCTTTTAGTGAACAGGCATTGCAAGCACTTGTTCAGTGAATGTGGAATGCCTTAGCCCTCCCCTTGCTTCCACTTATAATACTACACAGGACTGAATGTGTATGTGGTCCATGTGATACCCTTCTGTTTTCCATGGGTATGAGCTCGGGAAGTAGTCGCTGAGATGCCCCAGTGCACTCCTGTTTATTGTGAGTGACAGCCCCAGACTGGGGACAGGGACCTTCAACACCCTCAGAGACATTGGGCCAACCTATGAGTTAAGAGGATCTGGACAGTTGCAAAACTGCCCCGCCTAAGACATCTCTTGCCTACCAGGTAGCAATAAGCAATGGCTTTGATGCTTGTTGTATTTGAAAAAATTACACAAGTTGACTGCTAGGAGCAAGGAATTACAGCTTCCTTTACACAGCACGTTTGATGCGCAAAAGTTAGGCTATCTGAGTCAATTGTTGTTGAAGGGCAAGAAGATAAGACCGACTGAGTGGAATGCATTTTGGATGTGGGACTTGAGAGCATGCGATTTTAGGACCACAAGTGACGTAAAGGCAAAAGTACATAAGGAATTGCTTGAATTGCAAAGGGAATGAGGGAAGGTGGTAAGTGATGAGGACAATAATGAAGTGTAGAGGAAACGCCAGCGTGATGCTTAGGGAGTGTATCCCTCTCTTCCCCTGCCAAGCACACCAACACTCCGGCATCCTCACCCCCACCACCCAGCATTTTGCCTGTAAGCCCTTCCTAAACTAAGACAAAGCAAAGTGCACTGGACGAATGTATGTTGTCGGAACAACGCATGCTGGAACAACGCATGCCTGAACGAGGTCGTAACAACGGCCGCGTTGGTACCACTGATGCCTTTACCACAAGGCATTCCTGGTAAAGGCATTAGTGAACGGCATGCATAGTTCCAGCATGCTTCCCCCGTAGCCCCCCACCCCCATCCCTAAAACCATGCCAACCTCCCCACCCAAGCCCCTAAAACTACCCCAACCCCCACCTCGCCCCTAAAATTACAGCGACCCCAACCCTGCCGATAAAACCTAAACTACCTCAACTCCCCCCCACCCCTAAAATTACCCCAACCCTCCACCCTTAAAATCTAAAACCACCCGACCCCGCCTCTAAAACTACCCCGACCGCACCCCACCCCTAAAACCTAAATTCACCCCAACCCCCACCACAAAAATTACCCAACCCCCACCTGCCCCTGAAACCTAAAACCACCCCAACCCCCCTTAAAATTACTGCAACCCCTCACCCCGCCCCTAAAACCTAAAACCACCCCAACTCCCCACCTGCCCCTAAAACAACCCCAACCCCACCCCATTCCTAAAACCTAAACTACCCCAACTCCCCACCCCCACCCCTAAAATTACCCTAACCCCCCACCCCGCCCCTAAAACCTAAAACCACCCCAACACCCCGCCCTTAAAACTACCCCGACCCCACCCTGCCCCTAAAACCTAAAACCACCCCAACCCGCCTTAAAATTACTGCAACCCCTCACCACGCCCCTAAAACTTAAAACCACCCCAACCCTCACCCCTAAAACCTAAACCACCCCAACCCCCACCCCACCCCTAAAACCTAAACGACCTTGACCCCCACCCCAAATACTAAAAATAACCCAACCCCCACCCCGCCCCTGAAACTAAAAATACCCCCTCCCCACCCCTAAATCTAAAAGTGCACTGACCCCTAAAACCTAAACCACCCAACCCCCCACCTCTAAAGCTAAAAGTACCTCGGCCCCCCACCCCTGCCCCTAAAACTAAAAATACCCCTCCCCCAAACCTAAACCACCTGATCCCCCACCCCTAAAACTAAAAATACCTCGACCCCCAACCCCTGCCCCTAAAACTAAAAATACCCCTCCCCTTCCTTAGACCATCCATCTAATTTTCTCCACCTTCTCGTGTGTCTCTAACGTTGCTTAGTTCTTGTGTCCATATTCTTTATCTACTTCCGTTTTTAGGGTCGAGCCTGCATCGCATGCGCTTGCGCTTGCGTATCGCTTGCGAGACGCTTTGCTAGTCAGAAAAAGGCTCAGAGCCTCGTCCATGTCACGTCAGTGTCTTTAATTGGATCGCGGGCTTGCCCTTTAAAATCTGCTTGCTTTCTGTACTGATATGCTTGTAAGGTGGAATGGAATGAGGAAGGGGGCTACATTCCAGCAGGGATGATTGGAAGTTTGTGGCAGAGGACTAGAGACTGTGGAACTGAGAGGAAGCTAGGAGTTATATATGCTGTTCAAGACTGAAGTCACTGGAATAAAGGACTTCTAAACTCCATCAATCTTGCGTAATCACTACACTTTCATTAATGGAAGGCATGCGTACGTCATGCCTTTTCCGGTGGTTAGCCCTCCTCGAGCGCAGCGACCAAGTACTGAGAACATGCTAGGCTCGTTGTTTTCAGTCCGGTTTGAGAACTACTTTTTATCTTTTGTCACAGCGCAATTTCGCTTGGCAGAGGTCGATCGCTTTGCATGACATCGACGTGTTACACAGTTAATTGCACTTTTGCTGGTTATGTAGATAATTGCACTTTTGCCGATACGTTTCACTACAAGTGAACTGTAGCAGCGCAATCACACTCTTTTTTCCCATTTAATGTGGCAAGAAAAGTCCGGTTGTGAGTTTACAACTGCTAAGAGCTCCAACTCGGAGAAATGCGAGACCCGTTGCATTGCAAATGCTTGTTTACATTCCTAGTGCTGCTTCTCGCTGCCTCCACCGCCCTCTTAGACCTTCCATTGTTCCCATCCTCTTCTCCCCTAGTTTTACCTCTCCCAGTCTCTCTTTCCCTCAATCTTTGCTTCTTTCTATTTCCTCCATCTTTGTCGACCTGACTCAGTCTCCTTTCGCACAGCATCTTTCTATTTTATTGTCCATGCCTCTCCCTCCTCTATTTCCGGTCTATTTCTCCCTGCCCCCCACCCTTATTTCTACCAGAGTGATTCCCCTTCATCTGACTGCCTTCCCATCCATTTCGATTCCTCCTCTTAACTCCCCCTAAGATCTCCATGACAGGTGTCAGAAACTCGCCTCGTGGAGTTGTTTTGTTTGCAGTCCTGTACATGCAGCCATACTTTTATATTGGAAACAAAACTGTAAACACGCAAATTCAAAGAAAATCACGAACGGGCGCGCCACTAACACCTGGCAGTGTACAAGTTGTGATGTCTCTACCCAGCCTCGCACGTGCACCTTCTTGTCTCTCTCTCTTCCAGGTGTAGAAGTGAATAGGAACCCCTGGGAACTGACTTGCACTACCTATATGTTTACTAATCTGTTGCTCCAATTCTTGTTTGTTACCACTTACACTGCTCTGGTACTTGGCGCTTTGGAAACGTATCTTGCTTTGACATTGCATCTAATATACTTGATTTTCTTTTTTGTTAATTTATGTCATAACTACACACCGGATTAGCAATGATTGTCTCCTAAACAAAATGCAGAGACTACGCATAGGACACCAGCACACCCAACTCGGCAGAAAAATACAAAGGGGGTCATTACAACATTGGCGGTAAATGGCACTTACCGCTGTGCAGAAGACTGCCTACACACCGCCGCGTCAGCAGAATTCCACTACAGCTATTACGACCCACAGCTCGTAATCCGCCCACACAAGTCCGCCACACCAAAGGTCAGTGATAAACTGGGGTAACAAAACCTCCACTGTGACCCCAACAGGAATATGCCCACACTATCACGATCCATGAATCCACGCGGCGGTCTTTCAACCACGGTATTCCATTGGCGGTACACACCGCTGCGATCATAATAAGCACACATTTACAAAACAATACAACATTGGACAATTCCAAATACACACACCTGATACACATACACACACCACTCCCACACACTCACACCACTATAAAATACACACCCACATCACCCACAAACCCTTACAACCAGAAATTTAGACGAAGGCCAGAGATACTGCACAGCAAAGACAACCCCACCATACAGAGGCACACAACACCATCATACATACACATCCACGCACAAAACACCACACACCCCTAAACATCACCCCACACATCACAACACACACCACCTCACACATCACCCACACCACCCAATGGCACCGCAAAGACACCCCAGGTTTTCTGAGGAGGAGCTCAGGGTCATGGTGGAGGAAATCATCCGGGTAGAGCCACAGCTATTCGGATCACAGGTGCAGCATACCACCATAACTAGGAAAATGGAGCTATGGCGCAGAATCGTGGACAGGGTCAACGCAGTGGGACGGCACCCAAGAACACAGGATGACATCAGGAAAAGGTGGAACGACCTACGGGGATAGGTGCGTTCCGTGGTCTCAAGACACCACATAGCGGATCAGAGGACTTGCGTCGGACCTCCACCTCCTCCTTCAGAACTAACAACATGGGAGGAGCAGGTCTTGGCTATACTGCATCCTGAGGGCCTCGCAGGAGTAGCTGGAGGAATAGACTCTGGTAAGTCAAATCTTTCACTACTTCATGCCCCACCCTATTTGCATGCTATCACATACCCCCACCCTCTCCCTCACCCCCATCACTCCAACTCCTCATATATGTCCCTCTATCAGAACCCACCCATCCCAACACCAAGTTCTGCATGCAACAACAAAGCATGCACACCCATCACCAATTCATGTCCACTACACACACCCACCCAGACCCCTAAACAATTATCACACAAGGTCCTACACAAGAATGCAAGCACTGGGGTACGGGGTCACCCACCCATTGCACACCATGGCACACACAGATGCAATAATCATGCCTTTACACCCCTGCAGGACCCCTACCCAATGTCACCGGACAGGAGGGTCCAGACATGTCCACTCCACCCACAGAAAAGGCCCACAGTGATGACAGCAGCTCTGTCCAACTGGATCTAGATGACCATCCCGGCCCATCTGGGACCTCGGGACAGTCAGTTCCCCTCACACTGGCACAAGCCACAACAGAGCCTCCCCCCTTTGGAAGCACCAGCACAGCACCCACACAGCGGGCCCATACCTCTGTCCCCAGGACACGTCAAGCAGCAGTGTGTCCACCACTACAGGGAACCCAAGCTAACCCACCAACCCAACAACAGCAGGGACCTGGGGCAGTGGCAGTGGGCACACGGTTCAGGGGACAGAGGCCCAGGAACACAGGGGAACTGGGAGGGCTGCTGTGCGACAGGGGGAGGACAGGCCCAGTGAACCCACTCTCCACAAGGCCTTCTCCAACATCATGGGAGCCTACCACCATTCCCAGGAGACGATGGCAACAGTACTGGCAAAGTTTCAGGAGACACAGCGGCTGCAGGAGGAACAGTATTTGGGGTTCACGGAGGAACTCAAAGCCATCATTTCTACCCTGGGCACCATTGTAGGGGTGCTGAAGGAACTCGTCAACACCAGGAGGCACTGTGGCACAACAAGGGGCCCCTGACACTAGCCTGGACGATGAACTGCCCACCACCTCCGCCGGCGCTAGTGAACAGAAGGCACCGGCTCAGGACCACGGCACCAGCACCCCACCCCCTGCAGATGGAGAACCACCCCGCAAGCGGTCCCTGAGATCCAGGACAAAGACAGAGAACAATGAACAGACTCCGCCAAGAAATGAGACCGCCCTGATTGTCATCCTTTTGTCCCACTTTGTCACCCTGTCCATCCTTAAACTGCCCCAGCTCCACTTCCTATGGCCCTTTAGACAATGCACCTGTGAGACTAATAGACTGAACTCTGCCATGGACATTCCTCCACCATCAACCTTGACCATTTTACAACCGCCTCCACTATTTAGCACTTAAATAAACACCCTTAAATCACAAAACTATCTGGAGTCATTCTGTGCTTTCAATAATGTGTATTTGCAATAACTGAGCAAAAATGATATTTCCATTGTATTGTCAACATACCTATGTCACACAGCTCTAGTCCATGAGGAAACAAAGCAGATGTCACTCACTTGGGACCCACATCTGTGAACTCGAAAGGGAAAGTGACAACTCAAGCTTCATACACTGGGTGAAAGTGACAGACAGATGAGAGGTAGAACAAGTGTATCAGATGTAGCAGGCAGTGATGTCTTCTTACCTGTGTCTCACTGGTAGTATTGATGAATCACTGTGTTCCTGTTGCCGATAGCCTCTTCTTCTGCTTCCTCGTCTTCACTGTCCACAGGCTCCACAAGACCTCCACCTGGACCATCCTCCTGCAGAAAAGGCACCTGTCGTCGCAAAGCCAAGTTGTGAAGCATACCGCAGGCCACAATGATCTGGCACATCTTCTTTGGTGAGTAGAATAGGGAACCACCTGTCATATGGAGGCACCTGAACCTGGCCTTCAGGAGGCCGAAGGTCCTCTCTATAACCCTCCTAGTTAGTCCATGGGCCTCATTGTAGCGTTCCTCTGCCCTTGTCCTGGGATTTCTCACAGTGGTCAGTAGCCATGACAGGTTGCGGTAGCCAGAGTCACCTGCAAATGTCGAGGGACAACTGTTAGACGCACACTAACCCTTAGGGACATCCCCAGACCCAGACACCTAGTCACACTGTATAGGGTCCATGTCCTCACCTAATAGCCACACAAGTTGCCTCTGGAGTTGCCCCATCACATAAGGGATGCTGCTATTCCTCAGAATGTAAGCGTCATGCACTGAGCCAGGAAATTTGGCGTTCACATGGAAGATGTACTGGTCGGCCAAACACACCATTTGCACATTCATAGAATGGTAGCTCTTCCGGTTTCTGTACACCTGTTCACTCCTGCAGGGGGGACCAAGGCCACATGTGTCCCATCAATGGCACCTATGATGTTGGGGATATGTCCCAGGGCATAGAAGTCACCTTTCACTGTTGGCATATCCTCCACCTGAGGGAAAACGATGTAGCTGCGCATGTGTTTCAGCAGGGCAGACAACACTCTGGACAACACGTTGTAAAACATAGGCTGGGACATCCCTGATGCTATGGCCACTGTCGTCTGAAAAGACCCACTTGCCAGGAAATGGAGTACTGACAGCACCTGCACTAGAGGGGGGATACCTGTGGGATGGCGGATAGCTGACATCAGGTCCGGCTCCAACTGGGCACACAGTTCCAGGATTGTGGCACGGTCCAGTCTGTAGGTGACAATTACATGTCGCTCTTCCATTGTTGACAGGTCCACCAGCGGTCTGTACACCGGAGGATGGCGCCATCTCCTCACCTGCCCCAGCGGACGTGCTCTATGGAGAAGAACAGCGATCAGAGGGTCAGCCAGCACTGACAGCCAACACTGAGGTAAGAAAACACTACTTTATAGCACAAATTTTGTAATCCGCTATGTCCCTGTCATAATGTGTATGCAAGGCCTAGATATGTGTGACACAGTTTAAATTAATGCCATGTGGCCCCCTGAAATGGCGGCTGCCTGACCTGTAATGTGGGACAAGGGGATATGAGATAACTGCGCTGACGTTGTACACCATTGCGGTAGGCGGTCGAAGACCGCGGCACAATCCTGCATTGGTTAACATTGGACCCTATGGGTCCGAGGAGCCAATGACGATGTACGCCGGCAGTGACGGTACGCACCGCCGCAGACGTGACCGCCTTTTTCTGTCTGTTCACTAACTTGATACCTGATCTTCGACAGGAGAGGACCTACACTGCAAGTGCTGCTCAGACCTCAGTCTTGAGGAGACAATGGCTCATGTGTCTGGGGAAAGGGCCTCTGCCTTCACCACGGAGGAGTTTCTAGAAACTAGTGGATGGGGTCCTCCCCAGTACACGCTAATCTACGGTCCTCCAAACAAACAGGTACGTACACTGTGAGCATGATGTATGGGCAATGCCTGTGTGGAGTGGTGTGGATGGAAGATGGGGGGGGAGAATGAGGAGTGCATGGAACGACGGTGGGTGCACGTGCGTCATGGCAAGGGTAGGAACGCGGGCCAATGACTGTGACAGTCCGGACAGTTATATCTTCTCCTTTTCCCCTGTACCATTCCTCTAGGTCAGCGCCCACGAGAAGAAGGATATTTGGCGTGCCATCGCCAAGGAAGTCCCGACCCAGGGGGTCCACCACAGACGGAGCACCCACTGTGGAAAAGATGGGAGGACATTCGCTGCTGGAGCAAGAAGACGGCAGAGGCCCAGCGTGGGAGGGGTGCCCGTTGCACCATGACGCCCCTGATGTTCCGGATCCTGGCGGTGGCGTGTCCGGAGTTGGATGGGCACTTGAGAGCATCACAGCAGCCACAAGGGGGTAAGTACACTCTCATTCAGCTGATTCAGCGCGCATTACGAGGTGCCTGGGTGGGGGTGGTGGGCTGTGGGTTCCCCTAGGCCAGGGCGAGTTTAGTTGGCAAGGTCCCTTCGTAAGGCAGGCCATGTGGCACCCCACCCCACCAGTGTTCAGAGGCAACTACACCTAGTCAGGCTCGTGTGACTTCCATGTGTGCACCAATCGGTCATAGGCCTTGTACCCCATGTCCCTGTGATTAATTAGGGAACTCTAAGTGCACGGCGTGGTGCAGAGGTCTTCTGTGTCTGTAGTGTCCGCCAACGGTAGCGGCATTGCATGCACTCAACATGTCTTTCTTCTGTCTCCCCCCCCTTTTTGGTCTCCCTGTTCTTGTGTGCAATAGCATCATCAGGTGGAGGAGCAGTGGCACCGGAGCAGGAGGGAGCTGCATCCCACATGGCCCTGGAGGGCGAGACAACGGAGTCTGAAGACACCAGTGGAACGGAGGGTTAGGGGAGCTCCACAGCAGGGAAAGGAGCTGAAACCAGCGACATGGACTCCTCCTCAGATGGGAGCTGCCTTGCAGTGGCGGACCCCCCTGTGCCCCCGCATCTACAGGTACAGCCGCCACCCCCCCTACCAGCACTGCCCTCCCAGCAGCCGCTCAGCGTGTGCCCCATGGCCGCTCACCCAGGAGGGTGGGCATCTTCTTCGCCCCAGGCACCTCAGCCCCTGCCCCTGCCGGCCCTGCTGCCCTCAGTGAGGAGGCCATTGACCTCCTCAGATCCCTCACTGTTGGTCAGTCTACCATTCTGAATGCCATCCAGGGTGTAGGGAGGCAGTTGCAACAGACCAATGCATACCTGGAGGGCATTCATTCTGGTCATGCAGCCCAACAGTGAGTTTCCAGACTCTGGCCTCAGCACTGATGGCAGCCATTGTCCCAGTGTAAATGCTCCCCCCTCCAACTTCCTCCACCCAGACCCAAACCCCTGTACCTCAGCCTATCCCAAGCACACCATCAGACCAGCATGCACACACCTCAACATACAAGGGAAGTTCTGGCAAACATAAGCACCACACATCCCACAGGCACTCACACAAGCATCATACCCATGCAGACATACCAACATCCACTGCCTCCACTGTGTCCCCCTCCTCCTCGTCTCCCTCCTTCCTCCCTGTCACGTCTCCACTCACACCTGCATGCACTACATCTTCATTCACTACATCCATCACCAGCACACCCATCACCACACACAGCTCACGTGCAGTCATCACCCCCACTACCATTCACACATCCCCGTGTCCTCACCCAGTGTGCCTGTGACCACACCTCCCAAGGTACACAAACGCAGTCACACACCCACCCAACAGCCATCCACCTCACAACAGCCTCCAGCGCATGCACCTTCACCCAAAGTCAGTAAACGTACACCTCCTACAACCACTACCTCTTCCTCCACTCCCAAACCCCCTCCATCTACCCGTCCCAGTGTGTCTAAAAAAAAATTCCTGTCCAACCTTGACCTCTTTCCCTCACCTCCCCCACCCCTTCAGTCCCCTAGGGCCCGCCTTTCCAGGTCCCAACCCAGCACCTCAGCCATCACATCAGCGGGAACAGTGGTGCCAGCAGTAACCAGCTTCTGGAGTGCGCCAAGCAGCAGGGCAGCCAGTGTGCCAAGGAGCCAGACCACGGACAGTCCCCCACCTCAGAAGCATAAGAAGTTGGCCACTGCCCAGAGGGGGAAGGGTCAAACACCTGCCACCAAGGGCCCTCCCAGGACTACAGTTGGGAGTGGGAAGAAAGCTGCACCAACATCCAAGGTGGGGAAGGGGCACAGAAAGAAAGGGAAGTCGCTGCCAACCTGCACGGCAGAGAAGACCGCTACCAGCACCGCTGCCCAGGACACCGCCAGCACCGCTGCCAAGGACACCGCCACCACCAGCACCGCTGCCCAGGACACCGCTGCCCAGGACACCGCTGCCACCAGCAAGCTCACTGAGCCACCCACCAGCACCGCAGGCCAATGAGCGCCGCAAGCACAGCCGCTACTGAGGCCGCCATGAGCAGGATGAAGCACTCTGGGCACAAAGCCCTATCCAGAACCAGTGGATAAAGACATCCACTACCTCTGTCCTTGGCAGGATGAAGCACTCTGGGCACCAAGCTCCCTCCAGAACCAGTGGAGAAAGGCATCCACTACCTCTGTCCTTGGCAGGATGAAGCACTCTGGGCACCAAGCCCCCTCCAGAACCAGTAGAGAAAGGCATTCACTACCTCTGTCCTTGGCAGGATGAAGCACTCAGGGCACCAAGCCCCCTCCAGAACCAGTGGAGAAAGGCATCCACTACCTCTGTCCTTGGCAGGATGAACCACTCTGGGCACAAAGCCCCCTCCAGAACCACTGGAGAAAGGCATCCACTACCTCTGTCCTTGGCAGGATGAAGCAATCTGGGGACCAAGCCCCTCCCAGAACCAGAGGAGAAAGGCATCCACTACCTCTGTCCTTGGCAGGATGAAGCACTCTGGGCACCAAGCCCCCTCAGAAACAGTGGAGAAAGGCATCCACTACCTCTGTCCTTGGCAGGATGAAGCACTCTGGGCAGCAAGCCTCCTCCAGAACCAGTGGAGAAAGGCATCCACTACCTCAGTCCTTGGCAGGATCAAGCACTCTGGGCACCAAGCCCTCTCCAGAACCAGTGGAGACTGTTCTCCACTTGAGAGACTGTGGCTTTGCACTCCCCAGGATAAAGCAGTGGGCAAACCACCCACTTGAGAGACTTGAGAGACTGTGGCTTTGCACTCCCCAGGATAAAGCAGTGGGTAAACCACCCACTTGAGAGACTGTGGCCTTGCACTCCCCAGGATACAGCAGTGGGCATGGTGCCCCCTTGTGGATCTGGCGTTGTGCATTCATCCGGCTGAGGTGTCCCCCATTCCCCCTGAGGTGCCTGTTGTATTTCTATCTGATGCCCCAGCAGTGTTCTCTCCGTTTTGATGGGGTATCGAGTGTGGGCCTCGTCCATGCATTTTGGGCCCAGTGGTCCACGGGCTTTAATGGTGCAATACCTGGACTTGTATTACTGGTGTATATATTTGTTTATAAAGTATATATTTTTGAGTACTGGATTTTAATAGATTACAATCGTTCAAATCCTTTCCTTTTGTCTTTGCATTCTTCCGGGGGGTTTGGGGGGTTAACTGTAATGTATCAACAGGTATTAGTGTGTGTGTTGTAGTGGGTGAGGGTGCGGGTGGGGGTGTTGTGTGTGTGTGTCACTCTCTTTTCCCTCCCCCTTCCCCTGTGTCGTAGGTGCAGTACTCACCGTGGTCTTCGCCGCCGGCGTTCGTGCTCCTGGTAGAGGAGCAGGAAGACAAAGGCAGGGAGAATATGAAGTTCCAGCTCCATGGCATCCTGGTTCCTCGTGAGGTGTGTAGAGGTGAGCGTTTTCCCTTCCAAGTCCTGTTTCCGCCGTGTTTTCATTCGCGGTGAAACCGCCCCGGAATAGGTGGCGGATTGGCCTGTTGTAATACTGTGGGCGGTACATTGTCTTCCACTTGTCTGTTGGCGGTTACCGCTGCAGTGTTTGTTTGTACCGCCGTGGCGGTCGGAGTGTTAAAGTGGCTGTCTTTGTTGGCGGTTTCCGCCACGGTCGTGATTCCATTTTTTGCTGCCGGCCTGTTGGTGGTCTTACCGCCACTTTAACACCGACCGCCAGGGTTGTAATGACCACCAAAGTCCTTTGACACACCCATAAATACATTTAACAATGAAATGGATCTGAGAGGAGCTCATTTTACGTTCACATTAATCAACACCAGTGCTTAGCTTTAAAAAAAATGTGTCATGTTCCTTGTCATGAGGCCACTGCAACTGCACCATCAGTTGCCCCTGCTGCCAACGATAGCAGCAACATAACTACAAGTGTGACAGTTCAAACTTTTGCAGGGCCCCAAAGCTGTAAGAATGGCTTGGGGGTGTAGGAGGCTGGCCTGGTTTGTGGTGCGTACCTTTGGTATTTACACCTTATACCAGGTCCAGTTATCTCTTATTAGTGAAATGTAGGCAGTGTCTAGAAGCCAGGCTCTCTAGAGGTAGCTGTAGCTGAGCAGTCAAAGCTTATCTAGGAGACATGCAAAGCTCATGCAATCACCCACGTGAAAGAAATCACTCAGTGTTACAAAAATAAAGGTATTTTATTTTGGTGACACAAATGCCATAAATACCATAAAGACTATACTCCCTTAGGAAGTAAGTAATACACACATTATATGCACTAATATGCAGAAATGTGCATAAAACAGTTAGAAACCAGTGTAAATAATGAAAATCACAATAGTTAGAAATGGGCCTGGGGGGAACACAAAACAAATACTAAGAAAGTGGAATGCAAATGTCGATTTCCCACCTAGGCAAGTGTAGTGTGTAGAGTGGCGCTGGGAGTATTAGAAAACACCAAAGGCAAGTAATAGAACCCACCCCAGAGCCCAGGAAAGCAGGAGTCAATCACAGTAACTTTCCTAGAACACGAGAAAGAAGATTATGCAAGAACCAGAAGAGGCTGCAAGACACTAATAGTTGATTCCTGGACCTGAAGACCTGTGGAAGATGGGGAACAAGTCTAAGAAGCACAGAAGAGTCCAGGGAGAACAGGAGCCCCTGCTAACTTGGATGAAGGTACAAAAGAAGAACCACTGTCAGTACTGCACCCAAGAAGATGGTGGTTGGTGCAGACGATGTCTCACACCGGATGGATGACTGCAGTCTGGTTTGTGTCACTGGACTCCGCCAACATGCCTTGGCACATGAAAAGCTCGCAGTTAGAAAGAAATGCCACTGCCCGCGACCAGGAAGGACCTGGTGGACTCTACCCAGGAGAGGGAGTCGGAGGGATCTTTCAGCAACTCAGAGAGCCCACGGGAGACCAGGCAGCATGCACAGGAGTCCCACAGCACGGGAACAAAGGAGGTGCAAAAGGAGGCCCATGCAGCACTACGACAAAGGATCCATCTCCACTGGAGAACCCCTCAGGAAAATGTGTAACACAGGTTAGAGTACTAGGGGCCGGAGCTGCAAGATGCATGAATAACTTTGTGGAAGGATGCCAACAAGCCTTGGTAACTGCAAAACACGCAGTGCACAGGGGTACTGTCTTGCGTGGGGAGGCAAGCTCTTACCACCACCAAAGTGGGACAGTAGGACAACAGGACCGTCAGGACCACTTCAGCCCACCACATGTGATGCAGGATCCATGCAACTCATAAGGAGAGGGGACCCCCACCGCCGGACGTGGATACAGTGAGGTGCTTGCTGAAGCAGGGGAGTGACTTCTTCACTCCAAGGGAGATTCCTTTGCTCTTCTGGTGCAGGCTGAAGACAGGCTGTCCTGTGAGGATGCATGACTGGGAAACAGTTGCAGTTGCTAGCAGGAGCTGAAGATACAATGTTACAGAAGTTGTCTTTGCTTCTTTGTTGCAGTTTGTAGAGTTCCAGGAGGGTCCAGATGCAGTTTCTTCGGTGAGAAGGTGAAGTAATGGATGCAGAGGATTCCTGCAAAAGTCTTGCAATCTGAATCTGAAGAACCACCCAAGAGAGAGACCCTAAATAGCTCTGAAAGAGGGATTGGTCAGCTAAACAGGTAAGCACCTATCATAGAAGGGCTCTGATGTCACCTTCTGGCTCCTGCCACTCAGATGCTCCCAGCGTTCCCTGCCAACTTGGAATCCAAGATGGCAAAACCCAGGAACCCTCTGGAGGAGCTCTGAGCACCACCCTTGGGGTGGTGATGGACAGGGGAGTGATCACTCCCCTTTCTTTTGTTCAGTTTCACACCAGAGCAGGGACTGGGGGCGGTCCCTGAACTGGTGTAGACTGGATAATGCAAGGAGGGCAGCAAATGTGCCCTTCAGAGCATTTCCATTGGCTTGGGGAGGCTACCCCTCCCAAGCCTGTAGCACCTATTTCCAAAGGGAGAGAGTGTAACACCCCTCTCCCAAAGGAAATGCTTTGTTCTGCCTTCCTGAGCTTGAGCTGCTTGAGCAACAGGAGGGCAGAAACCTGTCTGAGAGGTGGCAGCAACTGGGGCTGCCTGGAAAACCTCAGACGGTTGTAATGGTAGTACTGAAGGTCCTCTAAGGAGCCCCCAGAGTGCATGGAGTCATACAACCAATGCTTGCAAAACCATGTGGTTATGATTCCTACATGTTTGATATCAAACATGCCTATGTTCTGAGTTACCATTATGTAGCTGGACATAGGTAGTGACCTATGTCCAGTAAACGTGTAAAATGATGTCCCCGCACTCATGAAGCTTGGGAAAATGGTCCTGGAGGTCGTGGGGGCACCTCTGCTAGTGCAGGGGTGCCCCCAGACAGGTACTCTGACCCTGCCCTCAGGGCTGGAAGGCCTGTTATAGGGATGACTTATGAGTGACCTGGTTCAGTGTAAATGGCAGTGAAAGGGTTCATGCACCATTTAACGCATGCTGCAAGAGCAGTCCTGCAGAAGCCATTGCATGGGCTCCCTAGGGGTGTCCATGCAAACTGTATGTTGCAGCCCACAGGGATCCCCTAGAACCCCAATGCCCTGGGTACCTAGGTACCATGGACTAGGGACTTATAAGGGGGCACCATTATGCCAATTGTGGGTGAAATACTGGGTTACCAGTATGCAACAACCATAATTTAAGGGAGAGAGCATAACTACTGGGGCACTGATTAGCAGGATCCCAGTGACCATAGTCATCACACACTGACGAACAGGTCAAAAGTGGGGGTGACCAATCTAGAAAGAGGCTACTCTCCTACAGATGGAAGGTGTAATTGTTCATAACATACTGAATTAATAAACAACTGTTGTTGCTCTCATCTCTAAATTAGACAAACAGTGCCATCAAGTAGCAGACTAACATGCAGGTGTTGACAATGAAGTGTGGGTGCCCAGTGCCAGAAACCAGCCCGGATCAAATTAAGCACTAAACATGAATCATTAGTAAATTAAGCTTTTAACAAGTCTCTACTAATCAAACTCAATCAGACAGAGCGAAACAATCTCAAACAATCGATTTGTCAAAAACCTCATAATCGAACGAAACATGAACTCGGTTCAAGAAAGCGCTTTCGTGCCGTAGTAATGGAAGAGGTGCTGGTAACATAGCTTAATGTACGTTCTTGAAGAGGGAGCTCTATTTCGACAAAACCCCTTTTGCTCCTGCCATCCTCCAATGCCCCACCCTCCTGTCAGAGTTCTACTACTTTTGTGGTAGGCGTCGACATCTCCCCATACCTTTCACCTACTTCTGATCCCTACTGACCTGTACTACCCTCCACTCTTCCTGCCCCGAACCATCTCTCTTTATTTTTACTTCAAGGGGCGAAGCACGGTTACTGAAACTTCCATTAACTTTTGACTATCTGTTCTCAGAGTAGAGTTGGTGGCACCTATTTGGAAGGCGTTGTGACATGCTGTGCATCCCTTACAGAAGAAAGGCCCAGCTCGGAGTGGCAGCACAGAGCACACCTGTACATAGCTGAAAAGCACCAGGGCCCTCCAGCCGTGCCCACATGACTTAAAACATTAAATTCATAGAAGTCCGTCTCTTCCTCCATGTCTACACTCATTATAGTACTGCAAAGGATAATTCAGCTCAAAAAGGGGACGTTACCTCCTTTTGAATTGTCTACATTTGGGGTTATATTTATACTCTGTTTGCACTGAATTAGCGTAATTTTTTTTAACTCTAATTTGGTGCAAAACTAACTCCATATTTATACTTTGATGCTAGACCTGTCTAGCACCAAATTTATGGATTTAAGGTCATTTTTTGGACGTGGAAACCTACTTTGCCTTAATGAGATGCAAGGTAGGCATTCCTGTGCAAAAATTACTCTATGGCCTTAACGTCATATTTATACTTCTGTGCAGAAATGGTGAATGGGAGGGAGGAGGTGTCATAAAATGGTGCAAAGCTTGATTTGATGCCTGGGTCAGGGCAGGCATTTAGGGACCTGTGGGCCTATTTCCATGGTGGAACACCATGGAATAAACCCACAGGTGCCCTCCCCAGGCCCCAGTGACACCCCCACCCTAACCAGAGGGACAGCAGAGGATGGGGGACCCCCATCCCAGGTAAGTACAGGTAACTATTTTATTTTATTTTTTAAAGTGCCATGGGGGCCCTGAAATGGGCCCCCAGAGATGGCACAGGGTGCAATGGCCATGCCCAGGGGACCCTGGTCCCCTGTGCTGGCCATTGGGGTGGTGGGCATGACTCCTGTTTTTGTTAAGACAGGAGTCATGTGGTATGGATGGTTGAGCATCAGAAAATGACTCTAGGCAGGTTGGAGTCATTTTGTTTTACTCTAACCTGCCTAATGACATTTTTTGATGCAAAACACCCTTCTCCCATTCCGCCAGCCCCATCCGACTAACGTCATTTTTTTTACGCTAGCCTACCCTTTGCACCGGCTTGCACCATTTCATAAATATGGTACCCAGCTGGTGCACAGAAACGGTGCAAGCCAGTGCTAAACGTATTGATGCAATTATCTGCTCAGTTACTGAGCTGAGGCTGTATCGTATTTGACGCAATAATCTGCTCAGTTATCAGACTGAGGTCTTGCATTGTATGGATATGGATGATTTGGTATTGCTATTTATGTGTGAATTATAATATGTGCTATTCTATTCTGATGCCCTATGAAGACACTCCATGTATATCTTGATTATAAAAGAGCGTTTCATGCCTGCTCAACTCAGATCTTGCTCTTATACTATATTTTTATTGCTAGGTGTTACTTGAAGATCATAAACAAATTGTTACCTGGTATTGCTGGCTGGTACGACCCGTGTTCTGTTCCTGGCGACAGTGGGGTCTAGACTTGTGCAGTCAGACCCTGCCTTGAGACATGACAGGGAGTGTTAGACAAGTGCATACCAAGTATTTCAGAGAAATTCCTTGGGATGCAGCCGCCTGCTCTTCCAAGTAATTGCTCGGGGGCCTGCATTGTGAATGTTCCTTGTGAACAGACTTGTAGTTGCTTGAAGGTGTGCCGCTTTCAGTATACTTTAATGGGCCTGGTTAGCCAGAGCCCCCTCAGAGAACAAAAATAAACATGACTTGTGAATAGGGGAAACCAGTTGGACAGGCGTCTGTGGAGTAATGAGGCCTTAGCATCAGACTTGGACCCTGTTATCTTCTTAAAAACATCAAAGAACAAGCATTTAATATGCAATGGGTCTCGCGTTCGTCGAGTTAGAGATATTGGCGTTGTAAATTCCTAATTGGACTTTTCTTGCTACATAAATTGAAAATGAAAAGTAAAACAGTTGACATAAGCGAGCCGATTCAAAGCGCCACGGCCGCCATGAGCATGCGCTCAAAGGAGAAACACAAAAGGAAAAAGAAGTTTGCTTGCAGTCAAATGTATCGGCAAATGTTCAATTATCCATGTAACAGGGTCGATGGCCAAGGCTGTAACAAAACCGCCCCAAGGAGGGACAAACGTAAGGCATTTACCAATGCTAACAAAGGATTTTTGAAAGGCAAGCCCATGAACGATAGTGCTGAGTGTGCAGTGGGCATGGTTAAAAACCCACAGATAGATTACAACAGGCCAGAGTGCTTGCGCGCTTGACCTAAAAATGCTGATCTAGGCTTTAGCTGTCCTTAAATCCCGCCCACAGCACTTGGAATAGGACTACCATGCCTTCAAACCCTGTGATAAACAAGCAAAAGATACAGAAATTCAAAAGCTGTGTAAAGAACAAGCGATGGCAAAGTCAATAGGTTTCGCCTAAGCAAGAGTCATTGGCTTTGCCATTGTGTTTTAGCCATGTTCTTCATCAGCATAGCTGCTGTTTAACAGGTAGTGCATAGAAGGGAATGGCGTGTAGTGTTGTAGAGTGGAATAAGGAGGGGTGGAGTAGAGTGTTGAAGAGTGGAGTGGCAGAGAATGTCATGTAGAAGAGTGGCATAGTGTGGAGTCACATAGAGCGGCACACACTAGAGTGGCATAAAGTAGTGTGAACTTGTATAGAGTGCATTGGTGTAGTCTTGTAGAGTATAGTGGCATAGAGTGCAGTGGCATTGAATGCAGTGGCATTGAATTCAGTGGAGTTGTAGAATGCAGTAGTGTAGATTAGAGTGGTACATAGACAAGGCGAGTGGCGCAAAGAAGAGTGGCACAGAGAAGAGCAGAGTGGCGTAGAGTGCAGTGTCACAGAGCAGAGTGGCGTAGAGTGATGCAGGTTGGATTGGCATAAAGGAGTGATGCAGAGGGCAGTAGTGCAGAGTAGAGTTGAGTGGCTTGGAGAGTGGTAGCACAGACTGCAGTGTACAGACGAATGGTATAGAGTGCAGTGGCATAGAGTGGCACACAGTAGAGAAGCATAGAGTGGTGCACAGTATAGTGCCATAGAGCGCAGTGGCCTAGAGGGGAGTAGTGGAGAGTAGAGTGGCATAGAGTTCAGTGGGAGAAAGTGCAGTGTTGCAGAGTAGAGTGTCAGATTGCAGTGGTGTAGAGTGGAGTAGAGTGGCATAGAGAGCAATGGCATAGAGTATATTGATGCAGAGTATAGTGCAGTGGATTAGAGTGTAGTGACGTGGAGTGCAATTTTGTAGCGTGCACTGGCATAGAGTGCAGTGGTTAAGCGTAGAGTGGCATAGAGTGCAGTGGTATAGAGTGGAGTGGCACAGAGTGGAAAGAGTGGTGTAGAGTGCAGTAGCGTAGAGTAGTTTCAGAGTAGAGTGAAGTGGCATACAGCTGAGTGGTGCAGGCTAGAGCGCAATTGCATAGAGTGGCATAGAGTATAATGACATAGAGTAAAGTGGTGTAGAGCACAGTGGCATAGAGTGCAGTGGTGCAGAGTAGATTAGAGTGGCGTGCAGTGGATTGGCACAGAGTACAGTTGAGTGTTACAAAATAAAGTGTTGTCAATGTCAGGGCAGTGCACGCACTACAGGCGACTAGAATGCAAAGATCCAGCACTCTCAAGATAATGTAATTTATGCATTGTGCTGATATGCTGTTGTTTAACCTTTTGCATTGCAGAGTTTAATCCTGAAGATTTATGTTCAAGGTGCATATAAATACTCTTCATTTGCAATGTACTGCTGCAGGCTTTCAGAGTATGTCAGGGTGTGGTCCCCTTTCCTGGGCCTTCTAGAAGTTTTCCCTGCAGCATGCCTGGGTGTGGTTTGTGGGCTGGGCCAAGACTCTATATAAGGGAGCCAGCCCAGCTCCACGGGCTCACTATTCAGAGGTCCCGGTGCAGAGTAGCAGCAACTTCCTGAGCTCCTGTTCCGGAGACCTGGTTGATTCTTGATCAGGGCGGTAAGACGGAGGTCGGGCTGGGCTCCTGATCCCGTTCTCGAAGGATTTCGAGTTCTTGGGCCTAATTAGCATGATAAATCTATTTTGCTCTTGTGCGTGTGAAAGTGTGCTTGATGTTTAATGATATTTACATGCTGGCTAGACGCGCGATTCTTTCCTCGTATACAAATCTTGATATTCATTGTGCGCAACCATTTTATGTCATTTACAAGGTTGCATTCGAATCGGCAAGACGCAAGATTCATTTCCTTTGCTTAATTCATGTTATTCATCGTACGCTACCATTTCTTGGCATTTATATGGTGGTATTCGAATCGGCAAGACGCGCAATTCATTTCCTGTGCTTAATTCATGTTATTCATTGTACGCTATCATTTCTTGGCATTCACATGGTGGCTTTCAAATCGGCAAGACGCGCAATTCATTTCTTGTGTTTAGTTCATGATATTCTGTGCGAGCTACCATTTCTTGGCATTCACATGGTGGCCTTCGAATCAGCAAGTAGTGCGATTCATTTCTTGTGTCTAATTCATGATATTCATTGTGCATTACAATTTCTTGCCATTCACATGGTGGCCTACGAATCGGCAAGACGCGCGATTCATTCCTTGTGTTAAATTCATGACATTCAATGCGTGCTACCATTTCTTGGTATTCACTTGGTGGCCTTCGAATCTGCAAGACGCGCGATTCATCTCTTGCGTTTAATTCATCATATTCATTGTGTGTTACCACTTCATGGCATTTACTTGGTGACCTTCGAATCGGCAAGACGCGCGATTCGATTAATGATGATTTGACTTTGATATTCATTGAGTGCTACCATTTCTTGGTATTTTACATGGTGACACTCAAATCGGCAAGACCCACAATTCTCTCCTCAAGTTTATTTCAAGTTGTTTATTGTATGCCACTATTCTAAGATATTTATTATGTACTATTCGATTTGACAAGTTATGTGGTTTGTTTCCTGAAAGCATATTGTGTTATTCATGGTGCACAATCCTTTTATGGTGTTTACTATATATATATATATATATATATATATATATATATATATATATATATATATATATATATATATATATATATATATATATCTGCAATATGCACAATTTGTGTTGAAACATTTTAAGAGTACACAGAAGGCCAGAGTTTCTAGATGCAATATTTTATGGTCCTAGTATACATTCTCAAAACAGGATTTATATGACTGGTTTAAAATTTAGTCAGAATGTTTTTACTGATTCTCATGTAAAGGAAAGTACTTGAATAAGAAAGTTTTCATTTAATTCATCTTGATTCCCTTACAGGTATCCGGCCATCTTGAAACTTAGTCATTTTTAACTTAACTCTTAGATTGTTCATGTTTTCAGAGTGACTAGGCTTAGAATCATAGTCTAGTATTGATTTCAGGAGATATAATTTTCATATCGTATGTTCTAACCTTTTTCTTACTACAGGTCTCCTTCCCAGCTGTTACCTTCCTAATCCCCTCTTCCCCTCTTGAACTCTCTCAGTCTCTGTAATTTATCTATCAGAGTCTTGGAGCTGTTCAGTGGAGGACGTGTTGGGAACGTGCACAGACCCCGAGGATCTGGTGACTCTGACAGAATAGTGAGCCCACTAATTATTATCCTCCTGGCTTGTGTATGTTCTCGGCATGGCAACGCTAGACGAGTTAGTCAAGGCTATCACCCAGCTCCAAGCAGAGGTGGTATCATCCAAAGAATTGACAACTAGCTTAGCAGAGAGAGTGAGTCAGTTGCAAGATAAGGTAGAGAAGAAGGAACAAAGTCCCACAGGTGTGTCTTGGCCAGGTACTTCTTCTCAGGCTTCTGGAAGTAATCTGATTTCCCTAAATGTTCATCTGCAATTCCTTTAGCTCCCCCAGAACGTTTCTCAGGTGACCCTTTGAAAGCACAATCTTTCCTCGTTCAAGTGGAACTACACTTCACCTGCAGACCAAATACTTTCCCCGATGCCCAGTCCAAAGTAACTTTCTTGTTATCATATCTGTCTGGGGATGCAGCTACTTGGGCAATTACTCTTGTGCGTAAAAATAGTCCCTTGTTGGACAACTAGAGACATTTTGTTCATGAATTTGAGGGAGTTTTTGATCGTAGAACTGTAACACAGTCAGCAGATCGTGAATTATTAGATTTACGCCAAGGGAATCAAGACCTAGTGTCGTATTTAGCCAACTTTAACCGGCTGGTTGCCGAGACATCCTGGCCTGAAGAAAAACAAGCGGTCTTGTTTTACAAGGGACTCAATGAGGAACTAAAAGATATCGTAGCGCAAATCGACCCACAACCTACAGACTGTCAAGAATTAATAAATCTTGTCTTAAGGCTTGATCATCGTTTAGCAGAACGTAAAGGAACGCGCAAAAAGATTGAAAAATATTCATGGCGCGTTCATGATAACAGAGACTCAAGAACTCCGAAAGAATGAACGCCGGAACCCATGGAAATTGGAACCATCAGAAGACTTTTGACCAAAGATGAAAAGGACCTACGCAGAAAAAATGGACAATGTCTTTATTGTGGGCGAAAAGGTCATTTCGCCAAAGATTGTCCAATCAAACCAAAGAACAAGCAAGGTCCAGTTCAGAAGGTCGCAGCCAATGCACCAGTTGAGTTGGAAAACGAAAACACCCAAGATGCAGAGAAGGATTGCTCTTGGGTGTCACCGTGGACCCTTCACAATCTAGACATCTTAAACTGGAAATAAGAGTTCATGTCAAGAAAAAGATCTATTTAAAAAAAGCTCTAGTCGATTCTGGGGCTACTGGGAACTTTGTTGATGTCCAATTGGTTCGTGCATGGGGGATCCCATGTATTGAAAAGAAGACCCCAGAAATCATCCAGGCAGTCAATGGAAAACTCTTGACTGGAGGTCCGGTAACTCTTCAGACTATCCCCTTGTCGATGATTTGTGAAGATGAGAATCAAAGAAAGAAACATAAAGAGAAAATCATCCTTGACGTGATCCATGCTCCCTAATATGGGATTATCCTTCGCTTGCCATGGTTAATTCATCACAATCCGGAGATCAATTGGGCAGAACGAAAAATCATGTTCTCATCTGCGCTATGTAGCGAACAATGTTTCCAAAAGATTCAAGTACCAAAAGTTTGCAACTCTTACATAGCTACTGCCACGGAGAAAGAAATTCAGCTGCCCAAACAGTATTCATCTTACAAAGATGTATTTGATGAGAAAGGAGCAGAGAGTCTACCTCCTCATAGATCTTATGACTGTCAAATTGATCTAGCCCCAGGTGCGATACTTCCCAACTGTCGTGTATATGCCCTGTCAGAACATGAAAATCAACATTTATGAAACTACCTAGATCAATTTTTGGAGAATGGCTTCATTCGCCCCTCTAAGTCTCCTGCAGCTTCGCCTTTGATTTTTGTTTCAAAAGCTAATGGAGAACTTCGAACTTGCATCGACTATAGGGGTTTGAACAAAGTCACCATCAAGAATAAATATTCTTTACCCCTAATTCCGGTGTTATTGGAACAAGTAAAGAGAGCAAAAATCTACACGAAGCTTGACCTTCGAGGTACTTATCATTTGGTCAGAATGAGAGAGGGTGACGAATGGAAAACAGCGTTCAAGACAAGATATGGCCTTTTTGAATACACCGTCATGCCTTTTGGTCTTTGTAATGCTCCAGCAGCATTTCAATTTTTCTTGAATGACGTTCTTAGAGAGTACCTCGACATATTTGCCATAGTCTACATCAATGACATTTTGATCTACTCAGACAATGAAAACGAACATGTCCAACATGTCAAGAAAATTCTTGCAGCCCTTCAAAAACACCATTTATATTGCAAACTAACCAAGTGTGAGTTTCATGTTACCACAGTTGAGTTTTTAGGGGTTATTCTTACCCCTCAGGGTATGGTGATGGCAGAAAAGAAAGTAAAAGCCGTATCTGATTGGCCCACCCCAAAGACTGTTCGTGATGTACAATGTTTCCTGGGGTTTGCAAATTTTTACCAGAGGTTCATAAATCATTTCTCCCAGACAGTGGCTCCAATCACTAAGCTACTAAGAAAGAAAGAAAAGTTTGTATGGTCCCCAGAAGCTGATCAAGCCTTCTCGACTTTGAAGGAAGCTTTCTCCACTGCCCCAGTCTTGACTCATCCTGATGCGAATCAACCTTTCATAGTGGAAGCTGATGCTTCAGATGTAGCAATAGGAGCCGTCTTATCACAACGAAATAAAGACACGGGTCAACTTCATCCTGTAGCTTATATGTCTCAGAAGTTGAACGAAGCCGAACAGAACTATGTCATTGCTGAAAAAGAGCTTCTGGCGATTCGTGACGCCTTTAAAGAATGGAGACATCATTTGTTGGGTCCCAAATACACTGTCACAGTATATACTGATCATCGTAATCTTCAATTCATGAGTTCCGCCAGACTTTTGACCCCTCGGCAATTACGCTGGATGCTTTTTTTTGCCGAATTTGATTTTTTAGTAATCTTCCGGCCTGGTAAACATAATCGCAAGGCTGACGCCTTGTCCCGTCAAGAGTCTACCACGTTGCCTGCATTTCAAGCCTCCAGAGCTATCATTGCTCCTGACAAGGTTCTATGTATCATAAAAACTGAAGATTTCTTTGAAGAAATTTGCAACTCTTTCACTGTTGAAAAATGGCAAACATGGGCCCAAGCAGATCCCAAAAGGTCAATCAAGCAAGGTTTACCCTTTCATGACGCTCGTTTGTTCGTACCCACTACCAAACTTCGCAAGATAGTGTTTCATTGGTTGCATGTTATACCTACGGCAGGTCACCCAGGTACTCCTAAAACTCTAGAACTGATCCAACGCTATTTTTGGTGGCCTACCCCAACAAAAGATATAAAAGCAATGGTAAACAACTGTGAAGTTTGTGCTCACATTAAAACAAGTCATTCAAAACCAAAAGGGTTGTTACATCCACTTCCAACCCCAAGTCGTCCATGGGAGCACATTTCTTTAGACTTTATTACCGGTCTGCCAGTGGTTCAACAGCAATCAGTAAATCTGGTTTTAGCAGATAGTCTCACGAAATATGGACATTTCATTGCCTGTAAAAAATTGCACACTTCTAGTGAATTGGCAACTATTTTACTGAACAGAGTGGTTTGTTATCATGGACTGCCAAAGGTTATCCTCTCCGATCGGGGGTCACAATTTTCCTCCAATTTCTGGAAGACATGTTGTAAAACACTCCAAGTGACATCTACGCTATCTACTAGTCACCATCCTCAAACAGATGGTCAAACGGAGAGACTAAATCAGACTTTGAAACAATACCTACGTGCCTACGCTGAAAAGGCACTTCATTCTTGGACAGCTATGCTCTGGTTAGCTGAGTTAGCTTACAATAACTCATTCCACACTTCTATTGGCTTTACACCCTTTTTTGGTTTATTTGGCTATCATCCTGACACCTTGCCCATCACAAATTCCTCAAGAAAGTTCTCGTACTCCAGCTGTGTGAGAAACCATTCAGCATTTACATCAAACCCAGAAACTGATTCAACAGCATTTAGAAAAAGCCAAACAAAAATATAAAAGGCATTGTGACAAGAAACATTGTGAGGGACCGCAATATCAACCAGGTGACAAAGTGTGGCTTTCCACAAAACATATAGGGGCTCATTCCAACCCTGGCGGTCGGTGTTAAATCGGCGGCTAACCCGCCAACAGGCTGGCGGTCAAAAAAATGGAATTCTGACCCTGGCGGAAACCGCCAACAGAGACTGCCACTTCAACACTCCGACCGCCACGGTGGGACAAAAAAACAGCGCGGCGGTCACCACCAACAGACAGGCTGGAGACAATGTACCGCCCACCCTATCACAACCCACCAATCCGCCACCTTTTCCAGGGCGGTAGCCCCGCCGATAAAAACACGGCGGAAACAGCCATTTCGAACAGAAAACGCTCACCTCCATACACCCCACGAGGAATCTGGACAGCATGGAACCCGAACTACACATCCTCCCAGCTATTGTCTTCCTGCTCCTCTACCAGGACCACGAACGCCGGCGCAGAAGACAACGGTGAGTACTGCACCTACGACACAGGGGAGGGGGAGGCAAAAAATTACGGGGGCACACATACGCCACACACCCACCCCCACCCTCACCCACTACAACACACACATAAATGCATAGCAATACATCACAGTTACCCCCCCAAACCCTCCGGAAGAATGCAAAGACAAAAGGAAATGAACATAAACAGTTGAATATATTGTATCACTGGCTTCTAAATATATCACACATCTAAAACTATTATATACATAAATATTGAAAGTCCGTCCGATAATTTTTGCAGGCATTGTCCGTGGACCACAGGGCCCAAATCACATGGGCAAAGCCCACACAGGATACCTGACACCAACGGAGAGAACACTGCAGGGGCATCAGATAGCAAAACTACAGGCACCTCAGCCAGATGAGTCCACGACGCCAGATCCACGAGGGGCCTCCATGGCCACTGTTCCATCCTGGGAAGTGCAAAGCCACAGTCTCTCAAGTCTCTACAGTGGGTGGGTTGCCCACTGTGCCATCCTGGGGAGTGCAAAGCCACAGTCTCTCAAGTCTCTACAGTGGGTGGGTTGCCCACTGTGCCATCCTGGGGAGTGCAAAGCCACAGTCTCTCAAGTCTCTACAGTGGGTGGGTTGCCCACTGTTGCATCCTGGGGAGTGCAAAGCCACAGTCTCTCAAGTCTCTACAGTGGGTGGGTTGCCCACTGTTGCATCCTGGGGAGTGCAAAGCCACAGTCTCTCAAGTCTCTACAGTGGGTGGGTTGCCCACTGTGCCATCCTGGGGAGTGAAAAGCCACAGTTTCTCAAGTCTCTACAGTGGGTGGGTTGCCCACTGTGCCATCCTGGGGAGTGCAAAGCCACAGTCTCACAAGTGGATGACAGTCTCTACTGGTTCTGAAGGGGGACTGGTGCCCAGAGTGCTTCGTGCAGCCCTGCCCGACACAGATGAGGGCCTGCCCCTTCTGCCAATGGGCCAGCGGTGCTTGAGACGGCGGTGCCCTGTTCATCGGTGCTTGAGACGGAGGTGCCCAGTTCAGCAGTGCTTGAGATGAAGGGCCCAGTGCAGCGGTGCTTGAGATGAAGGGCCCAGTTCATCGGTGCTTGAGATGAAGGGCCCAGTTCAGCGGTGCTTGAGATGGCGGTGCCCTGTTCAGCGGTGCTTGAGGCGGCGGTGCCCAGTTCAGCGGTGCTTGAGACGGCGGTGCCCAGTTCAGCGGTGCTTGAGATGAAGGGCCCAGTGCAGCAGTGCTTGAGATGAAGGGCCCAGTTCAGCGGTGCTTGAGATGAAGGGCCCAGTTCAGCGGTGCTTGAGACGGCGGTGCCCTGTTCAGCGGTGCTTGAGACGGCAGTGCCCAGTTCAGCGGTGCTTGAGACGGCGGTGCCCTGTTCAGCGGTGCTTGAGACGGCGGTGCCCAGTTCAGCGGTGCTTGAGACGGCGGTGCCCTGTTCAGCGGTGCTTGAGACGGAGGTGCCCAGTTCAGCGGTGCTTGAGATGAAGGGCCCAGTTCAGCGGTGCTTGAGATGAAGGGCCCAGTTCAGCGGTGCTTGAGACGGCGGTGACCTGTTCAGCGGTGCTTGAGATGAAGGGCCCAGTGCAGCGGTGCTTGAGATGAAGGGCCCAGTTCAGCGGTGCTTGAGATGAAGGGCCCAGTTCAGCGGTGCTTGAGACGGCGGTGCCCTGTTCAGCGGTGCTTGAGATGAAGGGCCAAGTTCAGTGGTGCTTGAGACGGCGGTGCCCAGTTCAGCGGTGCTTGAGATGAAGGGCCCAGTGCAGCGGTGCTTGAGATGAAGGGCCCAGTTCAGCGGTGCTTGAGATGAAGGGCCCTGTTCAGCGGTGCTTGAGACGCCGGTGCCCTGTTCAGCGGTGCTTGAGACGGCGGTGCCCAGTTCAGCGGTGCTTGAGATGAAGGGCCCAGTTCAGCGGTGCTTGAGATGAAGGGCCCAGTTCAGCGGTGCTTGAGACGGCGGTGCCCTGTTCAGCGGTGCTTGAGATGAGTGTCCAGGTCAGCGGATCCGGCCATGGCTTGGATGTCACTCGCCACCTGACATGTGGCTGGCGGGGCCTTCCTGCCCATCTGTCTGGTGGCTTGCGGGGCCCTCCTGGGCTGCAGTACCGGGCCTGTGGGTGTCCCCCTGCACACCTGGGATGGGGCTGGTGGGGCCCTCCTGGCTAGCTGGCCTGCTGCCAGACTTGTCGGGCGTGCTGCCCTTCCCACCCTTCCCTGTTCGCCTGTGGCCCTTTCCCACCTTTGGCGGTGTGCCAGGTGGCACCCCACTTCCTGCCGGAAGGGATTTTGGTCCCTGGTGTCTTTGGCCTCTCGCGCCGGGCACTGGCAATCTTCGGATGCTTTTCCGGGGGTGGGCTGGCTGTGCCTTGGCTCCTAGCTGAACTGGCTGCCCTTGAGGGTGGGGGACTCCACAGTCCATGGCAAACAGTCTTTACAGGTCCCGGTTTTGTGGTGGCTGAGGTGCTGATTGGAGTCTTGTGAGATGGACGGGGTGGGGGAGTTGTTGGAAAGAGGTCAAGTTTGGAAAGGAAAAGCAATTTCGAAAGAGAGGGACGGGTAGGTGTAGTGGGTATGGGAGTGGAGGAAGAGGATGTGGTTGTAGGAGTGTGAAGTCTGGTGTCTTTGGGTGCAGGTGCTTGGGCTGGAGGCTGTCGTGAGGTGGATGGCTGTCGGGTGGGTGGCTGCCTGTGTTTGTGTAGTTTGGAAGAGGGGGTGACAGACACACTGGGAGAGGACACAGGGGGCGTGTAAATGGTAGTGGGGGTGGTGACTGCACGTGTGCTGAGTGTTCTGGTAGGTGTGCTGGTGATGGACGTAGTGGCTGAAGATGTTGTGCATGCAGGTGTGAGTGGAGACGTGACAGGGAGGGAGGAGGGAGACGAGGAGGAGTGGAGGCAGTGGGTGTTGGTATGTCTGCATGTGGATGTTGCTTGTGTGAATGCTTGTGTGTTGTGTGGTGCTTATGTCTGGATGAGCTTCCCTTGGGTGTTGAGGTGTGTGCAGGCTGGTCTGATGGTGTGTCTGGGATAGGCAGAGGTACAGGGGATTCAGTCTGGGTGGAGGAAGTTGGAGGGGGGAGGCTAGAGACAGGGACAATGGCTGCCGTCAGTGCTGAGGCCAGAGCGTTGAACGATCGCTGATGGGCAGCCTGACCAGAATTAATGCCCTCCAGGTATGCATTACTCTGGTGCACCTCCCTTTCTACACCCTGGATGGCATTCAAAAGGGTAGACTGCCCAACAATGATGGTCCTCAGGAGGTCAATGACCTCCTCACTGAGGGCAGCAGGGGTGACAGGGGCAGGGCCTGAGGTGCCTGGGGCGAAGGAGATGCCCACCTTCCTGGGTGAGCGGGCACGGGGCAAACGCTGAGGGGCTGCTGGGAGGGCGGTGCTGGTGCGCTGGGTGGCGGCTGTACCTGTTGTTGCGGGGGGCACGGATGTTGCTGCCACCACAAGGGAGCTCCCTTCAGAGGACGAGTTGCTGTCACTGACATCAGCACGAGTCCCCGCTGTGGAGCTCCCCTCCGTCCCACTGGTGTATTCGGACTCCGTTGCATGGCCCTCCAGGGCCATGTGGGATGCAGCTCCCTCGTTCTCCGATGCCACTTCTCCTCTGCCTGATGATGCTAATGCACACATGAACAGGAAGACCACAAAAAAGGGGGGGGGAGAAATAAAGACATGTTGAGTGCATGCATTGGCGACACCGTTGGCGGACAGGACAGACACAGAAGCCCCCTGCACTACGCCGCACACTTGGGGTCCACTACGCAATCCGTGGGACATGGCCTACAAGCCTATGGACGACAACTGCACACATAGATGACACAGGGCCATGGATACCTGTACTTGGCACCCTACAGAGGTGGGGGGCGGGGGCACAGGGCCATGCCTTACGGAGGGGCCTAGCCTACAGAAATCGCCCTGGCCTAGGGATACCCACAGCCCTCCTCCCCCACCCAGACACCTCCACTGCGCGCAAAGTCAGCAGAATGTGTTTGTACTCACCCCCTTGTGTCTGCTGTGATGTCCTCACGCGCCCATCCAAATCGGGGTAGGCCACCGCCAGGATCCGGGACATCAGGGGGGTCAAAGTACGACTGGCACCCCTCCTACGTTGGGAGGCCATCCCCAGCTGAGCCTCCGCCGTCTTCCTGCTCCAGCGTCGGATGTCCTCCCACCTCTTCCGGCAGTGGGTGCCCCATCTGTTGTGGACCCCCAGGGTCCAGACGTTGTTGGCGATGGCACGCCAAATGGCGACTTTCTGGTGGGCGCTGACCTATGTGACATGTACAGGGAGAGAAAAATAGTCATCACCTTCTGCATGCTCGATGTGAGTGGCCCCCCATCCCCACCCTTGCCATGTGGCACATGCTCTCATCTGTCGTTTGATGCATGCCTCAATCGCTCCCCTCCTCACCATCTTTCATCCACCCCACTCAATCCAGGCATTGCCCACTAAGCATGGTCCCTGTGTACTTACCTGTTGGTCTGGAGGACCGTAGAGTAGCACATACTGGGGGAGGACCCCATCCACAAGTTTCTCCAACTCCTCTGCAGTGAAGGCAGGGGCCCTTTCCCCAGTCGCATGAGCCATTGTCTCTTCCAGACCGAGGTCACAGCAGCACTTGCAGTGTAGGTCCTCTCCTGTGGAAGATCAGGTATCGAGTGATTAAGCAGATAGAAAATGGCGGTCACGCCCGCGGCGGTGCGTACCGCGGCGGTGCGTACCGCGACCGCCGGCGCACATCGTCATTGGCTCCTGAAACCCTTAGGGTTCAATGTTAACCAATGCGGCTTTGCGCCGCAGTTTTCGACCGCCTACCGCCACGGTGTGCCACGCCAGCGCATTGACCTCACATCCCACTGTCGCACTTCACAGGTCAGGCAGCCGCCATTTCAAGGGCCCACATGGCTTAATTTCTACTGCGTCACACATACCGAGGCCTTGCATCAACACTCATACAAACCTTTCAATGCATTGGGAATCGTGTTATGTGCAAGCTGTAGTTACGTACCTGTGGGTTGATTGACTCCGTGCTCGCTGTTGTCCTTCATAGGCACCGTCCGCTGGGACATGCGAGGAGATGGCGGAATCTTCCCGTGTACAGACCGCTGGTGGACCTGTCGACAATGGAGGAAAGCCATGTCATACTGTCATACAGGCTTGACCGAGCCACTATACAGGAACTGTGTGCCCAGCTGGAGGCAGACCTGATGTCACCAATCCGCCAACCCACAGGGATCCCCCCTCTAGTGCAGGTGCTGTCAGTGCTCCATTTCCTTGCAAGTGGGTCATTTCAAACAACAGTGGCCATATCATCAGGGATGTCCCAGCCCATGTTTTCCAAGGTGTTGTCCAGAGTGTTGTCTGCCCTGCTCAAACACATGCGGAGCTACATCGTCTTCCCTGAGGTGGGGGAATTGGCTACAGTGAAGGGTGATTTATATGCCCTTGGACATATCCCCAACATCATTGGTGCCATTGATGGGACACATATTGCTTTGGTCCCCCCCAGCAGGAGTGAACAGGTGTACAGGAACAGGAAGAGTTATAATTCCATGAATGTCCAGATGGTCTGTTTGGCAGACCAGTACATCTCCCATGTGAATGCCAAGTTCCCTGGCTCAGTGCATGACGTGTACATCCTGTGGAATAGCAGCATCCCTTACGTGATGGGTCAACTCCAGAGGCACCGTGTGTGGCTATTAGGAGACTCTGGTTACCCCAACCTGTCCTGGCTACTGAGCCCAGTGAGGAATCCCAGGACAAGGGCAGAGGAACGGTACAATGAGGCCCATGGGAGAACTAGGAGGGTGATCGAGCGGACCTTCGGCCTCCTGAAGGCCAGGTTTAGGTGCCTCCATATGACTGGTGGATCCCTAATGTACTCACCAAAGAAGGTGTGCCAGATCATCGTGGCCTGCTGTATGCTTCACAACCTAGCTTTGCGATGCCAGGTGCCTTTTCTGCAGGAGGATGGTCAGATGGTGGTGTTGTAGCAGCTGTGGGGCCTGTGGAGAGTGAAGAGGAGGAAGGCGAAGAGGATGACATAGAGAACAGGAACACAGTAATACAGCAGTATTTTCAATGACACCCAGGTAAGAATCTACAACGGCATATTACACATACCTAACCCCTATTACCACTCTACTGTCTGACCTTTTCCCCCAGTGTATGGTAACTGAGTTGTGACTTTCCCTTCCGATTTCAGAGATGTGGGCCCCACTGCGTGACCTCTGCTATGTTTCCCATGGACTACAGCTGTGTGACAGTGGTATGTTGTCATCACAATGTACATATACATTTTGGCACCGTCATGTCTAATACATTTGTATTAAATCACAGGCAGACTCCAGACTGTTTTGTGCAATAAGTGTGTTTATTAGGGTGTTATAAATTGGTGGGTGGTTGCAAATCGGTGAGGGATGATGGTGGAGGAATGTCCATGGCAGAGTCCAGACTATCAGTATCACAGGTGCATTGTCCAAATGCCTGTGGAAAGTGGAGCTGGGACAGTTTAAGGGTGGACAGGGTGACAATGTGGGACAGTGGGATGACAATCAGGGAGGTATCCTTTGCTGGCGGGGGTCTTGGCATCTTACTCGGTCTTCTTCCTGGATCTCAGGGTCCGCTTGCGGGGTGGTTCTCCTTCTGCAGGGGGTGGGGTTCTGGTGGCCTGGTGGTCTTGTGTCAGGGCCTCCTGTCCACTAGTGCCGGCGGAGGTGGTAGGCAGTTCTTGGTCAATGCTAGTGACAGGGGCCCTTTGTGGTGCCACAGTGTCCCGCAATGTGGTGACTAGCTGATTCAGAGCCACTACGATGGTGCCCATGGCGGAACTGATGTTTCTTAGTTCCTCCCTGAACCCCATATACTGTTGCTCCTGCAGAAGCTGGATCTCCTGAAACCTTGCCAGGACCGTCGTCATCGTCTCCTGGGAGTGGTGGTATGCTCCCATGATGGAGGAGAGGGCCTCGTGGAGAGTGGGTTCCCTGGGCCTGTCCCCCCCCCTGTTGCACAGCAGCCCTCCCAGTTCCCCTGTTTCCCTGGGCCTCTGTCCCCTGGACCGTGTGCCCACGACCATTGCCCCCAGGTCCCTATTGTTGTTGGGGTGGTGGGTTAACTGGGTGCCCTGTAGTGGTGGACACACCGCTGATTGACGTGTCCTAGGGAAAGAGGTATGGGCCCGCTGGGTGGGTGCTGTGCTGGTGTTCCCAGAGGGGGGAAGGTCTGCTATGGCCTGTGGCTGTCTGAGGGGAACCGAATGTCCCGAGGTCACCGATGGGCCGGGCTGGTCATCTAGATCCAGGGAGACAGAGCTGCTGTCATCACTGTGGGCCTCTTCTGGGGGTGGAGTGGACATTTGTGGACCCTCCTGCGCAGTGACGTAGCGTTCGGGTCCTGCAGGG
Organism: Pleurodeles waltl; assembly: GCF_031143425.1. Classification (NCBI taxonomy): domain Eukaryota; kingdom Metazoa; phylum Chordata; class Amphibia; order Caudata; family Salamandridae; genus Pleurodeles; species Pleurodeles waltl. The sequence goes on from NC_090445.1 coordinate 669,211,240, forward strand.
GTATAAAAGTATTGTTATTGCTTCTGTGTGTGGCATAGCGTGCAATGGGTGGGTGCCCGTGTACCCCTGTGCTTGCATTCCTGTGTGGGCTTTGGTGACGGTGGTTTGGGGGGGGATGGTTATGTGCAGTGGGCATGCTTTGGTGATGGGTGCCCATGCTTTGTGGTTGCATGCAGGCCTTGGTGTTGGGATGGGTGGGTTGTGATGGTGAGACATTTGCAGGGATTGGCTGTGATAGGCGTGAGGGTGAGGGTAGGGGTATGAGTTGGCATGCTGGTGGGGTGGGGGGATGAAGTAGTGAAGATGAGACTTACCAGAGTCCATTCCTCCGCCTACTCCTGCGAGGCCCACAGGATGCAGGATTGCCAAGACCTGCTCCTCCCATGTTGTAAATTCTGGGGGAGGAGGTGGGAGTCCGCCGCCAGTCCGCTGCACCGCGATGTTGTGCCTGGATACCATGGAACGCACCTTCCCCCATAGGTCGTTCCACCGCTTCCTGATGTCGTCCCGATTTCATGGGTGCTGTCCCACCGCGTTGACCCTGTCCACTATTCTGCTCCATAGCTCCATCTTCCTGGCAATGGTGGTGTGCTGCACCTGTGTCCCGAAGAGCTGTGGCTCTTCCCGTACAATTTCCTCCGCCATGACCCTGAGTTCTTCGTTTGAAAACCTGGGGTGTCTTTGCGGTGCCATGGGGTGGTGTGGGTGATGTGTGGGGTGGGTTGTGTGGTGCTAAGTGTGGTGATGTGTATTGGTGTGTAGTTTGAAGTGCGTGGTAATAATGGTGGGTGACAGTGAATTGCGCGTTTGTGTGCTCGTATCTCTTTTCTCTGTGCGTGTTCACGAATCTCTAGTAGTGGGGGTTTGTGGGTGATGTGGGTGTGTGTTTTATATTGTATTGGGTGTGTGGGAGTGGTGTGTGTATGTGTATCAGGTGTGTGTATTTCAAATTGTCCAATGTGGTTGTGTTTTGTAAGTGTGTGTGTATTTTGAGCGCAGCGGTGTGTACCGCCAATGGAATACCGCGATTGAAAGACCGCCGCGTGGATTCGTGTGTCGTGATAGTGTGGGCGTATTTCTGTTGGCGTGACGGTGGAGTTTTGGTCATCGCCAGTTTCTCGCTGCCCTTTGGTGTGGTGGACTTTTGTGGATGTCTGTATTTTGGCGGTTTGCTTAGTGTGGGTCAGAATGACCGTGGCGGTTTACCGCGGCCGCGGCGGTGTTCTGGCGGTCTTCTGTACGGCGGTAAGCGCCTTTTACCGCCGAGGTTGGAATGACCCCCATAGACTTCAAGAAGAAGCACATGTTTAACCCCAAATTCATAGGTCATTATACTGTCCTTCAGCAAATCAATCCGGTGACCTATAAACTACAATTGCCCAGATCCTTACGGATTCATCCAGTGTTCCACACTTCCCTCTTGAAAAAGGCAGTCCAAAAGGCCCACCCTCATCCAGCTCCTGTTCTAGTACAAGGGGAAGAAGAATACAAAGTCAAGACGGTAAGATGGTGGTTGGACTGTTCCGACACCGTTATTCTTGGAGCTGTTCAGTGGTGGACGTGTTGGGAACGTGCACAGATCCCGAGGATCTGGTGACTCTGACAATTACGTTTATCTTTAAAAGAGGAGCTCCCTTGTATGCTGCCAAGAAAGTAGCAACCACTCATGTTGATATACTCTGAACTGAATCAAGGAAGAGAAAGCAAATCAGATCATCAACTGAAAAAAAGCCTGTTTAACCCATCTACATAGGGCAGTAGATAAAGGACGGTGCCCTTTATTCGGATTTTCAGATGCTAAAAACAGAAACTGTACCTTTCTGAACTTAGAAGTGCATGGAATATAGCAAGAAATGGCTCTATACACATCTCATAAATAATGAAGCTGCATCAGTTCTTAATACGCCTTTATCTAGAAACAGTCTAAGTTATGGATCTGCCAGTCATAAGGTTCTGGTCTCCCCTAATTGTCTAACAGGCGTTATAGCCACTAAGAATAAAACTTTAAAGGTTAGAAATTTTGGGGAAATTGTTTTGAAAGGTTCATTAGGAGAAGTCAGCGAGTTTTAGGAACCAAAAGTAAATCCAAAGAAGGGATGGGGAAATTAATCACATGCCTTCTGTTTCAAAAACCTTTCAATAATCTACCTACCAGATCGTTTTTCTTCTAGAACAAAGTGGACACAACTAAATCTAATATGAATCCATCTCTAAGGAAATCTAATGTTACAGTAGGAAGGCTAGTACTCTGCATCAAGTTTCAAAATGTTTCCAATTTTAAGAATAGTTCTTTAGTGTGGAAGGTCTTCTAGATTCCTGAATTGATCAGGTTACAACTTCTGAACATCCTAGGTCAATTAATCTTCTCCTTTCAACTATAGACCCAGAGATTGAATTTCCATAGAGATGGTTCAGGAAGAAGTACTAGAAGAGGAGAAGGATGGACTAGAAGAATACATGGATCCAATATTCCCATCCTCAGAATTGCCAGAAACCAAGGCCACTGAGACCAGTATGGGGCTATCAATAACACTTGAACCTATCCTACCTGATTTTCCTCAGTACTCTGCAGAGTAAGGGACTTGGAGCATCACACATAAATAAGATCTTTTGGGAAGAGAATTGCAACAGCATTCAAAGCCCACACCCTTGGAGGCAGATTAAGAGAACTGAATCTGGGAAGAAATACATTCTGTTCTGTTGCAAACATGTCTATCAATGGGATACCAAACTTCTGAATAATCTGTTGGACAATTACAGGACTAAGACTCATTGAGGCCAGATTATCCTGCTCGAAGAAGAAGATAAACTGCTGCCAGAGAAAGGCAAATGGTTTCTGCCCAAATCCCCGCTCTCAATGCTAGAAGAGCCAGGACATAGAATCTTGTTCCACCCTGATGATTATATGAGCTCAGGCTACAAGATTGTCTATCTTAGGGGGTCATTACTACCCTGGTTAAAGCAGCGGTAAAACCGCAAACAGGCCGGCGGACAAAAAAAGGGAATTATGACCCTGGCGGAAACCGCCAACAAAGACAGCCACTTTAACACTTGGCCCGCCACAGCGGTACAGAAAAGCAGCGCGGCGGTCACCGCCAACAGACAGGCGGAAGACAATGTACCGGCCACAGTATTACAACCCGCCACCTTTTCCGGGGCGGATTTACCGTGGATAAAAACACGGCGGAAACAGCTTTTACTATGGGAAAACGCTCACCTTAACATATCCCATGAGGAACAAGGAATCCATGGAGCTGGAACTCCAAATACTCCTTGCCCTTGTGTTTCTGCTCTTCTACGACGAACAGCTACATGGGCGCCGCAGACAATGGTGAGTACTGCACCAACGACATGGGGGAGGCAAAAGTTAGGGGGACACCCACCAAACACCCCCACCCCCACCCTCGCATATTACAACATACACACCAATGCATTCACAAAAATCACAGTAACAACCCACAATCCCCCCAGAAGAATGAAAAGACAATGCGAAAATCGGTCAAACAATGTAATGTGCCAATATACATGTCATACAAAAATATACAGATATATATTTGAAAATCAGTCATAATTATATACAATATGAGAAGTAGTGCAGATATGTACATAACAATGTCCGTGCACCATCAGTTCAAAAATACATGGGCGAGGCCCACAAACGATACCTGACCACAATCGGAGAGAACACTGCCGGGGCATCAGGTTGAAATACTACAGGCACCTCAGGGGGAAGGGAAGGGGGGGCACCTTAGCCGGAGGAGTGCAAAGTCAGATCCATGACGGGGCTCCATGCCCATTTATGCCCTCCTGGGGAGTGCAAAGCCACAGTCTCTCAAGTCTCTACAGTGGGTGGGTTGCCCACTGTTCAATCCTGGGGAGTGCAAAGCCACAGTCTCTCAAGTCTCTACAGTGGGTGGGTTGCCCACTGTGCCATCCTGGGGAGTGCAAATCCACAGTCTCTCAAGTCTCTACAGTGGGTGGGTTGCCCACTGTTCAATCCTGGGGAGTGCAAAGTCACAGTCTCTCAAGTCTCTACAGTGGGTGGGTTGCCCACTGTGCCATCCTGGGGAGTGCAAAGCCACAGTCTCTCAAGTTGATGCAGGTCTCTACTGGTACTGGGGGGGACTGGTGCCCAGACTGGATGAGTCTCCCCGTGAAAGGTCGTGTCCTGTCACTGTCCCAGCTGCACATGGGATAAGGATGCCTGATGTGGCGGGCCATTCATTCCTACCCGGTGCATTGCCCTGTCCAGCGGTGCTTTGCCATGGCAGTCTTTGCCCTGTTCAGCGGTGCTTTGCCATGGCGGTCTTTGCCCTGTTCAGCGGTGCTTTGCCATGGCGGTCTTTGCCCTGTTCAGCGGTGCTTTGCCATGGCGGTTCAGGACTGTTCAGCAGTGCTTTGCCATGGCGGTCTTTGCCCTGTTCAGCGGTGCTTTGCCATGGCGGTTCAGGACTGTTCAGCGGTGCTTTGCCATGGCGGTTCAGGACTGTTCTGCAGTGCTTTGCCATGGCGGTCTTTGCCCTGTTCAGCGGTGCTTTGTCATGGCGGTTCAGGACTGTTCAGCGGTGCTTTGCCATGGCGGTTCAGGACTGTTCAGCGGTGCTTTGCCATGGCGGTCTTTGCCCTTTTCAGCAGTGCTTTGCCATGGCGGTTCAGGACCATTCAGCGGTGCTTTGCCATGGCGGTTCAGGACTGTTCTGCAGTGCTTTGCCATGGCAGTCTTTGCCCTTTTCAGCGGTGCTTTGCCATGGCGGTTCAGGACCGTTCAGCGGTGCTTTGCCATGGCGGTTCAGGACTGTTCTGCAGTGCTTTGCCATGGCGGTCTTTGCCCTGTTCAGCGGTGCTTTGTCATGGCGGTTCAGGACCGTTCAGCGGTGCTTTGCCATGGCGGTTCAGGACTGTTCAGCGGTGCTTTGCCATGGCGGTCTTTGCCCTTTTCAGCGGTGCTTTGCCATGGCGGTTCAGGACCATTCAGCAGTGCTTTGCCATGGCGGTTCAGGACTGTTCTGCAGTGCTTTGCCATGGCGGTCTTTGCCCTGTTCAGCGGTACTTTGCCATGGCGGTTCAGGACTGTTCAGCGGTGCTTTGTCATGGCGGTTCAGGACTGTTCAGCGGTGCTTTGCCATGGCGGTTCAGGACTGTTCTGCGGTGCTTTGCCATGGTGGTCTTTGCCCTGTTCAGCGGTGCTTTGCCATGGTGGTTCAGGACTGTTCAGCGATGCTTTGCCATGGCGGTTCAGGACTGTTCTGCGGTGCTTTGCCATGGCGGTTCTGATAAGGACATTGGTGTGTGGCATGACGTTCTATACACTGGACATTGGTGTGTGGCATGACGTTTCATCATTGCCCAGCGGGGCTGTGGCGGCCGGGGCCCTCCAGGGCGATGACTCCGGCGGTGGCAGTAGTCTCCTGACCAGTGACGATAGTGGGGCCCTCCTGGGCTGTGACTCTGGCGGTGGTCTCCTGACCAGTGACAATACTTGGGCTCTCCTGGGCTGTGACTCCGGCGGTGGCGGTGGTCTCTGGACCAGTGACGATAGTGGGGCCCTCCTGGGCTGTGACTCTGGCGGTGGTCTCCTGACCATTGTCGATACTTGGGCCCTCCTGGGCTGTGACTCCGGCGGTGGCGGTGGTCTCTGGACCAGTGACGATAGTGGGGCCCTCCTGGGCTGTGACTCCGGCGGTGGCGGTGGTCTCCTGACCAGTGACGATACTTGGGCCCTCGTGGGCTGTGACTCTGGCGGTGGTCTCCTGACCAGTGAGGATACTTGGGCCCTCCTGGGCTGTGACTCTGGCGGTGGTCTCCTGACCAGTGACGATAGTGGGGCCCTCCTGGGCACTGACTATGGCGGTGGTCTCTGGACCAGTAACGACGGTGCTAGCGGTTGTGTCTCGACCGCTGGAAATGATGGCGCACTTCTCTGCCGTGACACTCACAACAGGCTGAGCAGACTTCCTCTGGCCCTTCCCCACCTTTGGTGGAGTCACAGCTGACTCTCCAATCCCCTTGGAACCCATGTCAGTTGTTTTCCCACCTGGAGTCTTAACACGGTCCCGTCGTCCACTCTCCAATTTGATAGCCTTTACAGGGGGTGGGCTGCCAGTGCCTTGGCTCCGGGTCCTACTGCCTGCCCTGGTGGCCGGTGCACTCCAAAAGCCTTGAACAGGCACCACTGGTATTGGAGGCTTTTTGGCTGAGGCACTACGATGGGACTGATGAATTGGAGGGGGGGGGTGGGGGCAAAAAGGTCAACTTTACAGAGGGACAGTTTCTGAAGAACACAGGGATGGGTAGCTGGAGGGGGTCTGGGAGTGGAGGAAGAGGAGGTGGTTGTAGGAGGTGTCACTTTAGCTGTTTTGGGTGCAGGTGCAGGTACTGGAGGCTGTCGTGAGGTGGATGGATGTTGGGTGAGTGATTGCCGGCGTTTGTGTACTTTGGGAGGGGGCGTCACAGACACACTAGGAGAGGACACAGGGGACGTGTAAATGGCAGTGGAGGTGGTGAGTGCAGGTGAGCGGCTTGTGGTGCTGGGTGTCCTGGTGCGATTCATGATGCCTGTAGATGTGGTGCATGCAGGTGTGTGTGTAGACGAGACTGGGAGGGAGGAGGGAGAAGAGGAGGAGGGGGACACAGTGGAGGCAGTGGATGTTGTAGTGTCTGGATGTGGCTGAGGCTTGCATGAGTGCTTGTGGTGTGTGTGGTGCCTATGTTTGCTTGAGCTACTTGTGTGTGTTCACTTGTGTGCATGCTGGTCTGTAGGTGTGCTTGGGATGGGCTGGGGTACAGGAGATTGTGTCTGGGTGGAGGAAGTTGGAGGGGGGAGGCTAGACACAGGGACAATTGCTGCTATCAGTGCTGAGGCCAAAGATTGCAGGGTTCGCTGAAGGACAGCCTCACCAGAATGAATACCCTCCAGGAATACATTACCGTGTTGCAACTCTCATTCTACACCCTGGATGGCATTCACAATGGTAGAATGCCCAACAGTGAGTGACCTGAGGAGGTCAATGGCCTCCTCACTGAGGGCAGCAGGGGTGATTGGGGAAGGGCCTGAGGTGCCTGGGGCGAAGGTGATGCCCACCCTTCTGGGTGAGCGGGCACGGGGCGAACGCTGAGGGGCTGCTGGGAGGGTGGTGCTGGTAGGGGAGGTGGCGGCTGTACCTGTAGAGGTGGGGGGCACAGATGGTGCCGCCACCACAAGGGAGCCCACATCATCGAACGAGTCTGTGTCGCTGCTTGGTGATCCGGTGGCCGACGTGAAGCTCCCCTCGCCCTCCGTCCCACTGGTGCATTCAGAGTCCGTGGTGTGGCCCTCCATGGCCATGTGGCATGCAGCTCCCTCGTGCTCCGGTGCCACTGTACCTCCGCCTGTTGATGCTGATGTACAAAAGGACAGGGAGAGCAGACAAAGGGGGGGAGACAGAAGAAAGAGGGTTTTAGTGCATGGCATACCGCTACCGTTGGCGGACAAGACAAACGCAGATGCCCCCTGCATTACGCCGTGCTCCTGCCCTCTGCACATGCAATTTCTGGGATATGGCCTATATGGCAATGGTGGACATCGGCGCACATGGATGCGACAGGGGCAACTATACCTCGACTTAGCACTCTGCTGAGGTGGGGTAGAGTGCCACATGGCCTACATTACGGAGGGGCCTTGCCTACCTAACTCGCCCTGGCCTAGGTACACCCACAGCCCACCTTCACCACCCAGACACCTCCACTGCGCGCAAAGTCCGCAGAATGAGGTTGTACTCACCCCCTTGTGTCTGCTGTGATGCCCTCAAGCGCCCATCCAACTCCGGGTAGGCCACCGCCAGGATCCAGAACATCCGGGGGGTCATGGTGCGACGGGCACCCCTCCCACGTTGGGAGGCGATCCCCAGCTGAGCCTCCGCCGTCTTCTTGCTGCAGCGGCGAATGTCCTCCCATCTCTTACGACAGTGGATGACCCGTCTCTGGAGGGCCCCCAGGGTCCGGACCTCCTTGGCGATGGCACGCCAAATGTCCCTCTTCTGGTGGGCGCTGACCTACATGACATGCACAAGGAAAGAGGAACAGTCATTACCAACTTCACTGTCATAGTGAGTGGCCCCCTCCCTACTCTGGCCATGTTGCCCATTCATTCCCATGCATTAATGTTCTATGGACTCTGCCCCCTTCCCTCTTCCAACCAGTCCTCTCCACCCAGGCATAGCCCATCCAACGTGCTCCCTGTGCACTAACCTGTTGGTCTGGAGGACCGTAGAGTAGCGTGTACTGTGGGAGGACCCCGTCTACCAGTTTCTCCAACTCCTGTGCAGTGAAGGCAGGGGCCCTTTCCCCGGACGCAGCAGCCATCGTCGCTTCCAGACCGAGGTCACAGCAGCACTTGCAGTGTAGGTCCTCTCCTGTCGAAGGTCAGGTATCTAGTGATTGAACAGATAGAAAATGGCGGTGACGTCCGCGGCGGTGCGCATCATCACCGCCAGCGCACATGTTCATTGGCTCCTGGGAACCATGGGGTCCAATGTTAACCAATGCAGCATTGCGCCGCGGTCTACGACCGCCTACCGCGACGGTGTGTAACGCCAGCGCTGTTACCCCACAATCCCATTGTCCCAGTTTAGAGGTCAGGCAGCCGCCATTTCAGGGGCCCACATGGCTTCATTTCCTACTGCGTCACACATAGCTAGGCCTACACTCAACACACATACAGGAAGGGTTTTGTGAGTGGTGTAGTCTTGTGTGTGACTGTGGGTACATACCTGGAGGAATAATGACTGGTCCTTCGCTGTTGTCCTTCGTAGGCACCGTCTGCTGGGACATATGAGAAGATGGCGGAATCCTCCTGTGTACCGACCGCTGGTGGACCTGTTGACAATGGAAGAGCGACATGTCATAGTAACTTACCGGTTTGACCGTGCCACAATCCAGGAACTATGTACCCAGTTGGAGCCAGACCTGATGTCACCAATCCACCATCCGACTGGAATCCCCCCTGACGTGCAGGTGCTGTCAGTACTCCATTTCCTTGCAAGTGGGTCTTTTCAGACAACAGTGGCCATGGCATCAGGGATGTCCCAGCCTATGTTTTCCAACGTGTTGTCCAGAGTGTTGTCTGCCCTGCTGAAACACGTAAGGAGATACATCATTTTCCCTGAGGTGGAGGATTTGCCTACAGTGAAAGGTGACTTCTATGCCCTTGGACATATCCCCAACGTCATAGGTGCCATTGATGGGACCCCTGTAGCTCTGGTCCCCCCCCACAGGAGTGAACAGGTGTACAGGAACAGGAAGAGTGATCATTCCATGAATGTCTAGATGGTCTGTTTGGCAGACCAGTACATCTCGCAGGTAAATGCTAAGTTCCCTGGCTCTGTGCATGACGCCTACATCCTGCGGAATAGCAGCATCCCTGATATGATGGGTCAACTCCAGAGGCACCGTGTATTGATATTGGGGGACTCTGGTTACCCCAACCTTTCGTGGCTATTGACCCAGTGAGGAATCCCAGGACCAGGGCAGAGGAACGGTACAATGAGGCCCATGGGCGGACTAGGAGGGTGATCGAACGCACCTTCGGCCTCCTGAAGGCCAGGTTCAGGTGCCTCCATATGACAGGTGGATCCCTATTCTACTCACCGAAGAAGGTGTGCGACATCATCATCGCCTGCTCTATGCTCCATAATTTGGCTTTGCAACACCAGGTGCCTTTTCTGCAGGAGGAAGATCCAGATGACGGTGTTGCAGCAGCTGTGGAGCCTGTGGATCCTGTGGACAGTGATGAGGATGAAGCTGATGAAGAAGACAACGACAACAGGGAGTCAGTCATACAGCAATATTTCCAGTGAGACACAGGTGAGAACATTTTCATTTTTAGCATTACATCAACTTTCACACGTCTACCTCTATCCAGTTTTTTGATTTAATTCAACATTTGGTAACTGAGTTGTACCCTTCCATTACGGTTTCACAGGTGTGGTTACCTAGGTGTCAACTGCTTGCATCCTTCAAGGGCTTGTGATGTGTGACATAGGTATGTTAGCTTTAGAATGGTACACCCATTATGACACTGTCATTGATAATACATTTTTACTAAATCACAGACTGACTCCAGATTGTTTTGTGTTTCAAGGGTGTTTATTGAAGTGCTCAGAAATGGGAGGGGGTTGTAAAATGGTGAGGGGTGATGGTGGAGGAATGTCCATGGCAGAGTCCAGTCTATTAGTCTCACAGGTGCACTGCCCATCTGGGCATAGGAAGTGGAGCTGGGGCAGTTAAAGTATGGACAGGGTAACAAAGTGGGACAGTGGGAGGACAAACAGGGTGGTTTCATTTCCTGGCGGGGGTCTTGCCATCTTGCTCTGTCCTGTTCCTGGATCTCAGGGACCGCTTGCGTGGTGGTTCTCCGTCTGCAGGAGGTGGGGTGCTGGTGTGTTGGTCCTGTGGCGGGGCGTCCTGTCCACTAGCGCCGGCGGAGGTGATGGGCAGTTCATCGTCCTGGCTAGTGTCAGGGGCCCCTTGGAGTGCCAAGGTGTCCCTCAAGGTCTGCTTTATGTCCTTCAGCACCCCTACGATGGTGCCCAGGGCAGAGCTGATTGTCCTGAGCTCCTCCCTGAACCCCAAATACAGTTCGTCCTGCAGGTGCAGGGTCTCCTGCAACTTGTCCAGAACCGTTGCCATCGTCTCCTGGGAGTGGTGGTATGCTCCCATGATGGAGGATAGGGCCTCGTGGAGAGTGGGTTCCCTTGGCCTTTCTGCCCCCTGTCGCGCAGCAGCCCTCCCAGTTCCCCTGTGTTCCTGTGCCTCCGTCCCCTGGACCGTGTGCCCACTACCACAGCCCCCAGGTCCCTGTTGTTGGGGTGGTGGGTTACCCTGGGTGCCCTGTAGTGGTGGACACACCGCTGATTGACCTGTCCTGGGTAGGGAGGTTTGGGCCCGCTGGGTGGGTGCTGTGCTGGTGTTACCAGAGGGTGGAAGCTCGGTATTGGGCTGTGCCTGTGCAAGGGAAACCGACTGTCCCGAGGCCCACGATTGTGCGGGCTGGTCATCAGGATCCAGTAGGGCAGAGCTGCTCTCGTCACTGTGGGCCTCTTCTGTGGGTGGAGTGGTGTTGTCTGGTCCCTCTGGTGTGGTGACGGTCCTTCGGGTTCCTGCAGGGGCATAAGAGCATGATTATTGCATGTGTGTGTGTAATGGTGTGCAATGGGTGGGTGTTTGTGTACCCCAGTGCATGCATTCCTGTGTGTGGGTTTGTGTGGTGATGGTAGGGGGGTGTTCTGGGTATGTGCAGTGGGCATGCTTTAGTGAGGGGTGTCCATGCTTCATTGTGTCATGCAGGGCTTGGTGTTGGGATGGGTGGTTTGTGTCATGGCTACATTAGTGAGGAGTTGTAGTGATAGGGGAGGGGGTGAGGGAGGGGGTGTGTGATAGCATGCAGGTAGGGTGGGGGATATGATAGTTAAGAATTGACTTACCAGTGTCCCATCCTCCACCGACTCCTGCGAGGCCTTCAGGATGCAAGATGGTCAAGACCTGCTCCTCCCATGTTGTTAGTTGTGGGGGAGGAGGTGGGGGTCCGCCGCCAGTCCGCTGTACCGCGATGTTGTGTCTGGAGACCGTTGAACACACCTTCCCCCGTAGGTCGTTCCACCTCTTCCTGATGTCCTCCCGATTTCTTGGGTGCTGTTCCACGGCGTTGACCCTGTCCACTATTCTGCGCCATAACTCCATCTTCCTGGCTATTGATGTGTGCTGTACCTGTGAGCCAAATAGCTGTGGCTCTACCCAGACGATTTCCTCGACCATGACCCTGAGCTCCTCCTCGGAGAAGCGGGGTGTCTTTGGCGTGCCATGGGGTGGTGTGGGTGATGTGTGGGGTGGTGTATGTGGTGATGGTTGTGGTGAGTGTAGTGGTGTGTGGTGTTTTGTGCGTGGATGTTGTGTGGGTGATGGTGTTGTGTGCCTCTGTGTAGTGGGGTTGTCTATTCTGTGATCTCTCTCTTTCGCCTTCGTGTCTATTTTTTGTCATAGGGGTTTGTGGGTGATGTGGGTGTGTGTTTTATATTGTATTGGGTGTGTGGGAGTGTTGTTTGTATGTGTATCAGGTGTGTTTATTTTGAATTGTCCAATGTGGCTGTGTTTTGGAGCTGTGTGTGTATTTTGAGCGCGGCCGTGTGTACCGCCAATGGAATACCACAGTTGAAAGACCGTCGCGTGGATTTGTGTGTCGTGATAGCATGGGCGTGTTTCTGTTGGCGTGGAGGTGGAGGATTTGTTTCTGCCAGTTTATCACTGACCTTTGGTGTGGCGGTGTTGTGTGGGTGTCTGAATTTCGGCGGATTCCAAGATGTGTGTCATAATAGCTGTGGCGGAATGCCGCGGCGGTGTATTGGCGGTCTTCTGCACGGCGGTAAGCGCCTTTTACCGCCAATGTTGTAATGACCCCCTTAATCTTTACTGGCTGGCTTTGAATGAAAACGATGAAAGCTTGAAGAGCTCTGTAAAAGATGTGGTAGGTAAGGGGTCCGGTGTAGAGGAAAGGGAAATATGCTTGTTGAGTATTGCTCAGGCAATCCTGGAGGCAAAGTCTAGGGAAAAGTTAAAGCCACTGGTCTAGAACAGGGCAGCTCAGGGCACCAACCCGAGGTAAGGGGGTTGTCTGGGTGACACTCCCAACATTGTGGGAGGAAGACGAAAATTCAATTGAAGAGTAGAATAATAGCTTCATTGGGATGTGTATGATGGAGAGTGGAAAATGGAGAAAGTCCAGAGATGAGTGGGAAGGATGATTTGGCTGGGATGGGGGAGGAGAATTTGGAGTTGGATTATGAGAATGGTGAAACAGAGCTGCAAGAGGGAAAATCCAATGCCAGAAAGATGGGAGCAAAGAAACTGAGTAGGGGAAAAGAAAATGGTGGTTTGAGGGGGTGTATATTGGATGCAGAAAATCCAATACGTAGGGTAGTGTTGATGTGTTGCAGGGCATGCATCCAGGTGCTGCAAAAAAGAGGTATATGGTGTTGGATGGTATAGAAGATAAAACAGGGAGCTGAAGAAGTGGGAACAGGGGCAGCCAGCAGCAGGACATTGCAAAGAGGCTGGTGGGGTTTCACACCTGGAAAGTGAAGGAGAGGAACCTGTTTCGAAGAGATCCATAGGGGTGGGAGAGCAAATGATGACCCAAATCCCTACAAATGGATTATTATGAATGACGACAAGGTGATAGATATGTGAAGACAAAGACATGATCACAGTGGAAGAGAGTGAACAGCAGAAAGGCATTTCGGGCAGGGAAGGGGACAAATACAGACATCAGAAGAAATGAAATTTGAGCAATTAGAATCAAAAACATGCAATCAGGAAAATGGAGAATCAGAAGGAAAATAAAGACTTCAGGAAAATATTGCCATATGGGAGGTTTCAATCCCATTGGGAACTCATCTATCATTGGCAGTGAGGGAAAAGATTTTTTAAGGAAAGTTCATTGATGTGTAAGTTCATACAAAGAAACATGTAATCAAAGGAATTTTTAGAAGAAGAGAAGCGGAAACTGGGCTACCGTCCCTGCCATACAAACAAAGACACCTGAACATCAGCTTTTCTGATATCTGTGAGCATATATTGTAAGACATTCTCAGAACCCATGGTGTCTTTGTTTAGACCCATCAACATCATTAGGAAAGCTGAAATGTATTTTGAGGGACTCTCCTGATTTAGAAATGCGGGCAGAATGAGTTTTTACCCAGAAAATCCATGGAGGAGGTAGACAGTCAGTTGTGGTTGCAGTGGATGGTGCCCACTACTGCTATATATATATTACATATATGGTCAGGTGAGTTGGAAGTAGAATTATTTGCGGGTTGTGCAAGAGAGGGAGGCCAAGTGGAAAAATTAGAAGACTAATTACAGCTGAGTAGAGTTATGGACACTTTGAAAAAAATAAATATGTCACAGTATGAAGGGCTTTGTAAGAAATTGGGTTAGTAGTTGGAAGAAGAGGAAACCCCATTCAAATAATAAACACAACACTTGACAGTGTGGACCACAAAAATCACTAAATGTGCCTAACCCTCAGGTAACTTGGCATAATAGCAGTCAGGCTTCATTTATCGGGAAAATGTGAAGTAGTAATGCGATACTCACACAGTAATAAAGAAAGTGAAAACACAAAACAAGGAAAATCCCAAACCAGTTTAGAGTACAACTGAATAAATAAAATAACCCGAAAATGATGAGTCCAATCAGTAAAACCCGAGATTTGTTTCTTTAAAACCATTTTTGGGTAAAAATAGCGGTAAAAAGCCTCAAGCGTGACTTGCATTTTTCCGGTTATGCTGAACTGGGGCAAAGTCAATATGTTTAGGCTGACAACAATAGAGCCTGCGTTGGATAGAAGAACACCATTCATCCCTCTAAAGAGTTACCCCTTAAGACCACATGAAGAACTGCCGTCCACATTATTAGGGACAGAGAGGAGGTTTGTTGCCGGAGCAAGGAGCAGGTCGGGCATCACAGACTATTGCTGTTGTAGCGTAAAGAGCCAGTCATCTCTGGAGCTTAGCACTGGAGTTTGGTGTGAGTAGTCGGTCTGCGCAAAGAGCAGGTCTCTCTGGAGTATCGCATTCACAGTCGTTGTGAATAGTCGCTGTCGGCACAAAGAGCAGGTTCCACTGGACTGTGGTGGCAGTTGTCATGGGCACTCATGTCTCTGCAAGAAGAGATTACTTTGTGTAATACAAGAAGCCCAAAACCGATGGATCTTTACCTTCTCTGTAGAAGAAGTACACGCAGATGACAGCAAAGTGTCCAGGACCTGGGAGGCACCTCTTGGGCACCAAAACTCATTCTAGAAGGTGCCAGCAGCAGAGCTCGGGCAGGTCCATTTGGTGCTGGTCTGCTGGGTTGTTGCTCAGAGACCTCTGTAAGTTTGTTGTGCTCCTGTAGCTTGTATAGGAGGTTGCCCAACTGACACTAGAATCACTTCTTAGGAGCCTATGTTCAAGCAAGCAGGTCCTTTTCCTTCTTTAGATATCAAGGCAGTTCTTCTTCTGAATCTTCCACAGGTACTGGAGTGTTTTGATGAAAGGTTCTGAAGGTGTCACTGTTATCGCAAATGCCATCCTGTGGTTGGAGGATACCCCTTTTGTGGAAACTGGCTAAAGAATCCATTTTGTATTTTCCCATGCGTGTCCTCATCCTTTGATACTCAGTGATGAGCTAGCCTGCAAAACATGCAAAAGGTCAGATGACCTTCATTAAACTAATCTACCCCCACAGCTAGCTTGTAATACAAGGCTTGCTTAAAAGAGGCACCTCATGCGACATGCATTGCTTCATTTGCCTAGAAGTACACAAACATCTGGATGTCCACATAGGTCTGGATAATGGATGTGAAGAAATTGTTTTGTTGATGCCTTGGAAAGTCCCAACCATTTGATAAATGTGAAGGTCATGCTTGTTTGTCATTTGGTATCACACTGCCATCACGAAATGCTGTTTTACAATGATTGTTTTGATGCTTAATATATGTGTATTACCATGCATCTTCTGATCAACATCACACCATGTATATGATGAAAAAATAACCTTTCTGTTGTTCTGGCTGGGTAATGTATTTTCACGCCTTTGTGGTTTTCATGTATAATAGATCTGATGGAACTTCTCCAAATTGATCATGTTGTTCAAGGACACATGGCTCTGTGATCACAAATATACTGCATTTGAACTTGACTATGTCTGTGTCTCTTCATTTTAAAGATCTTCCACATCCCTGGTGAAGAATGCATTCCTCGGTGAACAGCCTGGACACCCCTGTCTTCGCTTTGGTGCTGCAGACGGTATATGCCTCCCAGGTCCCTGCTGCCCGGCTGTCTCTCTCCTGACTTCTCTGCTGTGAGGCCCCCCACCACTCCATCACCTGCGAATACCTGGTGAGGGTCTTCACTGTTCTGCCCTAGTTTTACTCCTGCTCCTCCCCCATTTAGGCATGCTCTACTGCTTTATTTTCTACATTGCTTTTCTCATTTGCAGTCTATTTATGGATATCCACTTTTGCTTCACTGTCTACCGAATTTCGAGTCTTCTGGTTTACGGCACTGGGCAGCTGGTGCTCCACAGTGGGTTCCCCTTCTACGACCTTCACTAGCTGATACCAAGGGTGCACCTCACGGAAGAGTGTTTATGGATTACGGACAACTGTGGGGTCTCCAGTTGTCACCAGGGGCTCTCCCTGTCTACAAGAGGAGGGTGGTGTCAGAAGGGAGGGAATTGATGTGATACATGTCAGGTGGTTCCCGCATTTAGTGCATGCACATGGTTGGTTTTACATGACCTGGTGAGGTCACTGGGCCCAGGGCATAGCACCTGATGGTTGAGTGGTTACTGCATACCGAGGGCAGGCCTCACGACTGGGTATTCACCTACGTACCAAGGGAGGCTATGTCGTGTGCACATGAGAATTGACAGTACCATTCCCTTTCTAATTCTGGGAGAAGATTGCATTTCCTCTATATGCCTTTTGAAATACTCTGCCTAAGGTGTCCAGATTGTATTGTCCCTGTACTGGGTCATACCTTTTGTCTGTATTGCAGTCGTAGCATGGAAGTGGATCCCCATTTCATTGGCACCACTCCCATTCCTCCTCCTAGATGAGTAGGATCCCAAATACCGGTGCACGGCTAGAAAGCACCTAAGTTAACAGGGCAAGTCCCCGCGCCTATGTGTGCAAATGCGTTTCTGAATAAGCAAGGGTCCACTACTGTCTTAAAGAGCCTATGTGTGCTTGAATTTCCAGTGGATTACAGAAATTTCTGCGGAATTACAGCTGCCCTTGTCCTGGGCAGAATACCTGTCCAAGACATATAGCAAAGGTGTTTCTGCACTTCCACTGTCTTCTCCTTACTTTGGTGGCCAGGGCACTGGGAATCTGGCATCTATAGCAACCTTTTGTCCCCCTAGAAATGTTCTCATCTGTGTGTCAGGTGTGAATGCTTTTAGTGAACAGGCATTGCAAGCACTTGTTCAGTGAATGTGGAATGCCTTAGCGCTCCCCTTGCTTCCACTTGTAATACTGCACAGGGCTGAATGTGCATGTGGTCCATGTGATACCCTTCTGTTTTCCATGGGTATGAGCTCGGGAACTAGTCCCTGAGACCCCCCAGTGCACTCCTGTTTATTGTGAGTGGCAGCCTGAGACTGGCGACAGGGACCGTCAACATCCTCAGAGACATTGGGCCAACCTATAAGTTAAGGGGATCCGGACTGTTGCAAAACTGCCCTGCCTAAGACATCTCTTGCCTACCAGGTAGCAATAAGCAACGACTTTAATGCCTGTTGTATTTGAAAAAATGACACAAGTTGACTGCTAGGAGCAGGGAGTTGCAGCTTTCATTACACAGCACGTTTGATGCGCAAAAGTTAGGCTATCTGAGTCAATTGTTGTTGAAGGGCAAGAAGATAAGACCGACTGAGTAGAAAGCATTTTGGATGTGGGACTTGAGAGCACGCGATTTTAGGACCACAAGTGACGTAAAGGCAAAAGTACATAAGGAATTGCTTGAATTGCAAAGGGAGTGAGGGAATGTGGTAAGTGATGAGGATAATAATGAAGTGTAGAGGAAATGTCAGTGTGACGTTCAGGGAGTGTATCCCTCTCTTCCTCTGCCAAGCACACCAGCACTCAGGCATCCTCACCCCCATCAACCAGCATCTTTGCCCGTAAGCCCTTCCTAAAATAAGACAAAGCAAAGTGCACTCAACGAATGTATGTCGGAACAACGCATGCTAGAACAACGCATGCCTGAACAATGAGGTTGGAACAACGACTGCCTTGTTACCACTA
This sequence comes from Pleurodeles waltl, assembly GCF_031143425.1. NCBI lineage: Eukaryota > Metazoa > Chordata > Amphibia > Caudata > Salamandridae > Pleurodeles > Pleurodeles waltl. The sequence continues at coordinate 669,229,064 of NC_090445.1, forward strand.
ATGCCTTTACCACGAATGCCTTAACAACGATTTTTTGGAGTAAAGGCATTCCTGGTAAAGGCATTAGTGAACGGCATGCATGGTTCCAGCATGCGTCCCCTTAGCTCCCCACCCCTAAAAATTACCGCAACCCCCACACCCCTAAAACCACACCAACCCCCACCCCTGCCCCTAAAACTACCACAACTCCATTGCGCCCCTAAAATTACCGCAACCCTCACCCCGCCCCTAAAACCTAAAACCCCCCAAACTCCCCACCCCACCCCTCCCCTGAAACAACCCCAACCCCCCACCCCGTCCCTAAAACCTAAACTACCCCAACCCCCACCCCTAACATTACCCCAACCCCTAAAACCTAAAACCACCATAACACCCCTGCCCCTAAAACTACCCTGACACCCCCACCCCGCCCCTAAAACCTAAAACCACCCCAACCCCCACCCCTAAAATTACTGCAATCCCTCAACCCGCCCCAAAGCCTAAAACCACGCCATCCCTCACCCCTAAAACCTAAACCACCCCAACCCTCACCCCACCCCTAAAACCTAAACCACCCTGAGCCCCCACCCCCAAATACTAAAAATACCCCGACCCCCCACCCCTCCCCTAAAACTAAAAATACCCCAACCCCCCTCCGTGCCCCTAAAACAAAAAATGCCCGACCCCCCCTCCCCACACCTAAACCTAATCCACCCCAATCCCCCACCCCTAAAACCAAAAATACCTCAACCCCACACCCGCCCCTAAAACTAAAAATACCCCTCCCCCAAACCTAAACCGCCCGACCCCCGCCCCTAAAACTAAAAATACCTCATACCCCCCACCCTGCCTCTAAAACTAAAAATACCCCTCGCCTCCCTCCCCGCCCCTAAACCTAAATCGCCCGAACCCCCACCCCTAAAACTAAAAATACGTTGACCACCGCCCCTAAAACTAAAAATACCTCGACCCCCCTTCCCCTGCACCTAAACCGCCCAATAAAACTAAAAATAACCTTACCCCCTCCCCAAAACCACCCCTACCCCCAAAACCAAAAATACCCCAACCCCCCACCCCTAAAACAGCCCCACCTACCTCACAGATCATGTCGTCCACCTCAGCCGACTCCGTTCTTCTGTGCCTTAACCACTCATGTGCTTGGTTCAGCACATGCGTGGTTAAGGCACCAAACAACAAAGTCGTGGTTAACGAAAGCGTTGTTCCGCTTTCGTTGTCCACGACCTCATTGTTACGGAGTCGTGGTTAAGGCCGCTTCCCCACTGGACTATTGGCAGATATAATAGAGGGCTGACTGCAGTTGCAACAATTTGAACTAGATTACGATTAGGGGTACCTTAAGGGAACACTGCGGTTGGCCAGGGAAAGATTGCTCAAGTGTAAGGAAGGGGGGGAGGGCATTGCTCCAATAATAGCTGACCTACTGCAACAGGGAATTCTAAGAGAGATAGGGCAAGTAAGAACAATGATGGATGAGCATATGTTGTTCTGTGAAGTGATTAGAGCTCTGAAGCATAAATTAATGCAATGATCTACAGGTGTTGCCGCAGGTGCAGAACACACTTTGCAGCTCTCTGCTCAGAACACAACAAAAAATGTGGAACCACAGCAGGGGGTACCGTTTCAATGTACTGTCTCTCTGTTTAGGGAGTTTCTCAATTTGGCTCAATCGGCATGTGGCTTACTGATGGAGGGTCAGGAACTACCAAAGAGAATGTCTGCGGCCGGTTCCAAAATGCAGTCTGGACAGACTAGTGACTGTATTTTGACAGTGGGATCACATTGATCCCATATTTCTACTGTCTTTACACTTGAAGAAAGTTTGTCAAAAGACCTATCACTTCACAACAATTGCAATTTTATGTTTGGTATTCACTGATCAGCACTGAGCCCAAGTTTTCCATTTATTTATTAAGAGAACAGTGAAATTTCACACCATCTAAAATTAATTTTGATATTAAAAGTAATAAAAGTTGCTGAGGCCCCTGCATCAGTTATGCCAGTTGAGATTAACTTCCCCATTTCTGCTCCCCACAGACTCTGGCAATGGCTCCAAGTGCAAAGCCACAGATTGCTGCAATATCCTGTGAAAGGACAAATAGAAGTGTGCTCTACAAGGTAGACAGAATAGCTTAGTGCGTTTAGCATGTGTTCTTTGAAGTGGAGAATGCATGACGTATGTACAACTTGAATGATGATGCCTAATAAATATTTGGAGTCTCTTAATTTTAAGGTTTGTATGATTTTCTCATTCATCCTGGACGCAGGGATGCATGTTTATATATATTCACTTAAAAAGACACAAGTGACAGAGACGTTATAGTTAAGCTCACATTTTAATTTTTAAACATACAAAACCATAGAAATTCAACAGTTATATTTAGAGTTACCTCAAGTAACTATAACTCGTACCCAAAGGTAACTATAACTTGCACCCTTGCCATGCACAGTTTTTTCATCAAAAATGTTACTGCAAGTATTACATTGATATTATCAATGATGTTATCAAAGATGTCATGAGTGCCGTAATTTGTGGGTTAATTAGCAGTGCCTGGTGAGGGAGCAAGTTATAGTTACCTTAGGGCACGAGTTACAGTTATTTGAGGTAACTAACTATAACTATAACGTCCCTGTAACCTTTGTTTTTTTTCAGTGAATTTCTGTGGATTTTTAAACGTATAGTAATTTTTATTACTATACGTAATCCAACCACTGCCGCACATGGCCACGGTTGGCCAGAGGGCCTGGTCTCTGGCCAGGCCCTGATGCCAACCCCCTAAAAACACAAAATTTTGCACCGTGCCCAGCCTTCACTCATGAGCAGGGGAGGTTGCCCACAAGACCTGGACTGCAGCCAGACCCTGCGGCCAACACCCCTAGCCACCCAACCCCATGTTGTGCACGGCCCTTTGGCCATGCATGGCAGGAGTTCACTGCGGCCTCTCTGGACGTAAGAATAGGTGTGAGAGGGTGTATCTGGGGGTGAGAGTGGCTGTCAGATTGCCTGACTGGGTTTGAGAGTCCGTTCATCAGTGTTTTAGTGGGTGCGCCAGTGTGTGTGTGGATCTGTGAGTGGGTGCATGAGGGTGTCAGTGGGTCTGTGATTGGGTGTGTGACAGTCTGAGTGGCTCTGTGATTGGGTGCGTAACTGTCTGAGTGGGTCTGTGAGTGGGTGCGTGAGAGTCTGACTGAGGTTGTTAGTGGGTACACGAGGGTCTGAGTGGGTCTGTGAATGGGTGCGTGAGTGTCTGAGTGGGTGTGTGAGTGGGTGCGTAAGTGTCTGAGTGGGTGTATGAGGGGGAGAAAGATTGAAAGAGATAGAGAAAGCGAGAAAGAGAGTGAGATGGACAAATATTTTTTTAGGATTTATAATGAGATATTTCTGGACAAATGACAAAGAAAAATGTATTTGTCATTTAGAAAGAGTAATATTACCTTCTGTGGGAGACTTAAAGGTTTGGAGGCTGGATTCGAATCCTCAATGCTCAGTGTGAAGGTCTGAAGGTTTTCTTTTCTTTTTTCCCATTCTTTCTTTTAGCTGTTTATGGGCTTTCAGTGACCCCAGAGGGAGCCCTTAAGGGCTCCCTAGTGGTCCATAGATATTTATTTATTTATATTTCTTTTTTCAATTTTTGAAAATGCCTTTACGGACTATCTAGCATATGGGGGAAGCCTTAGCTCCTTGCTTGCTAGGGGGTGGCGGTCCTCAGGGCCATAAGCGACTTCATGTGTTAGAAGGCACAGGGAGGTGGTGAGCCCCTGGGCTAAAGGCGGTCCATAAAAAAAACATTAATAATTATTTCTGATATAGCCCAGGAAGGTGGTGATCCCCGAGGCTGCGGGGGGACCCTGCGCCATCCCGCAATACCCACTCACCATCAAAATCTAGCCCCAGGGAGTTGGTGATCCCTGGGGCCCGGGGGGCCACCTGGGGGTTTAATAAACAAAAATTGAAGGAGCCTGTGCTCTGTTTTTTAAACATTTTACGCCACATCAGTGTATCTACTGCGACTTCGGCCATAAAATTAAAAAACAAAACCAAGCATTTTAGCCCTGGGACACCACCACCAGAGCTAAGGGGTGAGGGTGTTTGTACCCTGACCCATTTCCTTTTTCTGGGACTCGGCTTCATCCAAGCCCCAAGATGGCTGACAACACTTCAGCGGTTTCCTTGTCGAAGTATTGTCAGCCAATCAGACCTTTGCGTCCCTTTATAAACAAATTTGTTTTCCCCTTAATTTCTCAAACACTACTGAACAGAATGACACCAAAACATAAAAACGGTCACTTTCTGGGCCAGGACCTATCTTTTTTTTCTAATTTGGTGTAATGACGTCCAGTAGTTTCGGCACTATTACTGTTTAAAATCCCTGTGGAAAAATGAATGGGGAAAACATGTTTTGGGACCCCAATTCTTTTCTCGCCAACCCTTCCCCCCCCCGCCCACCCCAGATGGAGCACACAGAAACTTTCTAGACAGCTGACGTGACTAGCATTTGGTTTTGGGAATTTCCGTGAAGATTTGTCAAGAAGTGCCTAAGATATAGGTAAGTAAAAAAACACTTTTTATATTGAAACTAGGTCCTAACTATAACTATCCACACAAATATATATATGTACACACACACATATATATATATATACATACACACACACACATATATATATATATGTTGCACATAAAATTCGAACGATGGCACTCCATGCAGATTACTGTCCTTTATTTATATCCAAAATATCATATCAATCCATGTAACTCAGAAATCACAAATTTAGGGTGACGCTTTTCAACCATCACGGTCTTCCTCCTTGGCCCTCCAAGTATTCAAGTCATGTGACCCATTCTACTCTTTATATAACCACTGATCCATTGCATAGACATAGAAAAAAACTTTTTAAAATTTTATTTTTATTTTTATTTTTTTATATATTACTGTGTGCATTCTACGTCTATTTTAATTTGGAAATATTAATTACCCAAGTACCCAAATTATCTCTGGTATTCACCATTTTTCATCCAACCTTCAAAGTTAACCTATTAAACAATGTGTTAATATCTTCAACATTGTTTTGGAACTGGTGGGGTGACTTTACTAACAAAATTACAAAATAATACTGAAAACTACAAAACTCTGAAACCCTGACCCAATTCTCCAAATTCTTAACAATATCTGACTATCCAATATGAACATGAAGTTCTTCATCCTTATTCAGTCCCCAGGGGAAACAACAGTTTAATCGAATAATGTATTCCGATTCTAACGTCCTCAATTGTTTCTCTCTGTCACCCCCCTTGGGGTACCCACTACCCTGTCAATACCAAAAAATTGCATCTTATCCAATTTTCCATCATGTGCTAGTTTCAAGTGGCGTGCTACTGGGCATGTGGTGTCTTTATTCACTATTGCTCTCCAATGTTCTAAAATACACTTTTTGAGGGGAAAAATTGTGCTTCCAACACATTGCACTCAATAACATAAATAGCTAAATCTGAAGTACAATTGATACATTTCTTAATGTTCTCTTTCTTGCCCGTGGGTAATGTATACTGTTTTTGACTGGTGCTATATCTGCATGCTTTACATGTGGAACATTTGTAGAAACCTAGTTGTGTATCTAAAAAGGTTCCCTTCTTTCTCCTTGCATACCTATGTAGCAAGATATCTCTCAACGAGCTACTTTTCTTATATGCTATCATCGGTAGAGGGTTGACTAACTGACCAATCACTTTATCAGCCTTAATAGATGCCATTCATGAGAATCTTTTTAACTTCCAGTGAGTATGCATTAAAGGTTGTCACAAATCTCGGGGAATTAAGGTCAGTATCCTTCTTTTTTGGAACTAATAGCTTTTCCCTTTGGACTTCTCCTGCCTTACGGCAGGCATTCTTGATAGTTTTATACGGATATCCCCTGGATCTGAACCTCTGTATCATTATTTCTTGTTCCCTGTCAAAGCTTTGTCGTGTACTGCAGTTCCTCTTTGTTCTAAGCAATTCCCGATAGGGAATGCTCCATTTAACACTGGGTGGATGGTGATTTGCGGCGTGTAGGATATTGTTTCCCGCTGTGGTTTTCCTGAACAATCTAGTGTATAAAGTGCCTTCTTCCACACTGACCTCTACATCTAAAAATTCCATGATCTGTCTGTGTATTTTATATGAAAATTGTAAATTCAAGTTGTTGTTTGGTAAAGAATTCATAAATTCACATAACAGTGATTCTGAACCATCCCAGATCATGAATATATCATCAATATATTGTGTCCAGAAAACACGAGGACAACTCCGGTCGCCAGAGTTTTGTATTTTTCAGTATTATTTTGTAATTTTGTTAGTAAAGTCATGTGGTCACCCCACCAGTTCGAAAACAATGTTGAAGATATTGACACATTGGGGGTCATTACAACCCTGGCGGACGGTGTTTAAGTGGCGGTAAGACCGCCAACAGGCCGGCGGTAAAAAGTTTGCAATTACGACCGTGGCTGAAACCGCCAGCAAACACAGCCACTTTAACACTCAGACCGCCACGGCGGTACAGACCAACAGCTTGCCGGTCACCGCCAACAGACAGGCGGGAGACAATGTACCCCCCACACTATTATGACAGACCAATCCGCCACATTTTCCGGGGCGGATACAACGCGGATAAAAACACGGCGGAAACAGGCATTTCGAGTGAAAAACGCTCACCTCTACACTCTCCACGAGGAAGGAGGACAGCATGGAGCCGGAACTTCAAATTCTTCCAGCGCTAGTCTTCCTGCTCTTCTACGAGGATTACCAATGCCGGCGGTGAAGAGCACGGTGAGTACTGCACCTACGACATAGAGGAGGGGGAGGCAAAAAACAGGGACACACACACTCAACACCCCAACCTTCACCCCGACCTTCACTCACTACAACACACACACCAATGCTTATCTATACATTACAGTAACACCCCCCAACCCCCACGGAAGAATGCAAAGACAAAAGGAAATGAGTGTAACTATTGTAATATATCAAAAATGAGTAAGCAGAAATATACATATATATATCTATATACACACTATAAACAAAATATACACCACGATTATTAGTGCAGGTTTTGCATCATTCATAGTCCGTGGACCACTGGGCCCAAAATGCATGGGCGAGGCCCACACAAGATACCCGAACATGACGGTAGAGAACACTGCTGGGGCATCAGATAGAAATACAACAGGCACCTCAGGGGGAAGGGAAGGGGGGCACCTCAGCCGGATGAGTGGAGTGCACGACGCCAGATCCACGAGGGGGCTCCATGCCCATTGATCAATCCAGGGGAGTGCAAAGCCACAGTCTCTCAAGTCTCTACAGTGGGTGTATTGCCCACTGTTCCATCCTGGGGAGTGCAAAGCCACAGTCTCTCAATTCTCTACAGTGGGTGGATTGCCCACTGTTCCATCCTGGGGAGTGCAAAGCCACAGTCTCACAAGTCTCTACAGTGGGTGGATTGCCCACTGTACCATCCTGGGGAGTGCAAAGCCACAGTCTCTCAAGTATCTACAGTGGGTGGTTTGCCCACTGTACCAACCTGGGGAGTGCAAAGCCACAGTCTCTCAAGTCTCTACAGTGGGTGGTTTGCCCACTGTTCCATCCTGGGGAGTGCAAAGCCACAGTCTCTCAAGTCTCTACAGTGGGTGGTTTGCCCACTGTTCCATCCTGGGGAGTGCACAGCCACAGTCTCTCAAGTCTCTACAGTGGTTGGTTTGCCCACTGTACCATCCTGGGGAGTGCAAAGCCACAGTCTCTCAATTGGATGCATGTCTCCACTGGTTCTGGAGGGGGACTGGTGACCAGAGTGCTTCATCCTGTGCAGGACAGATGGAGTGGATGCATGTCTCCACTGGTTCTGGAAGGGGACTGGTGCCCAGAGTGCAGCACTCACCCCATGACGGTCCCAGTTGCATCACTGCCCCTGCCGCAAATGGGCTAGCGGTGTTTTCCATGGCGGTCTTTGCCCTGTTCAGCAGTGCTTGAGTTGGCAGTTTCTGACCTGTTCAGCGGTGCTTGCCCTGTTCAGCGGTCCTTTCCCTGTTCAGCGGTGCTTGCCCTGGTGGTCTTTGCCCTGTTCAGCGGTGCTTGCCCTGTTCAGCGGTGCTTGAGTTGGCAGTTTCTGACCTGTTCAGCGGTGCTTGCCCTGTTCAGCGGTCCTTGCCCTGTTCAGCAGTCCTTGCCCTGTTCAGCGGTGCTTGCCATGGCGGTCTTTGCCCTTTTCAGCGGTCTTTGCCCTGTTCAGCGGTGCTTGCCATGGCGGTCTTTGCCCTGTTCAGCGGTGCTTGAGTTGGCAGTTTCTGACCTGTTCAGCGGTGCTTTCCCTGTTCAGCGGTCCTTGCCCTGTTCAGCGGTGCTTGCCATGGCGGTCTTTGCCCTGTTCAGCGGTCTTTGCCCTGTTCAGCGGTGCTTGCCATGACGGTCTTTGCCCTGTTTAGCGGTGCTTGCCCTGTTCAGCGGTCCTTGCCCTGTTCAGCGGTGCTTGCCATGGCGGTCTTTGCCCTGTTCAGCGGTGCTTGCCCTGTTCAGCGGTCCCTGCCTTGTTCAGCGGTGCTTGCCATGGCGGTCTTTGCCCAGTTCAGCGGTCTTTGCCCTGTTCAGCGGTGCTTGCCATGGTGGTCCGTCATTGCCCAGCTGGCCTGTGGCTGGCGGTCCTTCATGGGTCAGCTGGGCTGTGGCTTGCGGGGCCCTCCTGGGCAGTGATGATGGGGCTGGCGGTGGCCTCTTCCTGGGCAGTGACGATGGGGCTGGCGGTGGCCTCCTTCTGGGCAGTGACGCTGGGGCTGGCGGTGGCCTCCTGGCCGGTGGGGATGATGGCGGTCTTCTCCGCTGTGCTGCTCCTCCCAGACTTTGCAGGTTTCCTCTGCCCCTTTCCCACCTTGGGAGGAGTCACAGCAGAGTCCACACTTCCCCCGGGACTCCTGTGAGCGGCTTGGCTGGCTGGAGTCTTCCCCCTCTCCCGCCGGGCACTGTCCAACTTCTGGTGCTTCACAGGGGGCAACTGGCTGTGCTGTGGCTCCGTGCCACACTGGCTGCCCTGGTGGCCGGTGCACTCCACATACCTGTAACAACAAGCACCACTGGTCCCGGAGATTTTTGGGCTGAGGTGCTAGTACGGGTCCTATGAGTTGGAGGGGGGGGGGGGTGGGAAATAGGTTAAGGGTGGACAGGAAAAGTTTTTGGAACATACTGGCACGGGTAGCTGGAGGGGGTTTGGGAGTGGAAGAAGAGGTTGTGGTTGTAGGAGGTGTAAGTTTTGTGGATTTGGGTGCAGGTGCATGCGCTGGAGGCTTTCGTGAGGTGGATGGCTGTTGGGTGGGTGTGTGCCTGCATTTGCGTATCTTCGGAGGGGGCTTCACAGACACACTGGGAGAGGACACAGGGGACGTGTAAATGGTAGTGGGGGTGGTGAGTGCATGTGAGCGGGGTGTGGTGGTGGGTGTGCTGGTGCGGGACGTAGTGGCTGTAGTGGTAGTGCATGCAGGTGTGTGTGTAGACAAGACTGAGAGGGAGGAGGGAGACGACGAGGAGGGGGACACAGTGGAGGCAGTGGATGTTGGCATGTCTGTATGTGTGTGATGCTTGTGTGAGTGCCTGTGGGATGTGTGGTGCTTATGTTTGCCTGAGCTTCCCTTGTGTGGTGAGGTGTGTGCAGGCTGGTCTGATGGTGTGCTTGGGATAGGCAGAGGTACAGGTGATTGGGTCTGGGTGGAGGGGGGAGGCTAGACACAGGGTCAATGTCTGCCATCAGTGCTGAGGCCAGAGTTTGAAGGGTTCGATGAAGGGCAGCCTGACCAGAATGAATGCCCTCCAGGAATGCATTTGTGTGTTGCAACTCCCTTTCTACACCCTGGATGGCATTCAAAATGGTAGACTGCCCAACAGTGAGTGACCTGAGGAGGTCAATGGCCTCCTCACTGAGGGCAGCAGAGGTGACAGATGCAGGGGTTGAGGTGCATGGGGTGAAGGTGATGCCCACCCTCCTGGGTGAGCGGACACAGGGCGAAGGCTGAGGGGCTTAGCACCAAAGTATCCTATTCTAACGAAGTAGTAATTATTTACTTTCCGGACACTACGGAACGCCGTGCAATTATCTGAACACGGTTTCCCGTTCTTCTCTACTTCGTTAGAATAGGATACTTTGGTGCTATAGGTGTTTCAACTACCTGCTATTTCTCTCTATCCCAGGTACCACAAGTTTCAGATTCCTGGGATTGCTTAGGAGTACAATTTTGATAGATGGCCTTACTGTAGCTCAGCCCTGATGAAGTCTTTGAGATTTATCTCTCACAAGACGAAACACGTGTTGGCGTTTGTTGCTACATGACTACTTATCGGCTGTTATGGTCACAGAAGTGTTGACCTTAAGGATCGTTTCCTATCACTGTGATGCAACTTATCTTTCAAGAATAAATTGAAGGTCCTGTTTTCATGATTTCCAATTTTACAACAAAATTCTTTACTATTACAATATGGACTCTCAACATCTCTAACATAAACGATTGTGATTCATGAGTGCCCTGACTTTCGACTTATCTCTGTTCAGTTTCTTCAGAAACTTTAGAGGACAAGGGAAGATCCTCTTGCCAGGAGCACCGTGCCTTACCTGCTATGTTTATCTGTTAATATGTGGATTCACTGTGAGCGCCCAAGTACTATGTCCTTTCTTCCTGGTTGCTAGTGTTTTGGGTACATCATCATTGGCTCCTGGGAACCATAGGGTCAAATGTTAACCAATGCAGCATTGCGCCGCGGTCTTCGCCCGCCTACCGCAACAGTGTACAATGCCAGAGCAGTTACCTCACATCCCATTGTCCTGCTTTAGAGGTCAGGCAGACGCCATTTCAGGGGCCCACATGGCCTGGTTACCAACTGCGTCACACATACCTAGGCCTACTCTCAACACACATACAGGCCACATTTTGTGTATGATTGGTGTTCTGTGTAGACTGTGGGTACATACGTCTGAGTTGTTTGACTCTGTGCTCGCTGTTGTCCTTCATGGGCACCGTCCGCTGGGACATGTGAGGAGATGGCGGAATCCTCCGGTGTACCAACCGCTGGTGGACCTGTCGACAATGGAGGAAAGACATTTGATCATCACCTACAGGTTTGACCATGCCACAATCCAGAAACTGTGTAGCCAGTTGGAGCCAGACCTGATGTCAGCAATCCACCATCCCACAGGAATCCCCCCTCAAGTGCAGGTGCTATCAGTGCTCCATTTCCTTGCAAGTGGGTCTTTTCAAACAGTGGCCATAGCATCAGGGATGTCCCAGCCTATGTTTTCCAACGTGTTGTCCATAGTGTTGTCTGCCCTTCTGAAACACATGCAGAGCTACATCGTTTTCCCTCAGGTGGAGGATTTGCCTACAGTGAAAGGTGATTTCTATGCCCTGGGACATATCCCCAACATCATAGGTGCCATTGATGGGACCCATGTGGCTTTGGTCCCCCCCACAGGAGTGAACAGGTGTACAGAAACCAGAAGAGTTATCATTCCATGAATGTACAGATGGTATGTTTGGCAGACCAGTACATCTCCCATGTGAATGCCATGTTCCCTGGCTCAGTGCACTACGCCTACATCCTGCGGAATAGCAGCATCCCTTATGTGATGGGTCTACTACAGAGGCACCAGGTGTGGCTATTAGGGGACTCTGGTTACCCCAACCTGCCATGGCTACTGACCCCAGTGAGGAATCCCAGTACCAGAGCAGAGGAACGCTACAATGTGGCCCATAGGCGGACCAGGAGGGTGATCGAACGCACCTTCGGCCTCCTGAAGGAGAGGTTCAGGTGCCTCCATATGACAGGTGGATCCCTATTCTACTCACCAAAGAAGGTGTGCCAGATCATCGTGGCCTACTGTATGCTTCATAATTTGTTTTTGCGATGACAGGTGCCTTATCTACAGGAGGATGGTCCAGATGGCGGTGTTGTGGCAGCTGTGGAGCCTGTGGACAGTGATGAGGAGGAAGCAGAGGAAGAAGACATTGACAACAGGGACTCAGTCATCCAGCAATATTTCCAGTGAACACAGGTGAGAATACATTCCTGCCTACTACATGTACTTTTACACTTCTACCTCTATACTGTCTGTCGATTTCACCCAGTCTATGGTCACTGAGTTGTCACTTTCCCTTACGGTTTCACAGGTGTGGGTCCCAACGTGTGTCAACTGCTTAGATTCCTCATGGACTAGAGCTGTGTGACATAGGTATGTTGACATTACTAATTCCTGGAAATGTTGTCACTGTAATTGCAAATACACTATTTCAAAATCACAGACAGACTCCAGATCTTGGTGCTTTAGGTGTGTTTATTTAAATGCAAAATATTGGAGGGGGAAGTTAAATGGTGAGGGGTGATGGCGGAGGAGTGTCCATGGCAGAGTCCAGTCTAATTGTCTCATACTGTAGGTGCATTGCCCATATGGGCATAGGAAGTGGAGCTGGGGCAGTTCCAATATGGACAGGGTGACAAAGTGGGACAGTGGGTTGACAATCAGAATGGTCTCATTTCTTGGCGGGGGTCTTGGCATTGTGCTCTGTCTTGTTCCTGGATCTCAGGGACCGCTTGCGGGGTGGTTCTCCATCTGCAGGGGGTGGGGTGCTGGTGTTGTGGTCCTGTGGCGGTGCCTCCTGTCCACTAGCGCCGGCGGAGGTAGTGGGCAGTTCATAGTCCATGCTAGTGTCAGGGGCCCCTTGGAGTGCCACAGTGTCCCTCCTGGTGTTTAGTATTTCCTTCAGCACCCCTACGATGGTGCTCAGGGCGGAATTGATGGTTCTGAGTTCCTCCCTGAACCCCAGATACTGTTCCTCTTGCATGTGCTAGGTCTCCTGAAACTTGGCCAGGACCGTTGCCATAGTTTCCTGGGAGTGGCGGTATGCTCCCATGATGGAGGAGAGGGCCTCGTGGAGAGTAGGTTCCCTTGGCCTGTCCGCCCCCTGTCGCACAGCAGCTCTCCCAGTTCCCCTGTGTTCCTGGGCCTCCGTCCCCTGGACCGTGTGCCCACTGCCACTGCCCCCAGGTCCCTGTTGTTGTTGGGGTGGTGGGTTACCCTGGGTTCCCTGTAGTGGTGGACACACTGCTGATTGACGTGTCCTGGGTACGGAGGTATGGGCCCGCTGGGTGGGTGCTGTGCTGGTGTTACCAGAGGGTGGAAGGTCTGTGGTGGCCTGTGCCTGTGCGAGGGGAACCGACTGTCCCGAGGCCCACGATGGTCCTGGCTGGTCATCTGGATCCAATTGGACAGAGCTGCTGTCATCACTGTGGGCCTCTTCTGTGGGTGGGGTGGAGATGTCTGGACCCTCCTGTCTGGTGACGTTGGGTAGTGGTCCTGCAGGGGTGCAAAAGCTTAATTATTGCATCTGTGTGTGTCATGGTGGGCAATGGGTGGGTGACCGGTGTACCCCAGTGCTTGCGTTCCTATGTGGGGACTTGTGTGATGATGGTTTAGGGGGTTGTATGGGTATGTGCAGTGGGCATGCTTTAGTGATGGGTGTCCATGCGTTGGGGTTGCATGCAGGGCTTGGTGTTTGGATGGGTGGTTTTATGATAGTGAGGTATATGTGAGTTGGTGGAGTGCTGAGGGTGAGGGTACGGGTAGGAGTGTGTGATGGCATGCAGGAAGGGTGGGGGTGGGGGATATATTAGTAAAGCTTTGACTTACCAGAGTCCATTCCTCCACCGACTCCTGCAAGGCCCTCAGGATGCAGAATCACCAAGACCTGCTCCTCCCATGTTGTTAGTTGTGGGGGAGGAGGCGGGGGTCCACCGCCAGTCCACTGAACGGCCAGGTGGTGTCTTGAGACCACGGAACACACCTTCCCCCGTAGGTCGTTCCACCTCTTCCTGATGTCGTCCCGATTTCTTGGGTGTTGTCCCACTGCGTTTACCCTGTCGACTATTCTTCTCCATAGCTCCATCTTCCTTGCAATTGAGGTGTGCTGCACCTGTGCTCCAAATAGCTGTGGCTCTACCCGGATGATTTCCTCCACCATGACCCTGAGCTCCTCCTCCGAGAACCTGGGGTGTCTTTGCTGTGCCATGGTGTGGTGTAGGTAATGTGTGGGGTGGTGTGTGTGGTGATAAGTGTGGTGATATGTAGTGGTGTGTGGCGTTTTGTGCGTGGAAGTTGTGTGGGTGATGGTGTTGAGTGCCTGTGGCTGCTAGTTTGTGGATGGTGGTGTCTCTCTCTGGCCTTCTCTCTGTGTTAGTGGTCGTAGGGGGTTGTGGGTGATGTGGGTGTGTGTTTTATATTGTATTGGGTGTGTGGGAGTGGTGTGTGTATGTGTATCAGGTGTGTGTATTTCGAATTGTCCAATGTGGCGGTGTTTTGTATGTGTGTGTGTATTTTAAGTGCGGCGGTGTGTACCGCCAATGGAATACCGCGGTTGAAAGACCGCTGCGTGGATTCATGTATCGTGATAGTGTGGGCGTATTTCTGTTGGCGTGACGGTGGAGGTTTTGTTTTCGCCAGTTTATCACTGACCTTTGGTGTGGCGGACTTGTGTGGGTGTCTGAATTTTGTCGGATTTTGAGATGTGGGTCATAATAGCTGTGGCGGAATTCCGCGGTGGTATGTTGACGGTCTTCTGCACGGCGGTAAGCGGCTTTTACCGCCAATGTTGTAATGACCACCATTGTTTATTAGGTTAACTTTGAAGGTTGGATGAAAAATGGTGAATACCAGAGATGATTTGGGTACTTGGGTAATTAATATTTCAAAATCAAAATAGACATAGAATGCACACGGTAATATATAAAAAAAAATACAATTTTTTTTTCTTCTATGTCTATGCAATGGATCAGTGGTTATGTAAAGAGTAGAATGGGTCACATGACTTGAATACTTGGAGGGCCAAGGAGGAAGACCGTGATGGTTGAAACGCATCGCCCTAAGTTTGTGATTTCTGAGTTACATGGATTGATATGATATTTTGGATATAAATAAAGGAAAGTAATCTGTATGGAGTGCCATTGTTCGAATTTTATGTGCAGCATAATATTGCATGGGTCCTGTGCCCATTGTCTGAGCACCCACCTCGATAGGCGAGCGCAAGAAGAACAGCAGGACTCCTTTTACATATATATGTAAATATATATATATATAGAGAGAGAGAGTTGGTTGGTGCAAGAGCATTTTTCTATCAGTGTTTTTCCTAGGTTTCAGGGCGTGGACAAGAAGATTTATTTTCTGTATATGTCTGTCTGTATACCATTTAATGTTTTCATTGTTTATGGGGGTTTGGGCTACATCTTAATATAAAGTACAGTGACATAGATCGCCTTCATGTGTTGGCAGACTGCAACTATAACGTTTCCATACTGGCTTTGAGTATTAAACATACCTATATTAGAATATTCTTTTTCTCTCTCTCTCTCTACCTTTTCTCTATTTTTTTGTTCCCTAGAACATAGAATGCCCACCTGTGTCAATGACGCTGAATATACTTGCATGTGATATTGGCATCAGCTACCTTGCGGTGCTTGCACTGCTGAGTTTTGAGGTTTGGGGAAGGTGTAAATGTCACAATGTGTGGCACTTGGAATACTAGGCACACAATTCAGGGACTTTACATTATCTTTGAAATTAATAAAAGATATTGAAATGAATAGAAAGATGTGCAATGTGGTTCTACAGAACAGCTATTAGTCCTCTACTTCTGATTAAAACAGTGCCAAATGTGAATCCCCCATCCCTCCTGTTTTGTGTTTAAGCACTATGCAAGCATATAGCAACGCATCACCTACAGACTCTGTGCACAAAGACTGGCGTGTGCCCCTCCTTCACCCTTATCTTTCTTAAGGGAACATTTGAATTTCACAACATTATGCTTGTGCAAGAAAAGGGCAGTGGCATCTGACACTGGTGATGCCTTCCGTGCTCCCAGCCCCTCTAGCTTTGATGCAACTATTCAATGAGTTGAAGACAATTAATGGGATATAATGCTTGGTTCCACAATAGTTGCTGTGTACATGTCACATTTGTTTTCTCCTGACCTGTGGGGTCTCCATTTGTTTGGTGAAATAGTTTATGTGAACATTCAACCACTGCTGAGTATCATTGTTTATTTATTATTTGAATGCTGATTTCCATTTAAGATGGTACTAGTATATACAATTAGAAGGGCTATCCAATGGCAACTTTTTCTTCTTACTTATTAAATGCTTCGTTGATGATATGAAAAAATACTTTAGCTACAGGAACAGTAACAAAATATTAGCATACTATTATCAGTGGATTTCCAGTGTAATTTCTGAATGAATGCCCTATTACAAATACACTATAAAAGGAGGGTATGTTGCATTGGTGATGCACTGACTATGCCTTGGTTGTTGGCTATTAACATTTATAGGAAAATGTTTTCTAAATGTATAACTTCTTATTATTGTTCAACTATAATTAGAGCAGTCTATGTTGCAAATGTCGAGCAGTCACGAGAGGAAGAGGGGATTTTATTTCTGTGTACAAATTTATGTCATGTTTCAATATACCTTTTTCTTTCAAAGTAATGCAGTTGTGGACAGAGAAGGGAGTCTTTCCCCAACATACCTAGGCTGGGTTTCCTTAACTTACAAATGATTTAGAGATGCATATCCCTCCTGGCACCAGTTCAGCCTCACCTAGTTGAGTTGCAGGTTTCCATTGTAGAACAAGTATGGTTTGCGATGATAACAGTTGTGCTCTTGATAAACGATATGTGAATGACAACTTATTATTGCTGTCCTGACTACATTTAGTTGAAAGGAATAGTCCCTTTAACGATGATGTTGTATGGTACATGCCTTATGATTCTCCTGCTATTATGATGAGTAACACATTCACACATGGTATCATAGCCTGAAGAATTAGGTGGTCACAAAGAGGAGGGGTGAATTGATTAATTTGATTCATTTACCCCATAAAAAGTGAGCTGTTTCCATCAAGGTAAGACTTATTGACATTATTGGATCAGCGTTTCCCTTTATAAGGGTTTGTTCAAGGTTTCAGCATCAAGTACAATGAACTAGAACAATGAACTACGACTGTGGCAAGATGTTTAATCTTGAGTTCTGACAATGGATCAATGAAGTTTCCATAGTGATCAAGTTTCTGTTTCAAAAGGCCCTCCTGAAAACGTGAAGTTGGACTGTGCCTACCATTCTCCAGCAGAGGGCAGAGTAGATTGCAGGAAATGTGAAGTGTGAAATTGGAAAGATATGTGCAAGCTCTGAACTCTTCTGGATTGATGCACTAGCACTTGCTTCATTGGTCAGGAGAAGCACTCTTGATAGAGTGACCAAACTGAGCACCAACTAAAATAATGTTTGCCTGGTGTATGCATGTTTCCATTGTTCTGCTGTCAGTAGCTGGTGTATTTTGACAGTCACATTGCGTTACCTTCATCGTCAGGGGCTGCAGCCCCTGTCTGACTGAACAACACCAGCTGGACATGATCTCCAAAGGGGAGTTTGGGCCTGGGTCATCTGTAAAGTGTGAGGGACTGACCTCCTGGACGCACGGCTCACCCACCAAAAAGGTGTCCCCAACTGGAGCAACAATGAGGACTAGGGGCACCGTCAACTTCACCATTTTAATCACCTTCAGTTCTGGCTGAAAGACCTCACTAGAACCTCCATTCTAGAGTACCTGGCCTCCATTCTAGAGTGCCTTTTGTGGTTTTCATGTATAATAGATCTGATGGAACTTCTCTAAATTGGTCATGTTGTTCAAGGATCCATGGTTCTGTGATCACAAATACACTGTATTTGAACTTGACTCTGTATGTCTCTTTATCTTAAGGAGCGTCCCCATAGACAGTTTGCCCCTTTGGTTCCAAACTGCTTAGGTAGGGTAACAAAGGACAGGCAGACCTAGGTGTGAGCTGCATTTGGCAGTGACAGGGCAGGCATCCCTTAGAAATCAGGAAAGGGGTGAGCAAGCCCGGCGGCTACCAACGGAAGCTCTGGAAGGCTGAGTATAGTCCCCAAGACATCCTTTTCAAGAGATGAACACTCTGCCCCACAGCCGAGGCTATTTTGTCTGTTCCGTTTGGAAGGAATATGTAAAACACTACAAGAGAGTCATTTAGAGTCATGTGATTCTGGACACTGGTGGAAAGGCACATTTCGGTTAAAATCTGACACAGAGTCATAATGGCAACAAAAACGAGTACAGCAAATAGGGGAGTAAAGACTAAAATTCTGGGGGAATACCATACCAAGGATGTTAGGACTAATAGATATCTATTTTGCTTATGCATGGTTTGGTTGTTCTTGGGAGTGTCAGGGTATTGGAGTTTCTGGTTTTGAGAATGGAGCAAGTTATATCCTTTAATGAAGCATTGTTGAGGGATGGAGTTTGTGGGTGGTGCGTTCAAAAACGAATCAGAATGGTTGGGGTAAGTGAGTGAGGCTTAGTGATGTGTGGGAGAATGCTATTTTCACAATAGCAGTATGGTGGCAGTTTGGGGAGGTAAACTTAAATTACAGAAAACAAATTTTTCTGCCACTAGGTTGGAAGTTGACCGACAGCTTCTGCTGTTGATGACTGTTAGAAATGGGGTCTCTAGTTGGCAGAGGTATACACCTTTGTCCAAATAGGGATCACAATCATAGTCACACACAAACCAAATGATCCTGTGCCCACCGTCTGGTAGCCTTGCACTGATCAGTCAGGCTTAACTTAGAAGGCAATGTGTAAAGCATTTGTGCAATAAATGATGCAATAACACTGTGAGAACACTACCGAAAGACACCACACAGGTTTAAAAAATATAAGATATTTATCTGATCAAATTAAGGTCAAAACGATCAAGAGTTGAAGTATCACTTTTGTAATGATAAGAAGAGTCTTTAGTTCATAAATACAACAATTGTCTCTTGCAAGCACAAAGTACTGCTTGCATCAAAATGACATGCACGAAGACTGCAGGGGAGGAGATGCGTGGAAAACGAAGGGTGTCAGAATTCCAGGTGCACACAGACAATGCGTAGATTCTTTTCCACGCCGCAAGGGCTTTTCGTCGGATTCCGGCACGCAGGCTTGAATCCTCTTTGCGATGCAGGGTCTTTTGACGCCCAGGGATGATGTGTGGGAATCCTGGCTGTGCTGGACGAAGTCACAGGTGCTGCGTCGATACTGTGGGCGAAGCATCAGAGTTTCTGTTGCACAGCAGGCGCTGCGTTAATTCCTCACGCAGGAAGTCGGGCTGTGTCGTTCCGGCTCAGCGATGCATCGATCTGGTAGCTATGCTTAGAATTTCCAGTTCCAACGCTGGCACTGCGTCGATCTTGACTCGAGGAGCTGGGCTGCGTCATTCCGGTTCGGCGATGCAGTGATTTTCTCACCGGTGGGCAGGCTGTGTGTCTATTCCAGCAGGCTGAGAGGCGATTTTTGCCGCAAAAGAAGTTTCTTTGCAGAGATGAAGTCTTTTTGGCCCTGAGACTTCAGGAAACAGGAGGGAAGCTCAATCCAAGCTCTTGGAGAACACTTCTCAGCAGAGACAAAAGCCATGAAGGCAGCAGGGCAACAGCAAGGCAGAAGTCTTTCACAGCAAAGCAGTCCACGTGAGTCCTTTTGGCCGGCGGGCAGCTTCTCTTGGCAGGTTGTAGGTTCTGGTGCAGTGTCTGTCCCAAGAAGTGTCTGAGTTGGTAGGGTCAGGGACCCCGTTTATATACCCAAAAGCGCTTTGAAGTTGTGGAGCCTTCAAAGAGTGGTTTGGAAGTGCACAAGGTCCCCTTTCAGTACAACCCTGTTCACCAGGGTCCCAGTTGGGGAACTGGCAGTCCATTGTGTGAGGGCAGGCCACTTTCCTTTGAAACGTAAGTGTCAGGCCTTCAACCCTTCCAACCCAGGAAGACTCATTCAGTATGCAGGTGTGTGCAGGAGTGAGTGAGCATCCTGTGTTTGTGGTTGTCTGGGTGAAATGCACAAGGGAGCTGTCAACCAGCCTGTCACTGTGCCCTTTCCTCGGGATCTGCAAGCTGCTGACCAAAAGGCCCACCTCCCGGTGTCACCAACTCAGAAATCTATCAGAGCGCAAAGTATTGTTGAAGCCAGGCTGGGGGAAGGGAATTGGGGTAGGGAACTGCAGGGAGAGAGCTCTGAAAAGAAATTGGTTAGGACAAGTATGCATATACTCTTTCATAACAGTATAAACTAACCAATAGACTTTGGAACATAGGCGTCTCCGTGATATCGGATTGAGACCCTTTGTGAACTGGGCGTAGCCCCGTCTTTGAATCATGGAACAAGAACAAACTGCAAACTCTGTACCTACAGATGGCAAGACCTTTGGACTATGATCATACTCTGAATATTAACTTAACCATGCAACAATTATGCTTTCATAACATAAACGTTTGATTTCAGCCTAGAAATGCACAAAGATTTAAATATGTATCTCACATATTGTACTTCCCAAAAAACAATGAAACTACAGCTTGCTTTTCTCAAGCGTTTTCACATTTGCAACTGAGGCCTGAAACGTTTTACTAATTGAACTTGAAGCACCTTGATCGTCATGCATGAAGCACTTTACTCATTATGCCAGAGGCGCTTCTACTTGTTTTGTCTGAAGCGCTTTGATCGTCGTGCCAAGGGCGCTTTACTCGTGTGGCCTGAAGTGCTTTGATTGTCGTGCCAAGGGCGCTTTACTCGTGTGGCCTGAAGCCCTTTGATTGTCGTGCCAAGGGTGCTTTCCTCGTGTGGCCTGAAGCGCTTTGATTAACGTGCCAAGGGGGCTTTACTCGTTTAGCCTGAAGTGCCTTGATTGTCGTGCCAGGGGCGCTTAACTCGTTTAGCCTGAAGCGCTTTGCTCGTTGTGCTAATCGGCGCTTTACTCATGTGGCCTGAAGCGCTTTGATTGTCGTGCCAAGGACGCTTTACTCGTTTGTCCTGAAACGCTTTGATCGTCGTCCCAGTAGGGCTTTACTTTTGGTCTAAAGCATTTTGCTTGTTTTGCTAAGGGGCGCTTTACTTTTGGGAGTAAACAACCCCCTTCAAGATTTGACTCACCAAGACCTTACCAATACAAGTACGACCTACTCGTTTTTGAATTCACCATGGAAACAAGGATACTCTGACATGCTGCCACTCTGCCATGCAGGAAATCCGCTTCAGAGGCACTCCCCACGAGGTTCGACTGCACTGAAGTCTTCAAAATAGTGAGCAATGTGCTTGGGTGTGGCTGGACTTTGTAGGCTTGCCACACCCCAAGATGGCCGCTGCCTCTAAAAACTTGGGAGTTGTAGTCCATTCATAGAATGGCATTGATAAATGCATCTTGCCCACCAATGTCCTGACCCTGCAGCTACATGAGCTTTACCACAGGGCAGGCGACGCTGATGACCACTTCTGGAGCAAGCAGGGATGACAAGCGGCGCGCATGACGTGCCGCAAAGACGTGAAGCAGAGTTCAGGGCGGGTCCTGGACCGCGCTCAGCCTTATTCCTGACACAGCCCAGCCCAGACGTGGATTGGTTAAAGGCTAATACTAGCACCTGTGTCCCTGTAGGCCTGGGCCTCAACGACATTTATTTCAATTGACTGCTTGTACTTGTCCATGTTAAGGGGACAAGCAGCCAAGGTGGCAAGGCCAATGACCCCAGGTGAGACAGAAACTGTCTTGGGGGTTTCTACACCTACCCTAGTTTCTATGATGGACCCAAAAATGAACCCAACCGCACCTTTAGTTTGACTATTGCCAGTAGTCCCACCACTATTACTACTAATACTAGGGGCCCTAGAAGTTGAAGTGGGAGTAGTAGTGGTGGTAGGCTCAGGAGCTTTACCTGGGCAGCACGTATCCCCTGTCCTATGGCCTTTACCTCTGCACACATAGCACCAAGTGTTTTTATTGTGTGTAGAAGAGGAATCTATCTTCTTTTCTTTGTCATCCCCTGCATGAGCTTTTCTGCTCACCCTTGTTCTGACTCATTTGTCTGCCTTCTTTCTCAATTTTTGGGGAGAGTTCAGATCTGAGTCTACCAAGTATTGGTGTAACAAATCAGACACAGAGTTATTCAAAATATGCTCTCACAATAAAAGATTATATAGACCCTCATAGTCAGACACTGGTTCTGTGTAACCAACATTCTAAAGCTTTGATCGAACAGTCCACAAAGTCATCCCATTCCTGTGAGGATTCCTTTTTGGTTTCCCTAAACTTTATTCTGTATTGCTCTGTGTTGAGCCCAAAACCATCTTTGAGTGCATATTTTAGAATAGCATAGTTGTCTGTGTCCTCCTTCCTGACAGTGAGGAGTCTATCCCTCCATTTGTCAGAGAAGGACAATCACAGAATAGCAGCCCACTGCCTATGAGGGACTCTCTGAACTTAACAGGCCCTCCTAAGTGCAGCAAACCACTTTTGGATGTCATTCCCCTACCTTGCATGGGGAAACAATTGTATGTAGGTTTCTAGAGTCAATGGTGTCCTTCCTGCACCCATAATTCCTGAAACTGCTGCTGCCACCATGGGGAACTAACCCCAATCCCTGTCTTTCTCTCTCCACAGCTAAGGCCTCCCTATCTAGGGCCAGCTGTTGCTGCTGCAGCCTCAGCCTGGCCTCCTCCAACCTCAGCTTTCTGAGCTCCCTGTCTATGGAGTCATCACCTGGATTGGATGTGTGGGACCCCTCAGAAACTGAGGCGACATGAGAATTGGCAGAGGTAGATCTTTCCCTAGGCTTTATAACTCTAGTGACCTGATCTCTAGGTGTGAAGGGAGCCCTACTTGTGTGTGAACCCCTCCCACTGCCAGCTACACTAGATGGTTTGTTAGGGGGAAGATTTGTGAAGAGCCCTCCCCTGAATCTTCAGGCTCACCCCCTGAGTCTAAAGGGTTAGAATCCCCCTCCCTCTCCTCCTGGTTACCCAACGGTTCCTAGTCATCCTGGAGAAGGAAGCTTAGAAGGGAATTCTTATTAGGGTTCTTCCCTACCTCTAAGCTTCTCTCTGGGCAAAGCCCCCTTAGAACTTTGAAAGTCAGGTTCTCATAGGGAGTTCCCATGACTTCAGGGGTGGCCTCAAAAGAAGACATAGTATAGTGAGCTAGAGTAAAGCGAAAGGAAGAAAAGTGACCCTCTTTACCTAACCCTAAGTCTTTTTACAAAGAAAGTGAAAAGACTAGATCCTGCACTAGGTATACTTTTATAGAGCTCTAGGTACAGAGTACACTTTCCTGTGGAAAGCACCGGTGACAGAGTGATAAGGCAATTGAAAGTGCTCATCGCACCTCTGCGCCACCAATGTAGGAGATTGGTCTGGTTTGTAGTGGGTACCAAAAGTACTTACACCTTATACCAGGTCCAGTTATCTCTTATTAGTGAAATGTAGTCAGTGTCTAGATGTCAGGCTGTCTAGGGTTAAGGTTAGCTGTAGCTGAGCAGCCAAGGCTTATCTAGGAGGCATGCAAAGCTCTTGCAAAACCACCGTAGTCACACAGTATTCACACACATGAGAGAAAATACTCAGTGTTACAAAAATAAAGGTATTTGATTTTCAGTGACACAATGCCAAAAATACCTTAGAGACTATACTCCCTCAGGATGTAAGTAATATACAAAGTATATACACTAGGATGCAGAAATAGCTGTTAAAACGGTTAGAAAACAGTGCAAATAGTAAAAAATCACAATAGGTTGCAATGGGCCTAGGGAGAACACAAACCATATACTAAAATAGTGTAATGCGAATAGTCGGTTTCCCACCTAGGCAAGTGTAGTGTGTAGACGGGAGCTGGGAGTGTAAGA
The DNA here is from genome assembly GCF_031143425.1 of Pleurodeles waltl. Lineage (NCBI taxonomy): Eukaryota > Metazoa > Chordata > Amphibia > Caudata > Salamandridae > Pleurodeles > Pleurodeles waltl. Next base: position 669,252,823 of record NC_090445.1, read on the forward strand.
AAACACCAAAGTTAAGTAATAGAACCCAACCCGGAGGCCAGGGAGTAAATCACAGTAAGTTTCCTAGAACACACAAGAAGTTGTGATAGAAGCTTATGCAAGAACCAGAAGAGCCTGCAAGACACCATCAATGGATTCCTGAACTGGAAGACCTATGGAAGAAGGGGATCAAGTCCAAGAAGCACTAAAGAGTCCAGTGAGAACAGGAGCCCCTGCTAACCCCGATGAAGGTGCAAAAGAAGAACCACCAGTGAGAAGACAAAGTCAGTTATACACCCAAGAAGACAGATGTGGGTTCCTGGTTGGTGCAGATGTCCCACACCTGATGCATGATTGCAGTCTGCTTTGCGTCGCTGACTTCCGCCAACAGGCCTTGGCACACGCAAATCTTGCGGTTAGTTGAAAATGGCACTACCCATTACCAGGAGGGACCTGGTGGCCTCTAACCAGGAGGTGGAGCCAGAGGGGGCTCTCAGCAACTCAGAGAGCCCTCAGAGAAGACCAGGCAGCACGCACAGGAGTTCCAAAGCATGGGGACAAAGAAGGTGCAAATGGAGGCCCACGCAGCATGACACAAAGGAATCCACACCGCCGGAGAACCACTCAGGAAGCAGTGTGTCGCAGGATGGGGTGCTGGGGGCAACGCTATGCTGTGCAAAAAGAACTTCTTGGAAGGTGGCACACACGCCTTGGAAACTGCAAGTCACGTGGTGCATGGGGTACTGTCTTGAGTTGGGAGGCAAGCCCTTACCTCCACCAAAGTTGGACAGCTGGACCTTGGGTCTGTCGGACTCACTTTAGTCCACCACCCGTGTTGCTGGATCCAGGCTTGTCGTCATGAGAGGGGACCCACGCCAACGGCCGTAGCTGCAGAGAGATGCCTGATGGGGCAGGGTAGTGACTCCGTCACTGCGGGAGATTCCTTCGGTTCTTCTGGTGCAGGCTGAAGACAGGCAGTCCTCGGGGATGCAAAACTTGGAAACAGTTGCAGTTGCTGACAGGAGCTAAAGATACAATGTTGCAGAAGTCATCTTGGCTTTTTTGTTGCAGTTTGTATAATTCCTGGCGAGTTCAGCTGCGGTTCCGTCTGTAGAAAATGAAGCAAGGGATGCAGAGGATGCCTGCTGGAGTCTTGTCATCCGAATCTGAGGAAACACCCAGGAGAGAGACCCTAAATAGCCCTGAAAGGGGGATTGGTCGGCTACACAGGTAAGTACCTATCAGGGGCGGGCTCTGACGTCACCTGCTGGTGGAGGCCACTCAGATGCTCCTAGAGTGCCCCACCACCTTGGAATCCAAGATGGCAAAGCCCAGGGACACTCTGAAGGAGCTCTGGGCACCACCCCTGGGGTGGCGATTGACAGAGGAGTGGTCACTCCCCTTTCCTTTGTCCAGTTTCACGCCAGAGCAGGGACTGTGGGTCCATGAACCGGTGTAGACTGGATTATGCAAGGACGGCACTACCTGTGCCCTTCAAAGCATTTCCTGAGGCTACCGCTCCCATGCCTATAACACCTTTTTCCAAAGGGAGAGAGTGACTTATGAGTGATCTGGTGCAGAGTAAATGGCTGTGAAATGGTGCATGCACCTTTTCACACAGGCTGCAATGGCAGACTTGTAGAAGCCTTTGCATGGGCTCCCTATGGGTGACAAAAGTAATGCTGCAGCCCATAGGGATCCCCTGGAGCCCCAATTCCCTGGGTACCTATTTACAATATACTAGGGTCTTATAAGGGGGTACCAGTATGCCAACTGGGATTAAATACTAGGTTACTAGTATGTAGTGACAAATTTGGGGAAAGAGAGAGCATAAGCACTGGGGTCCTGGTTAGCAGGATCCCAGTGACACAGTCAAGCATACTGACAAACAGGTAAAAAATGGGGGTAAGCATGCTAGAAACAGGCTACTTTCTGACATAGTCCTAATGTTAGCTTATGAAATGAGCAGGCCTCACGGAAGAGGAAAATGAATTTAGGAGTTTTCTCCTACCAGGACATATAAAACACACAGATATATGTTCTGCCTTTTACCCACACAGCAGCACCCTGACCTCTGGGTTACCTAGGGCCTATCTTAGGGCTGACTTATATGTAGAAAAGGGGGAGTTTAAGGCTTGGCAAGTACTTTTAAATGGCAAGTCGAAGTGGCAGTAAACTGCAAACACAGGCCTTGCCATGGCAGGCCTGAGACATGGTTAAGGGGCTACTTATGTGGGTGGCACAATCAGTGCTGCAGGCCCACTAGTAGCATTCAATTCACAGGCCCTGGGCACATGTAGTGCACTTTACTAGGGACTTACAAGTAATGAAATATACCAATTGGGTATGAGCCAATGTTACTATGTTTTAAGGGAGAGAGCATATGCACTTTAGTACTGGTTAGCAGTGGTACAGTGCGCGGAGTCCTAAAGCCAGCAAAAACAGTGTCAAAAAGTGGAGGGAGGCAGGCAAAACGCTTCTCTTTCAATAGCACTCCAACTCTGTTCTCATGGGAACAGCCTCCTGCTAATAAAGACTACTGGTCGGTTTAGGCCCTCCTCATTCAGCTGTGCTAGGACCGCCCCTATGCCATGCTCTGAAGCATCTGTCTGTACAATGAATTCTCTGGAGCAGTCAGGGGCCTTGAGCACGGTTGCCTTGCAAATGGATTCCTTTAGGGGGTCAAAGGCTTTCTGACAAGCCTCTGTCCAATTCACCAGCCTAGGTTGCTTCTTGGATGTGAGTTCTGTTAAGGGGGCCACTATGGAGCCATAACCCTTAACACATCTTTGGTAGTATCCGGTGAGACTTAAGAAGGCTCTCACCTATGTCTGGGTTATAGGTGGTTGCCACCCTTGTTTCAATCTTGGCCTGGAGGGGCTGCACCACCTACTAGGTGCCCCAGGTACACCACTGAACCCTGCCCAATCTGGCACTTACTGTCGTCTAGATAGGCTGTGCAGAAGGCATCCTTGCCAGCTAGGACCCCGTTAACCAAATGTTGGAAGGTAGCGGGGCATTTTTCAGTCCAAAGGGCATGACACGGAACTGGTAAAGGAGTAGAAAAAGTGGATTTCTCTTTGGTCTCCTCAGTCAAGGCGATCTGCTAGTACCATGACGTGAGGTCAAAGGTACTGAGGAATTTGGCAGCGCCTAGCCTGTGTACGAGCTCATCAGATCGGGGGATGGAGTGAGCATCTGTCTTTGTGACAGAGTTGAGACCCCAGTAGTCCACGCAGAATCTAAGCTCTGGCTTGGCACCGGGAGCGGAAACCTTTGGAACACCACTGTACTGGATCAGAGACTGCTGGACTTCTCTATCACCCCAAGAGCCAGCATCTTGACAACTTCCTCCTTCCTCACTAACATAAACAATATAACCTAATCCACAACTGCCCTTAAAGCCAGCCTAACATTCCCACCAATGCCCCACAGCTAAGAACCAATGCCACCCAAACGACATCTTTAGCAAAAAGCTTCACCACTCTTCATAACCATCCATGCCCTTTTTCCTTATCCATTCCTCTTCCCCTAATGCACCACCATACCTTCTCTGTCTGTGCTGAAGAAGCAGGTTAAAAGTAGAGGTGTATGAAGATAGAACATTTATTTCTGAATGCGTCACTGAGTATTGATTGAAGAGTTTGAAAGATATGCAAAGCTTTTTGCTTTAGAGCCTCCATACTACCTAGGCAATTGTTTTATATATTTAAGCCCCACTACAGCCCTAACTTAAGTTCCTTTTTTGGAAACATTTTGCTGCAAACACATTTGAATGTTAATATTCAAAATTGAGACCATTTTAAAGCCAATAAATGTACACAACGGTCTAATATCAATAATAAAATCCCACACAGGACTGAATTAACACATCCTACCTTCAAAACAGAACAAACGTCATCCATACTCCCCCTTTATTGTTTAAATCCCACTTCACAAAAGCAGGGGTCCGACAAGGCTCAGTCATCTCACCAATGCTTTTCATCATCTACATGATGTAATTACCAGCAATGATCAATGAAATTCAACTCACATGCTACAACTATGGAGATGACATACAAGTACTCCTCAAACTGGAATGCCCCATAGACATTGGAAACTCATAAATCTTCAGTTGCCTCAGAACCATTGATCAGTGGATGACATACAGCCATCTCAAACAGAATGCTTCCAAAACAGAAATACTCACATGTGGCGTTTGGAAAAATTATGACCCACTCTGAGCCAGGCTTGATGATCTGTGGCCACCTATATATATATATATATATATATACATATATATATATATATATATATATATATATATATATATATATATATATATATATATATATATATATCTGTGTGTATATTATTCTGTGCTTAACATGTTCATAACTCAATTAGTAGTTGCTATATAAGTTGTTTGATAAGATGCTTATGAGTCTATGTTTTTATTTTATCTATCACAGTAGGTAAATATTATCTTAACTATTTACAAGCATTTCACTATTGAAATATTGAGGAAAGATAAAATAATGTTATAAAAGTAAACAAAAAAATTTACTTCAAATACTGCAATTCTTGAAAATCTGTGTTTATACGGTACAAGTTAAATCTCAATCTATTATATGACTTACATACATAATCCCTTACCATAATCCCTTACCATTTAATCATATATGTATATTTTTACTACTTTAGTCCTACTGTACAAGAGGAGAAAAAAACTCCCCTGAAGGCATTACTCTGTCTCACCATCACCCCTACCTTTATCAATCTATCCTCTATCTCCACTCTCTGACTCATCCCAAACCCATTCTACAACTATAATCTTCAAAATAACTCTTCCTTGACTCTTCTCTGCTCTACTCCTCCTGGCTCACTCCAAACCTCAGTTTACTACAACGATCCCAAACAGCCCTTCTAAATTCGCCCTCATTTATCTCTCCTTTGACTCATCCCAACCACCATTTTACTGCTATGATCTCCACAGTCCCTTTCTACAGACTCTTCCCTCCTCCATCTCTCTATTACTCATCCCAGACCTCCTCTTACTACTATGATCATCCAATTAACACTTCTGGACTCTTCCCTCCTCTGTTCCTCCAATCTCCTTTTTAGTCCAAGTAATAGACTCACATGTCCTCCGCACAAATTAACTCATACCTCCCTATGCTCATACTAATACTGTACTCATATTTCCGTAAACGAATCCACCACTAATCCTTTTGAGTTTCGGAGTAGCGTGCTACTCACCGAAAAGCGCTTCAAGCCTTATTAGGAGTCATAAGCACTATATAATTACAATCACAATTACAATAAAAAATGAGATTCCTTAGTTGCAAGCTAAAACTATCTGAAAAGACAAACAAGGATCTCCAGCAAAAAATAAGGAGGGGATACAATTCACCTACAAGAGACCACATATAACTCCAAAATGGAGAAAAAAGCCTCAATGGCATCCAGAAAAATATCAAAACCTAAATATTTAAAACCACCCAAAGAGCAATCAGTCCAGAAGAACCAGTATGTCGTCCAGTTTCACATACTTTCAATATAGACATGACTTCTGACTTGGATACTGTAGGAAAGTGCCATCTTGCCTGGCATGTTACCCCCATTTTTACTTGTGTGTCAGTTTGTTTTTGCCTGTGTCACTGGGATCCTGCTAGCCAGGACCCCAGTGCTCATAGTTTGTGGCCTATATGTGTTCCCTATGTGGTGCCTCTGTTGGAGTGTAGCTTTTATATTCAATATTAACATGAAAAGCTTGCAAAATAATGTATAATGAAGCTGCATAGAAAACGTGATAGAAGAAAAATTAATGTACCCGTTTGAAATGTGCCCACGCGGAGTGACCACCAATATATACGATGATTAATGACACTGACTAGAAATGAATTAATAATGTACTCATGTATGTTTCTGTATTTGCACTTTGAATTTTGTATTAAGGTTTTGCTAAATTAATTACTAGGCCTCAGTTAGCAAGGATCTGAGCCTAGCTGCCTGGTCTCATATTAACTGTGTTCTTTCTAACATGCAATGTGCTGTCTTCCTAAAGGACGTGAAAACGTAACTTTTCCAGTAACCGTAGTAAATTCTTTCTCATGAGACCCGACTTGCTCAAGGAGACATTCTTGCCGAATGCAACAGTGTAATTCGCAACAGGTACAAGGTCACCTAAACTGGTAAAGGCAATGGAACTACTGACTGGAGTGAGGAGTGTAACTTTTCTTAGCTGACATTCTACCCGTTGAAGACGTCAATCACAGGAACCAATAAACTGCATGAGAACTGTCTTAGGTGAAAATTCTAATAAGGTGATCAATGGATTATTGGACAAAGATAACGATGCACCAAGCATTGACCAATTGGAAATTAGAGACTTGTCTGGCAAATTCAATTTAACAACGTGACACAAAGAGATCAGCCATTAGAGCGACACCCCTGCTGTTACTCTGATATTCCGTCTGAGTCTTAGCTGTTCTGATACTTAAAACCATTTTCACTTTTTGCCTTGCCTGATACTTACTTCTCCTTATGAGGGAAGAATTTCTTTCTTACCCTACCTTGCTGAACTTTTCTGTTCACTCCTGGCAGATGGCGAATCGACTGCTGTCCTGAGGATGAAGACTGACTCTGTATGCTGACCCATTACGGAGGGTAACTCTATGATGATAAATTGTAATTCTCTGTTTGCCTTTCCTTTCTAGGTACCAACTGCTCTTTTGACAGAGGCCATAGTTAGATGTTTTCTAAATTCGTGTTACTAAATTGTTTTACATGAAGCCCAACATGCTGATGCTAATTAGAGGTTAGTTGAGGAATTCACTAATATTGGGTGCAAATAGACAAATGACTGAGGGCCAGATGTATGACATTTTTTTGCACTCGCAAACGGTGCGAATCGCAACATTCGGCCATTTGCGAGTGCAAAAAAGTGGTCTGCGATGCATGAAAGGCATTCGCAGACCACAAATAAGAAATCGCTAAAATTGCGACTTCTTTCGTTGCGACCTGGTTTTGCGAGTCGCAATTTGCGATTTGCAAAATCCACATCGCAAGGCGATGCTGCAAAAAATCGCAAATTGCGATTTTTCACAGAATGGCATTTTGAACATGCAAAATACCATGAAATGAAACCAGGTGGTAACCTGGTGCAAATTTTTAAAATGCATTTAAAATGCATTTTTAAATTGAACATGTAGAGCACACATGCCCTTTTGGCATGTGTGCACCTTACATGTCCCCCATAAAATTTTTGGGGTGCAGCAGAGGGGGCTTTAGGCCCCCATCACCCTGGGCTTTTGTATTTCTAAAATTGCGATTTCTGGTTCAGAAATCGCAATTTTGGAAATGCAAAAAAATTGCACATATGGGCCAACAGGCCCATAGCTGCGAATGGGGCCAGTATTGCAATTTGCGATTCGGTAATAGCATTTGTGATTTTTAAGAAATCACTATTACCAAATTGCAAATGTGATACATGGCACTTTGCGAGCCGGAAATAGCGATTTCTTAAAAATCGCTATTTCCGACTCGCAAAGGGCCGTGATGATACATCTTGCCCTGAATCTTTGCTTTGTTGAATACTGTGCTATTGATACTCTGCTAAAATTGATTCATGTTGACGTCGTGCTTTGTTCTAATGTTCATGATCTTTGCTTTGATAAAGTCTCATTCAAGTTGCCATATTGTTACATTGTTAATGTGTTTGTTGGTATTGAGACTAATGAACTTGCTAGTAGAGTGTAACAAATAGGGAATAAATATCTTAAATCTTACTAAAGGTTGTGTGGTTATTCATGGCTGAAAGGTCATGGTGTGTTTTGATTTTTATTAATGATATTAACTGATTTGGTTGATTTGTTATTGTGAATGTTGATGAGGTCACTGATTTATTGATTGCAATGCAGAATAGATATCTCGTCTTAAGGTGTCTCCAATCAGGGTCAAAAGATTCATTGGCCTAAAACGAGTCCCCGTGTAAGTAAAGTGCCCACGTGGGGACGCGTTATCAGTTCTGGTAGCAGACAACGGTTTCGGCCTTTTGGGGCCCCAAGATGAGGGACCATTGTTTTAGAGTTGTTTTTGCGATAATGCAGATTGGAAAGATGATGTTCCCCTAAGTCCCAAATGACTTTCCCGGGACCCCAGAGCCTGCCGAAGTGAGTTGAGTAAGTTCTCGGCGTTCTAGTGATAGAGTGACTGGCGTAGGGTTTGCGCTTGCACAGCATATGCATACCGCAGGTGAGTTGTGAGGTTTGTGAGGATTTGTAGGCCAGGTAATGTTTTAGTAGGAGTGTGCGTACTCCGCAGTATGAGAGTAGGTAAGTTGGCGAACTTCATGTGAGTATGGCGCGATGTGCAAAAATATTGTCCACGTGGTTGTTGGTGATGTACAGACCCTGCTTGGTCTAAGACTCCGGAGTATATTGATAAGTGTGTGAGACACTTGGTTTATGTTGTAATTTGCACGGTTTAATAGGTCAATCTGGCGTGGTTGACGAGTCGAGTTTGAGACAAAGTGAGTGAATGAAAACTTCAATGGTGATTTGTTGAGTTCTAAAGTGCACTAGGACAAACCATTGACAAGTCGAGAGTAGAAGTTGCGGGTCAAATTCTGCTTCGAGTGCGGGAACTGAGAGGAGAGAGTAGCGGCCGAGGCTTAAAGTGAAACCTCTGTAAAGTTCTGAAGGGAATGTGCTACCCTTCCTGTAGTAAACCGGTAATTTGAGTTTGGTGCTCGCGATAGATTGCATTCGTTTTTTGTGAATCGAGAGTGAGGGAGACAAGCTGCAAGACTTTGTCAGCCACAGTGTGTGTGAGTGTGACGTCATTGGAGCCGCGCTGGGATAGGTCGGTTAGTGAGAGGGGCCGCACACGGATTGGCAGCTGTCCGTGAGAGGCAATTGGTTGAGAAGGTAGGCGAAGGGTGTTCTGGGAATTAATGTCACTTCCTGATTCAGTTATAAACTAAATAAAAAGATGCAAAAATGAAGTTCTTCAAAGCTCTAGGAGCGCTTTGAGGGGAGATGTGTACATTACCGCGAGTGTGGGGGAGCCTACACCGCCAGAGGATACTCCGGCTTATACCGTAATGAAGGAGAAGGGAGTCGCGCCATGTCTTTGGCTAAAGCAATGGTGCAAATTAACAGAAAAGGATGGGAGCTTAGCGTTTCCATAGAACAGGTCATTTAATATAATGATGTTAGAGAATTTTCAGAAGGCGTTAAATGAACAAAAGCCGCCTCCAAGACCAGCACAGTGTGAGGCCTTAGCAATTTGGGAACTGATGGCCATACGACAATGGCAACAAAAATTTGAGAGGAGAATGAGGAAAGCAGAAAAGACACTAGCGGAGGCTAGATGGGATAGTGAACACAGAATGTGGAGAAGGGAGATCATAGAAGGAATCAGGATGTTCCAGGCAATAACTCCGGAAGCCGACACGCAAGGAAGAAAAGCCACTTGTAAAATGGATAAGGGTTCTAGCAAGGAAAAGGAGACTAAAAGGTCTTGGGCAGATGCAGATGACTCAGATGATGATGAGTTTCTCAATCAGTTGTTACATGATCATCCACCGCCATATGCGATGGATGACAATAGACCAAGTACTAGTGCAAGTCCTGTAAATTCAACACAGAACAAGGGGACAGCGAATACAGCACAGGTAAATACAGTTGCGACACTAGCTCCAGTACAGAATAGTGTCAGTGTATCCACTGCTCCAGAGATGCAGACACAGTTGCAGCCACCACCAGTTCAGAGGCTCTACCCTGATGTCCCAATACTAGAGACTACTACGAGCTTGATGGTGCCACCTGATCAGGCATCTATGATACCAAAGTTAGTGCATATTGAGCCAACTCCACTTTTACTGCCCCAGCCACAGAAACAGATGGTTCCGAGTTACACTTTGGTCACAGGACCGCAGTTAGCTACGGCTCAGATAATGAATCAAAATATGGAAGCTAGTGTTCCACAGGTTGTGGGGAATAAACCGGCGCCAGCTGCCATTTCCTTACCCATTATGGTTGGACCACCAGTGCCATTGTACGAGCAGGACAAGCCTAGCGTGTGTGATCAGGGGGTAATGACCCAGGACATGACAAGAGCAGGGTTCATAGGGAGTTCTCAAGGGATGACTCCAGTGGAACAGATAGTAGAGAGGTCGAGGTCACTGTTAGACTTCAGTCCGATAGGGGTTCCTCTAGATGCCATGAGACACTCAGGTTTGGGATTACTGACTCTGCAGATTCCAAGTGCGAATGCGTCACAAACCCCAAGTTTGGGGAGCATTAGAAAAGTGGGAAGGCAGATGGGCAAAGAAAAGAGATAAAAGAAAGAGTGATTGTTCGGAGCAGCAGCAGGCGAAGCCAGCACTGTTTAACGGTACAATAAAAATTCTACCCATGAGAGAAACAGCTGGAGGGGTTCTTGTCCATGTACCATGGTCTAGAGGTGACATTCTGTCATTCACAAATGACTTCCCCAGGCTGAGGGAGAAGCCAATAGAGTGGTATCAGCAGACAGACACGTTTGTGAAGCTTGCGAAGTGTCTCTGGGAAGACCTGAATACCCTATTTGAGATCATTGTTCCTGCTGATTTGTGGCTCGAGTGCAAGAGAAGTATTGACTGGCCAACCGCAGAACCGGCAAGGGACAGGGTTACCGGAGCACCATCTCCGGAGGTAATGAAGTATTACTATAAGGTAATTGAGTTTTTGAAGCAGAAGGTGTCGCCCCAGAATACTGATTGGCAAAAGATTGATCGAAAGGCACAGGAAGATAAAGAGTCGATACATGCCTACTACGAGAGGTCGTTGAAAGCGTTCAAGCATTACAGCGGTACAGAGGTCACAGAGCGGAAAGACATGAATCACCTTGTGTTCAGGTTTGTTGAAGGGCTGAGGGCAGAGATTAGCCAGATGATTAAGAATCATTTGAGCTGTTGGCAAGCGAAGCCGATTGATGAGGTGTTGCAGTATGCGAAATAGTGTAGTGACGAGATTGAGTTGAAGCAGAGAAAGTTAAAGGAGAAAGTGATGGTGATGCAAATTAAGGCAGTGCAAGCAGGGATGCAGGGAAATGGAGTACTACAGATGGTGCAACAGCCGCAAGGAAACGTGATGTTTCAGGCGCAAGCGAGAGGCAGAGGTCGAGGAGGTTTTGTGAACCGTGGTCCAGATTTAAATACCGTTACAGGTCAAAATGATGTACAGAGGATGAAGAAGGTGTTACCATGTCATGCCTGAGGGGGCGTCGGACACTGCGATGATGGTGCAGGAGGGTGTTGTTCAACAAAGCAATGATGTCAATGCATTCCAAAATGTTAAAGGACCAAGAAGGAGGGGTCCTAATCCGAATTTTCAGAATAACATGGTTCAGATGCAGGGTCTCCAAACCATGCAACAAGCGCAGATGCCACGTGTACAACCAGTGCAGATGCAGCAAATGCAACAGCAGGTTCCCATGGTACCTAGACAGCAAATGCAATTGTCCTTAGCACCAATGGGACAGCAACAGGTGATGCTTCCTCAACAGGTCGCCGTTCAAGGAATGAGTCAAAGTAACACAGTACAACAGTTCCCTTTGCGTAGTGAGAATGGAATAAATGATGACTGGTCGGATGACAGCTCGGATAGTGAGGAGTGCAGGCTTGCAGCATCCCTAGAAGTAGATCAGAGGGGACCTTATGTGCAAGGGAAGGTGATGGGTCACAGGGTATCATTTTTGGTTGACACAGGAGCTACGCGCTCTACGTTCAGAAGTGCAGAGGTTCCGAAATTGCCCCTTTCGGGATGTACAATAAAGGTCGTGGGAGTGGCAAACCAGATCCTGACTAACCCGATTACAGATCTGGTTCAGGTTGAGATTGGTACTTTCCAGGGATTGCACAGATTTGTGGTTTGCGACTGAAGTCCGGTGTCCCTCCTGGGAAGAGACTTACTGTGCAAGACGAGGTGTTCTATCACCTGTTCCAATGAAGGGATAGAGGTGCAGACAAACAGTGACGATGAAGGGGATGATGGTCATATCCCAGAGCATGAGACGGAGACAACAGATGAGGAGTACCCTCTGATAAGCTTCTTCCTGATGTTTACAGTGACTGATTTGCCCACAGACCTGCAGGGGACAGTCACAGAGAAAGTATGGGACTTGACAGGAAAGGAAGTGGGACTGATAAAAGGAGTAGACCCAGTTAAGGTCGATGTGAAGCCAAATGCCGTGTTCCCCCAGGTACCGGAGTACCACATGGCGCAGGATGTCCTCATACAGGTAACACAGATAATTGCAGACTTTGTGAAGCAAGGGGTGCTGAAGGAAGTGATGAGCAGCCCATGTAATTCACCTATAATGGGACTGAGGAAGCCTTGTGGGAAAGTTTGAATTGTTCAAAACTTGAGAAAGATCAATGACATAGTGGTGAAGTGTTGCCCAGTGGTGCCAAATCCAGCTGTGATTATGTTTCAGGTCCTATGCGAGGCCAAGTGGTTTACGGTAGTTGATTTGTCACAAGCATTCTTTTCTGTGCCTCTTCACGAGGACAGTCAATTTCTTTTCAGTTTCAAATTCTTGGACAAGGTTTACAGTTGGTGTCGAATTCGCCAAGGGTTTTCGGAATCACCTTCCACCTTCAATCAGATATTGAAGAAGGATTTGGAGTCATTGAAATTGCCTTTCCAGTCGACTCTAGTGCAGTACATTAACAACTTGTTGATTGCATCTAAAACGAGAGATGATTGCAAGCACGATACTATTGCCTTACTGAACCACTTGGGAAAGAATGGGCATAAGGTGTCCCCAAAGAAGCTGCAGTACAGTATTGTCAGAAAGAGGTGAAATACTTAGGTCATCTAATTGAGAAAAGAGCAAGGAAAATATCCAAGGAAAGAGTGACCGCCATATTACAGATGAGCCCCCAACAACACAGAGAGACGTTAGGATGTTTTTGGGAATGGTGGGCTATTGTCGTCAGTGGATCCCAAATTTCTCAATTATCTCCAAGCCAAGCTGGTGAGACTGACAGTTAAGGAGGTTAAGGATGGCCCAGATGCTATTACTATGTCAGAGAAAGAAATAAAGGCGTTCATTGAGTTGAGGGAGTGTATGTGCAGGGCTCCAGCTTTAGGTATGCCTGATTACACGAAGCCTTTTGTCCTGTTTTGTCATGAACGTGATGCCTGTTCCTTGTCTGTCCTCACACAGGTCCATGGAGGTGCAAACCGACCAGTAGCATATTTTTCAGCTACTTTGGACCCAGTCGCAGCAGCCTCACTGAGTTGTCTGCGTGCTGTTGCAGCAATTGGTCAAAGCCTCACACAGTGTGAAGGCATAGGGGGTCATTCCGACACTGGCGGTCATGGACCGCCAGGGCCGGGGACGGAGGAAGCACCGCCAACAGGCTGGCGGTGCTTCCGGGGCAATTCTGACCACGGCGGTGAAGCCGCGGTCAGAAAAGGGAAACCGGCGGTTTCCCGCCGGTTTTCCCCTGCCCCAGGGAATCCTCCATGGCGGCGCTGCTTGCAGCGCCGCCATGGGGATTCCGACCCCCTTACCGCCATCCTGTTCCTGGCGGTTTTCACCGCCAGGAACAGGATGGCGGTAACGGGTGTCATGGGGCCCCTGGGGGCCCCTGCACTGCCCATGCACTGCCCATGCCACTGGCATGGGCAGTGCAGGGGCCACCTAACAGGGCCCCATAAAGATTTTCAGTGTCTGCTTTGCAGACACTGAAAATCGCAACGGGTGCCATTGCACCCGTCGCACCCCTTCGACTCCGCCGGCTCCATTCGGAGCCGGCATCCTCGTTGAAGGGGGTTTCCCGCTGGGCCGGCGGGCGGCCTCCTGGCGGTCGCCCGCCGGCCCAGCGGGAAAGCCAGAATGGCCGCCGCGGTCTTTTGACCGTGGTGCGGTCATTCGGCGGTTCCCGCTTGGCGGGCTCGACCGCCGCCCGCCAATGTAGGAATGACCCCCATAGTGATGGGACACCCTTTAACAGTTATGGTCCCACATTCAGTCGAGATTTTACTGACCTGAACCAAAACCCAGCACATGACAAATGCCAGATTGACGAAATATGAAACGATTATATTGGGGTCACCCGATGTGTCACTGAAAAGATGTACTGTGTTGAACCCGGCAACTTTGCTTCCAAATGAAAACACAGAGGTGGAGGATGCTGATGAGGTAGAACATGATTGTCTTGAGGTAACCGATCTGTGCACCAAACCAAGACCTGACATTCGAGATACCCAATTGGAAGAAAATTATTACATTATCTTTGTTGATGGCTCGTGCTTGAGAGACTCAGTAGGAGTACTGAGAGCCGGATACGCTGTGTGTACAATCACTGGTATCCTAGAAGCCTCTTGGCTTGAAAGAGTATTTTCCACTCAAGTGGCTGAATTGGTTGCTCTTACCAGGGCATGTCATGCCGCTGACAAACTGAAAGTTACTGTCTATACCAACAGCAGATAAGGATTTGGAATTGTCCATGATTTTGGCCAGCTATGGTCCCAGAGGGGTTTCCTGACCTCTTCTGGTTCTCCAGTGAAAAACAGTGAAAGAATTAAGGAGTTGTTGCTCGCAATTCAGTTACCTATTGGAATTGTCGTGGTGAAATGCAGTGGTCATGTGAAATCACAAGACTTTGTGTCAATGGGAAACGGATATGCAGATCAAGTCGCAAGGTTTTGTGCATTGAACTGTATATCGTTCAAGGATCAGTGGGAATTGTTACCTGAAACAGAAAATGAGACATGCACAAGTTACACATTAAGGGTGGTTGACACTTTGGAGGAATTACAATTGTTGGAGGGTCGTGCCAGCAGAGAGGAGAAACGCTCTTGGCTTAAAATGCAATGTGTACAAAGACCAGATGATTTGTGGGTTTCAGATGAGGGGAAAATGATTTTGCCGAACAGTCTTCTGTCACAGTTTGCAAGGTTTTACCATGGACAGGCACATATTGGGAGAGATGCCATGATCAGGTTGTTCAAGATTGATTGGTTCAACCCAAAATTCAGGAAAGCCGCAGAAGTGATTTTTCACAGGTGCATCATCTGTCAACAGATGAATGCGGGGAAAGGGACGGTGGTGAATCTGAGCCACATTGGGAGAGCAGGAGGTCCATTTACCAGAATGCAATTGGACTTTATTGAGATGCCTGTGTGTGGAGGTCTGAGATACGTGTTGGTGACTGTGTGCATCTTTAGTCACTGGATTGAAGCTTACCCTACGTGCAGAAATGACAGTCTCACAGTAGCAAAGCTGTTGCTTAGGGAATTGATTCCATGTTTCGGGTTTCCTATCTCTTTAGAATCAGATAAAGGAAGTCACTTCAACAATGAGGTGGTTAAGCTCTTGTGTGCAGCATTGAACATTGAACAGAAGTTGCATTGTAGTTATCGCCCTGAAGCCTCAGGATTAGTGGAGCAGATGAATGGTACTCTGAATCGAGAATGGCAAAAATGTGGGCAGTTACAAATTTGAAATGGCCTGATGCGTTGCCCTTAGTGCTAATGTCCATGAGAAACACACCCAACAAGAAAACAGGACTGTCTCCTCATGAAATTCTCATGGACCGAGCTATGAGACTGCCCGCGGTGCCTGCAAATGCTCTTGTGAATATCACGGATGATATGGTGTTGGACCACTGCAAGGGTCTGGCTGATGTGGTCCGCTCTTTCTCTCACCAGGTGGAAGCCACCACATTGCCACCGATAAGTGATCCAGGTCACAACCTGAAAGCTGGTGACTAGGTTGTCATCAGGAAACATGTGAGGAAGTTGTGTTTGGAGCCACGTTGGAAGGGGCCATATCAAGTGATACTGACAACTACTACTGCTGTTAAGTGTGCGGGAATTCCAAACTGGATTCATGCCAGCCACACTAAGAAGATGACGTGTCCAACTGACGAGGAACTTGAATTGTCAAAAATAAAAACAGCAGAAAAGGAAGTCTCAGGGCCGGAGAGTAATCAAAGGGGAACTGAGGCAGAAGGAGAGCCCGTTGAGGATGACTCAGTCACTTCAGTAAGACACGAGACCCAGAGGGGTGACAGTGAGCCTATCTCAACTGAGGTGCCAGGAGGACCAACCCAGAGAGAGGTTCTCCCAGAAGCAGACGGATATGGATTTGAAGTAGAGCCACTGACAGACCCAGAAGACGAGGGAGTTGAGGCAGAAGAGAGTCAAAGTGCCCGGACTCCTCCTGAGCAGCTTGCAGGTCCATTAAGAGAAAACACCATAGAAACAGAGGAGGGCAACTAGCTGCCACCAGGAAGATCAAGGATCAAGGAGACACTGAAAGAAGATAAGTTGCCAGATTCGCAAGTGATAAAAGGAAAGGTGGTCGTTAATGAGACAATCGAAGAAGGGGTCAATACAACGAGGAAAGAAGACCTAAGCGAAGGAGAATTAAAGGGGGACCGCAAGTTGAAAAGAAAGAGAGTAGCAAATAGAAGGTATGCAGGTCCTGAATGGGCATACGCAACATCAGCTGAGTGGCAACAAGAATTCCTGGCATTCTGTTTTGATCGAGAAGTCCTAGGTCAATACTATGGTACCTGAGTTTGGCTACAAAGAAAAGAGATTGTGTTAAGTTGAAATTAAGCTAAAAGAAGCTGAGATAAGAGACTGATAAGTTACCGGATGTGACACTGTTAACCAGAATTGACCTTTTGAAAACTGATTGTGACATGCTACTAACCGAATTGACAAGGATCCTGGGAGTGAATGTAAATCTGTAAATACTTGCCAAAGAGAGACTTTGCTTAGCTTTGCCGAAGAAAAAAAAAAAAAAAAAAAGCTTTAACCATCCTCAGTTGGTTGTTTACACTTATAGCATTCTACTTTCTGATTCTTTACAGATCATGCCTAGCACGGGAGATGATAATGAGGGGAGCAAACGTTGTAAATATTTGGGTGTTGCTTTGGGCGTTGTATGAGTGATATTCATTCTAGCTTTGTTCGTGGAAATGCTATTGGTGGATGAGAATGAGACTAAAAATGCTACAATTCCTGAGACTGCTACACTAACACCTTGGGAGAGGTTTGAGCAAGATATGAAGTATTTGCATGAGGAAACTAACACAAATGGGGAACTGTCTACTAATGTTTTCTATTGTTTGCTGAGTGAGTATGTCGACACTATGGATGCGAAAGCTTGTTATGTGTGTACACAAATTTCTGTTTCAGTACAAGAGGGAGTTACCTACCATAGTTTGCCCCTAACCTTTGGGATAAGCTGTAGTTTGCTACTAACACGTTTCTATAACCAAGAAGAAGTGCAATATTTGTATTCCAATTACGACCTTGTGTTCTCTTATGTGCCTATCATAGAAGATTTGAATAGCGTAGCTAAATATTATGCCATAGAGTTCATTATAGGGTTCTTTGAAGCTAGAGTAACAATTAGTACATCTTATGCACACCGCAATAATTTGACTTGCTTGCTCACACCTGTAGAGAAAAACTTTCTAGATCACACTGAAGATAGAAGAAGGGTTCTGAAGAGGAAACTGGAAAAAGGCTTGCAGCAACGATCTTTTATTAATAGTGGGAGGTACAATGGAGTTAGGAAACAAGGGAAACTAGCTTTAGATGCACTACATGTAGGTAAGCTTTGCAGAACACGGCCAAAGTCATATTATGACAATGTGTTTGTGGGAACGAGTGACTGTAAGAGTAAGTGGACTTTTATGTTAAATGGACAGGATCCAGCAATCCCTGGGGTCTATTACATTTGTGGACTCAATGCTTATTACCGTCTTCCAAAGGGATGGTATGGGACATGTTATTTGGGGATAGTTTCCCCGAAGATATATCAGCTAGAGGACTTAAAGAAGTTTCCGGAGGTGTCTGAATTACTTCGTACTAGACAAAAGAGAGACTGCTGCTGGGGCAGTAGGAGACATATTTGGAGCAATAATTCCTTCAGTGGGAGTTATTTTAAACTCCATAAAGATTCAAAAGTTGTCTACTATTGTGGATAACATGGTGACAAATTTCCCAGGGGCTATACTCCTGATGGATATTGAACTTGCTGCGGAGAGGGCTTTAACTCTTCAAAATAGGCTTGCTTTAGACATTCTTTTAGCGAAAAATGGCGGAGTCTGTAAGATGCTTAATGAACGTCACTGCTGTGCCTACATACCTGATAATAGTAATGAGATTAGAAGTATGCTTACTAACCTAACAAGAGACAGTGCAGATTTGAAGGAGCTGAAAGAACCAGGAGTTTGCGAAAAGGTCGGAAAGGGACTTGCTCATGTGGGAAGCTGGTTTAGTAGTATTTGGCATGGGATATTGGGAAAAATAATACAGGGAATAATGAATGTTTTGGCTTGTTTGTTTGGGATGTGGTCATCATGCAAAATTAGTAAAAGGATTTAAGACAAATTGGCAAAACATAATGCGAGGAGGGAAGAAAAGAAAAGGGAGAAAATGTTCAGAGCAAAATATGAAAAGGTAAAACCAAGGGAAGAAATTGAAATGACAGAATTGAAAAAATGAAAATTTGTGAAAGAAGGGATTTGTACGATGACAAGAGTCATCAGAGTAGGGATTGTTGGAGCTTAGCTTTTATATTCAATGTTAACATGAAAAGCTTACAAAACAATGTATAATGAAGCTGCATAGAAAACATGTTAGAAGAAAAATGTATGTACGCATTTGAAATGTGCCCACGGGGAGTGGCCACCAATATATACGATGATTAACGACACTGACTAATAATGAATTAATAATGTACTCATGTATGCTTCTGTGTTTGCACTATGAATTTTGTATTAAGGTTTTGCTAAATTAATTACTATGCCTCAGTTAGCAAGGGTCTGGGCCTAGCTGCCTGGTCTCATATTAACTGAGTTCTTTCTAACATGCAATGTGCTGTCTTCCTAAAGGACGTGAAAACTGTACTTTTCCAGAAGCTAGAAATGTGTGTGTAACTGTAGTAAATTCTTTCTCATGAGACCCGACTTGCTCAAGGAGGCATTCTTGCCGAATGCAACAGTGTAATTCGGAACAGGTACAAGGTTGCCTAAACTGGTAAAGACAATGGAACTACTGACTGGAGCGAGGAGTGTAACTTTTCTTACCTGACATTCGACCCGTTGAAGACATCAACCACAGGAACCAATAAACTGCATGAGAACTGTCTTAGGTGAAAATTCTAATAAGGTGATCAACGGATTATTGGACAGAGATAACTATGCACCAAACATTGATCAATTGGAAATTAGAGACTTGTCCGGCAAATTCAATTTAACAATGTGACACAAAGAGAGATCAGCCATTAGAGGGACACCCCTGCTGTTACTCTGATATTCTGTCTTAGTCTTTGCTGTTCTGATACTTAAAACCATTTTCACTTTTTGCCTTGCCCGATACTTACTTCTCCGCCTTATGAGGGAAGAATTCCTTCTTACCCTACCTTGCTGAACTTTTCTGTTCTATCCTGGCGGATGGCGAATCAACTGCTGTCCTGAGGACGAAGACTGACTCTGTATGCTGACCCATTACGGGGGGTAACTATATGATGATAAATTGTAATTGTCTGTTTGCCTTTCCTTTCTCGGTACCAACTGCTCTTTTGACAGAGGCCATAGTTAGATGTTTTCTAAATTCGTGTTACTAAATTGTTTTACATGAAGCCCAACATGCTGATGCTAATTAGAGGTTAGATGAGGAATTCTCTAATATTGGGTGCAAATAGACAAATTACTGAATCTTTGCTTTGTTGAATACTGTGCTATTGAGACTCTGCTAAAATTGATTCATGTTGGCGTTGTGCTTTGTTCTAATGTTCATGATCTTTGCTTTGATAAAGTCTTGTTCAAGTTGCCATATTGTTACATTGTTAATGTGTTTGTTGATATTGAGACTAATGAACTTGCTAGTAGAGTGTAACAAATAGGGAATAAATATCTTAAATCTTATTAAAGGTTGTGTGGTTATTCATGGCTGAAAGTCATGGTGTGTTTTGATTTTTATGAATGATATTAACTGATTTGGTTGATTTGTTATTGTGAATATTGATGATGTCACTGATTTATTGATTGCAACGCAGAATAGATATCTCGTCTTAAGGTGTCTACAATCAGGGTCAAAAGACTCATTGGCCTGAAACGAGTCCCGGTGTAAGTAAAGTACCTAGGTCGGGACACGTTATCACCTCAGTGTGTCACTGAGACTCTGCTAACCAGAATCTCAGTGCTTATGCTCTCTCTGCTTTAAAATTGTCACTGCAGGCTAGTGAACATTTTTACCAATTCTGATTGGCACACTGGAACACCCTTATAATTCCCTGGTATATGGTACCTAGGTACCCAGGGTATTGGGGTTCCAGGAGATCCCTATGGGCTGCAGCATTTCCTTTGCCACCCATAGGGAGCTCAGACAATTCTTACACAGGACTGCTACTGCAGCCTGAGTGAACTAACGTCCATGTTATTTCACAGCCATTTTACACTGCACTTAAGTAACTTATAAGTCACCTATATGTCTAACCCTCACTTGGTGAAGGTTAGGTGCAAAGTTAATAAGTGTGAGGGCACCCTGGCATTAGCCAAGGTGCCCCCACATTGTTCAGGGCAATTTCCCCGGACTTTGTGAGTGCGGAAACACCATTACATGCGTGCACTACATATAGGTCAATACCTATATGTAGCTTCACAATGGTAACTCCGAATATGGCCATGTAACATGTCTAAGATCATGGCATTGTCCCCCCCATGCCAAATCAGGTATTGGGGTGCCAATTCCATGCATCCCCTGAGCTCCAGCATGGACCCCGGGTACTGCCAAACTAGCTCTCTTGGGTTTTCACTGCAGCTACCGCTGCTGCTAACCCACAGACAGGCTTCTGCCCTCCTGAGGTCTGGGCAGCCCAGTCTCAGGAAGGTAGAACAAAGGACTTCCTCTGAGAGAGGGTGTTACACCCTCTCCCTTTGGAAATAGGTGTTAAGT